>NC_091830.1:49087125-49834625 GCF_038994185.2 Dermacentor albipictus
GACACACATTATTGGCGAAAAAGATTATTGATTTGCTGTGCAAATCTCATGATTAAATTATTTTGTGCGTCGTACAGATTTGTAGGAATTGTGCATATCTGCACAGTGGTGTAGAGTTCAATAGAGAGAACTTAAAGACGCACACCTGAGACGCGTCATGTACGGGCTGTACACTGCAGCGGGGCTCCTCGCTCACACTTCGCTTAGTGCACACTGCGCCATCTAGCAGCGTGCGTGCAAAACTCCTCTCCTTGTGTATGGCCTCCGAGATTGCAGTGATGGCGCGCCAGTATGGGCTAACGCCTAAAATTAATCTGTCGTTGCCAAGACCGTGATCGTGGCCGAGCGGATAAGTAATTAGCTACAAAGGTTCTACGTAGCACATTCACTTTATGAAAATACACAATTTCTACCAGCGTTGGTTCTCTAGGGTCTATGTGCGAGTTTTTCAGTAATGCCGCTCAACACATAAAAAGGGTTTTGCAATTCTCGTTCAGCCCCAACTTCGCCACCAGCCTGTACCGAAGTTGTTATTAGAAAGACCAGGGCAGTCAAGAGCCTAGAAACAGGGTACACACCGAGAAGTAAGCTAAGAATGCTAATTGTATCAGATATTGCCGCATTTGTAGCATTGCTGAACTGAAATCCATTAACGTTATGAAAAATTCGAGAAAGTGGGAAAGCGTGCTAACGCACACTCATATAGCAGCTCTGATTACCGGGCTGCCTCATAGGTGCATTGAACAGGGATGCATCTGTGTGCCAAATTATTAACGTTTTCTGTATACGTGTATTGTGTGCTTACCGCATAGTTACACTGACGAATCAGCCTCTTATTACATTTCTTATTTCTGCATACTCTCGAAACAAATAACTGACTGCACGAGTTATACCGGTGTTCCCTATTGAATTGCGGTACCACGTACACAATGCACGTACTACATCTTCCTTTTGTCATGAGGATCCCAAAGCATTATCTCCCCATTTGTAGGAGCATCACAAGATCTTACAATGTCTGATCCTGCTGCCACATTATCGTTGCAATCCTTGATTTTAGCGTGTTCGAGTATGTTTTAGTACTCTATTGATGCTAAAACAAACATTGACTCTCGGGTACAAAGAAAATTATGAAGACGACACTGGCCCAGCACGTAACTTCTTTCTATTATAGCAACCTATTTCATTGCAATTATTCAACCTGCACAACCAATTAGCCCCAACTATGGATAGTTCTCGGCTCATCATTCCTAATCCTGCTACAAAGATGAAACAAATAGCTGGTGCAGTTCAACTCCCTCCACATGCATGGTCCAAGACTGTCGAGTACTGTATAATGCATCTTGGTCTCGTTGAAAATCTCGTATGTTTCCGCTTTACCGCTTAAGCAAAAACAGTCAGGGGCCAGTTTTGCAATGTTTGATCAGCCCTTGCTATGGTAACTGTTGCACTCATAATGCCGGCACAGTGCTTGTCCACTTCTAAAATGTGTTCCAAATCCCCGCGAAGCCTCCTAGGCTTACTACGGAGAGAAAGAGGGGGCATTTACTGCTAGGATCAGATGTGCCGGTGACCAGATTGTGACGAGTCAAACAAGTCGTCAACAATTCGTTTTAAGTCGGCAGTAAACTGACAGCAAAGGAAACCGTTACTCTTTTAGGTCATTTCACTATTGACAACGTCTTAGTTGGCGCAATTTAGTCAGCTTTCTTGCAGTACAGTAGAGGGTTCACACTACAGTGAAATGGCGTTTTTTTACGTTTGTGAACTTACGCTATGTACGCAACGAACCATGACCCATGTAATCAGCGCATTCACTCACTTCAAATTTTCAACACCATTACACTATGCTTCGAACTTAAGAAATATATATCATCGCACAATATGAAATATATATATATATATATGTATAATTACCGATGATTTCTCATTCGGCCATGTCTCGCACCACGTTAACGCTCAACCGCAAGTGCTAAGATTCAGCATATCAAACGTCCTCGAACTCGTCGGCTATCCGACAGAACGCCTAAATGAGACAAGTGCCTGGCTCTCAGTCACGCTCGCTGTATACCGCTGCTCTCACACCACCACACACTACCCCAAGCCACCGACTCTGGTGACGCAAACAGCGCAGCGCACATCGAAGTAGGCGGACGGTCAGTGCTTCTGCACCCAGTGTGCCGTCTGACCACAATCGCAAAACTGCCCATCCGCTATAGGTCGGTATGTCTCCCCACAGACGAAGGGCCTCGCGATTTGCCAGTTCCCCACAAAAGGTCGAAGCAACCAACCTTTCCGAGAATGTCGACGTTGCACCGGAGTCGCCGTCACCGTCGTTACAGTGCAGCATGCATGCACGTTGTTAAGCGACCCGCACAAAGGTCCTGTGGAGATAAATTTCATATATGTCAAGCGCGCTGGAGAGCTAGAAAGAAACGTCGGACACTGACAAATTGTTCCCTAGCTCATAACATGGTACCCACCATAACTTGCATCTCTCGAGCTGTCACTTGCGGATCACTTTTTCGGGTTTTCCAAAGCTTGCGCCTACCACAACGCCTCCCACTATAGGCTAACCTTAGTATGAACATCGCGTGCGACATAAAATACCTTGAATATAGCATATGCCGTTTCATACAGTACGAGCAACGGGACAACCTGGGGCGGCTTTCCCGAACGTTCAATAACGAAAACAACGCATTCAAGAACGCGTTCTGGTGTGGACTAGGAGCTGTCTAGGGAACATTTAGGAAAGCGTATGCCTCGCCCATGTACACACTTTTTCATGCACATCTACAAGCTGGTGATGTATTAGGCTGTATTATGGCACGACTGCTTTGCGCTCGTTGCGCAGGATTCGGGTCCTTGTTCTGTACTCTTCACTTTGTTGGCCGAGTACGCCAGTAAGTGCATTGATATTAGTCTGTAAAACATCGCACATGCACATTTTGCATAACATTTTGTTAAATACAAAATGGACTCCAAGACCAGCATGTTGTAAGTGCTAATGCTTATCAGAAAGATTATTCTCGAGCTCCACAACCTGTATAAATTGCTACCAATCCTTGGACCTTCTGGTGAAATGCGTATGTTATAGAAACAAAGATGTTTCAGTTAGTGGAAGGACTTAAGAAGTCTGCGCTTATTCTGTGAACATTAAGTGAATACATAGAATGCAAGAGTTAATGTCCGCAGAAGAAGAGACAGGTTACAATCAGTTATCAAAGTACGAAATAATTGATCACTCCACTGACTCGGTTCTTATACGTTTCTTAATGTTTCTGGCAAAACAAATATATACTTTATATAACACTATAAGATAGGATAGGAATAACTTTAATAACTGAAGTGCCGGCAAACGACGGTTTAACATGTTGTGACGCTGGCCAAGCGTCGACCCGGGGTTATACCCCGTTCTGCACTACCCCGGCTGGGCCCGTTTGCAGTGGGTCATGAGGCTTGTGCTTTTTGAGCGCACCCCGGGCCTAACTTCTCATGCAAGAATTAGTTTTGTAGAAGCTGCACGCCCATTTTAAGTATTTCAGAGACGCTGCTAAGGAAAGGCCGCATATGGACCATTAGGAGAAAAACTATTGGTCTATAAAATGGGATGTCGCAAATAGTTGATTGAAATCACTGCATTGTATATCATATTGACCGCTAAGACGAGGACAGGGGAAGAGAAAAAACGACGACATAGGCGGTCACCAACAAGGCTTAACTTGAGTTGTTTTGAAGCACTGCACTGTAGTTACGCAAATGAGATAGCACTTCCTCATATCGCGTAATTAGTAAGAAGTCTACCTGGGGCACTTCAGCTTATTCTATAGGATGGCCCAAAACCATTTGCAAAGAATGCCTTGAGCACAGCTGCACGCAAGGGCCCGTACCGGTTCGCTGTTTTAGCGGGAGGGCCTTCATGACCGTCAAATGGTGGACTCAAGCATCCCGTTGTAGCATTGGCACTAGTGGCTCATTGATGACCCTGGGTAAAAAGTTGAACCAACCGGTCAACACAAACGTGCACAAGCTTACCTGTTGCCCATCGATGAAATGGCGATAGAATATGAATTACCCATTGTCTAAACATCCTGAAAATTGTCCTATGAGATTTAATGTGGGCATCGCGCGCTCCTGTCTCAAGAGGGAAACGTGGCGCCATCCAGGACAAGCCGTTTCGAAAAGTGGTTAGCCTGGCGTCCGATGGCAAAAAGCCAAGTGCGTGGGCAGGAACGACACTTTTCTGTGCTGCTGTGGCTAGGAATGTCGCAAGGAACGCAAAAAACGCACCTTATTCTGCCAAAGGTGTAAAAGTTTTTTATTTATTGTGGCAATATGCATGGCAAGTTTTATTGGCAATATGCAGCCATATTTTATTGAAATAAATTGCCGAGCGTTGTGAACTGCCCGACACTTGATTCATTTGTAGAAAACAGAGACCTCACATAAATAGGTTTTCTTTCTCTCGTTTCTTTGTTCTTTTATTACTACTTCTATAGCGATTGCGTATCTACAGTGATTACGTTTCTTTTGATTAATTTTTATGCTTTGTACTGTTTTCATACTCAATGATGTACCCAACTCGTGCTTGGGACCGGAAAGAGTCTGTAGTATCAAAATAAAATAGACGAATGGATAAGAGCTCCTCGGCTCACGCATTTCCATTGATAGACGATTCTCATGTAAGCGCCTCTAAAAATATATATGTTCCAATAATGAAGCCAATCGTACCGTCCAAACTTTTCAGGAACATTTTAGGCTTATTCGCAATAATCATGGGTAGCAACTACGCGTCTGAAGAATTGTACACGGCGCTTTTCATATTTAGCGCATCCCCTTGCAGATTATTAATGCGTAAACGTTCTTTGGCGAGTACCCCACGAAAATATGTCCGTCACGCTGAAAGTTTAATGAGTTATCTGCACAAAAATATGTCATTTGCTAAGACAATAAATCGTTATAGCATACATGTAATCTCGACAGTGGTTAGCGCTCCACGCCCAACGCCATCGGAGCTGGTATCATGATCTCCACGCGACATAGCTATACTAGCTTTGTGAGCGATAAGGAACAATTGAAACGAAAAAAATTGGCCAGAGAGAATGCCTATATCAGATTTAGGCATACATGGGGATGCACAGGGCTTCGTAAAAAAGTAAATGGGGAAGTTTTTGGTAGAGATGAGCCAACCTCAAATTTAGGGATGCGCCAACTTGAAATTTGGGGATTACCGACTTGTAAATTTGGGCATGGGCAAGATTAATTTAGGGGTTGGTAAACTTAAACCTTGGGGGTATGCTCAGGAATAATAATGACAACCTCCTGCGGAGTTTCCCCACACTTTGTGCTGGGAAGAATCGGCTGCTAACAAGGACGCTACTTCCTTGTGCGTTGAGCGCGTGTGTCCTGCTATCACTTAGAACGCATTGTTTGCACCATTATCTCATCGTACTGCTCGCATACGAACACATTTATCCTAGGCGATGCACTTTTCCAATAAAACACGAATGCAGTTGTACGCAGGGAAAGTTGGCGGACGCACTTGCCTCATCTTATTATTCAAAATAATTTCAAAATAGAGCGCGAATGAGCAACAATGTCGCAACCATCAGCAACAATCGCCCACATTTACTACTGATGTGTCAAGCAAAGTCGACCCGGCGACAGTGATAACACTATGCTAAAGATGCTACCGACTTACTATTTTCCTAAAGCCACCCAGTGCTGGCAGAATTTGCAGTTCTCATGCCTCTGACAAGTAGGCGAGAGGCATCCAACCAAGGAAATATGCACGACTCACACGCCAGGTGGCGTCCGGTGACAAAAGACGATAACGTCCCCACACCCACGCACGAGGCCCATAGTGGTCTGCCCCTGATAAAACTTTTCTAGTCTACATAGAGAACACATTGTTTGCGCAGTAGGTGCATCTCCTGGCCCACAATGTCATCGAAAAATCAAATTTAAGCAGCATGCCAATTTTCACGTAATTACCCAGGAGGAATGAACTGCTGCCAATGAAATATACACGCATTTATTGCTCTATATAGCACCAATGAAAACTAGCCATCCCATTTTGCAACTTCGGTTTTGCAAAATTGTTTTGATTTTTGTGGAACCAAGTGTGTCAGCTTAGAAAAGCTAGCTTCAACAGTAAAATTAGGGTGCATTAATTTTTTTTTTCCTCACGAGCGCTTGGGCCAGAGCTTGGACCCGTACCTACCGTAAACACCTACCAACTTCATGCCTTTTGAAAGGAGTGGTGTAACCTCGCTGTGGGCATAAAACCAAACTTTTTGAGCAGCAAAGCCTAAACGGATAATGCTATGAATTCTAGGCCGAGTACGTCGCGTTTGCACTTCACGACGCTCCACGAGGAACATCGGGCTGTGCGATGGGGGAACGTGAAATGCACTTGCGGCCTCGGTCCTTCCGAAATTTTTGTAGCGTAGTACAAAAGCGGCCAATTAAAATCAAAATTAATTTTACCATCTGATTTCTTTTGTTTTTTCTGACTGCCGGATTCTCCAAATATTTTTTTTCTTATAAGAACAATCGGTCGGCTGCTGTATATCTTCATATTGGAACAGTAGTAGTGGAGTTATTCGCTACCACAGTAGCGGTAGATAGAAAAACTGCGGAGCACATAACGAGGTGCGTGGAGAGACGATGCTTCTACACACATTGTGCCGTTTAACCACAGTTGCTAAGAGCTACTCCCCAAACTATATATCCAGAGCATACCCCCCAGGGTCGTTAAGAATTGCAAACAGAAGGACCTCCCACCAAAAGGTGACCCAAAAATGGAAAAGAAAGAACCTTTCCAAAAATCTTTGACTACCCACCGGTGGCGTCGTGGCCATCGCTACAATGCCACCGCTGCTGCACGTTGTAGAGTGACCCAGGAAATAACCTGCGAAAATAGATGTGGTCAACGCCCTACACACACTGTATCGCTAAACACACAACTGCCAGACACTTTAAGGAAACTTCACTTGCTCAGAATATGACCACATTAGCTGTCCAGGTATGGCGTTCACATCTGGATTCGCCGCAGCTGCATTTACCGCAATTCCAGTCGCACTACAGTCAAACGTCAGGGTAACATGATCACATGCGGCACAACATACCTTCAATACTGTGCACCTCATTTTATTCTATTAGGTTCGAGCTTACGTCGCACGAGGAAAGTAAACATGTGACTCTCCATCCAACTATGTATTCTAAACAACGGTAGAGCTAGGTTGGTGCACTTCGCTAACGACTCAGATACCCAGCTTGTGCAAACATAGGCAGGATAGGCAAAAAGGAATTTCTTGCAGCTGAACGCTTACCAGCATGTCTAAGCTTTGTCCTGTCTTGCTCTTTTTAGCGCGTCTTCTAGTGGCCCAGTAAGGGTCCTGCACAAATCACTAATTCACTAATTGCGCAACAATAAGCCATTAATGCGTCCTATCTGCCATTAGCTTATCTGCCGTAACAAGATTGCTTTGCGTGATTGAGCAGTATTTTGGGTGCAGTGCTGTGCATTCTCTATACTACCGTATTGGGCATCAACAAGCTCAGTTTGACATTAACAATAGCGCGTGCATAGCACGTACAAGCTTTCTGCACTTATTTGTTTGATACAAAAGTAAATACAAAAGCAATACGTTGTTCAGGCTTACGATTATTCCAAAGCTTATTGAGGGAACCCATCTTCTGCGTTAAGTGTCAAAAATGATAGTGAGATGCGTATGCTTCGAGAAATAAAGGGAAGGGAGATGATGAAGGGAAAGACAGGGAGGTGAAGCCGGCTGAGCCTGGTTGCCCACCCTGCATTGTACTAAATTGTTAATCATTCACTTCGTCCTAAGTAAACCGTCATTTTCTTTCACTAGAGTGAGTGTTGCCTTATGTTTTTTTTTTAGATCTAACCACCTCCATAGTTGCAAAAGGCACAAAGCGTTGCAAATGTTGTTCAGTCACTGACAGTGCAGGAAGGAAAGCATTGTCCAATGCTATGGAGCATGCCGTGTCATAGAATATCATGGCACTGGTTTTGACCCCGTCCTCAACATGCGAAGGGAGCAACTGCAGCTAAGTGATCTCTACATGCACTACAAACAAATACACCCTTAAGATTTTCCAACGAGATTGAGGGGATTGATCCGCTACTAATGGGGCTTTCCTTGAACATGTAAAGTACACGAATTCTTTGCGCAGTAAGATTGATGTAATTAGAGTTGCATTTATTTTGGTTAGTCATCCGCAACGCCGGCGTATCCAACATCGTTATGGAAAAACTTCGCCATACGCATTAGCTAGCTCAGCTCATTCGAATGCATTTTTGTACACAATAGTAGTCTCACCGAAGAATAGCCGCGAACAAACAAATCAAAAAGTAAATGTTAAAGATTCTTGCGTTTAGAACTCTATCTCGAAATTCTCATTATCAACAACATAGTCAAAGACGTTGTCGGCCACGTTCAGGACCATAATCATGCAGCTGGGGCGAGCCACCACCACCACCATGCTAAGCCATTTTTTCTTTAATAATGTCTTGCACTTGCACGAACTTTTTGTGTGCCTTCGAGGGATCACGATTGCCATCGTCTGCAACTGACAGTCTGCCATGCAGGATCGCATATTGCAGGATTGCATTACATACAAATCCTTCTATATCATTCCGTGTGATAGGTGTATTACATTAGCATTGTTTTATAGTTCATTTTTGCCAGCGAAACTAATGTTATCAATATACAATAAAATTGAAATAAAAATAGAGGGTATGAGGCTACTGCAAATTAGTATGTACACCAGAGAAAGGTGGTGCGCTTTTCCTTTAGCGTAGAGGCTAAGCTAGAGCAGAGACACAGGCTGGCACTAACATATGCTTCTTTTGCACATATGCTTTTAAAATTGCGTAGGTTCTCGTTTTTTGTGGTATTCATGTATCATGTCCCTGTATCAGTGCACGGAAGTCTCATTGCCATGACATTTTCTTGCTTCACATTTGTCGTATCTTGATCAAATGTAACCTCCTCGAAGCGGTGCTATTTGCTCAATGGTTTCAGATTATTGTTGAAGAAGGCCAGGCTCTGCTACTTGTTTAAGACGAGGTTAAATATATTAGTATCAAAGAACAAATCGCTTGAGTTGGTTCGTACACCGAAGCAAGTCCCGAAAAGCACATTAGGAGAGGTAGACATAAGACCACTTCAGGAGGTAGTGCACCGTTAAGGCCGCGATGCCGGGAACAAAAAATGGGGCAGCACACAGGCGATTCTCAACAGCGACGTGCAGTAAGACGCATATTATCAGAAACCTTGTCATACGCATTGGTACCACGTATCTCTCACACCAAGCAATCACAGTCACTGCAACATAAACACCCCTTTAACCGACCTAAGCTTCGTGTGAAACTATACAGCTGACGAATCACAAATATAGGGCTGATATTATATGCGCAAGGGCACATATAATATACGCCTTTCGCACCATATTTTCTCCATCTGCTGCACACAAGAATTTTTCAGGCGTTCACTTGTCCTTCTGATGCGTACGTACCAGATGAAACAGATTCAATATTCTGCAAGTGCCATATGATTCAGCGCCTTTCGCTACACAGCGCTGTGTCGTGGTGGCCTAAACGAATTAAAGTAACACCAAATTGCCTCCATTTGAACTAAACTATTGCCTGATTGGTGTTCCCACTTTTCGTGGCCCTGACAGCATTCTTCGGCATGAGCGTCTACTCTGGCTATAATTATCTGCAACAAAAGGCCACCACAGATGAGAAGCCTATTAAGACAACGAACCTGTCCAAGAGCATCCACTGCTCGCTGCTATCTGCAACGGCGTCACAGCGTAGCCGTTCCTGCACGTTGTGAAGCGGTCCAAAATGATTCTGCAGAGATAAATTGGCACTCAATAATAACGCAGCCACCGGAAGTACACAACACGCTTACAGTCCCCTGCAAACATGTTGGGCAGCGTCGTTCAGTGGTGGTTCAAAAGAAATGTAATACTCCTCGCGTAACAAACATGTGAAAAATGGGACGAATAATTGTCAAAAAAGTAAGCTTTAGCAAGCAATTCTCAAAAAAGCCAGCTGGAGGTTTATTACGACCATTCTTCGCAAGAAACGTCTGCACGACGCATTCTATGAGGCAGAACACACCCGAGTTTTCTGAAATCCCAAAACCCAAACTGTAAAGTGAAATTGCTTGGCTTCCACGGCGGGACATTTTAATCCATCATGTTGCGCGGTGCAAAGTGACCTATACAGACCCGTCAGAGGCATCACATCACTAGTCTGAATTAAGCCAGTAACACGCATTCTGCACTCGCGTTCTAAGGGACGCTATTTCCTAAGGCAGCACGTTTACATCATCGAATTATTTGTAATTTGAGTCTACATTCTTTGACGTATTGTGCATGTTAGACAGCAAGCACGCACCATTGCCACATGAAGAAAATTTGCCTCTCTGTGCAGCAGATAATCCAAACATGGCGCGATGCATTTTTACGAGATACACAAAACATCACATAACTTGTAAACTCATCTTTGGTGAGAAATTGTGGCTTTCACCCCGTATCCGCTATTCGTATATAGTATACAAAGTCGAAATGCTGGGCAGGTGTACTTTTGCAAACACAGGCACTACATGCCAGTGTATCTGTATCAGTGTGTGTTTACCCACAGATGGTGTTAATGTACAGACAGTATGTCATGAACTAAAAAAGGATGACATTGTATATTTGTTAAATTTATTGTACTTAAGGCTCGCAGTAAAACCACTGCACAACAACGGCTTGCAGATGAACACTTACCGGAATGTCCCTAGTGTATGTCCCCAGCTGAGAACATCACCTCGCTGAAGGGTTTCATTTCTCTAAGTACGTTGTCAACGCACGCAGCAAACAACCTGCAGAAATAATTTTAAAATTTTTTTCTGCACAGAGGATAACAAACTATGATGAGAACCTTCTTAGTGGATGAATGCATAGGATGAGTATGAAAATGCAAGATTCTGACGCAAATCTCTGCTTTAACCTAGTATCCCACTTTATCCTAAATTTGTATAGTAGACAATATAAAAATTCGGCTGGTGTACTTTTGCATACACAAAACCCCAGCTTATGCAAGCGTGCAGACAAGAAGCACTAATAGTAAAAAGGAGGCAACGGTTGGAGATTGCATTGGTGTAAAAAGAACAAAGCGTTACAAATGTTCCAAAAGTGCAGGAAGGAAAGCGTTGTCCATTGTTTTGGAGCAACCCGTGTCAAAGAATATCATGGCACTGGTTTTGACGTAGCAGCGCTGGTTTTGACCCTGTCGTCAACACGCGAAGGGAGCAATTACATCAAAGTGACCCTCGACACTTTCCAGTGATATTGAGCGGGTTAGTGCACTGCTGAATGGGGCTTTCATAATGAGAGCTGCATTTGTTTTGGTTAGTGATCTGCTACGCCGGGGATATGTAACGTTAGATTAAAACCACGATTAAACAACTTCTGAATACGCATTGGCCTGCTTAGCTCCTTCGAGTACGTTTTTGTACATATGAGTAGTCCCGCCGAAGAATGGCCGCGAATAAATAAAGTAAAAAGTAAATTTTGTCAAAAATTATTACGTTTATGATTTTAGGTGTTCTTAGCGAAAAATTCAACTTATTCAATCTCAAAATTCTCATTATCAGCAACATGGTCAAAAATGTCGTTGGCCATGTTCAGTACCGTAATTGTGCCGTTGGTGCGAGCAATAAAACACCAAATGTTTGGGAGCGAATACCATCATGCTAAAATGTTTTTATTATTTAGTTCATGTATGTTCGTGCACATACATGAACTTTGTGTGCCTTCGACGTATCGCGATTGCCGTGGTCTGTAACTGACAGTCTAACATGAACGATCGCATGTTATTTAATGACATTTGATGTGTCGGATGTCGTTACACACAAACCCTTATATATCTTCCTGTGTGACAGGTGCATTAAGTTACCATAGTTCTATACACCATTTCTGCCAACAAAACTAACGTTATCAATATATAGTATCATTGAAATAAATAATAAAAGCTATGAGCTAATGTGAGTAAATTAGTATGTGCACCAGAGAAAGGTAGTGCGCTTTTCCTGTAGCATAGAGGCTCAGCTAAAGCAGGGAGACAGGCTGGCACAAGCCTATTTTCTATCTCATACCTGCAGCCAGAGTAAAACAGGAAAGACCATAAATAACTGCTAAACAGCACTATTTAATCATCCACTCTTCTCAGTACATCACCTTGCTCAAGTGGTGTGGTCACTGTCTCGTACGCCCGTTGTTAAGAGCCCAAGCAGAGTTCTTCCTCAAATGCATTCTTACAATCTATATTACGCCGATAAACTGGCAGTATACACCAATGTGTGAGCTGGTAGTAGGAAGTTGACTCGTGCAGCTGTTTTACAGAACAGTACAATTTCTTGCACCTCAGTAAACATTTTGCGACATACACAACAATCTACAGCGAAAGCATAAAAACTTCATATATAGCGAGGCAGTTGCGCCAGATTTCGCTCCGTTTGAAGCGTGCCTGACTAGCAATTTCTAGGAAATCAATACAAGTTACTCATCTTTTACCGTTTATTAAGTCATGTTTACAGACAAGCAATGTTCTACAGTAAATGGTTTGATGCAGCAGTTCAAAACTCCTGCAACCGGATGGCTATCTGACAAAGGACCAAACCGACAGCACTGCCGTGCTAGCCGCTGCGCCTGCGCTCTACCCACGTCTTCCACTGTTTTTCTTCCGAATGCTCTCCTATATGAACGTTTATATGGATATACAAACAGCGTAGCATACTAATCGCAATACATAGAGGGATGAGGCTTCTACACAGGCTGTGTCCTCTAACCACAGCCCCAAATAACGTCTGCACATAACTGAGCAGTGGTTAAGATACACTAATTCAAGGCTTGCAGCACACTCCTGGCACAACAAAAAAAACATCTCTGACTTCTTAATCTGCTACTTTGACGCACATGACAAACGCATCAGCACCGACTTCTGGAAATAGGCAGCTGAACACGCCTTGTGGTTGCTGGGGCACTGCAGGTTTCTGCCAATGTTTGGCTCTAACTTCAAATTTGTTATCGTGAATTTTTAGTGTGCATACTTCTTTCTGCTACTTCCGAGACAGATTAGAGAAAGTAGGTAATTTTCCTTTGAGCGTAGCAGCTACTAATTTTCCTTTGAGCGTAGCAGCTACTAATTTTCCTTTGAGCGTAGCAGCTACCTTCTTTGAGTGGCGGATGTGAGCAAGTGGCCTTATGACATCCTCCCTCTCAAAGTCCCCGCCAAACGAAACGAAAAAGGCCCAAGGTGGAAAGAAAGTCATCAAGATAAAATTGAAACTGACTGGACCACATAGGCATGAACACCTGTATTAAACTGTACCTTGATTTGCAATCATAGTGCAGTGATGCACAGTACATTCATTGTATTCAATCCATTTTAGGTGTCAATTTGCCAGTTGAAATGTCATGCTTCTTAGATATGCTTAGGTTCTCGTTTTTTGTGGTTATTCATGCATCATGTCACTGTATGAGCGCACGGAACCCTTATTGCAATGCCATTTTCCTGCTTCACATCTGTCATATCTTGATCAAATGTAACCTCATTGAAGTGGCACTACTTGCTCAAGGGTCTCAGATTATTCTTAAAAAAGATCTGTTGCCTCGGCTTCTTTAAAACAAATATGAAGATATTAGTATCAGACAACAAAGCAGCTGAGTCAGTTCGTGCTCCGAGACGAGTCCCGAAAAGCACATTTAGAGAGAGGCATAAATCATTCGAGAAGGTAAAGCACCGTTAAGGCCATGATAGCAGCAACAAAATATGGGACAGCCTACAGGCGTTTCGCAACAGCGTAGTGCAGTCACTAGTGAGCCGCAGATTATCACAAAATTTGTCATACGCATTGTCGCCACGTATCCCCCACACCAAACATTCCCTGTAACCGAAACAAATACCCATTTAACCAACCTAAGCGTCGCGTAAAAGTACACCGCAGAGGAATCCAAATATAGTGATGGTATTATATGCACAAGAAGGGTATAAATAGACGGCCTTTCGCACCATACTTGCTCCACCTGCTGCACACAACCATTTTCCAGGCATTCACTTGTCCTTTTGATACACACGTACAGATGAAACTTGACTCAATATTCGCTACATATATGATTCCGCCCCTTTCGCTACACAGCGCTGTGTCGTGGTGGCCTAAATAGCCTCAAGTACCACCAAACTGCCTCTATCCAAACTCTGCTATCCAAACTGCCTCTATCCAAAAGCGCACAGGCGCTTTTGCAACAGCGCAGTGCACTAGTGAGACGCAAATTATCATAACATGTTTCATGCCCTCACACCAAACATGCGCTGTAACTGCAACATAAATACCCGTTTAACCGACCCAAGCTTCACGTGAAAGTACGCCGCAGATGAATCACAAATATAGTCATATTATATGCACAAGGAGGGAATAGATAGATGACCCTTCGCACCCTACTTGCTCCGCCTGCTGCACACAAGCATTTTCGAGGCATTCACTTGTCATTTTGATAAACACGTACCAGATGGAAAAGATTTAATGTTCCGCAACTGCCATATGATTCAGGCCCTTTCACTATACTGTGTTGTGTCTCGTGGTGTCGTTGTGCCATGGTGGCCTAAACGAACTCAAGTAGCACCAAATGGCCTCCATCTGAACTGCACTATTGCCTGATCGATGTTCCCACATTTGGTGACCCTGTCTGCACTCTTCGGCATGAGCATCTACTCTTGCTGGAAAATGCCTGCAATAAAGGGCCTCACAGAATAATGCTCATCACAAATATCAAGGGAACGAACCTGCCCAAAAGCGTCCACTGCTCGCTGCTACCTGCAACGGCGTCACAGCGTAGCCGTTCCTGCACGTTGTAAAGCGGTCCAAGAGGATTCTGCAGAGATAAATTTAATCGACAGTCAATCATAACGCAGCCACCGCAAAGACATAGCAATCTTACCGTCCCCTGCAAACGTGTTCGGCAACTACCATCGTTCAGTAGCGGCTCAAGCAAATAGAATATTCCTCACGTATCAAGCATGTGAAAAATGGGACAAATAATTGTCAAAAAAGCAACCTTGTGCCGCTGAGGGGTTCTTCCGACCATTCTTCGCAAGAAACATCGGCACGACACGTTTTCTGAAATCCCAAAACCCAAACTGCAATATGAAAATTGCTTGGCTTCCTCGACGGGGATTTTCCATCCATCATGTTTGCACGTTGCAAAGTGACCCATACAGACCCGGCGGAGGCATCAAATCACTAGGCTGAATTCAGTCAGCAACACGCGTTTTACGCCTGTGTTCTCAGGGACGAAAACTTCTTCAGGCAGCTCTTTCATGGTAAAACATTTACTTGTTTGCAATTTGCGTCTACATTCTTAGAAATATTTCGGAAGTTCTCCTAAATTTACTGTATGAGTACGCAACCTCTTTTGCAGTGTGCATGTTAGAGTTTAGACCATGGGTCCTGGCACTCCTGCAGTTGCCAGTCCCAACTAGTGCCTGTTGCCGATTGAAATCCGAGTATTGCAATGGAAGTACAAACCAATTTTAGTATAGGTTTACCAGTAGATCCCATGAAAATTGAGTTTGGTGCAAAGCATAGCTCGGTTTTGTTACAGTCTCTGACTATTATGGCTAAAAAAGTACAAAAATTTGTCTATCCAAAGAAGTCATTTATTTCGCACTCCACTTGTCTCACGCTCTGAGGTCAGAGTTTGACAGCTGCATTCACAGGGGCACCGCCAGCACGCTCTGTTGCCACATGAAAAAAAATTTTATTTGCCTTTATATGCAGCAGATAATCCAAACATGGCGAGATGCATTTCTACGAAATAGACGAAACATCATATAACTTCAAAACCCATCTTTGGTGAAAAATTGTGGCTTTCGCCCCATATCAGAGCATTCGTCTGAAGTATTGCAAAAAGTCGAAATGCTGGGCAGGTGTATTTCTGCATACACAAGCAGTACATGCGAGTGTGTGTGTCAGTCTGTGTGTTTACCTACAGCTAGTGTTAGGGTACAGACAGTATGGCACAAACTAAAGGACGACGCTGCATATTTCCTAACTTTATTGTACTTAAGGCTCGCAGTAAAACCACTGCATAAAAAAGGCTTGCCGAAGAACACTTACCGGAATGTCCCTAGTGTATGTCCCCAGCTGAGAACATCACCTCGCTGAAGGGTTTCATTTCTCTCAGTACGTTGTCAACTGACGCAGCAGATGTCCTGCAAAAAAGAATTGCCACGAAAATTTTTTTTCTGCAAAGAGAATAACAAAATATGAAGACAACCGTCGTAGTTGATGAATACATAAGATTAATATGAAAATACAAGATTTCTGACGCAAATCTCTGTTTTAGCCTAGTATTCAACTTTATATTAAATTTGTATGGTAGACAATTTAAAAATTCGGCTGGCGTACTTTTGCACACACAAACATCCAGCTTACGCAAGCCTGCAGACAAGGCGCACAAACAGTGAAAATGAGGCAACCTTTGGAGACTATTGGTATAAAAGGAACAAAGCGTTCCAAATGTTACGCAGTCAGTGTCAGTGCAGGAAGGAAAGCGTTGTCCAATGTTATGGAGCAAGCGGCATTGTTGCCACGTATCCCTCACACCACACAATCACACTAACTGCAACATAAATATCCGTTCAACCGACCTAAGCTTCGCGTGAAAGTATGCCGAAGACGAATCGCAACTATAGTGCTGATATTATATGCACAAGGGAATAAAAACGCCTTTCGCACAATACTTGCTCCATCTGCTGCACACGAGCATTTCCCAGGCATTCGCTTGTCCTTCTGATACGTACGTACCAGATGAGACAGATTCAATATTCCGCAAATGTCATTATTCAGCCCCTTTCGCTACACAGCGCTGTGTCGTGGTGGCCAAAACGAACTAAAGTGGCACCAGATTGCTTCCATCTGAACTAAACTATTGCCTGGTCGATGTAAAACCACTTTTGGCGGCCCTGACTGCATTCTTCTGCATGAGCGTCTACTCTATCTAGAAATTATATGCAACAAAAGGGCCTCACAGATTGGACGCTCATGACAAATATTAAAGTAACGAACCTGTCCAAAAGCCACCGCTTCTTCCTGCTATCTGCAACGGCGTCACAGCGTAGCCATTCCTGCACGTTGTGAAGCGGTCCAAGAGGATTCTGCAGAGATAAATTAAATGGACACTCAATAATAACGAAGCCACCGGAATGACACAGCACGCTTACAGTAACCGGCAAACATGTTGGGTAGCTAGCGTCGTTCAGTAGCGGTTAAAAACAAAAAAGAATACGCCTCGCGTAACAAGCACGTGAAAAACGGGACGAATAATTGTCGAAAAAAGCAAGCTTGTGCCGCTGAGTGTTTATTCAGACTATTCTTCGCAAGAAATGTCGGCACGACGACCTCTACGAGGCAGAACACACCCAAGTTTTCTGAAATCCCAAAACCCAAACTGTACAGCCACGGCGGGCCTTTTTCATCAATCATGTCGCACGTCGCAAAGTGTCCTATACAGACGCGGCAGAGGCATCGAATCACTAGGCTGAATACGCATTTTGCGCTTGTGTTCTCAAGGACACAAACTTCTTCAGACAGCTCTTCTACGCTAAACCCCGATTTGTTTGTATTTTACTTATACGTTCTTGGACATGTGGAAGCTCTGCCTCCCTAAGTTTATTTTGTATTTACGCAAGCTCTTTTTCATTCTGTATGCTATAGATTAGACCATGGGTCTTTGTACTATACAGTTGCCAGTCCCAACCACTGCCTGTTGCTGATTGAAATGCGAGCATTGCAATCGGAGTATAAAGCATTTCGGTATCTGTTTACCAGTGGATCCCACGAAACTTAAAGCCGCAGTCTATTATGGTTAAAAAGTACAAAAATTGTTTTATCGGAAGTCATTTATTTTGCGTTCAACTTGTCTCACACTCTGCGTTCCCATTTTGACAGCAGCACTCACAGGTGCACTTTAGACGGCAAGCACACACCATTGCCGCATGAAAAAATTTACTTTGCCCCTCTATGCAGCAGATAATCCAAACATGGCGAGATGCATTCTTATGAGATACACGAAACATCATGTAACTTCAAAACGCACGTCTTCGGTGAGAAATTGTTGGCTTTCGGCCCGTATCCGCCATTCGTATGAAGTATTGTAAAAGATCGAAATACTGGGCAGGTGTACTTTAGCATACACAGGCAGTACATGCGAGTGTATGTGTGTCAGTGCGTGTTTACCCGCAGCCATTATATTGTACAGACAGTGGGGCACAAACTCTAAAAAAGGACGACTTTGCATATTTGTTAACTTTATTGTACTTAGGGCTCTCAATAAAACCACTGCATAAAACATAGTTGCAGATTAACACTTACCGGAATGTCCTAGTGTATGTCCCCAGCTGAGAACATCACTTCGCTGAAGGGTTTCACTTTTCTCAGTACGTTGTCAACTGACGCAGCAAATATCCTGCAGAAAAGCATTTTCTCGAATTTTCTTTCTGGACAGAGGATAACAAAACATGATGAGAACCGTCTTAGTTGACGAATGCACAGGATTAATATGAAAATGCGAGATTTCGGATGCAACACTCTGCTTTAACCTAGTATACCACTTTATCCTAAATTTGTATGGTGGACAATTTAAAATTCGGCTGGTGTACTTTTGCACACACAAACACCCAACTTACGCAAGCGTGCCGACAAGAAGCACAAACAGTAACAAGGGGGCAACCATTGGAGACTGTATAGGTATAAAAGGCACAAAGCGTTCGAAATGTTGCTCAGTCAGTGTCAATGCAGGAAGGTTATGGAGCAAGCCGTGTCACAGAATATCATCGCACTGGTTTTGACGTCACAGCACTGGTTTTCACCCTGTCCTCAACACGCGAAGAAAGAAACTAGAGCAAAGTGATCTCAACAACGCACACTACAAGCCAATGCACCCTCAAGACATTCCATTGATATTGAGTGGAATGGTCCGCTGCTGAATGGGGCTTTCATTGAACATGTAAAGTATACGACTTTCATAACAACATACATTACAAGCAAATAAATCCTTAAGATTTTCCATCGAGGTTGAGTGGATTGGTCTGCTACTGATGGGACTTTTTTTGAACGTGTAAAGTATACGAGTTCTTTGTCCAGAAAAATTGATGCAGTTAGTTATCTGCTACGCAGGGATGTCTAATAATACAGTAAAAGAACTTCTGAATACTCATTAGCCAGCTCAGCTCCTTCGAATGCATTTTTGTACAAATGAGTAGTCTCGCCGAAGAATGGCCGCGAACAAATAAATGAAAAAAATTGTGTCAAAAATTACGTTTAGGATTTTAAGTGTTCTTAGCAAAATCTCAAAATTCTCGTTATTAGCAACATGGTCAAAAACGTCGTTGGCCATGTTCGTTACCACAATCGTGCAGTAGGTGCGAGTAATAAAACACCTAATATTTGGGGGCCAATACCATCACGCTAAAACGTTTCTTATTAAGTATTTTTTTATTTAGTTCATGTATGGTAGCGCACATACATGAACTTTGTGCGCCTTCGGCGCATCGCGATCGCCATGGTCTGCAACTGACAGTCAAACGTGCAGGATGCCATGTTATCTAATGACATTTGATGTATCGGATGTCATTACATACAAATCCCTGTATATCTTCCTGTGTGAAAGGTGTATTAAATCACCATAGTTCTCTACTTCTCCATTTCTGCCAACAAAACAAACGTTATCAATATACAGTATCATTGAAATAAGAAATAAAAGCTATCAGCTAATGTGACTAAATTAGTATGTACACCAGAGAAAGGTAGTGCGCTTTTCCTGTAGCATAGAGGATCAGCTAGAGCAGAGAGACAAGCTGGCACAGGGTTATTTTTTCTCTCATGCCCACAGCCAGAGTAAAAGAGGAAAGGCCATTAAATAAATCCTAAACCGCACTACTTATTCATCCAATCTTCTGTCTCGTAAGCCCGTTGTAAAGAGCCCAAGCACAGCTCTTGCGCAAATGCATTCTTACAATCTATACTACGCCGATGAACTGGCAGTATACACCCATGTGCGAGCTGGTAAATGAAGTTGACTCATGCAGCCCTTTTACAGAACAGTTCATTTTCTTGCAGCTCAGTCAACGGTTCCCGTCATGCACAACAATTCACAACCAGAGCATACAAATAATAAATAGCCAGGCGGTTGCTCCCACTTCGGTCCGTTTGCAATGCACCTCGCTAACATTTTCTTGTACATGCATACAACTTACTGATCTTTATAAGTCATGTTTATAGGCAAGCAGTGTTTTACAGTCAATGGTTTGATGCAGCTGATCAAAACTCCTGCAACCAGACGGCTATCTGGCAAAGCACCAAACCGGAAGCACTGCCGAGCTGCCGGCTACGCCTGCATTCTACCCACGTCTTCCGCACCTGGTTTTTCGCATGCTCTCCTAATTGAAAGTTTACATGGAGATACAAATAGCGGAGCACACTATTCGCAATACATGGAGGGATGAGGCTTCTAAACCTGCTGTGCCTTTTAACGACAGTCCCTAATAACTCGTGCACATAGCTGAGCAGTGGTTCAGCATACAACTTACTGATCTTTATAAGTCATGTTTATAGGCAAGCAGTGTTTTACAGTCAATGGTTTGATGCAGCTGATCAAAACTCCTGCAACCAGACGGCTATCTGGCAAAGCACCAAACCGGAAGCACTGCCGAGCTGCCGGCTACGCCTGCATTCTACCCACGTCTTCCGCACCTGGTTTTTCGCATGCTCTCCTAATTGAAAGTTTACATGGAGATACAAATAGCGGAGCACACTATTCGCAATACATGGAGGGATGAGGCTTCTAAACCTGCTGTGCCTTTTAACGACAGTCCCTAATAACTCGTGCACATAGCTGAGCAGTGGTTCAGATAAACTAGTTAAGCGCTTGCAGCGCACTCCTGGCACGACAAAAAAACCCCTCTCACTTATTAATCTGCGACTTTGATGCACATTAACGCACCAGCACTGACTTCTATAAATAACAGGCAGCTGAACACGAATTTGTGGTTGTTTGTTGGCGCACTACAAGTTTCAGCCAATGTTTGGCTCTAAGTTCAAATTTGTTATCTTGATGTTTTTCTCTACATACTGCTTTCTGCTACTTCCGAGACTAAGATTAGAGAAAGCTGTTATTTTCCATTGAGCGTACGAGCTACCAGCTTTGTGGGGCGGATGTGAGCAAGTGGCTTCACGACTTCCTCCCTCTCGAGGTCCTCGCCAAACGACATGAAACAGGCCCAAGCTGGAAAGGGAGTAATCAAGATTAAATAGAAACGGACCGGACGACATTAGCATGAACGCCTGAAATAAACTGCACTTTGATGTGCAGTTGTAGTGCAGTGACGCACAGTGCATTCATTGTATTCAATCCATTTTAGGTATCGTTTTGCCAGTTGGCATCCTATGCTTCTTAGATATGCTTAGGTTCAAGTTCCTTGTGGTTTTTCCCGCATCATGTGCCAGTATCCGCGCACCAAAGTCTCATTGATCGAATGTAACCTCATTAAAGTGACACTGCTTGCTCAATGGTCTGAGATTTTTGTTAAATAAGATCAGTTGCCCCGGCTTGTTTAAGACAGTTTGAAGATATGAGATCAGACAACAAATCAGCTGAGGCAGTACGTGCTCCTAGACAAGTCCCGAAAAGCGCACTTAGAGAGGTAGACATAAGAAATCATTCGAGAAGGTGGAGCACCGTTAAGGCCATGATGGCAGCAACAAAACAAAAATGGGACAGCATACAGGCGTTTCGCAACAGCGCAGTGCAGCCAGTAGTGAGACGCATGTTATCACAAAATTTGTCATACGCATTGTCGCCACGTATCCCCCACACCAAACACTCACTGTAACTGAAACACAAATACCCGTTTAACCAACCTAAGTATGCCGCAGACGAATCACAAATATAGTGCTGGTATCATATGCACAAGAAGGGAGTAGATAGATGACCTTTTAAACCACACTTGCCCCACCTGCTGCATACAAGCATTTTCCAGGCATTCACTTGTCCTTTTGATACACACGTACAGATGAAACAAGACTCAATATTCCGCAACTGTCATATGATTCAGCCCCTTTCACTGCACAGCACTTTGTCGTGGTGGCCTAAACAACCTCAAGTAGCGCCAGATTGCCTCCACCTGAACTGCACTATTGCCTGATCGATGTTCCCACTTTTAGTGGCCCTGACCGCGCTCTTTTTCATGAGCATCTACTCTGGCTGGAAAATGTCTACAATGAAGGGCCTCACAGACTAATGCCGATCACAAATATTAAGGGAACGAACCTGTCCAAAAGCGTCCACTGCTCGCTTCTATCCGCAACGGCGTCACAGCGTAGCCGTTCCTGCACGTTGTAAAGCGGTCCAAAAGGAGTCTGCAGAGATAATTCAATTGACACTCAATGATAGCGCCGCCACTGGAGAGACATAGCAATCGTAGCATCCCCTGCAAACACGTTGGGCAGCTAGCGTCATTCAGTAGCGGTTCAAAAAAAATAGAATACTCCTCGCGTAAGAAGCATGTGAAAAATTGGACGAATGATTTTCCAAAAGTAAGCTTTCTCAAGAAATTTACGAAGAAGCTAGCTCTATGTTTATTGCAACCATTCTTTGCAGGAAACGCCTACACGACGCATTCTATGAGGCAGAATGCACCCAAGTTTGCTGAAATCCCAAAATCCAAACTGTAAAATTAAATGGCTTGGCTTCCTCGACGGGGATTTTTCATCCATCACCTTGCACGTTGCAAAATGACCCATACACACCCGGCGGAGGCATCAGATCACTAAGCTTTCAGCCAGCAACATGCATTCTACGCTTGTGTTCTCAGGGACCCAAATTTCTTCAGCCAGCTCTTCAACGTAAAACATTTATTTGGTTGTATTTTGCGTCTACACTCTTGGAAATATTGCGGAAGCTCTCGTAAGTTTACTGTATAGGCAGCAATCTCTTTTTCAGTGTGTTTGTAGACCATGGGTCCTGGTACTCTAGCAGTTGCCAGTACCCAACCAATGCGTGTTGCCGATTGAAATCGAGTATTTCAACCGGAGTATAAATCAATTTCAGTATAGGTTTACCAGTAGATCCCACGAAAATTGAGTTTGGTGTGAAGCTTTGCTCGATTTTCCTACAGCCTCGGTCTATTATGGCTAAAAAAGTACAAAAATTTATCCATCCGAACAAGTCATTTATTTCGCACTCAACTTGTCTCACGCTCTGCGGTCACATTTTGACAGTAGCATTCACAGGGGCACTTTAGACAGCCAGCACGCTCTGTTGCCACATGAAAAAAATTCTTTGCCTTTCTATGCAGCAGATAATCCAAACATGGCGAGATTCATTTTTACGAAATCGACAAAACATCACATAACTTGAAAACCCACTTTGGTGAAAAATTGTGGCTTTCGCCCCATTTCCGAGCATTCGTCTGAAGTATGGCAAAAAGTCGAAATACTGGGCAGGTGTACTTCTGCATACACAGGCAGTGCATGCGAGTGTATGTGTCAACTGTGTGTGTTTACCCACAGCTAGTGTTAATGTACAGACAGTATGGCACAAACTAAAGAAGGACGACATTGCATATTTGCTAACTTTATTGTACTTAAGGCTCGCAGTAAAACCACTGCATAAAAAACGCTTGCAGATGAACACTTACCCGAATGTCGCTAGTGTATGTCCCCAGCTGAGAACATCACTTCGCTGAAGGGTTTCACTTCTCTCAGTACGTTGTCAGCTTACGCAGCAAATGTCCTGCAGAAAAGCATTTTCACAATTTTTTTTTCTGCACTGAGGATAACAAAATATGATGAGAACCGTCTTAGTTGACGAATACATAAGATTATTATGAAAATACATGATTTCTGACACAAATCTCAGCTTTAACCTATTATCCCACTTTACCCTAAATTTGTTTGGTAGACAATTTAAAAATTCGACTGCTGTACATCTACACACACAAACACCCAGCTTACGCAACCTTGCAGTCAATGTGCACAAACAGTAAAAAGAGGCAACCATGGGAGACTGTATTGGTGTAAAAGGCACAAAGCGTTCCAAATGTTGCTCAGTCAGAGTGAGTGCAGGAAGGAAAGCGTTGTCCAATGTTTTGGAGCAAGCCGTGTCATAGAATATCATGGCACTGGTTTTGACCCCGTCCTCAACTCGCGAAGGGAGCAACAACAGCAAAGTTATCTCAACACACACTACAAGCAAATGAATGCACCCTCAAGACATTCCAATGATATTGAGTGTATTAGTCTGCTGCTGAATGGGGCTTTCGTTGAACTTGTAAAGTATACGAATTTGATCTCAACGACATACACTACAGGCAAATGCATCCTTAAGATTTTCCAACGAGATTGAGTGGATTGGTCTGCTAATGATGGGGCTTTCCTTGACCATGTGAAGTATACGAATTCTTTGTCTCGTAGGATCTGCTACGCCGGGATATCTAACATTACAGTAAAAAAGCTTCTGAATACGCATTAGCCAGCCTAGCTAGCTCATTTGAATGCATTTTTGCACAAATGAGTAGTCTCGCCGAAGAATGGCCGCGAACAAATTAAAAAGTAAATTGTGTCAAAAATTGGCCATGTTCCGTACCATGATCGTGCAGTTGGTGCGGGCAATCTACCACCTAATATTTGGGGGCAAATACCATGAGCTAACACGTTTTTTAAGTATTTCTTTTTTAATTTAGTTGATGCATGTTATTGCACATAAATGAGATTTTTGTGCTTTCGACGGATCGCGATTTCCTTGGCCTGCAACGCCCGTTGTTAAGAGCCCAAGCAGAGGTCCTGCGAAAATGCATTCTTACAATCTATATTATGCCGATGAACTAGCAGTATGCACCAATGCACGAGCTGGTAATACGAAATTGACTTGTGCAGCCGTTTTACAGAATTGTTCATTTTCTTGCAGCTCAGTCAACATTTTGCGATGTACACAATTTACAGCCAAAGCATAAAGTCGTCATATATAGCGGCACAGTTGCGCCACACTTCGCTCCGTTTGCAATGTGCCTCACTAACAATTTCTAGTGCACGCATACAACTTGCTGATCTTTTACCCTTTTATTAAGTCACGTTTATAGGCAAGCAATGTCTTACAGTGAAAGGTTTGATGAAGCACATCAAAATCATGAAAACCTGACGGCAATCTGGCAGTGGACCAAACCGGCATCATTGCCGTGCTGGCGGCTGCTCCTGCGCTCTACCCACGACTTCCACCGTTTTTTTTCCGCATGCTCTCCTAAGTGAAGGTTTATATGGAGATACAAATAGCGGAGCACTATAATGCAATACATGGAGGGATGAGGCTTCTAGTCTGTACTAGAAGAAGAATAAACTTGAACTTGAACTTGAACTTATACATGCCGTGTCCTCTAACCACAACCCGAACCAACTTCTGCACATACCTGAGCGCTGGTTAAGATACACTGAAATTCAACGCTTGCAGCGCACTCCTGGCACAACAACAACAAAAAAATATTTGACTTCTTAATCTCCTACTTTGACGCACATAACTAAAACGCATCAGCACTGACTTCTAGAAATAGGCAGCTGAACACGCCCTGTGGTTGTCGGGGCAATGCAGGTTTCAGACAATGTTCTGCTCTAATTTGTTATGGTGAAGCTTTCCTGTGCATACTGCTTTCTGCTACTTCCGAGACCAAGATTAGTGAAAGTTGTTAATTTTCAATTGAGCGTAGGAGCTACCTGCTTTGTGTGACGGATGTGAGCGAATGGCCTTACGACATCTCGCCTCTCAAGGTCCTCGCCTAACGACGCGAAACAGGCCCAAGGAGAAAAGGGAGTAATCAAGATTCCATTGAAACTTACTGGACAACATAGGCATGAACGCCTGAAATCTTAGGTATCATTTTGCCAGTTGGAATTTTGTGCTTCTTAAGATATGCTGAGGTTCTCGTTTCTTTGTAGTTATTCATGCATCATGTCCCTGTATCAGCGCACGGAATTCTCACTGCCATGCCATTTTCCTGCTTCACCTTTGTCATCTTGATCAAATGTAACCTCCTTAAAGTTGCTCCTGCTTTTTAAAGACAAATATAAGAATATGAGTATTAGACAACAAATCAGGTGAGGCGGTTTGTGCTCCGAGACAAGTCTGGAAAAGCACACTCAGAGAGGTAGACATAAGAAATCATTAAAGAAGGTAGAGCACCGTTAACGCGATGGCAGCGTTAAGTCCACGATATCAGCAACAAAAAATGGGACAGCGCACAGGCGTTTTGCAACAGCGCAGTGCATTATTGAGACGCAGATCATCAGAAAATGTTTCATGCGGCATTGTTGCCGCGTATCCCTCACACCAAACATGCGCTGTAGCTGCAACATAAATACCCGTTTAACCGAGCCAAGCTTCACGTGAAAATATGCCGCAGACGAATCATAAATATAGTCATATTATATGCACAAGGGAAGACATAGATGATCGACCTTTCGCACCATACTTGCTCCGCCTGCTGCACACAAGCATTCTCGAGGCATTCACTTGTCCTTTTGATACACACGTAGCAGTTAAAACAGATTTATTGTTCCGCAACTGTCATATGATTCAGCCCCCTTCGCTACACTGTGTCGTGTGTCGTGGTATCTGTGTCATGTTGGCCTAAACGAACTCAAGTAGCACCAAATTGCCTCCATCTGAAATGCACTATTGCCTGATCGATGTTCCCACTTTTGATGGTCCTGACTACACTCTTCGGCATGAGCATCTACTCCTGTTGGAAAATATTTGCGATAAAGGGCCTCACAGATTAAAGCACATCACAAATATTAAGGCAACGAACCTGTCCAAAAGCGTCCACTGCTCGCTGCTATCCGCAACGGCGTCACAGCGTAGCCGTTCCTGCACGTTGTAAAGCGGTCCAAAAGAATTCTGCAAAGATAAATTCAATCGACACTTAATGATAGCGCAGCCTCCGGAGAGACATGGCAAGATTAACGTCCCCTGCAAACATGTTGGGCAGCTAGCGTCGTTCAGTAGCAGTTCAAGAAAATGGAATACTCGCGTAACAAGCATGTGAAAAATGGGACGTATCATTGTCAAGAAAGCAAGCTTCAGCAAGCAATTTTCAAAAAAGCAAACTATGTTTATTCCGACCATTCTTCGCAAGAAACGTCTGCATGACGCACTCTGAGGCAGAACGCATTCGAGTTTTCTGAAATCCCAAAACCCAAACCGTAAAGTGAAAATTGCTTGGATTACATGGCGGGCCCTTTTCATCCACAATGTTGCGCGATGCAAAGTTACCTATACAGACCCACTGGAGGCATCAAATCACTAGTCTGAATTCAGCCAGCAACACGCATTCTGCACTCGCATTCTCGGGGACGCTAATTCCTAAGGCAGCACTTCCACGTTTAAAACATCGAATTATTTGTATTTCGCGTCTACATTCTTGGACATACTGTGGAAGCTCTGCCTCCCTAAGTTTGTTGTGTAGTTATAAGCAAACTCTTTGCAGTGTATATGCTGGAGATTAGACCATGGGTCTTGGTACTCAACAGTTGCCAGTCCCAACCAGTGCCTGTTGCTGATTGAAATCCGAGCATTGCAATCGGAGTATAAATCAATTTTAGTATCGGTTTACCAGGGGAGCCCCCGAAACTTGAGTTTGGTGCGAAGCTTTGCATGTTTTTGCTACAGCCTCGGTCTATTATGGCTAAAAAGTGAAGAAGTCATTTATTTCGCATTCAACTTCTCTCACGCTCTGAATTCCCATGACAGTAGCATTCACAGGTGCACGTTAGACAGCAAGCACGCACCATTTCCCCATGAAGAAAATTAATTTGCCTCGCTATGCAGCAGATAATCCAAACATGGCGAGATACATTTTTACGAGATACACAAAACATCATATAACTTGAAAACTCATCAAATTGTGGCCTTCGCCCCGTATCCGTCATTCTTGTGAAGTATTGCAAAAAGTAGAAATGCTGGGCAGGCGTACTTTTGCATACACAGGCAGTACATGCGAGTGTATGTGTCAGTGTGTGTTTACCCACAGCTAGTGTTAATGTACAGACAGTATGGCACAAACTCCAAAAAAGAACGACTTTGGATATTTGCTAACTTTTTTGTACTTAGGGCTCGTAGTAAAACCACTGCATAATGAAGGGTTGCATATGAACACTTACCGGAAAGTGCCTAGTGTATGTCCCCAGCTGAGAACATCACCTCGCTGAAAGGTTTCACTTCTCTCAGTACGTTGTCAACTGACGCAGCAAATGTCCTGCATAAAAGCACTTTCACACTTTTTCCTGCACACAGGATAACAAAATTTGATCAGAACCGTCTCAGTTGACGAATACATCACAACATGAAAATGAAAATGCAAGATTTCTGGCCCAAATCCCTGATTTATCCCAGTATCCCACTTTATCCTAAATTTGTATTGTAGACAATTTAAAAATTCGGCTGGTGTACTTTTGCACACACAAACACCCAGCTTACGCAAGCGTACAGACAAGGTGGCACAAACAGTAAAAAGTAGGCCAGACTATTGGAGACTCACCACAGTGTCGACACGTCTGTGCCTAGCGCAGGACAGCACGCTGCTGTTTCGTTTCACTCTTTTTAGCACGTTGTCCAGCGGCCGAGTGGAGGTCCTGGAGAGATGGTTTCTGCAATTATTACGCGCCCACGTGGAAGCAATGTAGCACATCTGCAATTTATTGTAACATGCTTTCACGGGGTCGTATTACAGTATAATCTATGAAACTTATTGTGTAGATTGCTGACTCAATGTAAATTTCTTGCAACAATTTGTTAAATGTTACGGCAGTTTGTATGTTATGGTAATTGCAAATATTTTTCTTAGCTCTTGTTTTGGAGCTCCATGTGTGTGTCGGTGTATGCTAGAGAGCGAAGTGCTTCACAGGCACATTAACCAGACTGAGCTCAACTGCCTAAACCACACTTGGGGCTGATCGGTTCATAGCCCGCACTTCCAATTCAGGTTCTCCAATTACCCCCATCCTCCGCCAACCGATTCCAACTTGTGCCGGAGAATTCCCTAATTTCACCACCCCAACTAGTTTTCTGCCGTCGTCAACTGCGCTTCCCTTCTCTTGGTCCCCACTCTAAATCCAGTGGTTTACCAGTTATCTACACTACGCACTACATGGCCTTCCCAGCTCCCTTTTTTCTCTTCATGTCAATTAGAATAGCGGCTGTCCCCGTTTGCTCTCCGATACAAACAACTCTCGTCCGGTCTCTTAGCGTTACGTTTAACGTTCTTCGTCCCGTCGATCTTTGCGCGGTCCTTAATTTGTTCTCGAGCTTCTTTGTTAACCTCCAAGTTACAGCCCCATATGTTAGCACCGGTATAATGCATTGATTGTACATCTTTCTTTTCAATGACGGTAGTAAGCTTCCATTTAAGATCTGGCAATGTCTGCCGTACACACCCCATTTCATTTTTATTCTGTAAATTTCCTTCTTATGATCAGCGTTCCCTGCGAGTAATTGACCTGGGTAAACGTACTCCCCACACTCTAGAGGCTGACTGGTGAGCTTTAACTCTCGTTCCCTTGCCAGTCTATTGAGATTTCTCTTTGTCTTCTGCATATTAATCTTCAACCCCAGTCCTACACTTTCTCTGTCAAGGCTCTCAATCATTTGTAACAAATATAAAGCCATATATAATATTTCACATCACGAAGCCAAAATACTCAGTAATTGGGCTATGGGCGTACCGGGTTCGTTTCGGGATCGAGAGGCCGAGCGCCGAGCGAGAAGGACGGGGCAGCAACGCAAGCGACGTAAGGACGAGCGTGAGTCGACCAACCCTGAAGTTGTCGCCAAGCGCCGGCCACGAGCTGAACAAGTCCGGCAGAAGGCACGAACTTGGCGTGCCCAGGAAACTGCAGAAGAGGGAGAAGGAGAAAAATGGAAAGTGAATAGTGTAAATATTAAATTTCCAAATTGCTTGAACTGACAGGGTCCGTCTCAGAGTGCCCTACCATCTTTGCTAATGACACTTTACAGTTCATAAATATAAGGGAACGGACACATAACATAGGAAATAAAAATAAGCTTTGCAAAATCGCTTCACTTACACACAACGCATTTTTAAAACATTCTACGTGCAATGCGCAAGAAAAGACTTGAAACCATGCGCTCGCTCGCAACCGGCGTTCACGATGTGAAACGTCATTTTTTCTTTTTCTGTTGTTCATTTTGTTCTGCGTTCTTGTTTTTATCTTCTGCACTCTTTTTCGTTCCGTTTTAAGCATTTTAAAAGTTCGGTATAGCAATAAAACAAGAAAATACTGCTAAATGAATTAGCGGTGCGCTTCGGCTTTATTCCGGCCAACTGGATAATTTTATCGATAGGGTTATATTGAGTTAACGAACATCTGCAGTCGGTTTGCGCCACGTGATGGCATGGCCTCAGCGTTGAAGAGATTTTGCAAGTTATGCGTGCATTAGTAAACTCCTGATATAGGACGAGGGGTGAACCCTTGTAATATGCGCGCGTCTCTCCTCTGTAGCGTCTCTCCACTGTAGCACTTATGCATCCGTGTCAGTCTGCTAATGATGCAGGAGAAATCTAACATTTGGAGCAGCACATGTCCGTTCACATCCGCCAAGTCATCCACAGTTTTTATCACAACTGCGGTGTGAATCGATGTTCTCACAGACTGCAAGCTCACCGGAAATCTCAATGCGGAGACGTTTTCCGGTGAGACGCTTCTGCACACTGTCGAGCGACTCGAGAAGTGGCATGTACTGAACGCTGTGGAGATGGATTGGCAGGAAGCTGTATGGCCCCTTTAAAGTCATCGTATTAACTAAGCCCGAGCGCCGTCACTGATTTAAACAGGGACTCTTTTTTTAGTTCTCTTTTCCCTTTTTTGTTACGACCTTGGCGTGGCTACAGCGGTGTCACCAGTTAATTTTTTCAATGCCACCAATATTTTATTGTTATTATACTATTATCACATGTACCTATCAGTTATTTCTATTTTATGCTCAGCAGCCCTATAGCAGGCTTCTCTACACACAGAACAGTTACACAGAACCCTGATGAGGAAAAGTAAGCTTTCAAGGCAGCCTGACTAGAACGGTTTCATCTATGATCAATTTTTTTAATCGTTCCTTATCGCTCATAATGCTACAAATGATCTATATTTACAGTATTGTAACGATTAAATGTCTTCACTTCGCAAATTATGCATTTTTTGCAGATACAGTGCACTGCACTTTACGGGGTACTCGCCAAAGAATGCTTACGCATTCAAAGCATTTTCTTAATTATGTCCCTCTCGCCGATATTTCTTGCTCGTAAAAGGCGCAATTTAGTTTCTGTTGGCGTTGTGCCTATAAATTGCCTATAAAATTGAAGGAGTTTTCTGAGCTTAAGGCGACAAACGCAATTCTAAAACTGTCTTACGCATCCGTTGAGTTAAAGTGTCCATTCAGATCAATGCGTGTGCACCGCAGAAGCGCATGCGCGCATAGCAGCAATGCCCATAGCAAAAAGTCAGGATGCTGGCCTGGCTCCATCCCAGAGCCGACTGAACAGGCATGAACGCTGCCTTTGCTTCGTTTTTGCAAACAAACGCACTCGGCGTCTCTGAAGATCCCCAAGCACTCGGCGCGGGAGCGGCGCATGCGTCTTCGATAGCGGGGCAGCACGACGACGACGATGCCAACGGCACCGCCAACAGTGACAGTGCGAACATGCCTCGAGTTTCCGCAGAATTGCCATCGCAGTAAAAACAGAGGCATATTCCAGAGAGTCTGTGAACAATTAAATTACGTCCACGGCGTAAGATACAAACTCTTTTTAGGCAAGGACACTCGCAAGACGCGGTCGACCAGATGAAGTGTAGTAACGGCGAGCTTCTATTGGCCAAGTGTCGGCAGCGGATACGTTTTGGCGGTATGACTCAACTTCAAGAAAGACGAGGTTTTAATAATATTATTTCCCACGGGTATGACTGACTGACTCAACAACTTTATTGGTGAAAGTATTACAGGGAGAGGGTGGAGCAGTCCTTAAGGGGCCGTTCCTTATAAAGACTAGGTGAGCTCCTCATTACAGGTGCCCATTGGCTGTAGCCGCGGCTCGGGCAGGGCCGACCAGGGCCTTCTGGCTCGCCAGGCCGAAGCAGCCGTGCAGGGCCGCCTCACAGTCCTCCCAGGTAATGTTGGGTATAGAGGGAAGGTGCGGGGTTGACTGACATGCCCACACCATGTGGAAAATGTCCGAAGATTTTTCCTCACAGTGCGGGCACTGTGAACAGTGCGGGCGTGCACTTCCCTGTGCACGCAGGGCCGAAATGTTTTAGGACGGCCGGGCACAACTGTTTTAGTATAGAGGCGAAGGCCTAAACGCTCCTCCGCCTTCGTGACACCCTTACAGGGCTTATCTTAGGAAAGATTTCATGGCCATATTAATAGTGTTGGATGATTTCCTTGAAGGTAAATGCCATTTGGGGTCGGAGTCCGCATCGAGGGGAGGCGAGGGGAGGGCATCGAGGGGAGGCATCGAGGGGGATCGAGGGGGCCGCATCGAGGGCGATGCCCGGAGAGTGAGCACGCGGGCAGCGGCGTCGACCACTTCGTCGCCCTCGAGATTATCGTAGGGGACGCGGGGACCCCGAGATAATTGGTGCCTTGAAGTATGCGGTACACAAAATAGGGCATAAAGCCCCTTTCAATGTTTCTGCAGGCCCCTCACGAGTCGCTAATGACCCGCGAGTCCTGATCTGTGGCGGCGAGCGCAATGGCCACCTCTTGCTCATGTTATGTTTTGTGCTTTGAACGTAAGGCCGTTCACCGCGGTGTTTTGGTGGACGACTCCGGCCGTATACCAACCCCTATGGCTGGAAGAGTGGTAACCGGTGCTTCGCGCGAAATCCGAAATGATTGAGTGACGTGCGACAAAAATTGGCAGTGGCTTAGCTTGGCTGTGCCAGGATGTACGTAGCGAAAGCTAAGGCATAGCATAGTTAGCCTTGGTTAATCTTGATTGCAAGTCCACGTTAGCCTGGTTGTCTAGCTATGTTGCGGCGTTCAGCCAGTCATTCGGCGCGCTGTTCGTCTATTTCCTGGACGATTCGTTTCCTCTTCATCTCATTCCAATGTTGATTCCAGGCCTCCTCCTGCTTATCAGAATTGTCGCCGTCCATACTGCCACCTCAACTGTAGTTGCGGCGCACACGAGTTCTTTGCGATCCTCCAATATGTTATCAGACATGCGACGCAGCTGGCGAAGCGAGCGGAGGCGAGCGCAACGACAAGAAACGCGGTCTGACGTCATACCAAACGGCGGCGGAGGAAAGTCGCGGCGCTGCGCATCGGCGGAACACCTGTGGCTCGGTGCTACTAGTGACGCATGCGCAGTAGTGACTAGGGAGCGAGAGAGAGAGAAATATCAGCGGCCAGGCGCGCATTGTGACGTAATGTGCCTCCTCGGAGCACCGCCACGGCGAAATCGCAAGTTCGCGGCCACAGCCTTCGCTTTAATATCCATGGCGAGGCGCGCGTTGTTACGTCATGCGCCTCCTCGGAGCACCGCCGCGGCCAACTGGAAAGTTCACGGCCAGTAAAACTTTCGCTTTAAGATTCGCGGTGAGGCACGCATTGTGACGTCATGTGCCTCCTCGGAGCACTGCCACGGCGAAATCGCAATTTCGCGGCCAGTAAAGCTTTCGCTTTAATAGGTCACGGTGGTGAGGGGAGAGCGTGACGCGAAAGGGAGTTAACTCGACGAAAAATATGGCGATGCGATGCCACGCGTAATGAGCGCGTTCCTTTGTCGGCACAAGCTTTCTTTCCTCCATGAGGGACGCTCGCGGCGTCTCTTAGTCACCATGCAGGCTGTGCTCGAGCTAAATCTCAGCGTGGTCAGGATCGGCGGCCAGGGACTGCCGACCTTGTCCAACACGGCGAACACTGACCCCGATCATGGAGATGGAAGCTACCAAAGACGATCAGAAGAGATAGAAAGACAGAAGGATATCCAGAAGACCCGGCGGATGAATCATGGCTCACCGCTCGCGGCCGGCGGGGACGCCGCACCGACGCTAAGTCTGACCCAGCAGCCTGCCGCCAAGAGACGCAGCTTTCGAACGAAACTGTACCACGGCGAACCTAGAGGCCCCCACCTCTGCCCATTGATGACTTTAAAGTCATCCTGCGCCCGAGAAATGGTCTCACGTTCGGTGAGTGGCCTTGCCACTCTGACTCGCGCCGTCGACAATGAGGCGAGCCTCAAGGAACAAGAGGTCGACGAACTTCACCTACGTGTTCAACGTGCTCAAAACATCGCCCTCATTAGCACTCCAAGCGAAAGAATCGCGACCAGCCTTAACAAGATGACATCGCTTAAACTTGGCCCGCATCGCTGCGCCATCTCAACATACATCGCCTCCCCCGATAATTCCTGCAAAGGAATCATCATGGGTCACGACACAGGGACTACATTAACCGAACTTTTAGACCATCTGTTGGCACTTGGGGTGGAAATCCTACATGCTCGCTTGATGGGGCGCACAACCACGGCCATCATTACATTTGCTGGCCTCAAGGTAACGCGTTACGTGAGGGGCGTAGTACCATTGCTACATACACACCTCGAGGGCCGAGATGGGCAGCATATACCTTACAGTGGGTCACTGTGCGGACGTCTGCCGCACGCCAAACATCAAGCACTGCACCACAAGAGGGACTGAAAACCCATCCACTACCGAACCTCACCATTGCCAGCCCCGGTGCTTGACGTGCAAAGGGGATCTCCCGACAACCGATCCCAAGAACCGCGAGCGGGTGCCATCATCATCATCATCTTCCTCATCACCACCCTCGTCACCACCACCGGCCAAGAGGAAGCTGCCACCACTACCGCAACAGCTACCATTAGCGGCGCCCGAAAGGCCAGCCGGACCTGAAAGGGTAAGTTGGGCGGAAGGCCCACCACCTTCACTGCGTAAATCTCGCTCACACTCATCCGAACCTCATTCTCTACCTCAAACCCAATCCCAATCACAGGCGCCTCGCACCATGATACTTCCCCAGTCCACCACTGCATTGCGCCATGACCTCCAGCATGAACATCGACGAGAATTGCACCGAGCTATACAGGAGATGCGAGAAAGCATTCTCACGCAGGTCAAGGAAATCATCCGAGCCGCCTTTGTAGACTTCCAAACCACCAATGCTACATGAAATTAGCAGCCAACTCAAGCAGAGCGTGAGAGGTTAAGCACAACTCCTTCCCTCTAAATCCTCCTCCTCATTGTCCTCACTAGTCACACGCGCTACACCAACCTCAGTGCCGTCACTAGCGACAAGCGAGCGCGCTCACCCGTATGTTCGCCCAGCCCAGCTACAGAATGATGGCTCCTGCAATGCAAGTGCCAAATAGAAACGCGGTACATACGCTGTGGCAATGGAAATGCAGGGAGTACTGATCTAAACGGGGCTCGCTGCAACAGTACGTTGCCCTAGCATCGGAACCGCCGGACATCATACTCCTCCAAGAGCCGGGCGCCACACTTTTGTTTCTATCAGTGGCTACGAGATAATTAGGGGCTCGGACGCGGCGAAAGTGTGCGCGTTCGTGTCCAGGAAACTTACCTATAACCATACTACACACTCACGCCAGACATACCTCATCAAATCATTGATATTGTCCCCGTGGACACGCGACAATATAGCCTGTAGATCTGAAATGTGTACAGTGCACCTCGTGCTCGGTGGGACAATTTTCAGTACCTACTCTCGGAACTCATCAGGTTGGGCCCGGTGTCCGTAGTGTGCGGTAACTTCAATGCCACACACGTGGCCTGGGGCTATCGCAGTAACACACCGAAGGGCACCCGACTTTGGCACCTGTCATATAATCACCGATTCACCCTCATAACAAACAGATCATACCCAGCCTAGTCGCCAGGGAAATAGTGTTGAGAGAGACACTTGCCCGGATCTCACTTTCACGAGTGAGGTCCAGGGTGAGTGGCTGAACACTGGCGAGACACTGAGTAGCGATCACCACATTCTCATCCGCATCAATCGCTCAAATTACAAACGCCCTGAAAAGAAAACTTGCATTACAAATTGGGCCAAACTTCGCGAAATCCTCAAGCATCGAGCCACAGGAGATGAAAGCGCCATAAATTATGCCAATTGCCTCAGTGATTTACGCAACGATCTAAACAAAACGACTAGCCGCATAACCACGACTACAGAGAACCCCGAGGTTGACCTGCATCTGTGGGACGCCCACCGACGTCTCACGAAGCGATGGAAGCGGCAAAAGTTCAATCGGAAATTGTGCTACAGGATATACCAAATTACGAGAGCAGCCCAGGAATACGCAGACCAGCTAACTAGTGCTAACTGCGAAACCTTTTGTGGTAAGCTAAATGGTACGCTGGGCACCACGAGAACCTGGGCAATCCTTCGGTCGCTAATAGATCTGAGAAACATGAAATGCATAAAAATCGGCTGCTTCAAATATTCCTCCACCACTACAGAGGAGACAGAGACCAGCTCCTGAGGGACCTTGAACAAAGGTATCGTTCCCGTGGCTCTAAGCCAAGTCATCCGGACTATCCGTATAGCGAAGAAATTGACCCGCTAGGCCCTGGCATACCTGTCCACGAAATCAAAGCCGCACTCGCAGAAATTTATAGGGACACAGCACCCGGAGAGGGAGTGATACGGTATAGTCTACTGCGAAATCTCCCGGATGAGGACCTGCAAACGCTCTGTGCTAAGTACAATCAGCACTGGCACGCCGGCACTCTCGCTAAAGAATGGCGACGTGCAGAGATCACTTTCATGCTCAAGCCCACAAAACCCCTGTTGACCCAAAATTTACGGCCAATTTCCCTTACATCGTGCATTGGAAAGCTGCTTGAGTTTGTAATCCTAAAACGGCTTCAACCTTTCTTGGAGATGCGAAATTTCTCCCACACAGGGTTTGGATTTCACCCCCAGTTGTCCCCTCACGATGTTGTTCTTCAGATAAAAAAAGGATCTCGTTGACCCCCCCCCTCCCCCCCCCATCAGGGCGCAGACGAGAGCTCTTTTGGCAGTTGATGTCAAGGGAGCTTTCAATAATGTTTCCTATGGCCTCATCCTTGAGAACCTGGCCCACTCCCACTGTGGCTCCCGTATGTACAATTATGTGCGAGCCTTCTCAAGGACCATGTAGCCACAGTGGGGATGGGCCCGTCCATATCGGTCATCAGACAAAGTTACCGCACCGGGGACACCTCAGGGTGGCGGTGGCAGTCCTCTCGCTGACGCTATTCAACATAGCTAAGGCGAGTCTACCTCAGTTACTGAAAAGGTTGAGGGGCTATACCACGCAATATATGCTGACGATTTGACTCTCTGGATGAGCACCGGCTCGGATTGAGACATTCAGGACAGCCTACAGACGGCGGTGGCAAAGTGCCGGCTTATCTCGCGACTGTAGACCTCGAATGTGCGCCACATAAATCAGGGCTATTACTAATCCGTCCCTGAAGCAGCTATGAAACGCCAATTCCAGGGATTGAAGTGAAAATACAAGGCCTACCAATTCCCACTGCACAAGGTCCGAATCCTTGGTTATCACTTACAATCCAATGCCAAAGCTCACTTCACGCTAGATCACCTTGGACGACAGTGCAAGCAAATCATTGGTATGAGGAGGCGTGTTAGTAACCGCCACTCAGGACCCAAAGAAGCCGATATGCTGCGGTGGGTCAAGGCATGAAGTATACGCCGGCTAACCTATCACCTCCCATACGACAACCTGACGCTCTCCCAGACCAACCGTATAAACAAAATTATTAGAATAGTCGTTAAACAAGCCCCCGGAATTCCTGTATATGCTTTCACGGAACGACTACTTGCTCTCGGGGTACACAATACCATCGATGAACACATCGAAGCACACAGAGGGGCGCAACTCCAGCGACTGAGACTGACCCCCACAGACAGGCATTTGCTCTCACGGCTGGGCTACCCACAGCATTCACCCTCTACGCGAGAGCATGTCCCAGCCCCCTCAAACATCCAAACCTTACTCACTATAGCGCCCATACCACGCAATATGCATCCAGAGCATCGTAATGGTCGCCGGAATGCAGGAGTTACATACCTTCGGAAACTACTCAACGCCCAGCCGGCGGGCACCGTCTATTATACTGACGCTGCCCACTATGCTCTTGCGATCAGAAACAAAGACAAGTATCGGTGACGGTGGACGATCTAATATTGTCACTTCGTGTAGCCTCCAGACAGAGGCTATGCTCATAGGAGAGACGTTGACCATAGTACTCGCCATCAACCACATCGTCAGTCACATGAAAAGATCACCAAAACACAATCACATCGTTACAGACTCCCAAGACGCATGTCGAGCCAACTCAGGGGTCATATATCTCAGGAAGCCAATCGCGCTCTCACCAGCACACGTAAGCTCGCCGCCATTCCAGATCCCTCAATACCACGCACCTAGCTGATTTGGACACCTGCTCATGCCTCGCTGTCGGGAAATGACCGCGCTCATGCGGCTGCCCGAGAGCTAACCTGCCGGTCACCTGGCAGTCAGGCGAGCAAGCCACAACAAACCTCCCAGAATTTGCCCAACACATACCGTGACACTCTAGACTTTACAGAACAGGCCGCTTGCGATATCACCCTCCTCCCAAATCCTTCTCCCGTAATGAAGCCGTATCCCTGAGATGGCTTCAACCAAACTCATTTCCGAACCTCCTTCTCAACAAGTTCTCCCCAACCTTATATCCCAACACCTGCCCAGGCAGCGGTGCACCACCAACGACGTTCCACGTCGCGATTGAGTGTCAAAAACTGCCAAAGGATATCCCTGTTCTACAGTTCCCTCAACCAACATATGCGCAGTGTGAGGCGATCCTCCGTCGCTCCGAGCCTCAGGTCTGGCTGGCCCTGATACGACGAGCACGAGTGGTAGCGACAGCCATTGGGGCACTCGACAGAAGGCCCCAGTCACATAAATCATTTCACTTTATAATAAAGTTTATTCCCTCTCTCTCTCTCTTTCCTGTGTCCGAACTGAAGTACTGAAGTTGCGTCGTCCCACCGAAAGGTATCCGCTGCCGTCACCGGTCAGATGGACGCGCACTATTGCTGTTTTATCTGGTCGATTGCGTCTTGCAAGCAATCCGAGCAGTCTCCCTACCTGAAAGGGTACCTTACGCCGTAGTTATGACTAACTCGAACGCGATCTAGTCCGACGCTGCTATCAGGAAACGTAGCGGATATAACGTAACGCAGACATGCGCAAAAAATGAATGGGTATCCAGAGTCCGCGAAGAAGTTGAAAGCTAAATAAAGGCCGTTTTACACGGTGTTAATTTGACTGCGCTTTCGCAGTTCGAAGCCTTCGCGCTTGCGATTTTTCCGTGGTCGGAGCGCTGAACTTGTCTGCGAAAACGCACATGCGGCAAAAACGGGAACCAAATCACAACATACATCGTAAAAACGTCACTGTGATCTTCCTACTTAATTTTTGCTTTCATGAAGCATCACAGTCAAACACAATGAAAACAGTTTTTAAGTTGCCTCACTGTGTTCTTATACCGAAGCGAACTGCCGCCAGAAATAATTCAGTCCTCCGCTAAGCGCCCGCAAAATGCAAAAACCGTAGCTACCGTGTTCGGTGCACGTGAAACGGGATTGCGAAGTACGCATTTACGGAAATCGCAGCTGCGAGGAACTCAAGTGTAAGATCGCACCATGTGGGCCGGGCTTAACTCCAACTAGCTCTATGTTGATGGGCCGACATAAAACGAAGCCGATAAAATGGCTATCGCTGACGTACATGAATAAGGAATGGGAATATTTGGCAAAGTCCGAGAACAATTGAGGACTAGCTTAAAGGCATTCTAGACGCACATGCATCAAGAAATATATTTGGCAGAGCCCGCGACCCCTTTAAGGCTTATGGCATTTAGGCAGACGATGGCTATGCCAAAACGTGGTTGGTCGAAGAGTTTACGCAGACACGCATAAAATGATTGACAGAGTTCCCGAACAGCTTAAAACAATTTAGAAATGAAAAGACATTCCTTAGTATATGATGGCGCCACTAATACTTTGTCATGATTTCTAGGAAGATAAACATCCAGAAAATTAAATATTCGGGGAATCACTTAGGGCTAACGCGAGCGCGGTCTTGACCGACGCGGCTATGACAAAGTGTCGTCGCTATATATGTCACTTAACACATACATGCCTAAAATATTTCGCAGAATCCGCAAACAAGTTAAAACAAGTTAGGTATAAGCCATTCTTCTGTTTACGCTTTGGCCACTATGCCATGATTGCGACTAGGCCTAGGCCTAAGCCTAGGCAGGAAAGTAGAACTAGGCCTAGGCCTAAGCCTAGACCTAAGCCTAGTTCTACTTTTCTGCCTAGGCCTAGGCTAGCGGTACGAAACAATTAAGCGGGTGCTGTACTTCCGGTTCCACATTTCACTTCGAAGCGATCTCAACGCAATATTTCGTGGCCGCACAAGAACGCGAGAGCACTAGCGTTCGAAAGGTCTGAGGTTTCATCTAGGAAAGGCTTAACGCTTCGTGCTCGGACCAAGCGACGAAACGAAGGGCGCCCTGCTATGTAGCGTTTCTTTGACGCAAACAGTTTGCGTCAGCGACGCTGGGGAGGTGTAATGTCGAAGTGCCCATCAATATAGAGGACATGGAACGCAAGGCGACTCACCCGTTGCCCCGGGCTCCAGCCGTCGACGCGGCGAGACGCGTTGGTTCGGAAGTTCGTCAACCACCAGGTAGCCCAAGGAGATGCCGCCCGCCCCAGCCGGTAGCAGTGCCGAGGCTCGAACCAGCGTCCCTGCCGACGCCTCGACCACGGTCGTGGGGTGCACGACGAGCCTCGCAAAGACGCTCCTCCCTCGATGCCTGGCCAGCTGGAACTGGGGCGGTCTCGCGTTCGCATCGTTCCAAGTAGATTCTTGCGCGCGCTGTCTCGAGGGAGCTGCCGCCGTGGGAGCCGCCGATTGGCCGTTCTTTTGCTTTGTTTTTTTTTATTACTTCTCCTTGTCCTGATTGGCTCGTGAAGCACGAGCGAAAGCGTTCCTCCTGTCGTCGTCGTCATCTTTCCCCTAAAGCCCGTCCGGTGAACGGCGTTCCAAGCGCGTTCCTCACGCATTTTCAATGCCGATCCCAGACAGGCAGTCTCCGCTAGTGGAACCGATGATGATGATGATGATGATGATGATGATGATGATGATGATGGTGGTGGTGGTGGTGGTGGTGGTGGTGGTGGTGGTGTTGATGATGACGATGATTATGACCTCATATTATGGCTCATAACCATATCGGGAGATCGGCCAAGAATTGTGTGCTGAAACATTTCCTTGATCGTTTGAAGTGTTACATGTTCGATTAAAAAAGAAATACACGTACATACAAAAACAACCAAATAATGAAACGACATTCAAAAAGTTATTCGTTTAGTTGATTCTACGTAACCACAAACGGCCTCAAATACGTCCATGTGGCTGACACCTGTAGCTGACGCTCCGAAAAAATAGTATTATTTTTAATGACAAGGTTAACCCTAATTTAGCCAGCGGAATTTCTAGAAGTGTTTTTCTTAAGGATTTGTATCGGCGACATAACAAAGAAATCGTGATCTAGGGAGTCTGTTTCTTGGCAGTATGACACAGAGGTGATAGCGTCAGACGAGTCCTGTGTAAATATAACTTTAATGGAGAACACGGCAGCCTAATCTCGTGATCATATTTCTGATTGTCTTGGTGAACAGCACTGGATTTTCACGGAAATTGTAGGTGCTGAAATGCTGTCCAAGTTATTTGATTCAATGACATCTCTATTAACTGAATATTTTCGATCTCTAATTGCTATCATGTGCGCCACTACTGGAAGAACCGGCATTAGAGGCCCACTCAAGGAAGCGCGCGCGCTAATGAGTCTGCCATTTAATTTAAATGTAATCCACAGTGACCTGGTACACATAACAGTTTTAGAAAATTCAACTGGAGTAACTAATGTTGGAAACGTCTTTAGAATTGGCGAACTATATGAAGCTGTAAGCAAAGTACAGAGAGGGAGGGAATCTGCTATAATAACCGAACTTATTGTTTCCGAAGGGAATTTCCGATGAAAAATGTAGCGCAAGGCAGTACATCTGCCCTTAACCTCCTAAGAGAATCTGTAGCCAGTGGAATCCACTCACAGCTCAATGACGTTGCTGTGCTAATGTAAACGCTAGACTAATTCGAAAATCAAAGCCAGTTGTTCCAAGCTTCGGCCACGCAGTGACACCAGCGGTCGACCACAAAACTTTGCCTAGACCTTCCGGTTTCATCCCGAAACCAGTGACACAAAGACGGACCTCTACCAAGAAAAGCCGCTGTTTCAAACGCATGAAACCACTCGACTTCAGGTAAATCAGCGAATCTAATTGGCTGGTGCATCCACGTGAATTGTGTTTAAGTTGGAGGTCATGCATGCAGCCTTCCAATTCTTAGGTTGTCACCGACTATATAGAACACGACATACAGTAGGTCGAGATATAGATGGGATGACAGCTGTTGGCTGACGCGAGGCGGCGCTCGCGTGCTTGAGTGTGCAAGTTCCACGGGGCTGCTATGCGCCCTGCGCAGTCCTGCTGGTCATCGGCCTCGCAGAGCTGCGTTGCTCTGTTGCATCGCTGGCGTCAGGCTGCGTGTTCTCACACCGACGGCCTGATTTCGGGGCTCCGACGCTGGCGGTGCTTCGCTCTAAGAAAGTTGCCATGAGTGTGCGGCTCCCCGTATCGGGTCAAAACTTTACAAGACTAAGAGCATGTATCTGCAAAAAATTTGCGAAGTTCTAAAAGCTACTGGGAGAACAGTTATCAGAGAGATTCCGATGCCTAGAAAGCATACCCAGTAATCTCCGCGAATGTTCCCTTTGGCGTCATGAGGTTGCGAAAGCGTGGGTGTGTCGAGAAAGCCGCGAGTGAGAAAGATCGTAAAGGCGATAGTGTAGGCTCCTTGCTTAGCGTCTACAGGCTGATAATATTTATTTCACCCAGCTTTTGACAGGAGCACTTACCTGGCGCCTAATAGGATTAATTTTCCATGCCCACAATAAGTTCACAAATTTCTTGATGAACCATTAAATTCTGATTCTGAACAAAACCGAGAAGCACAACTGTACAAGAAGCACCGTTTTATTGCTATACTCACGTATAAAATTTCCTGGTTTGCCGGAAAGGAGTACAAAAATGACACGCCACATAACCGCCAAAAAAATTGCACTTGCGCTACATTACATGAGCAACAACTAGTGCGCTGCTGGACAATGTAGCTACTGAGCTGAGCCACCACCTTTGTTACCTCTGTTGGTTGAGGCCTTTGACAAAAAAAAACACATAAATCTCGGCTGAACATTGCTGCTGCCAAGATGTATTTCTGATGCTCAGGACAACCAAGTATTGGAAAGTCTGAAACTTCAGACCTCCTTACAATTCAAGAAAGTTCTTTCGCAAATTGTTTTTGTTGAAAACTGCATCCTCTAATGCAGTTACCATTTTCACAATGCTTGACTTGCATAAGCAATACCACTGCTTTCAAACGTTGCTGTGAAGTTGCAATCATGATTCACACTTGCTTGTTCACGCCTGAGCACTTGGGACAAGCATTTTTTTCAATAATTATTTCGTGCCACGTTATTAGCAGTACAGTAATTTAAATTGCCCTTGCTTGCACTTTACGTGTACCATGCGCAGTCATTTCGAGTGAGCGAATTATTGAACATAAAAACCACCTCAATTTCCTTTGCATCATCTACTCTACCACGATCAAGTACATCTTCGAGAACATCCTTATTACAACTAACAGTTGCATTATATAATTTATTCATTTTAAGAAGGGCTACGGCAATATTCTGCAGATAGTGTCCACTTTGCAGGAACCTTGCTAAGTTCTAAAAAAAAGCTACAATATTCACAGTCAGGAGAAACTATGCACGCGAAGCAAGTGATGGCACAGCCTAGACGCGGCCGCCAAGCCTGCGAGGGGCACATGTTTAAGACACGGTGTAAGAGGTACACATATTCGTACACCGTGGTTTAAGATGATGAGCGTCCTTTCGCTGTTTTCAGGCAGTCTTGGCAAGTGCGCCCCCCTCTCCGTTCGAAGAAAGCCGGCGCATGGCCCACTAGTCAAGCGGAATGGGCAGTAGACGTCAAGCTTTCCCTGCCTAAAATTTCACTTAGGCGCTGACTAAAGCCCATGACTAAAGACCAAGCACATATTTTGGCAGTGCAAAGCGAAAAAGGCCGTGTTCTCCCAGACGTCGAAGCTCCTGCTTATCTGCTCGATGCAACTTTTTGCCGCAAGATAATGAAATACGGTGAAGTACCGCCGTTTATCATGTGACAAATTTATTTATGTGCGAGGCGATATATTTCCAAGCAGTGGGAAAATACGACAAGGAAAGTGGTTAGCTGCAGTAGTGCACTATAGGTCCTACTGCAGTGTTTCACTGAGGACCCGCTACCTCTACACTGTGTTCCAAGTGTATATCCAGTAAGCCTGTAACCAATTACCTGAAAGTCAATCTCACGCTGCACTTGCACCCTTTAATTTCTGAAAAATAGTGCTTGGTACTGAGCATTTAGTAAAAAAAAAAGTATGTTTTCAGTCTTGGCTGAATTCGGTTTTTTAATTACAAGTCCTTGAAGTCATTAATACAAGCTCGATAAGGAAAATGTGAGAACTTTATATTTTTGGATTGGTGTTTATTGCACAAACGTCTACGCCCGACGTTTGCTATGAAATTTGAGCAGCAAAAAATGTTCATTTTGTATCGATTCCCCCCATTTTTATAATTATACAATCCTCACAAAAACACGCGGTCTGTGGAATCGACATGCGTATTCAGCAAGTATTAAGCATGTGTATTAAGCGTATTAAGATGTAATGAGTTCGGGTTAAGTTGGCACGCGGTATGTTGATAATGAAACACTTACAAAACACACCTGATGCACATAGCACAACAGGTTTAAAGTGCAGTCTCTCGAATTTCCCGATGTATCTGCGAAGGTTTACCAACTTGAAAACTTAAATTCGGTGCAGAGAGGGTGCTCGAAACTGGCAAGATCTTCACCAGCGGCCAACCATGTGTAACGCGTGACCGCGTGCTCGTTGCGCGTGATATTTTAACATTGTCACATTTGACACCCCTTTCTTTCTTTACTTTCTTCTTTCTTAATTCTTCAATTTATTTTCGAGCAAGTGATTCTATGGTTTTCTTTTCTTTTTGACTTCTGATGTAAGCTAATTTTATTGTTATGTAATACTTATTGCATATGTATCTTCTTCTTTTTCGAAACCTATCCCGTTGAAGCAAAAGTAATGTTTTGGAGACATGTGTTCTGAATAATTGAATTTTTCATTGCTGTGTGCTGTGTGTTAAAGATATGTTCGGCAAATATGTATGTGAATGATATGTCATGCTGCCTTGTACTGTAGGGGCACAGAGGCTCTGTCAGGAATTTTGCCTTTACCTCTGCCCCCTACACGGAGAGAATCCATGAAACAAACAATAAAGAAAAAAAATATCCTCTACGAACCCCGTTGGCGACTTCGTCGCTGAGCTTTCCAAGGCTACATTTTGCAATTATCAATTTTATTTCGGTTTCTTTCCGGCCTTCGCCATTGCCTGCCTTGGCGCCGCTATCACTTCTATGAGCCCCTCATGAGAAAAATGAAATTAGAAGTGTCGAAAATTAACTAGGTCATTATAAAATACGCAAACAGGCAGATCTTCGAATACATTGATAAATGGTTTCCGTCAGTCCTGCTCAGAGCCAGGCGCCGTCAGAGTCAATGGGCTTCTGTCTCCCCCATCTTTTTTTTTCTTTTCGTGTTTTTCACTCCCTTTTTCGAATTCTCCTTTTCGCCTCTCTCTCTCTCGCTCTCTCTCTCTCTTTCTTTCTGTTTCCCTTTGTTATCCTTTGAGCGTTGGTTGTCCACTTCTGAGAAACAGAAAGCAGCATTTCCCGCTTAGAAAAAACAGGAAAAAAATACACAAGATAGCCAGAGAGAGAGAAAGAGAGAGCTCGCACGGCGTCCCCCACCACCAGTCGAGCAGGTCAAGGGGCAAACAACACTTTTGTGGAGCGCGTCATCCTTCTTTAGGGGGCGGCGTGCCTCTTTCAACGGCAGCCCGCATTTCCCGATGAACACGCCTTCACCACCTCCCGCCCCCCCTCCTCAACACCCCCAAAACCACTTCTTGCCCCCCCCCCCCCCCTCGCCCCCGCCTCCCCATCTTTACGTCTCGTCATCTCACACGGACTTTCGGAGCCAACGCGGTTTTCTGCACCTGCACCGTGCTTGTGCAGATGCGACCGACAGTGAGCGATAGGCGTGGGAGCAGTCGGGGCCCCTCCAACCGAAAACGGTTTTCGCCGGCTTCTCGGGCAAACAGCGATGTCCTCGTCGACTACAGCGGTAAGTTCCCAATTTGCGGTGGCTTCGTAGGGACATTGCACTAGGACATCTCGCTTGTCAACTTTATTAAAGGGGCACGGTTTCAGGTTGGCTGTGCGTTCTAAAGCCGCGTGCATCAAATTCACGCTATCGACATGTGCAGTATTCAATATGCCCTTTCAAAAACGCAGGACTTTTTTCCTAAGGCATGATCTCGGCATATACAGTAGTCCCTTCTTACTGGAAAGGGCTATTTCATCGCCTGTAGGGAAGGTACACAACAGTTTACAAAGCGTGCGTTTGTAATCCGCTATGCGCCTTTTCTGCATAGAGACGGCATATGCTTCGTGCTTTATGCTTAGGCTGACCGAAAAACTTAAGTGCATGTGTGTATGGAAGGCAAAAATGAATTGAAAATTTAGGGCTGTCGGTGCATAAATGCGTGCGGGTAAGGATGGAAGCAATAATCACGAAGTGTGTATGAACGAGCAGGGCTGATATGTGGGCTCGATAATTAATCCCCGCTGTTTTGTACAACTGATGTGTGTGGCAGAAACATCTCGCGACTTTTAGTCCGACATAAATGAGAAAATATTTCTTTACGTGGTCTTGTAATTGAATACATTTCCTGTTTACGTGTTGACGTTTCCGGTGCGCCTAAACTGTTTCAGTTTGCTCTGTTTGGTTGACGTGGCACACTGTGGACCTCTACAGGCGGCATTTGGTAGTGGATGGTGTGCAATATGCATATTTTTTGCTCTATCACCCCCTTTCCTTGATGCTGTCATTGATTAGAGAAGCGCAAATCAACGGTAACGTTACACAATGTTTGGGATGGACAGCAACGAAATGCTCGATGTTAGCTCACGATGCGTCGTCATGCTCGATGTACCTTTAGAATTCGCGGAAAAAAACTTGCATATCAAAAATTTAATTTTTTCTTGAACGTTTAATACTTTCTCGCGCCTCTTGAGAAGTTGACTTAGGATGTGGCTACAATCTATGCCAGCCTACCTCAGCATTTTTTTTTTTCAGAGAATATGAACACAAAAATAAATCACATTGATTACAAAGAAATTTGAAATGCCACTGAATGTACAAATCTACGCGGGAGTCCGATGGAACATGAAGCGGCACTGGTCGTGCGAAAGAGTGTGTGTGATAAATTGATAGGACATGTGAACTGATGATACACTCTGCAGATTAAATTTACACTCTTCGTGTAGAACAGGAAGACGTCAAGAATATGCAAGCATTTGGAGAAAATGCGCTTCACAGTACGACTGTATCCTTTTGGCAGCGAATGTAAGAAAAACGCTCCTACAGTGCGAACGGCATGGACTATGTCTTACCTAGTAAAACGCAAAACCAGTACGACTCATTCATAAAAGTATAGCAAAAATGAAAAAGGAAACGCGTCTTGCCTTTCTTCGGGCAGAGCTTTCAGGTGATCTTGATATGGACTCGAAAAGGTCTGTCGGCGAAAACGGACCTTTTCTTTGCGTCCATGAAGGACAGTTTCCCGAAGTTCCCCAAGTCCCAGAAGCACTGCCTGACGGGAGACCTCGAATACCAAGTGGAAACCACGCAGTACACGCTCGAAACGCGATGAAACAAACTTGCAGAACTTCCGAACGGGCCGCCGTTTTGTCCATTTACGTTGGACGCATGGTTTGAAAGCATGTGGGGTCGAAGGTAGGGTGTACTCTATATACCAGTGTACGAGACTCTACTAAAGTTTAAGGCATGGAGGAAGAGAAAAATTGGGAGAGCATATTGCGCAACACGATTGAAGCCGATCGCGTGTTGGCCCAACACGCGTTGGTCACGTCGGAGTACGCGGTAGGTTTCATTGGCCCCGCTCTGCAGACAGAGTTAGAGCTAGGTTAGAGTGGCCTAGCTGGATAGCCGATCAAGTACGCATAGATTAAAAACTACCGAGAACCAAACATTCCGGGCCAATACTCAAGATCTCAGAGGTGAGGTGTTGGGCCGATACTGCGAGGGGACGAAGCGAAGAAAATGGCTTCACGAGGAGTTCAAGTGATAAGGCCGGCTGCATGACGTAATGTTCCCTATTGGTTCATATCTTCCTTCGATGGTTTAGGGAAAGTTGGCGAATGAACCTTGACTGACTGGACTGAGCCAAATAAAGGCACGTTGCGTTTTGTTTTGTGATAGTTAGTGGCGCCACTTCCTGACAAATGTCGAAACTGACGTCAAACAGCTTCATAATGTTGTACCTAGGTGGCGCCATTGCTAAAGAAAACGTGTGAGATTTCTTTAGTTATTGGAAAGCTTTTCTTTTAGGCACTGCGAAGAAAAAATGGTGCATGCCAGTAATACTAGAAGATACATCGGCTGTATTGATGAGTAAGCACCGTACATGAATAGGCATATACGTTGACAGTTAGGTCAACTTACCTAATCACTGGCATCAAAAATATTAGCTAAATTCACTGCTGGCTGCTCCCATGTAACTTTCCTCATTTGGAGCGTTCTGAGGTTTCGCATTGCTTATGTTATTGTTTTGAGGACGACGAGCTTCATTCAAAGCAACAGGAAAAAATTCCTTGGCAAGAAACTGTCATAGGTTCACTGGTCAATCATAAGCAATGGCGCAAAGTGGCATAAATCAGCTAAGAGGTTTTAGCCATATATGTGTATATAGATATATATATTTATTCTGGCGTGCGAAATAAAATTTTGCTAGCTACGGTAGTGTAAAGTTTTTCTTCAGTTTTTCAGAGATACAGACCCCGCCAGCACCGACTTTGAAGGACTTTGAGGAGTGAAGGTTTGATCGCATTAAAATGCGACTTTCACCTCTTGTGGCAAACGCGATTCCAGCATAGGCACCCGCCTGTCACGCGTTAAAAACGTGGGGCTGACTGACCATTGTTTCGCAACACAGACACATCGAAGACGACCCACCGTCCGCATACCACGAATGCCCTCGATAGCAGGACAGCGGCGACAACAAAACCCTCTCGCTGAATCATTTCGCTAGCTCGATAAGGCTCGAAATGTCGATACAGGCCAGCGGCAAGTTCCCGGTCAATTCCTCGTTTGACGTGGTTCTTCGCGATCGACGTGGCAAGAAAGAAACACTTCATTCGTCGGACTTGTTTGTATCGTCGTAAAGAGCAGAGCCCTCGCTGCCCAGTAACCACAAACAGCCGGTAGATGGATATGCTGGTTTTCCTGTGGCAGTGAAAAATATTTTGCACAAATTTGCTCACTGTTCATCAGGCATTTATTTACCTGGGAATCATTTTCGGGACTGGTTGTGCGAGGAAAACGGTGCCATTTTGAATGAGTTGTACTCTCTTATTTTCGCACGTGCTTGCTTGATATACTGATGAGCATATATATATATATATATATATATATATATATATATATATATATATATATATATATATAGTTCCATCCGTATATATAAGTTGTTCTGATAAATATATCACCGCAGCGATAATTTGGAGGGGTGTCAGAAAACTAACCCTCTCCCAAGTACCGCTATCCAGGAGAACGCCATGACATTTCAGAGTTAAAATGCATTACGGCATTCAAGTTTCCTACACGTTTATTGTGCGACTAAATATGGGTCAGCATTTTGAGGATTCGCTGCCCATTGAGATGGAAACGGTACATGCTAAACTAATACGTATCCCTTGTCGCAGTTATCAAAATGTGTCCACCTGTAGCGAAAGCGTTAATAATTAAACCTCCTATCTTTCAGTGGTTGCTAAGTCAGTGGTTTAATTTACATTACGAATAAAGGGTAATTTCATATTTTCTTGTTCTACCTTTATTGTGACCTATTACAAGAACATTGTGACTAAATACGTTCGGTTACAGCACAATTCGTCTTTTTACTTCTTTTTTTTTTGCAGTTGTAGATTGCTTGTGCAGTAGTGCCAGGATTCCGAATTAGCAGCTGTGGAGGTCTTGATTCGAACCGAACTAATGGATGCATTACATTCGCCCAACTTCGAATCCAGACTGCCAACAAGGTTCAGGAAATTGGGCAGAGGTGCGTACATAAATGCTATTGCATTTACACTATTTCTGTACAGCCTGGTTACGCCCACTGCAGGGCAAAGGCCTCTCCCATATTTCTCCGGGGTTGTTGGAGAAATATGAGAGAGGCCTTTGCCCCGCAGTGGGCGTAACCAGGCTGATGATGATGATGATGATGATGATGATGATGATGATGATGATGATGATGATGATGATGATGATGATGATGATGATGATGATGATGTACAGGTGTGCTGCGTTCACTGTCGAGTAGAATTACCTTAACAATGGGCCTACCACAGATTCGAAAGCAGCGCTGGCCAGGAGGCGCTACAGCCCCCTACGTCAGTTTGAGCACATTACTAAAATGTGCTACCGCCGTTCGGTGGAAAGGCCACGAAAATGAAACGACATTTTGACCAATAACATACGTGGCACTGCATCAACATTTGCTTCAGACTGGTGCATCCAGGCATGCTTAGCCCACGACCGTGCAGGTTGCGAGGACTACATGTGCTCTCATCACGCCGGTGCCCCAGTCAGGTCAGGAACTGAACACTTGAGCCTCAAGCTAACCGGTTTGTTTGCTGATGCAAAAGCGCAGCATCTTCTTCTGAAGGCTATCGTCCGCTCGCTAGGCTGTGTTACGGCACTGTTGGCACTAGGAGATCCAGCGGCGCTGGTTGCTTTTAATTTTGACGGAAAGCCTGCAACCAAACTTCCGTTGGTACAACTTCGAAGCCAGATAGCCGGGTTCAGGAAAGTGCGGAGGGGTGCGCAGGTAAATTCTATCGCATTAACGAAAAACAAAGACAAAAGTAGAAGTATATATGGTGCCGATCTGACGCGCAGGAAAGAGCGTCGACATGACACATCGGCCTGTCAAACACTGCTCATGTATGGGTCGAAAGGTGAAACCTATCGCACCGTTTGACAGCTACTCTCTCTGGATTCTTTCTGAGGACGGACTCTCCGCAGTGTGATATTGTTTCGACGCTTCCTTCGCCAGGGTTTCGCCAGGAACTATTCGCTTGCCAACATGTTATTAGCCGAAATTAAAATGCTCAAATATTTACTTCGTGCAAGATGTCCCCATTCTTCTACTTTCTTTTTCTGGCCATATTATGAAATTATGAAACTATGGACAACAGATACAGGAGCGAAGTGCTCCGTCTTACCTGCGCTTACTAAACCCGCACAGTCATTGTCATAAATTGTTTCTCTGCCGCTCTTGCTTGTACTCCTGCCGCTTCTGCGCCTTCATAATAATAGCGGCAGCACAACACAAATGTGGCCACGAAAGGAAACAAGACTCTTGTCCTTGATTGGGTTGCATTGCCGTTATTGGAATATACTATCAGCAACTGGCCTGGTCAACCGTTCTGTTTCCTGCTGCGTCTGTTCATTAAATATTTTATTAGAACGTTTATTAGATTGTTTTTATTAGAACGATAATCAACGCAGTTATTTTTCCCTGTACGCTCAAGATGCAGGCGGATACATTTCCGAAAATAGATCTTCGTAATAAACCAACAATGAATCAGTATAGAAATTGATTGATTGATTGACTGACTGACTGACTGACTGACTGACTGACTGACTGACTGACTGACTGACTGACTGACTGACTGACTGACTGACTGACTGACTGACCGACCGACCGACCGACCGACCGACCGACCGACCGACCGACCGACTGACTGACTGACTGACTGATTGATTGATTGATTGATTGACTGACTGACTGACTGACTGACTGACTGACTGACTGACTGACTGACTGACTGACTGACTGACTGACTGACTGACTGACTGACTGACTGACTGACTGACTGACTGACTGACTGACTGACTGACTGAGTGACTGACTGATTGAATGACTGACTGATTGAATGACTGACTGATTGACTGACTGACTGATTGATTGGCTGATTGATTGAGTGATTGACTGATTGATTGACTGACTGATTGATTGTCTTTCAAATAGTTTGGGGATTGCAAGTACACAAACATGGTGTGCTGATCCCGCCGTGTCTATCGGCCTACGGAGTAATGCACCGATGAACGACTCGAAAACAGCTGCAAATTTGAACAAAATCTGGCGCGCTCCTCTTACCGGGCCCTTCTTTAACGGGCACTCTCCCGTGGACACACACACTCTCATGATTGCAGTGCTTCCTGCGCATATTCGACCATACATAAATAATGAAAAGTACTGGTGAATATCAAGATCCCGAATTATTTACATTGAGTTGAAATTTAGAACTCTATCATTCGTATTCCTAATTGCGAATATTCCCACCTCCTCCCCCCCCCCCTGCCCGAACAAAAACACGTGGAGGGGGGGGGGGGAGGTGACTGGGAGTATTAACAGCGCGTGGGAAGGCCTCCAATTAAAGTTTTTTTTTATTTGAATAAATTCTGCAAAATACATAATGTATGGCTCTGCCAGCTTTCCATACAGCTGCTCGGAAGTGCTATTCTCAGGTTCAAACGGGGCACGTGGAAAACACCCGTGCAGACCAAGGTTTTCTACGTACATATATTTCCTATATATAATGACAACTTCTCGCTCTCTCTCTCTTTCTCTCTCTGTCTCTCTCTCTCTCCATTCGCGTTTGTGCCAGCTATCCAGAACGCGCCATATAAAGCTGAAAACAAAAATGCTTTGGGAGCCGGATGGAGAGCCGACAGACCGCACACGTCAGCAAGCGTCATTCTCGGCTTCAGCCTGACGTCCTCAGGAAACGCTAATACGTGCACACGCATTCCCCCGCAATGCACGTGTACGACGATTGTGCATCACAATACCACCGCGAAGCCCGGCTAAGCGCATGGGAAAACAACGAAGTCAGGCGGTCCACATTCGACTCAATGTTCACGCCGAGGCAACGGCAAGAAAGAAAAGAATGAATAAATAAATAAATGACCTTCCTGTCGACCGCACGCAGTTTAGTTTGTCCAGGTACTCTTCAAGCGCGATGTCGCGTTTTGTCGCGTCTGTTATTATAGCTCGCGTTCTTATGGACAGTGCCGTTTCCGGCTGTTCCACGAAAGGCTGTTAGGTCTGCGGCACCGGCACGCTCACTACGTTTGCGAGGGCGATTACAGCCACTTGTTTTTTGTTACGTTTCCGTTTCGTTTTCGTTTTGTTTTCCATTACTTTATTTTTCATCGCGAGGCGTGTCGAATGCACACCGCAAGCATAGCGGCGTGCCGGTCCTGATCGAGCCAATGGCGGAGGCGAAAAACAAGGCCCTGAAGTGTTTTTATCTTTCCTATCAAGAGTAGAAACGAGTGCCCGTAAGCTTCGCATAACCTAATTGCGGTCCTCCTGACGTGATGTTTCAAATTCTCTCCCGGTATATCAGGATGTTCCTGTTCAGATAGGGTTTTTGTCTTTATGTTTCTTTGCAAAATGTTGTACATGCTTTATCGTTCTTTCTTCTTTCTTTTTGGTGATGTTCTTCTTCTATGTGCACTTAACCGACCATTTCTAAATAATAGAGAGTTTTAGGTTGTCCGGCATTCCTTAAACGCAGGCGGACTGGGCGTTCTACAGGATAGGCGGGAGGCGTAAACGTGAGCGGCCAGACCTGTGCGGCCACCTGGTGGGGCATAGCTCAACCAGACAAACAGACAGACCTAATATTACACAGGCCAAGTGTTTTCGTTTTCGCTGCTGATCTTAATTTTCTCAGAGACGTAATTGTGTCATGATTCGCCGCTGCTGAAAGTTTACATCAGCAGAGAAGTAGAACATACTTAGTTGATCCAACGTGAGCTCTGTGTTCGTGTAGTTCGGCTCTGCCCCACGAGATGACAGGGAACCCTTTCAAGCCGTTCACTTTTACGCCTCCCGCGCATCCTGTAAAACGCCGAGTCCGCCTTCCAGCGTATACCGGAACTCCGGACAAGCTCAAACTCTCTAATTATGAAGGAAATCAGTTCCACGGAAACCCAGAAGATGGAGGAAGTTTTATGAAAGGGAAAAATTCCCATTCACCCCGAGACAGCCGCAAGAAGCTATGCACAAAGGAAACCTCTGCGTATTTCTCATAACGAAAGCATCGCAGTATGGGTTTCCGTTAATACGAAATTTCGAATGCTAACCAAATAGTACTCTCTGTTCTATTCATATTCATTTGGAGAATTCAGTATACGAGATTTTCTAATATTCGTTTCGTTAGTATGTTATAAGAGAAAGCAACCGTTGCAGTTTTTATGAGGAGGAAAGTTTATGCCAAGCGCAAGCTCTTCCGAATAATTCTGCTGCAGGAGAAATGTTGCTGCATGGAGGAAATCACTTTTGCGCAATCCTTACCAGTCGATATAACTGCGTCTCCCCTTAGGCAGAATGGTATTTGGGGAGTCTTAAATTTTGCGTAGGCAACCAGCTTGTGCTCTTTTGTACTCCTTCCGCGACCGTTTGGATACCTTCCTGTATTCTTAGGCAAGTCTCATGGTTTGCGTCCCGTAACTTTGCGCACGCAAAATCTGAATAAAATATCCATTGACGGTACTAGTTGGCTCGTAGCTAAGACGAATTTGAACGCTGAACTGGAAAAAAAGGGACTCAGTAAGGCAAACAAGGTTAGGTTAGGTTAGGTTAGGCTAGAACGTCCGCCCGCGTACTGACTCCCTTTGCGTGGCCGATACGAGGCGCGGACACCATGTATGTTTTTAATGTTTTGCGCGCGTGCTATTAACAGGTAGCCGCACGTGAGAAAATAAAAGACAGCTGATAGTACAGCGACCCCCTTTTCAGCCTCCTTTAGTCTCTTGTCTTTAAGTTCAGCTGTCAAACACGTCCTCACCGATGTAGCCTGCGAATACGCTGTCTAAATTTGCGCAATGCAATTTGTTATTCGACCAATCTCGACATGTTTCTATTCTACTAAAATAGCATGGGGTGCTGTAGCGTTTCGCTCTTTCGACGAAGGCTGTATATCATCGGCTAAGTGCACCCGGGGGCGCGTTGTTCCTTTGTTCCATAGCTGTCATAGCCATGGTGCACCAGATACGGTAAGCTTTCCGAATTTTTTTTTCTAATTTACAAGCTTTCGAGTTGACCTGATATCTAGTTAACGGCAATAGTTTTATCAAGTAAAGTAAATACAAATTTTCTTGATAAATAGACTGCACTAAACCTTTATACGTGACTTTGTTTATACATTAGAAGTATTCGGTACTTGATTTCGCATTAGAAGGCAGATTTTTCTTACACATTTGTGTCCGAATCAATTCGAACGTTTCTGTACACACACGCCCCTGGTTTGCAGTTGAAGAAAAATTTGTCTTGGTCCGGGAGCTCGAACCCGGCATCAACGCCTTTCACGGTCGGGTCGGTTTACCGTCTCAGATAACCAGAATATTATAACAGATTTCAGGTCGAGAACAAATTAATGGACAACTAGAAGTGGAGGGACAGAGAAAATGTCAAATCAGCTCCGCGGAAATCCATCAGGTGGCTTCGTTTTACAGTCAGGTGGATGCCAATATTTTTCATATTCAAGAAATAATTGCGCGCATCTTTTTTTTAAACACAGTGATGCACTATAGGACCTTGCGCTGTTATTTTTTGAGAGCGCTGCCTCTTACTCATGCACTACGACGAGGGATATTGACCAAGAAATAGGTAGCTTTACTATGGGACCTTCTCTGTACCTTCTCCGTATCTTCTCAAAATCATTTATCTTGTTGTCGTTGTTGCCTGAGTGTTCGTAGCGAATACCGACAGCGGGGGACTGGCCATGAATAAATAATCTGTTGTTGCTGTAGTAATCGCTTTTCACACATGGCACGTATCCATGAGTGAGAATTAGCAATACATAACATTAGGTTAACGGTAGAGAAGGCATTGCTAACGTTAGCCAACAACTGATACAACACCCTACATAAGAATCTCCTTCTCGATTGGTCGGTGCACAACGTTACCAGTCCAAAAACTACAAGCACATGTGAGTTGTCCCTGCTTCGCTCATTCTAAAAGAAATTAAGGAGCACATGCGGGCGAACCTCATTAAACTAAGGCATCTTCGGATTTCCCTTTCCTTTTACGGATAGCGGCTAGTCAGAGACATTTTTTAAAGAATTGAATATTGTATATCTAACACTAAAAATTAAACTGGCTGAGGGTAAATACCTTTCCATGACAGCGTGAAAAAGTGAGCAAATCGAGGTCGTCCATGGCGCATAAGCAAGGAAACAGTGTGTGCATTCAAGATCCTTTTGAATAAAGCACAAACGGACAATATGAACGTGTACCGCGATTTCGTGAAGCGATACACAAACCACACAATGGGATAAAAAATAGCGCAGAGATAGTTTTCTGATGAAAGCAATGAGAAGAGAATATATATAATCTAGCGAAGAAAAACAAGAGTGTGTAACTCGCCACTTTCCAAGGAAATACAGTCGCGAGCAAATGTAAGGAGGCCACAGTTGCCGCGAAAAAAAACTTTTTTTTTTTTACAGCCTAGGCATAGGCAGACTGAAATCAAGCTAAGGTAAAGTCTAGGCCTTTGCTTGCTACGGTATACTTACAATAGACAAAAAAAAAGGTAATGAATGAATTCGGTGCGTAGGTCAGCCCCGTCGTTTTTAATGTTGCCAAAATGCCTTGCCATATGATATGAGAGCATTTCATATGCGTCATATGTAATGGCAGAAACTTTCTAATGTTGTCTATACTAGGATGTGAACGTTAGTAATAATGCTAGATATTGTTTGGTGTAATGTTGACAACATCGTGCATAACTCGTAAACTATTAAAAAAATAATCGACATTCCATCCGATTGCCTCACGATTCAATTGGTATTCGACTCGATCGGTTTTAAAAACCAGCATTCTCACGTCCGTATGAAATTGTAACGACGAACAAGGAGGTGGGCACGCTCAATACACGTGCTTGCAGCGTGATTGTATGTAGCACATGCTGTGCCGCATCTCAGCTACTTCTAGTATATAAAATTACAAACGTCGTTTGCAGTGTACAATAAAGTTATTACCAGCCAACCAACATTGCAGTGTAGGTGTAGAGCGACATCCAAATAAATTATGCGCGTCGTCCTTTTTTCTGTCCTTTTTGTCGTGTCCGTGCATCCTGCTTGGAGGTCCCGTTATCTACGTGTACCGGCAGCCTATGGATTTTCGTACGCCCAGCTGTCTATCATGCAGATGCGCACAAGACTTGTGCATGTGGCTCTACGATCAAAGCTTATCTCAACCAGACGTTTTGTGCAACAAGAACAGCTGGACCGACTGACTGGCGTCGGTGGCTGCATATATATCGGGGATATTCGTGCTGCCAGACGGCTAATCCTGTGGAACTTTTTCAAGGTTCCTTTTTCTTTATTATTTCTCTCTATCTGTCTGTCTGTCGCTCTCTCTCTATTTCGCTTTTAATAATGCGAAAGCATTATATGCCCCATTACGCGAAAATCAGGGCGTCTTCATCGGCGTGACCGAGCGATGGTACCAAAAATGACCAACGGCGCAGAGAGCAAAAAGACGTAAAAAAAATGCTCGGACTGTCGTCAGATTTCTTAGGGAGGTTCCTGTAAACAAAGTAAGCTAATGGTTCTGAAACTAGATAGAGCGTAAACTTTTATTTTCAAATCAATGAGATTCGAGTCCGGCGTCCTTTTAGTGGGTCTGGGCCCCCGCCGCGGACGCGGTTCCGAGACATTGTCTCGAAGCGGTTTCGTCGGCTCGCTGGACGGCCCAGAGTTGTGCTGTCAGGTTCGAGCTGAGCAGTGCGGTCTTCTAGCGCGACCGGAGACTGGCGGTGGAAGAGACGGAGGGGTCGGCACTGCCCGACTTGTTTGTTAAGTCCCGACACTCCCATAACATGTGATTGAGTGTGGCAGCCTCGCCACACGATGTGCATCTGTTTGTAGTGTACATGTCTGGATACATGGTGTGCAAGAGTTTGGGGTATCTGTAAGAATCCGTTTGTAATTGTCTGAAGTGTACTGCTTGCGTTCTGTCTAACCTAGCGTGAGGGAATAGGTATACGCGTCTTTGTAACTGGTAGTGTGTCGTGATGTCGTGAAACCTGGTCATACGTTGAAAAAGAAACCTGGTCATATGAAAAAGAAACAAGCTATGAGTAACTGCCTAAGCGGTAAAAAATAAATAAGGAAATAAATAATTTATCATAGATTAAAGGGCAGCTCTTTACTTTTTGAAGTCGAGATCAAGATGCCTTAGAACGCATAGCTATAAAGCGAGGTACAGTAAGGATGATGAAGCACGTGCTTGCTTCGGTAAAGCTGGGGAAACGAGGAGCATGTTTTATTAGAATTTAAACATATCTGCCCAGCTGCTTGCTTAAGCTCCTCTGGACTCCTTGAAGCCCTCGGGTTCGGGTATAGCAGGCGAAAATAAACTTGTCCTCAGTACAGATTTGTAAGCGGCGTTTGGAGGCTTGGTGGCAGAAAAGTAGGGAGACCGCAAACAGCGTATGCGTACAAAAAACAAAGTTCCCAATAGTTCAGAAAGTTCAACGCTGTTTTTTTCCGATTGGCTCGAGTTCCATTGTCCACGTGGATGGGAGGTGGTGTACATGAACCAAGGTGCGGGATGCATCACGAGACTTCAGTGCATTGACCGTTGGGGTTGTGACAGTGCGCCAAGCTCCGAGTTGGCACTTCGGGGTAAGCGCCGAGTTCGAACGATGTGCATTAGAATGGTTCAAGAATCTCGGGTTCGGGAGAGCTCTACACATCCCAATAAGGCTCAATAGTTAGGTATCCACAACCGTTTGGTCCCCGGTTGGCTACGCTATTGATCAACATAGACCAATCCGCTGCAGATTAGTATCCGTGAGGACCCACAAGCGGACAAAAAAAATGCAGAACAGTAGCACACTTTGGAATTTATGTGAAGTCATGCTTTACTGAAGTCGTTTGCCACCGTGGGTACCGAGCTAACCATGGCCGCTTCAACGCTGTTTTTTTTTTTAGAAATAAGACATTAGGGGCGAAACAAGAATAAGAGCTTGGTGGTGCAACCCATGGCCCCGTTTCAAAGGGGGGAGGCTGATACCATGAATGCATCCATCCAGCCAGCCAGGGTTGCTTCAAAGCACACGACACAAGCCACGGCGACGTCAGCATAATGAAAACATATGCGCGTATATCCTTCCGCAGCGGTTTCCTGCTCTCGCTGAATCGCCGCAGTTCGTTGGCCAGAACCGTCGCGCTCGGCGATGCCAACGCGGCAGTAAAAATGCGCTTTGTGCTTTTCACTTGTTGTTGCTTCACGAAGGCCCAAGCGCGCGTGCATTTCGTTGAAGCTGCACTGCGAGCGCTTGCGCTCGTATGTAGAAAGCTTTGGATGTACTGTGTGGGGGATAGGCTGACCGTTTTAGGCGAGGCAAAGGAATCAGTTCAAAACGGAGCATTATATATTTTGTTCAATCTAGACTTGTTTTTATTTATCTACTATCATTCGGAGAGGGGGCGCGCAAAGTACTTTTGGTGGCGACGCATTGGAGGTTGCGTGCCCATTTTGTCGAGAGAAGTGGTGTATGTAGCCTATAATTGATAAGATCCGTCTATTTTACGTTTTAATTCGGCAGTCTTGGAGAACGGAATGCCACTGCAAAATCACGTCCCGAGCGAGCATTTATCAGGAGTCGTGAGGCCGGTATTAATATTTTTTTTAGAACTCCGACATTTAACGAGGTGTGACACAGTAAATAATGCCGCGTCTCATACAGTATCTTCCTGAGACCCCTTGTACACGTGACGTTTCTCGTTGCTGTAAATCCTTTCTTTTGTTTTTCCAAAATTCACCCTTCAAAGATTACGTAAACTAATATTTCCAGATATAAAGTCAAACATAATAAGACTGTGGGCTGGTTAGTTGTAATACATATTTTAACAACAGTGCAAAACGCGCACGTCACACATTCAATGTGAGATAATTTACACCCTTTTATGTGAAAAGGGGTGTAAATAAACGTGTAACTCGCACCATTACACAATTTAGGAGTTTTAACCAGATTTACACCTTTGTTTACACTTAAGGGTGTCAATTATGTTATGGTGTAGAAGACTGACCCCGAAACACGGCGTGAACTCGCAACTAATCTTTATTCGCTGATTCTTTAACACCTTATAACACCAGAATTAACCTCTTGAAGTTTTCTTTCTTCCCTCACGCTGCAACAGATTGGAACAGGCTGCCATTATCGCATTTGATAAGCAATGATTCCATTGAATGTATGGATGTTGACGGTATTGCTGAGATGGCATACCTTGTTACCGCTTGCTTTTTTTTCTTACAGGTGGATTTCGCTTGATGCATTCTAGATCTTCCTAAATAATTTTCAGTATTCTGCAATGTTCGCTCGTTTGTGAACTTACTTCGGGTACTTGTTGCCTTTATTTTTTTTTCTCGCGACAATGGTTGCAAGGGCGCGTATATGTGTGTATCGCCTATATTCTGACACATTGAGCTCCGCCCGATAATGTTCTAATGTATGTCAAGTGTTATTCCTTCAGTGCATTTTCAATTAATATTATTTAGTCGTCGCTTTCGTTTTTGTCTGATCACTGCATAGGTTGCGCTTGTATTCGTTATTCACGTGTATTTATATTCGTATACACATTCTTGTATTCTGCCCCTCCTGCTTTGGCCCTCGTTTGGGACTGCATTATTGTTTAAATAAATAAATAAAAATAAATAAATAAATAAATAAATGTTGCAAGCACACGAAGAATATACATGCACACCAGGTTGAAATCATGCATGTGTAGAAGCCTGAGATAAAGACAAAAAAACACACAGCTGAAAAGAAAAGAAACAAACAAACAAATCAAGTATTTGAAGCATCTGGTGTTGAAGGGCCGTTTATTGCGGTCCCTATTCTCGGTTTTCCTCGTGTTTTGCACTGCCGTTCAAATGAAGACAAAAATGCGTGAGGAAATTTAACAAAGTTGTTTAGTCGTAATCATAAGTTCTGTCGACGTTCAGGTAGATGGACCCTATTTTGATTGACACCGTTGTCACTCGCAGAGGACGGTAAAAAAACTATGAAGTGCGCATAAAATAAAACGGAACAATACGGGGTGTGGCATCAACATGCCGAGTCACCACACGATGTCACATCATCATAAGTGCGCTTTGACAAAAAAAAAGAAAACAAAACGAGTGAAAAGAAAGCGATATTTGCAGCAACAAAACTCGAGGAGATAATTACTTTCACATATACGCGGAGATACTGTTTTCAACATTCAACAGCGGTATTTTAACAAGAAGTTAGTTTTTCACGTTCGTAACATATTTGTCAGCAATGTCAGCGGCTGTATTTCCATGGCGACCATATGCAAAAAAACAACGCTCGCATGCTTATATTTAGGCACATGTTTAAGAACACCGGGCGGTCAAACTCAACCCGTAGTCCAATACTTTACGATGTACCACGTGATCAGATGGATGTTAAAATCCCATAATTTATTCTTTCTTTTTTTATTGAAGAAGAATGACGGGTTCCAGAACTCCCTTGCAATCTCAGGAGAGCATCGCATCCAAAGAGCGTGAATACGGCTTCCGGGTAAAATGAAGGTGCGTAACACCAGTGCACTTCGTCAGCCATTTTGTGAAGTGGCATTCCTCGATGCTGCTGTGAATTCCAAATCATCTTGCGAATGGGCATTCCTCATGAACACTGGCTCGAATTCAGCCAATTGCCGTATATCTTCCCGAGACATCCGAAATGCTTACAAAGCGTCAGAAGTGCTTCCGGCACTTCAGAGGGGTTCCACAAGTCCAGTATGTTCCCAATAAATGTGCATTGTTCTCAGTATGTTCTAATTGCCCGCAACAGATTTACAACACAAAAATTGTGAATAGCAATATTTTCCCATTGTGTCGACTACGTTTCTCGTATGTGCAAAACGCTCCCAAGAATTCGAAGAACATTTTCACATCGTAATATGTCCAGGAAATGTTTATAAAGTTTCTTAAATGTTCAAACTGCAGACGACAGGGCGGGGCTGCTGTCATGCCAGCTACTTATTACGCTGCATGCCTCGCTAACTCATACAAGCCTCGCGTCATTTGGAATGCCACGTTGCGTTTCGACCACCTGGAGATCTTTAACGCCCACCTAAATCCAAGTACACGGGTGTTTTCGCATTTTGCCCCAATCGAAATGCGGCCGCCATGGCCGGGATTCGATCTCGGGACCTCGTGCTCAGCAGCCCAACACCATAGCCACTGACGTTGCGTTTGATCCGCGTCTTTTTCTTCGCCCTGCAGTGAGGATGAAGCCGGGTGAAACTGAGGATGAAGAGATGACCTAACGATAACGGCGCGATGAAGCTGGCGTAGCCACGACCACGTGACGTACAGGAAATAAGAAAAGGAAAGAAAGAACGGATGGATGCACGGACAAGGGACCGGGTGGACGGACACAACAAACCCAGCTGTGGCCAGCTTTTAACTCCTGTCGCGTTGCAACAATTGAAAAAGGTTGGAAGGCGGTTCAACCTCCGGTAGAAGTCGATGAAAGACGATGTCTTCCTGGGCTATAGTTGTGGTGAAAACGGGGTGTACGAACCGATAGCAGCGCTCAAGCGGAAATGCTTGGTCGACATTCAGTCGCCTTCCAACTTCGTTGTCATCATTTATAACTGTCGTCATTATGATCACTACAATCATCATTATCCTCGCTATTAAAATCAACATCATCATGATCATAATTATAGTGGCGATCATCATTATCATCATAGTCATCAGCAGCGCTGCTTTCAGAGTAAGTTACAAGGTTCACTGTCATCATCATCATCAGTCGTCTTCAACAGTTTTGTCACATTTTATCCCGCTCTATCTTCGGGATCGACCCAGGAAATAGGCTAGAAACACAGGTTAAAAACAGGCATAGCCGATACAGAATAGGGGCGGTAACTCGCCAAGGAAGACATTGTCTTCAGCAACGGCACATTATAGCCCGTAAATTACGCCCATGCCGCCGTTTCGAGTTTGTCTATCATTACACTGCCGCCAGTACTTTCACCCGAGCCGTCAACGACAACGGGAAACGGTATATCAATCATTTCTACTGACGGCATAATCGGCGTTCGGCCGTTTTCGCGCGATATCCGTATCGGCCTTGCGTGAACAATAACAGAAGGAAACCATCGAGGTGCACTTGGCCTCTTCAGAGGGGCATTTGAACTTTGTTTTCCGGGTTCATGTACAGGTTTAACGCCTCCTCATGATATACTACATATTCCTAGGGGTGGGCAGCGCAACCCGGACGAAGGACAAAAGGAAGTACCCGATACTAGCGCAAGCTAACAACTGGTTTATTTTTTTCAAAGAAGTGAATAAATATGCAGATAATGTGATAATGTGATGACCACATTCTCATTTGTTTGATCACATTTGTTTGAAAAAAATAAACCAGTTGTTAGCCTGCGCTCGTATCGTGTCACTTCTTTTTGCCCTTCGCCCGGGTTGCGGAGCCCACCCCTTGGAATGTTTTCAGTCACGAACTCGCCCAGCTTGCTGTGGTAATTCAATACACTACATCGGGAAAGGCGGAAAATTATTGTTTTCTTTGCGCACACTCCTTTGTAGCGACAGCTGTTGATAGCGTTTCCATGGGCGTTCGCGTACGTCTTTACATGTCCGGGTTAACGTTTTGTGTGCGTCTCGGTGATGTCAATGGGCCCGTGACACATTTCCCGGCCCTCCTTCGCGTGATACAGACAGACAGACAGACAGACACAGACAGACAGACACAGACAGACAGACAGACACAGATAGATAGATAGATAGATAGATAGATAGATAGATAGATAGATAGATAGATAGATAGATAGATAGATAGATAGATAGATAGATAGATAGATAGATAGATAGATAGATAGATAGATAGATAGATAGATAGATAGATAGATAGATAGATAGATAGATAGATAGATAGATAGATAGATAGATAGATAGATAGATAGATAGATAGATAGATAGATAGATAGATAGATAGATAGATAGATAGATAGATAGATAGATAGATAGATAGATAGATAGATAGATAGATAGATAGATAGATAGATAGATAGATAGATAGATAGATAGATAGATAGATAGATAGATAGATAGATAGATAGATAGATAGATAGATAGATAGATAGATAGATAGATAGATAGATAGATAGATAGATAGATAGATAGATAGATAGATAGATAGATAGATAGATAGCCGGGATCTGTACTAACTCTACCCATCCGGGGTTCTTGCATTACGCCCTCGTCGAAATGCGGCGACCGCCGCTGGGTATGGAAAGCTGCAACCACTGATCCACTCACGGCGGATCAGGTACCCGTACTGAACCGTGTTTTCCTAAACTTGTGCAAGCCCTAGACAGCGCACGGTAAAGCTCCGAAGCCCACATTTAATTACCAAAGCTGTAATCAACCTTGCTAGAGGAATCGAGCGTCGAGGCAGCCGGGCTGCAAACCTCAACAGCCTGCTTGTTCCGTTACGATCATGGTTGACGCTGAACGCTGCTTCTCAGTCTCCCATATATTCCGTCAAGGAAAGTTTGCTACCTTGTGTGCCATCAGGATGGAGGTGTGTCGCTTCCTACCGAAATTAAAAATTACATTGTGAGGCTTTACGAGCCAAAACCTCGATCTGTTTATGAGGCACGCCGTAGTCGAGGACTCCCGAATTTTGGACCACCTGGGGTTACTGAACGTGCACCTAAATTCAAGTACACGGGTGTTTTCGCATTTCGCCCCAATCAACATGCGGCCGCCGTTGTCGGGATTCGATCCCGCGACCTCGTGCTCACCAGCCCATCACCATAGGCGCTAAGCAACCACGGCGGGTGCCTACTGAAGTTTAGCTTCTTGTTAGGTAAAGCTAATCCTTAACTATATTACAGACACCGATTTCTACAACATAATGCGACGTTTAGCAGAACTTGCCATGTCGCGGAGGAACATCAGCGTCTTTATGTCAGTGTAACGTCGCGGTTTTCAAAGGGCGTACCGGTGTATTTGGGCCACTGCCGTGCAGTAGAGGTTTCTAAACAACTTCCCAAGTTCTATGTTTGACTCCATTGAAATACAATGTTACCCATGTTTAGCGATAAAATTATTTGTTAGGCCCTAGTGGACGCCGTCAAAATCTGTGAGGTTTCTCCCACCGGGTGCGCGAACTTTATCCCCACCAGCCTCTTCGTCTTTGCGTCCTTTCTGGTTCAAAAAGCCTGCTCTCATGGTAATAGTGGCTTTCATGGTATATTGTGGACGGATAATTTACTGCTAGAGCCCGACTTAATTTCTCTCTTTGTAGATACAGTTTTATATACTCCATTTTTGTTGAGTGTTTTTGGTGTGTTTCTGCATGTTGTGTGCCTGCAACTTGCACTGTGAACATCGTTTCCCTTTCATTTCATTAACTTCACTTTATTTCCTTGAAGATCCCGTAGCCGCGGTATTACATAAGGGGTGGGGTTGAAAAATGTACGAACAATTGTTACAACACTTTCAGTTCGTTAAACAAAAGGTTGCTACATTTCCTCATCATACCCGCCTGGAGTATTCTACATAGCCATGCCACCAGTTAAACCTCTCCATTAATAATTAAAGAGCCGCCTCTACCTCTCTATTATTTTTCTCTTTAGGGCACACTCGGGGACACTCGTGAATGTACCGACTACGGCCGTGCCGTGGCAACTCTATGGATCTGCCCGTAGCCAAGACAATCCTCCTCATCCTCGTCCTTCTTCTCCATATCCTTGGGAGAGACTTGCAGAATTTCTAATGATCTTCGCGCAAACTTCAGCAGCCTTGTGCGATTCCGGCGGCCATTCCAGCATCACCTAAAGATTTCATTCGCAAATCGTCGGGGGAGCTTGTGCTGGGCCGGCGCTTTCACGAATACGTGCCATCTTCAGTTCGCTTAGACATGCGAACTTTTCTTTTTCGGTCTCCTCTTGTTGCCTTCAGCGAGAAGCGATGGCTCTGAAGTTGAAATGCTAGAAGGTAACTGTCACTATAGACTAACCATATAACTGTGCTTAGGCAGTCGCTTTGGTGATATATATGTACTGCGTCGCGCTTGACAACTACGTAGGTCTGCAGCTCGGCATGCATAGGAGTAATGAACTCGCATCCAGTTGCAAAGCTAGCGTTCAGAGACTTGAGCGTGTATCAATGTGACAAAACGCGCCGAACTGCAATGCCAAATTTTCTTATTTTTTCCAAACATTCATATGCGAAAACAGAAACTGAAGCACGTGTTCAACGTCATTTATCACCCTTACAACAGAAATTTAAGGAAGCCAGCGTAAATCATGCTCTTTCCTCGTTATAATCTTCCCTTATGCGCTCTTTAAGAGTTAAATGTGTCCTACATCCTGTGTCCGGCAACAGAAGTGCTCAGAAAGTGTTTGAAACGAAGAAAAAGAGAAAGCAGCACATGTGACTGGCAACAGGGCGTCCAAGATCGCGTGTAATTGGGGAACCGCAGGGCAAACCATAGTTGCAATCTTTTTTTATTTTCTTGTTTTCTTCTTCTTTGCGTTCTTTCTTTCTGGTTGCCGATTCCAGCTTCATCGTTTCTGTTGTTTTTTTATCATTAGTTCTTATGAGCCACTCCTAGCTTGCGCTCAAGAACTTTCTTTACATGTCTTCCGTGTGAGGCCTGTAGATCTCTCTCAACGTCGTCTACGTTCACTTTGTTTCACTGTACAGTTCCCGTTCCTCAGTCAGTTATACACCATCTCGAACATTTTGTTTTAATCACTTTGTCTATTTCTCGTGTTCTGCGCACACTTGTCTGCGTAAGGGCGTCTCTGTGCACGATTCCACTTATCCCTGGGTTCCTCTGAAACAAATCAGATTTGAGAACCACTTCCTCGTTCGTGTTCGTCTGCTAATTGCGCGTCTGTTTTACGTCTGCAGCGCTGCATATCTCGCAGTTATTCACTGGGACTCATACGCCCCCCTTCACCCTTCCCCCTTTCAATAAAGTGTAGCACCACCACCACCTGAGTCTCATATGCGTGTAACACGGTGAGGCATTTTTTTTATTTCCATTGCCTCGCAAGTTTGCTAATGTACTCCTGTTGTGGCGTAATATGGTGCGAAATAATGTGAAGTGAGGACAGGACAGAACTTCTCATTGTACTTCATATTGTTTAGCGCTTTCCATTGCGCCTCATGTATACGTGAACCAAAACTAGCCCGACAACTAGTAGGGATAACTACTCTTGCAGCTTGCGCCCAGCATGGCCTACAATGTAAATAAATAATGAATGAAAGAAAGAAACATCTACTGCGAGATTTCTTTTTTTTTCAGAATTACGTAAGACTTTGCTGAAACGCCCACACAAAAAGATAAAGGCGCAATCTGCTTAATAACATTTTTTTTTAAGCGAAAGCTTTACTGGCCGTGAACTTGCGATTCCGCCGTGGCGGTGCCCCGAGGAGGCACATGACGTCACAACGCGCGTCTCACCACGGATATTTCTCTCTCTCTCTCTCTCTCTCTCTCTCTCAGTCTCTCCCTAGTCACTACTGCGCATACGCCACTAGTAGCACCGAGCCACAGGTGTTCCGCCGCGGCGCAGCGCCACGACTTCCTGCTACCGCCGTTTGGTATGACGTAACACGACGTTCCTCGTCGTTGCGCTCGCCTCCGCTCGCTTCGCCAGCTGCGTCGCATGCCTGATAACACGTTGGAGGATTGAAAAGGAGTGCACGTGCGCGCCACAACCACAGTTAGACGGCGACAATTCTGATAAGCAGGAGGAGGCCTGGAAGGAACGAGATGAAGAGAAAACGAATCGCCCAGGAAACAGACGAACAGCGCGCCGAACGACTGGCTAAACGCCGCAACATAGCTAGACAACCAGACTAACCTGGACTTGCAATCAAGATTAACCAAGGCAACCATGTTGTGCCTTAGCTTTCGCAACGTATATCCTCGCATAGCCGAGCTAAGCCACTGCACTTATTTTTATCAAGCAGTGCGGTTTTTGACTGCTTCGCCTGCAGGTGCAATGAATCGGACAACTGCGTGTCTCGATCAGCCGTCATGGAGACATGGCGCAAAGAGCAGGTGAAAAGCGTGCGCATTCTCAGCGGAGAAGAACGCGATGAGCAGCATGACCTCTTTGTTTCTTTTTTTGTTTGTTTATTGTTCTTTTTTTCAAAGACCGAGGTTCCTTTTTTTTGTAACCTGCCAAACTGAAGCCTTATATGGTCCCCGTATGTGCGTTGTTTCGGGTGCGTTCCCTTTCAGCCCTGCCATCGTGCAGTCAGACGCAATATGAACGCAAAAAGAGGGAGCATCGACCCTCGCACATGTGGAAATAGTTCAGAAACATCGGGGCATGAATGTTTTATTAGGACGTCGCAGTAAATGCTGACGCATTCATTCCACCGGAGGACTTTAGCTTTAAAATTTTAAAAAAAGGTGATGGGATTGCCGCTGGAGAAAAGAGAAAGGTCACTTGAGTACCAGTGGTGCACGGAATTTCGTACTACAGTTGCGGCATCTGTTCAACTAACAGGGCAACGATAAGTAGTACATGACTTTTTTTTTTCAGCAAGTTGGCACGGCTTGGTTGAGAAAGAAAACTGCAGCTCTTTGCGCTTCTTCGGTGGAGTTCGGCAGTGTTGCTTACTGGTAGCATGGTACCTCTGTCTATTTTCCTTTTTTGAGCAGTCGAGTGTTTTGCGTTGCGGTTGAAATTTCCGCGGGAGAAGACAAGGGGGAGGGACGCAGCCCCCCCCCCCCCCCCCAATTATTTCCTTACCCCGTTCCTTCGCGCCGTAGATGCTCCACTGGAGAAGAGCCGCTGGAAAGCAGCTACCAAGATTTTCAATTGCATCCAGAACAATCAATAGACTAGTTACGTAAAGCAAACAAAGTGAGCCTACGTGAGTCTCGATAATACCGTTATATAAGAAACAGCAATATTACAAAACTCGGGTATAAATGAAGCCAACGTTCGTTCCCCTCTATCTTGCAAGGCGAAGTACATTCCGAATGCGAAAGAGTGAAGACCTAACCAAATTACGAATTTTACGCAAACTAAAGATTGATGTGTTGGCTCTATCCTCTTTAAACGCTAGGTGCCGCTTATACACCACTCGCATATCTATGTTTAATGCCGAGTTGAAAGTGTAACTTATGTTGGGCTGGCTGTAGAAGTCGCTTGGATGCGAAACTAACATTCAATATTGTTACTTTTTTATTAATAAATGTCCATGTGTAAAACAGGTTGAATCATGGGTAATATCGACTACTCCTCGCTTAGTCAAACAACCCGTGTCTAGTGGAGGCCTGCTCGAACCACGAAACGTACAATAAAATGTAAATAAAGTTGAAACGCATTCACGCCGGAGTTAATAGACATTTGGAACAAGCACACTGTACATCACAGCGCATGCACTTTGCATAACAAGTATACTCATAGTCTGTAAGAAAAACGATATAAAAGAAAAGTTAGAGTGCATTCACTGGTAGTTCCCGCACAGTTGTTAAAGTGAACATTTTGCAATACAATATGTTCGAAGTGCACTACGAGCTATGACATGTCATAAAAATTTCATTTTCGTTAGTTTTTAGTAAAATATCGAAATAGGTTATGAACATACACTACAGTCACTGCATGATTTAATTTTGTTTACATACGACGAGTTTTGTTAAAACTGTAAGTAATTTCATGAGTGCCATTGCTGTCCTTCACACGCACATTTCGTTATCAAGGGCGAGAGCCCAAAGCCATTTCATAAGATTAAGCTTTCGTTCGGTGCCAACTCCTGACTCGCTCATTGCAATTGATGTAAAATGCAGAAATGCTTTCATGACATAACAGCTGGACCGATTTCAATAAAAGTTATTGTATTTCAGAAAGAAAGTTACGTTTAATGACTGCAGGAAGAAAATTTTTAATTTAGAACCTTGAATCTTTTACAAAGATTGCCGTAAATGGCTAAGTTCGAAAATAAAAGCACGAATTTTACAAATTTCTAGCTATGCATCGAGACAGATATTGAAGTTCTGTAAACTGCATTCGTTAGAGCATCTAAAGAGGATGAATCTAATTTATGAATTTACAGATTACATAAATTTGTTACAATGTTTAAAATTGTTTTGCGAGGATCCTACTCACAAATCAGTGGTAGTATACTGCAGAGTTGGGTATAATACATTAATTTTGTTGTATACTTTATATGTATTATCAGGTACAGCTTAAAGACTGCCATATGGTCTTTCATTTCTTATTTACAGAGTTGTAAACTAGGTAGTTTTCCAAGAATTTTTATATAACATTTCACAGTCTAACTAAACATTTGTTGCCTACAGTCACTAGATTTCACCTTTTTCTTTCAGACGCAAGAAACCGCATGAAATATGGCGCAACGGCTGCTAAGAAAAATTATTTCTCAATTTCTGTACATTTATATAGGAGCACCGGACTTAAAGCTTCCTTGTAACCACAATGCTTCTCCAAAGACACAATAGGACTGGACTTCACATTATAATTGTTGTCACCATTAAAAACCTGGAATTATGTTCTTGTTCATGTAATCATAGTGCGGTTGACTGTTCTCTTCCTGACTCGATTATCGGAAACAAACACCTGCGCAGCGTGATTTTATAAAATCGCACTCGGCGATTACGTTTTCCGCCTACTATTGCTAAAATCATAGTAGTGGAGCGAAATAAATGTAGAAAAATGAAAAGACGCTCGACAAATGCTTCAGCATGGTGTGCAACTCTTTTGTCACTGTGTCGTGTACGTTGTCGCCAACTGAAACCTGGGTGGCTTACAGGCGGCCATGTTTCCTTCAAGCAATGCGTTACCTTACCTTACCTTACCTTACCTTAACTTACCCCACCTTAGAACAACACCTTAGATGTTCACGCTGGCGACTTGCCACTGGCTCCTTGGCCAATGTGTCCCACTGTGTGTGATGGCTACATAAAGCATAAAGACAGCAATAAGTTTGATAGGTGGGCTAGTTGGTAATGCATCATCAGAAAACTTAGAGCGGAGTGGTGTGTGTTCCTTTCCTATGTTAAGTGTCTTTCTTGCGCTCAACGTTTTCTAACAGTGAAGACAAAATATCGGATCAAAGATCTCTCTAAAGCACTCCTATGTGTGAATGGAGATGTCAATTATATTTAACGAATTCTTTGATCCAATGTAGCTTTTCTTTTTGTGATTTAGTGATTCGAATATGTGCCACTGGGGGGGCCCGTTCTTGGCCAATCCTTCAGAAAGGCTTATGTCTTGTTGGGATACGTGAGACACAGAATCTGTAAATGTTGGTTGATGCGGCGTCGTACTTTCTGCGCAAGCACCGTCATCACCAAATACTTCAGCTTCACTTCGCGTATATTCCAACCTGTACATTGGATCTGCATTATGTTTTTTTTACGTATCATTTGCTGTGGAACAGAGTGCGCGGTGATCACGGGAAAAAAAGACGAATACCTGGACGCAAACACAGCGTTGATACAAACTGTCGAGTTTATTACCCTGGAGGCAATACTATATAGACGAGGAAAGCAGCAAAGCATACAAGAGCATCTAAAAAAAAGAAAGACGGATAGTAGACAGTCTCCATCGAAAACCACCTGTCCATCCAAACGATGCAGAATTTAATTGTCATGTATATCAACGTGTCTATAACCAAAAAATATATATATTGAGGCATAGTGCTCGACAGAATGTCTACAGACTGTGAAAAAATCTCATTTATGAGGCCGGTTTTAAGAGTCGTTTCCGTCGGTGCTTTGGGCTATTGACCGCGTGTGACTTACCGAGCTTTTTAAAGCAATATACTTGTTTCGCACGCGTGGAACCGGGCATTTTTGTAGGCTATTGTTGAAAGCTATACGAGTGCACTGGACTCGCTACAGAGCGCGAAACTTTTCATTGGAGAACTCCGGCGTCGTTCATACCCTAGAGTGTGAACGACATGGGGATTCCACAACAGGACACTGCATATCCAGGAGGGAGCTGTCTCGACTCTTCCCAAAGTTTGTAGTTGACGTGGACTTACACCGCAGGTGGTTGACGTCTATGAGACTCAAGTCGTTGTTGCCGGTCGAGTCCCTGGCCGGCACGGCTTCGGGAACTAGACAGGGCTCACGAGCTGCGTGCGGGTTGGTTCAAACCGCAGCGCGCGTTGCGGTTTGGATGATGACGCATCGAACGACGCGCACATGCGTCCTCCGAGATTGAGTGGCACGACAGTGAACTCCCCCCCCCCCCCCCCCCCCAGATCTCGGAGGCCGTGTCTGTAGAGTTCGTGCGTCCTTCGAAAACGGCGGCACTCGGGCGGAGCAGTTGCCGGAAGTGTTGCAAGTTTGTAGATCCACGTGGAACCAGCATCACCTTTCCTCCGCTCCTCCTGTGTTCGGATGTGCAGAGTAGCAGGCCAGAGCATGCTAGCTCAGGGCAACCTCCCAGTCTTTCTAATAAATTAGATCTCTCTACTAAATGAAATGATAAACTCTAGCTAAATATCCTCGCTGCAAAAAGAAATAAACGCATTCAAATCCACCATTTCTTTCTTTACTGTGGTTTGTGCGAGTTTTTCTTTTTTTTTTTTGGAAGAGACAAGAGGACAGGAAGGACGCTACTCTTACTGTAAATTTATTGTAAAACATTGTAAGCGCATAAAACAAGACTGCCATAAGATTTCGACGCGCACGTTTATTCTACAACGTGCGCGTTCCACCGCGCACGCGCAGAGAGAAGAGTAATTCGGGCAAATAACGAGGCTTATTACATTTTAAAGAAAGTAGTCTGATACCTGCGTTGCCTCTGATTCCACCACACTAATAAATGAAGAATGCGGCTATCAATATCCCGCTGTCGAGCGTGAACAGCTCACGAGCAACACGGGGACGAAAACGGCAGGTGCTCACCCCGGTTCGTCACAGTGTTGCCTCTCACGCAGTTCACGCTCAAAATGTATTACGAACTGGCCCAGTCAGCCACCTTGCTATGTCGAAGGATGTGTGCGACACCTCTGTAACGAGTGGTGTCCAGCACAAACGCTTGCGCTTCGTAAAGCCACTGGATCTTCGAAAAGTATAGCGAAAGGCTTTGATCTGGCCGCCGAGCTGCGCGATTGGATGATCACTTCAGCGCGCCCCCGGGTGTAGGCCAGGAGCAGCTAGCAGACCACGTGCGTCGCGCATGCGATCATTCGCCGTTCTCGAGCAGTCGGCAAACGTCCATACAACGCTTCTGCATTCACAAATGTATACGTGTATCGGCACTTGACGACCCACACTTTCTTAGTTGCCGGGCTCTTCTCCGCTTGTTGGCGCAAATCGAAAAGAAAAGCTCGGAGCTATCGCCTATGAAAGAGACCCCAACCATTCAAAGAGACCCTGAACTAGCGGATTTATCGTCTACTGTCACATGGACGCATAATGTAACGTGGTGCATCAGGCGTGCTCAATTTACCCTCTTTTTTTTGTCCCCTTGACACAAACCGCGTGGTGATATACCAGCAGCTGTCGCTAGTCTTTTAGAAGTTACGTGAAAAAAAAATATAAATTATGGGCTTTTACGTGCCAAAACCACTTTCTGATTATGAGGCACGCCGTAGTGAGGGACTCCGGAAATTTAGACCACCTGGGGTTCTTTAACGTGCACCTAAATCTAAGTACACGGGTGTTTTCGCATTTCGCCCCCACCGAAATGCGGCCGCCATGGCCGGGGTTCGATCCCGCGACCTCGTGCTCAGCGTTACGTGAGCGTTAGTTGATGTTGTTGTCGTTGTTGTCGTTGTTGTTGTTGTTGTTGTTGTTGTTGTTTCTCTGCACAAATGACACATACACACCGTCAGGCATCGGCCACGAATTGAGCGGTTTGCAGACAGTGGATGAAAGAAGTTCAGGAAAGAAAATACCGAGGAAAGACGTAGTCTGCTCACTGTCCAAAGTGGAACAGTCATCATGCGGATGTGAACCGAAAAATGGGTAAATAATTCTCAAAAATTCCCTGTTTTGGTATTGCAACCGAGTGGTGCCAAGAATAAAGTTTTTCATTGCTGTGCAAATATTCTAGTGAGTGTACCACAACGTGGAAGCGCCGTCAGTGATTTTCCCCCTTCTGTCCTTTGCTGTGTGACTTTTAGGCTGTATTTTTTCTGACAGTGCAATCAGTTTCAGTTGATGATGGTTATGATGATGATGATGATGAAGATCCACATTTTTGGGACGTAATCACTAAAGAGAATAGGACGTGAATAAAGTGGTAGAGAAGAAATACAAAAGCAAAAGACAAGCAAAGGCAAACGGCAGTAAGAACAAGAATAGTACGCGAGTGAGCAGTCAGACTAAGTGAAACAAAATCATGAAAGAGGATTATTGACATCATTATTAGAACATTTGGGTGAATCAATTTCACTGAAATTAACACTGATGAGAGAAGGAGAGTAAGTTTCAGTTGAAAAGGAGCACCGTGGTCGTTATCCAGTAAAGACACGGGCCATACTCCCTTTGGGAGATTGGCCAAGGGTTGGATGTATTATGTTTCGTGGTAACCAGAAATAAACTTTCAGTACTCATAGTAATTAATGTGAAAAAGCGAAAGTACACGTTAAGATGAAAAGAGTAACTGTAAGAATGACTCATTATTATGCGAAAAGTACAAAATATATTATGCAAGTTTAAAACACTAAATAAGGAATTCTGGCACGGTGCAGCAAACATCCATTTGAGTTAACCGCAGAGATGATCTCTTCAAACGAAAGAATAACCGAACTTTAAAATCGAGGCCAAGCGAAACGACCTTCCTGACATGGCCTTAAAGAAAGTCGCTGTTTCGCCCGAAAGACGAAGCATCGATTGCGATATCAAATTAGTGGACAGCTATATAAAGTAAGGATGGAAGGTTTATCGGCCGTATAAACTTGTAAACATATGCATTTACTAACTAAATTAACAAGCATGGTGTCACGCGCGCACAAGCCTACATGAACACATCTCACTCGGTGACTGCGGCAACTTTCTGTCGAAACGCTGGAGTGAGGAAGTGCGGCAGCAGAAGCGAGCGAATTGACCTTCGTGCTGCACCTCGCATCAACGCGAACTAAGCCGCGAAAACACAGCGCGTGGCAGACTCTATCCTCGTCGCAGATGGCTTGGGCTTTACGTGGAACCTACCGGCGACGCCGACGGCAGGAATGCACCTGCAGTGTCCAATCGCTATCGCGATGAAATGTAAACTCTGGGGTTTTACGTGAAAAAACCCCGATACGATAATGAGGCCCGCGTAGTGGGAGTTGCCAGATTAATTTCGATGCATGGTTCACTGCTGTTTTTCAATTTCGCCCCCTTCGAAGTGCAGCCGCTGCGGCCGGAAAGCACCTGGTGTCTTTTAACATGAAAGCATTATATGTCCCTTGAGGAACAAAAGCCAGCGTTTACCCCAATGAGTTGTAACAAAATCATCATCATGAGTGACGTCATCGGCGTTTTTTATGACGTCAGTAGTAATACAGAATTAAAGTTAGAACAACTTAGATTAAGGTGACTTAAGGTGGAGTAAAGTGAATTGAGGTGAAATGGATGAAGGTGGATTAGAGGGGATTAAGGTTGGTCACATTTGTGCGTCGTGAACTATACACAGTGGATTAAGGTAGATTTGCTAAGGACACGTATGACGTCACGTATCGTGGACGTAACCAATGAATTAGAGAAGTCATAATGCTTTCGCATTCAAATCACTTAAGAATACTGAAGTGGCTAATTTTTATCCTTCTCCCATAGTGCTCCCTTCACCACCAAATTTCTCAAATCTCTTCGCCGTATTCTAAAGTTAAAACTTTGTGAATTCATTTCTTATGTTTATTCTACATGCTTACATCGAACAAGTCTTTCGGTTCACTCAATTTTTTTCAAGCTTCCCAGATCAAGTCACCGCGGTCGAAAACGGCTGGCCAGAACCGATTCGTCTACCCATGAACAGCTTGAATTGGACGTGCCTTGTACTCAGACGGCCATTAGGCTGACGGGCTGCTATACGCGACGATAGCACAGAACTCAACATGGGGAACTGCGCGGACGGTGGGATATGTGATGCGAACAAGAGAGATGCGCTAATGTAACAGCTGTTAGACCACAATTCTTTGCCACGTGTGACCTGGTTTTTTGAACGCGTTCTTTTTTTCATCGTTTCTGCGGCAACCAGCCGAGCAATACATAGAAAGCGACATGTTAATGTGCCGTTCAGTCTTTTATGCACGACTACTGAATATCACATGATAATCAGTGCATCTGTCTTGTTCTGTCGCTTTCTTCTATTGTCGTCATCACTGGTCGACATGTTGAGCATAAACTAAACAGCATAAGCTTAGAACTACCGCACGGATAACCGAAATCACCTTCGCGTTGGCAGGGATAGGACCTGTTTGTATAGCAGCTATTTGTTTTATTAGTGTCGTATTTGTTCACCCTCAACCGGATGTCCATTGTCATTATCATGTTTACGTTACATGAGGACAAATGCTACCCCCAGTGGTATCCAGCAAGTATACGATACAAACCCAAACCAGTGATATCCTGGAGCTCTAGGACAGAAGCGAGGATTCAATCCAAGCCAAAAAGAACTTGCTGCTGTATAAGGCAGCTTGCAGAAGAACTCGAAGCAGTCTGTATCAATAAAAGTAAATAAATAAATGGTAAATATAGATTCTCTATCACATTTTTCGTAGTCTGATTTGTGGACTGCAGAAAAGCATCTTCCATTGTGTTCGCGAACACTGCACATCACTAGTCGTCATCATCATCAGCTTATTTTATGTCCAGTGCAGGACGAAAGCCTCCACCTGCGATCTCCAATTACCCCTGTCCTGCACCAACCGATTCCCTCTAGCGCCTGCGAATTTCTTAATTTCATCACCCCAACTAGTCTTCTGACGTCCTCGACTGCGTTTCCCTTCTCTTGGCACTAATTCTGCAACCCTAATGATTCACCGGTTATCTAGTCCATGTATTACATGACCGGCCCAACTGGTGGTTATTAGAATTCGACTAGAATTCGGCTAATTAGAAAATCGGCTATCCCCGTTTGCTCTCTAATCTACACCACTCTCATCCTGTCTGTTAACGTTATGCCTAGCATTCTTCGTTCCATCACTCTTTGCGCGGTTCCTTAGTTGTTCTCGAGCTTCCTTGTCAACCTCCAAGTTTGTGCCCCATATGTTAGTGCCCGTAGAATGCACTGATTGTACAACTTTCTTTTTAATTATATTGGTAAGCTACCAGTCAAGATCTGACAATGTCTGCTGCATATGCTTCAACAGCCTTCTTTATTCATGCAACAATCTATAGTAGCGGAGGAGCCGGCGACCTAATGTCCTTGTTGCAGACGTTCGCAATCCATAATAAATACTCCAATCAAGCCTGCTGTCGTGCTTACACAAGTCAGGCGCTATATACATTATTTGGCCTTCTTTTAGACACATGGGCTGGATTTCTTTCTTTATTCCTTGTTTCTTATTTCTACAGTTTTTTGCTTTTGTTTGTATTCTTCTCGTCCTCACGCCATCTCAAACACCTCACCTGAAGTAGCACACGCACTGCAGACAGCAGACTGGACAACTGCGGCTTCGATTAACATATGTTTTTCTCTCTCTTCTTCTTCTTTCAGACCCCCTATAGTCTCAGCAGCCAGCCTAATCCTTTGATGTCCTACCCTCCACTTCCGTTCCCATGGCAACCCTTTTGCCACCATAAATAGAGCCTGATCTGTTTTGTACATTGCGTGACCGGTCGAAATACAGTCGCTAATCTCAACTGGAGCTCCAGTTTCCTTCTCTTTCTCTTTCCAGTGTCCTATATCATTTAAACCCTAAATCGAAACCCTACGAGAATTAAAAAAATGAAAGCCTGACGCTGCCTTCAGGGACAACGCAGTGGACCTGATGTGCTTCTCGGCATAGATGGTGCCTGACAAATATTGCCCATTTGACTGCCGTAAAATTTTATCTCGCTTATCTTCTGGGAGATTGGCTTGCTTTACAAGTTTAGGAAATGCTTTCTGCACGGTAGAATGACCGAACTTCATTTTTACATCGCCTTCGTTTTGCGTGTAACATCGAACTTCATTTTATGTGTGAAAACCAGGCCCACATATTCTGCGTCCTTCTTCACGTCTATATGTTTTCTTACACCCTCTCCTAGGATCTTTCCCCACGCAGAGCAGCATGTAAGTTATTACACATACGCCTGCAGAAATATCTGCGCTTTATTAAACCGTTTCCTCTCTCTTTCTCTCAGGCAACCGAGGATCAGTTCATACTGGTTAAATATTCTTTCACACTGAATATGACAGTAACGTTCTGCTTAAGAGTAAAGAAAATGAAGGCAAAAGCTCTCGCTTCTTTTTCGGGAACTATCTCACAAAACGCACTTCTCCAGCGAGCCAGCGTGAAGTCATCGATTTCCCGGTGACGTCACTACTTTCTCGTACAGTTCGACTATTACTGGGCGGAAAGTTGTAAAAAAGCTTGTTAGGTTCAGTCAGTGGTTCCTCTAAAATGCAACGATAAGTGATTATCTGGAGCGGAGCAGACGCCTTGGAAATTTCTGACGTCACGGAAGACTAGTGCGGGAGCTTCAACGTGGTGGCAGCACTCGTCTTTCGTATTGTGCGTCTTTTATCGCCAACCGAGGCTCCGTTCACTGTAATATACAACTTTATGCTACAGCACACGCGTAATTTTACTAATAAAACTTTATTTATTCTTTGATTTATTTTTCATTTATTTATTTCTCTGTGGGACATTCCGTGAGGGGCCAGCTAGGTGATTAAATAAAAATTTATTGAATTGCAGTCGCTAAAGTCGCCTAAGTCGAATGTTTTACAGCTTCTTTGGGCAGATTATTCCGGTACATCCTAAGCTATTCCATCAAAAGAAGCATTTCAAGTGTGAAACCGTACCAGCGTGTGCGATGCATTCCCATATTCGTTTTATATTTTGCTTGTCCGTGAAGAATTGTACCTGAATTTTTTTATTTGTGCGTAATATGTTCGCGAAATGACTATGTTAATGACTGGAGCGCAGTTTAATCTGTGGTAAAAACTGCGAGATGTTTCGTCTAAATTCTAAATTGGGCTAGTTAGCTTTAGCTTTTGGTTGAGTAATAGTGATGTAGTACGAAATAATCGTTATATATTTGAACGCTTAGGTTACTGTTCTCTAGTCTTTCTTTAATGCGAGAACGTCTGTTATGTCGCTTGTTATGCAGTTATCATGAGCTTCTTTTTAATGCGCATACTTCTGAGCCCTTGTGATCTCCACATGGAAAATAACTGAACCGAAGTTGGTGAGCCAGTAAAGTGAAGAACTGTAAACCGTACTTATTGCCTAGATGTATATTTTCAAAAACGCATGGCGTGCGGTTGCCACAGCACGCTCACAAAAGGAAAAGGATTAAAGAAATAAATGCGAAAGAAAATTTGCAGTACCAAGCTGACAGCTTCCTCAGAACTGAGCTTGTATGCTACGTGCGCTTTGTGGCCAGAGTACGAAATACAATGGGTTTCTCGACTACCGTTGCGCTAAAGTTGATGCCACGTGCCGAGATACAACCTCCGCGCTCAAACAGCACCTCCCGCGATCAGATGGCGCCCAACATCCTGCGAAAGCCATAAAAACATCCCGACAAGCGTTTCATTTTCAGATTTCCTCTAGCAATAAAAAATGAAGACCGGGTCGCTGTGCTCTTGACGCAAATCGTTCGAAAAAATCAGACATGTGTATGTAAAAAAAACGCGACGTATTGAACCTACACTACATGCGGCGCGCTTTTCACAGGCGTACTAAAACTGCACCGACGGAGCTCACAAACATCCGGCGCAGCTGGCGGGATTTACTTCCGATATCGTTCGCAGTGTTCGAGCTCCGCAGTTAACCTGCGCGATTCGCAAACTTAAATCAGAACACGCGCGTTCAACGCCCGCGCGCGCAGCGAGGTGACGAGAAACGGCGCCGGTTTGTGGCGCCACCTGTCGGTGAGCACCTGTCCTTGCGAGGCGCGCGGTACAAAACGCACACCGCTCCGACCCCAACAGCTTCAAAGCGCGTGCGACTCGGAGCAGCAAGCGATAGGCCTAGCGCTCGTAAACAGGGCCGCGATCGCGGAGCAGACGACACTTGTTCGAACGCCGTCGCACTATACACAGGCCTGCCTATCGGCTCGCGCTAGGAGGGCTGTTTCGCTTTCTGTTGTTCGCTCGTTCTCTCGCCTACAATAATCTAGGGGCGTCGTAATCTTCTTATCTGCGGGCTATCATGAACCGCGTTATCTTGGCGCCCAAGGCGACGATGTCGTCGCGTCAATTGACGCGAGAGAGCAACTGCGAACAGAGGGAGAAGCGACAGCAGCACCTAGACAGTGCGGAGGCCATGCAGGTTCGGCAGCGGCTGATCAAGGTGGCGCGCAGGCTGGGGCTGGTGTTCGGCGTACGCTCCAGGTCGACGGCCGAGGAGACGCTAGTGATCCGATCGTCAATGCGAAAATCGCCGGCCACGGCGGCTGGAGCCAGGCCTGCGAACAAGGCCAAGAAGACGGTACGCTTCGATGATACCATGACGGTGAGTGTTTAGGGTGCTTATTATTATTATAGCGTTCGCGTTTTCGCCTTGCTCAAGACATCTGTTCTGAACATCGTAATGTCCTTCAATCGACTCACATTGTCGTATGAAACATTTAGGGCATCCTCGACAAATGACGCAAGTCCTACCAGGAGATTCATGTTCTTTTTTTTAACCACCTCGGGTTCCTAGGAGAACATGGACCTACATCTAAGTACACGAGTGTTTTTGCCTCCAACCCCCTCTTTCGCTACCTCGCTTCCTCCCAGCAAAATGCGGCCGCCGCGAGTGTTTAAACGAGTGACCATCGCCAACGAACCAGCGGTCAATCTGGTTAGCAGGTGACCAGTGGAGCACTGTCTTACAGATGTCTCCAGTATACCGACAAAATCATTCGTGCATCGCATCGAAATCAAACTTGGATGCGCGGTGTACTTATGCAGGCACCCTTTCGAAGGGAGTCATGTTGACTCCCCAGCGTCGACACACCTTTCGTGAAAGGAGTTGGTTGGAGATCGCATTCGAAGGGTGTCAGTAAGCTGCTCGGAACTCGGATGTTTACTCCCACTATGTGTTCACGAGTATGCGCGCGTGCGTGCATTTATGCGCGGATGTTTGAGCATGCGGCGGGCAAGTGCATGTGTGCAGTTCTTTTAGTAGGTGCTGTGCTGGCTCAGCTTCCGCCGACACCCTCTTGCTGGTCTATACCGCAGAGTCATATTGATGATCTTGTTACAAATATTGTCACTTCCGCATTTGCTGCTACATAGCTTTTCCGGCCTTTTCTTCTTGCTTTTTCCACAGTTTACAGGATTAATAAAATTCGCCTGAGTCAGATCAGTACAATTCTACTCCTTGAGCTGGAATAGTGTGAGAGGCGGACATAACCTTCACGGACAAAATAAGATGCATGTCCCACTAATTACCAAAATAGTCGTCAGCCTACTTTTAAATCCTTTACCAAGACGAAGGCCTCTCTCTGCGATCTCCAATTACTCCTGTCTTGCACTATTGCGGATTACCAAAATATCGCGGATTAAACTTTTAAACTATTAATTGCGTTACGGTCCATGTTGCGTTCTACGAACTGTATCAAGGCAACTTCGCAAGGTGTATCCACTTGGCAGATATCCTGAGGGTGACGTCTATTTCTCGCTACGCGTTCCCAAAAAGTGCGACGAAATATATTGGCGTTTGGGCTTTTCTGCTTGAGCGCCTAAAGAAACATTGTCAAGTTAATGCAACGGTGCCCTTTTACCGCAAGTGCGACGGCGCTTATCTCAAAAATGGTGCATCAAAACTTGTTCCATGTGCGATGTGCCTGAAGTAATTAGTCGCAAAGCCGCATTTTGTGCATTCTTTTTATGCTTTTCGATTACTTGTGAAAGTAATGTCTGCCAATTATATTTGGGCTTTACGAGACGGGCGATCTTTAAAGTGCGTGTCTGTGTGACGAAGGATCGGGCTTCCACGTACGTGGTTTTCATTTTGCATGATACACTAATGGAGCCAGCTTCTTTTCTCCAATATATATATATATATATATATATATATATATATATATATATATATATATATATATATATATATATATATATATATATATATATATATATATATATATATATATACACGACATATCATTGCGCACAGCTGAGTCAAGCACATTCCGCGTGCCGCCTTCTTGCTGCTTTTTGTAAACAGTCGCAACTTGAGCTGTAAATGTTGCGCGCTGTATTTAGGCGAGCAGAGAGGTGGGAGTTGCTTGTGGGAAAAGTTGCATTGTGTTCTGTCCGCGCGGTGCGTCAGTCGGTTCAAAGGCATCGTGTGGCCGTGGGTGCTCGTCGCGGCCGCGTCGAATAACGCAATCGATGGGCGCAGGTTACCGCACCTGCTTGTCGCGACCGTTTAATATTTCTGACCACGCCGATTATATAGTGCGTATCTTTTGCTCGATAGTGGCATCTGAGGTGAGTGGTGTTGGCCTTGCAATGTTACTGCCCGCGCTAACACCGTACGCATCATGTCGTAATTAACGCGCACTGCGTGAAATTTCAGTGATGGCAACCAAACAGACAATTTCGCTACTGGTCTCAAAACCTTCAAGGACAGTGAAGAAAAACAAATCATTTAAGACTGATAGACGATTCTCCTGTGATTTCACGGGAGACAGATGGATTAACTTGATAAGAAAATCATGTCCACGTACCCATTTTTTGTCTAATTTCGGGCCAAGATCCCAGCACTGGCATGTCAGGGTAACTTCACAAATTTCAATGTAATCACTCTTGGTCTGGGACAATAAAATTTACCGAAACTTGCCAACTACAGTCTTCGGCTGCTCTGCAATACAACACAGCCCTGTCTTATGTATAAAAAAACTTAACTATAGGCTCGAGTCGACGCCATCACTAGGAGTTAGTGCCGTAAGTTCAATGCGGCGTCGCCCCCGTCTTTCGTTTTCAAGTTTACGTTTTGTTGGACTTATCAAGCTTTCTCTCCCGACAACGCTGTTTTTTGTGTATTTTGGAAATGTAGCATGTCAATATAGCTCAACCGATCTATTTTTCTTTAGTGTCTCTGTCAATAAACAAAAGGGCGAGATAAGGCGAAGTCGGCGTCGGAAGTTTACGGACCGCAGAACCAGAGAAAAGCACCGAATTTCGGAAGACTTCGTAGCCGTAGCCTGTAAATGTGTACAGAAGCTACGCAGTTCGCATGCGACTAGTACGGGTTAGAAGTGCCAATAACCAGGCTACGCGTGCCGAGGCTGCGAAAATATTCAGCTTTTGCACATTATTCTGTGTTCCGTAAACTATTGATGCCGACTGTACCAGTACACAACAAGTAGTTTGAGGAACCCGTGGCGTACACCTATTGCGGTCCCTCATAGCAAGATTCCCGAGCCGCCTGAAAACACGTCGTGCTCCTCTTTTTCTCAAAACACAACGAACAGTAACATTGCACCGCTTTAAATGTCTTTACACTTTGAACACGTTCTGCCCCGGGCAACAACAATTCGCCGCTGTCGCTTGACACCTGTTTCGCGCTTATCTCCACGCCTGGCACGTAGTCTCTCGGATGTGATCCGCATGACTACCACGTTCATGCGCATGCGCAGGTCTCTATTTGTAGACATGTCACTCGCCCTGACACTGCGTTTTAGGCCCTCAGCAATGGCCATTCGTTACTGCTGTTGTGCGCGAAGTCGTGACACGTTGGCAACTTGCCACAATCCGAGTACGCTCTCATGCCTTTTCCTGGCATACGATTTTCTTACTTTTCTGTTACAATTTTTATGCCATCCCGTGCTCTAGTAAATAGGTTTCCTAACGTGACCAAAGAATTGTGCTGTAGTTTGAACGTTTATTAAGCACGGTTTTTTTTTTCTGCTTCTGTTACGTCGCTTCCTGAAACTGTCAGAAGTGTTAATCTCTCTTATATATTGCTTGGAAAATTGCTGTTGTCATTTCGATTTCCGCTTAACTGTACGCCAAAGTAATAGCTCGTCCGGGAAAACTTGTTCAGCCAGTGCATCAGGACATCTCAACCAGTTGATCGAGTCAGTAAAGCAAATGGACAGTTTACAGTTTATGTTCTCAACCGACGCAGGTATAACAATAGGGGATATTTCGTGTTTCCGGATACAATCCCGATTTCGATGTAAATTGTTTTCCATGCTCAACAGAGCAGATTAAAGTGGTGTTTAATTGAAATTTTGCTTTTTTTATCTCGAGAAGGCCAGATGATTCATAGCTTGTTCTATCATTTGATGTTTTATTAGCACGCTGTGGGTAGATAGCAGAAGGAAAGAGAGAAAGAAAGGAGAAGAAATGTGAGTAGAGGTCAACCACATGAGCGTCCGATGTGCTACCCTGCGCTGGAGGTAAGGGAAAGGAGAAACAGAAAGAAGCAAATAGTAAAGGCAGTGTGCCTGCGGGAAGATGCACAGGATGACCCTAAGTGGTCACTCAGGTCGGTGCGCTTCAAGAACTACTTCATGGGCTTCAAATGCGCACTGAGAGCTACTTTATTGCTATATTTTCATGAACTGGACTTGCGCGTCAGCAACTTTTCTTTGCCAGCGACGAATGGGGCTTGGTTCCAGCATCTTTGATCCAGGAAATGGTCTCAAGTGCAGCCAGCTTAATGTCGTCCTGAGAGAGAGGACATAAGCGCATGCTACCCATCCACCTTTGACCTTATGTTCAAGTAGCTTTGCAGAGCGAGGTATAATGCGTATCTCGAATAAGAAATTCACTGCTTTGTAAAGCAAACAGCTGGGCAAATTCATATTGACATTGTCAAAAGTATGAAAGATTCTGCTCAAGCGTGACCTGCGCAATCTTCGGGAGAGAGCAAAAAGCCGAGGCTCAGCGCCAACTCCAATTTGCTAATGATTAATACACGCTGAACACATGAACTCTCATTGGACAACATCTGAAGCAATTCAGTTATTGCATTCAACAGAGGAAAGTAAATCAGGCCAATTTTGGGAAGCATCTAGAACTGTAATTCGGGATTTCAACTTCTTGCAAGAACTGCAAAAAATCAGGTTAAAAAAGCAAATGAATGCAGCAAAATGTTTGCCACTCGGCGACTGCACGCCAAAACATACACAGCAATTTTATAAAGTGCATCTTGCGAGTGTCTAAAGCCAATAAAAGCACTTCTTGTTGGGCTAGTTGGTAGCTGTTCATTATAAAATATGAAGTTGAAGTATGACAGTTGCGAGCGGCGCCCTGTCCCGTTCTCTTCTCTTGTGTGTGTCTGTTTATTTGGCGTCTTCATATTTTATAATGAAAAGCGGTAACGTCGAAATCACCGCGGCTTACTATACCTATCCCCATAGCCACTGGGCTGGGTATATAGCATTATGCAATGGATCAAAATGCCCAGGCCTTGTGCTAGATATCTAGCAGGCTTTGCTACAGCGTGAAAGTACGGTCCATTTGCCCAAAACATCGCTGATAACCATATGAAGCTCTTTTTACTGCGAGCTCTCTCTCATTTGATCATGGCAGCTGTGGCTTCACTGACGTCAAGTCACGACATAAAAAGTGCCTCGAGTATGCGGCTCTTCCGCTTCAACGTCGTTTCAAATGAACAGCGTTGTGCGTACGCTGCGTTCGCCAGTTTTCGTGCACGTGGAAACTGTGAACGAACCATTGCCACGTCCAGCTCGGAATGCTTGTGAGTTACAATCGCGTGAAGCCAACAGGCAGTAAAGCCATGAAATGCACTAGGGACATTAAGTGTTGCATTTAATTGAAATGCAGGAATAGTCGGGCAGGTAAAAAAATAAAAGTGGATGTAAACGCAACTTTCCACACGTTTTTGAGGGAGAGAGAGGAATATAGGAAGGCAAGGATGTTAACCAGTCAAGAGTCTGGTTGGCTACCCTACGCTGGGGGAAGGGAGAAGGGCAAGAGAGAAGGAAGAGAAAAGGTGCAGATATGTGTGCGTTTGAGCTACGCAATAAAGTAGGTGGGATAATGGCAGCCGCGGCAGGTCAGTGGTAGAGTGTACCGATTGCGTAATGCATAGGGTATGGATTCGTCTCTCGCTTATACGGCATGTTGTTTATTGGTCTTCTTTCCTATTCCTGCACCTCAATATTTGTTCACGTTTTAATTAAAAGGAACAGTTGATCTCCCCTAAGCTTCCCCTGGCTTCATTTTCTGTTGGCCCTATTTGTCTGTAAATAACAAGATATCGAACCACTCCGTTCAGCTTATTTTGCTCGTTCATTGCACAGCGAAGTCTGCTGGCCAGTTGCCTGTCCTAAAAGTTCCCATATTACGGGACGCCTGTCGCTGAACGGAAGTTCCACATCCGCCGCCATAGCCGTTGATGGGGCTGGCTAACACTCCGAGGCCCGTATTTATAGTACAGACATACCCTTGAATGTGGGCGCGAGTACTATACATATGGCCGCGGCGGTAGATCAGTGGTAGAGCATACCGCACGCGTATCGGAGAGGATGTGGATTCGGTTCCCGCCCACAGCGAGTTGTCTTTTTGTCCAATTTTATTTCCACTCAGTTTAGTATGTGCACGTTTCAAATAAAAAGGAAGGTAAGCTTTTTCCTGTGCTTACCCTGCCGTCATTTTCTGTTGGCTTGATGTGGCTATAACTGGCAAAATATCGAGCCTTTCGGTTCTCGTTTTTTTTTTCTTTTCGCTCGCAATACTCGCGTCGGCGGCACGTGGGTTTTCGCTTATTCGCAGGTGTGTGTGTGTGTGTGTCCCCATTTCTTTATTTTTTTGTTTTTCAGAGAATATAGCATACAGTGTACACGCTTTCCGAAACCCATCACGCACGTCACTTACATCCGTCCTAGTTCGAAAACCGCCCCGGCTGCTACTGTCCCAGTGCATTCTCCAACTCCATCCTTCTGTCGCGAGCGAAACGCTGACGTTGTAGAACTGGGGAATTTACTGTCTATCTTTATTTTTCTGCGCACGCGGGAAAGAAACAAATCTGTTATTCAGCGAGCTCAAGCGCAGCTGCCAGTGACGCGTGACCTCTTTTTTTTCACGTCGACGCTGGAAACCTTGCTTTCAGCCTCCTCGCGGCGTCTGTTGACAACGTTGCACCTTTCTCCCACCACCCCCAGATAAGGCGGCTCACGTGTGGGAGAGATGGACAGTGACAACACAAACGTTCCCGAGGACCGATAAATTTTGTTTGCACCATTGGGGGAGTGGTGTAGATAAACGGTGGTTGGGACTGTTTTCCGAACTGTGACGAATCCGGTGGGAGCCAGCGGGAGCCAGCGGGAAGCCAGTCGCAGACAGATACGTTAGATCAATGGCGCGCCGTCCTTGATAATGACCGGCGTACTCTCGTTCGCCTCTGTAGAAACCTCCTTATCCGTAGCCGATAAGTCTACGGGTCCGACCCGCTGTTCAAGGGGCCCTGTGAAGTTGAAAACCGGAAAGTGCGAAGAGGCGCAAGGAAGAGGGATCGAGTGTATTGCCCAGGCACTTTCTACGTCAAAGGCACGCCGCCGACGTGACGTCAACCGACCGATGGCTGATAGACTTCTCTCGAGACACTTCGCCATGAATGGGATGCAGTTTCAGTGACTGATTGTTCCTGCGGCGTACTATCGGCACTGTTTCGCTTATTTTCCATCTTGCAGCAGCAATATAATAAATTCTACGGCTGCATAAAAAATGACTGCCCTGCACTTCACACATGTGTTAACGATGCACTAAGGAATATAAATTATCCAAGCAGTGGCAAACACGAAGCTAATTTTTGATGTACGTACAACTAGCCAGCCACATTTGCCAGGCGGACACATTGCATTGAGTGAAATTTGGCTAACTATAAGAGTCTAGTGAATGAGACGACGGGCATGTTCGTTCGATCGTCTGTCTCGAGGCGTGTTTTTTTTTTTACAATGTAACTCAGAAACCCAGACGTAGCGACGACAATGGATTGAAGGCATACACGGGAGTTTACACTGTGAGAACAAAGCCCGGCATTTCACGTCGCAGAGAGGCTAAACGTTATTTAACAGTGATCGACGAGGTGCAGCTTGTGCAATATTCCAGGACATGTTTCTTATGAAGAAGCGTTCGCTTACATTTCTTTTTTTTTATCGTCTCCATGAAAAATGGCCGAAGCATTACGTACAGCGCCACTGGCATTTGTAAGCCACGACAATCTTGCCGAAAATACTGTTCACACTTTTCACTCTACTGAAATAGTCAGCGAAACACCGGAAGACCACTGTCGTTGATCCCACCGTCCGAAAATTAAGTACCTTACACTAAACGAATTTAGGGCTGTGCCTATAGAGCTTTCACTTTCATATAAAGCCATAGGATGTAGCGGCAAAAACTCGATAAGACAGACAGGCTTCTGCCGTTTCGCTCCACCTTTTCTGTGCTTTATCATGGGTGAAAATGTAACTGCAGGCAGGTCGTGTTACGTGTTATCAGCGCTTGAACTTTGTAACTCGGCGCGTCATGTGGATATCCACGGAGAAAAGAATGTGAAGATCGGCCGAAGTACTGGCCTGTCTTCGAACGCGGCATCGCCTTAATTACAGTGCAGCCTATACAGACGTGCAAACATTATACAGGTGTGACTCACAGTACAATCTCCGAGACTGAAACTTTGCGGAGCACCCCGATTTTCTCGAGCTGTCGTCCCCACTGGCTGGAACCTACATGGAAGCTGCAGATTCCATCACACTTCTCAAACCGGGAGGCAACCTTACTGTGCCGCCTCTGGTTAGTGGTGGCTTCTACGAAAGCCTACTCATTCCTCGTTGGAATGTCCGACACACCTATCTGTGACTTATGAAAGTGTCAAGAGATGATCCAGAGCGTGTTTTGTAATCTTTATGACATCGAACGCGACGTTCTTCGGAGTGTCTTAAACCGATTACACAGCAGACCGTTATGAAAGACAAACATTATTATACCATGGCCCCACATGTCGCATACTTACAAAGCAACGCGGGCATTACTAGGATTCATGAAAACGACTGGCCTCAATGACCGATTATACGCATGAAGTGATGGACAACTGCACGCGTTCATAGAGAGCACCTTCTTCTGTACCTCTCTTTTCTTTCTTTTTATCTTTTATATGCCTTTCCCGTGTATGGTAGCAAACCGGATGTGCGTCTGGTTGACCTCACTACCTTTCGTTCCTTTTCCTCCTCAGAGCTTCACATTGCCACAGAAAGCCACTTGTTCAGGCTACGCGCCCTGCACAGAAGAAAGCCACTGTGTTTGTGGCATGCCTTTTCAGTCCTGGGCGCTGCTGGCGATTTATGACTTGATGCTGTGCTAAAGTACGGAGTTGTAGCAGCATCGGTGGCAGGACAAAAAATAAGAACGTGGTCTTACAGGCCGCGCCCACGTGACTGGTTTGAAATCCGGATGGTCCCATGTTTGGTGCCCAACGTGGAGGCCCCTGCTTCCCCCCTGGACGAGTCACGAGTGTACCTCGAGTAGACGTGCAGCGCCCTCCGTGCAGACGTGCAGTTTGGTGGAATGGTTCATCGACTGTCAACGCTATCGGGGAACAGGCTGAGGCATAAGAGCCATGCTGAGTCGAGGATGGACGGCAGCCCTACAGGTTCGAGGCCGACGTGCACGTTCCGGTCGACGTCATCACGGGCCACAGAAAGGAAGGCATCCTGGGCGAGTTGCTGTTCACCAAGAACGGCCAGGATGACACGCCCACGTACGTGCATGTCCTGGTCAGGATAACAGTGATGTTTACATGCCAACAAAGGCGTTTTCAAACATTATGTACGTGATTGGAAAGTTACTGTCAGGCCGAGAATGTGGGAGGTGAAAGAAAAGGCGCACTTGTCGACCGTGACCGACTTTATCAGTATATGTCTCAGATGCGATGACCAGGAACCATGGATGACTAGAGGTGTTCCCCCGGAAGCTGTGCAAGGACCTCTGTGCTCGGTATTTTCGAATCTATTATGTGGCTGCCACACTGGAATCCTATTCGCAGCTCCACCTGCATTGCTGGATTTAAGTCGGAAGCAGACGGGTCAGATCAAGGCGCAGCATTTTACTGTACCAGTGGCACTCCACAGTGGAAACTGCGACGAGACATGTATAATGAAAGAAGATGCACGCAAAGTACATGGCTCAGAGGATTGAAGGATGAATCAGTCGCCGGTTCCTGCCGTGTTCTGCCACGACCCGAGCTCGCGCGGGAATCGCCCTCATGGGACCATGGCTGCGCTTCGCGAAGCTAGATCGAGGCACACCTGTTCGAGTTTGCTTCGAAAATGCACGTGACGTCTTTCGGCTCGCCGTATGTTGCGCATTGCTGATGTGGGAGGTCGCAGATGTCATCGCGTCGCAAGGAACCGCATGCCACAGTCGTTCGCGTATCTCGCACCACCTGAAGCGCGTCCCATAGCGCTGCATTTCGGCTTGTCTTCTACGAACACTGTCCCACATTTTGTGACGCAGCCTTTTTTATATCTGGCGCATCGTTACCCGTTACCGTTGCCGTGCTGGATGCCGGCCAGATCGCGCACACCAGCTACACCGCAGTGCGCATTTTTTTTATTGGATTGAAAAATAAAATTAAGATTACACGCCTGGTATTGTCGATGGCTACTCATTTTCACATAGTAATGACAGAGAGATATAGAGATAGAAAAAAAATAGACAGAGAGGTTGTAAATAGATACGCGTATGCCACTAGATACAGGTCAGGCTGACAATTTACTCCCGCCCCCTTGCGGGATTCCTCAGAACTATGTAGCTAGACAAGTTCTACTCAATAAAACTGTACACGAGTGCAGCGGCCGAAACAACATATATTTCACTCAAACTCTACGAAAGTGAGAGATAATACTCTCTCGACAAACGCCCACGGTCATTGCATCGCGACAGAACGTACTTTATCACGCATGCACTAAATAGACACTGTCTTAATAACGTCGTTTTATTTTTATTTCGACCTTGGTCAGTGACCCGTTTCATTTTCAACAACGCTTTTACCTGACCAAACGGTATTCCGTTGAACTCTTGACTCTATCTTAATAGTTATATATGATATATATAACTTAATACTTGACTCTTGACTCTATCCTAATAGTTATATATGATATATATACTTAATAGTATATATGTGATAGTCTAACTTGTCATATATATAAATGCGTGTTTATCTACGGTGGAGTATCTCTACGGACCCCCGTTCTCCACGCACTTCATGCACACGCGGGACACGAACTGCTGGGATCATTGCACCTCGCACGTTACAACGCAGCAGCGCATGGCCCGCGAGCCTGAGAACCAAGGACATGTCACAGGATCCGGAAAGAGAGAGAGAGAGAGAGAAAAAAATAAGTGTTATCTAGGACACGCAGCCACAAATGGAAGTCATCTGCCCTTTTGAAACAAGGACAGCGCTGTTTCCACCTGCAGGCGTGAGTCTCACGATGGCACGTAGACAGTCGCACACATTGAACAGCGTGCTCATGTTCATGCACCCATTATAATAACAAAGAAAGAAAAGCTGGAGTGCCAGTTCCACGGGGCGCCTACGATGGGCGGCCTTTGTCGGCACATTGCGAAGGACCCGAGCGCGCACGAAGGGACTGAGTTATCTTGAGCATCCGTTATTCACGTATAACACACATTGCGAAGAACAAACTTTGTCGCTGTTTAGGATACCTCAGACTACTCATGAGTAAAATTATTTTGAATTCGTTGTGAAAACTTTTCGTCGCGACGTACACGCCATGAGATTCACGTAGTGTTAACCATCGAGTGGAGGGGACAACACCCCGTTATCAAAGCAGCTGAAATGCGGAACGAAGGCCACGTTGATCGTTACTTTGTTAGACCCCATTTCAGGTCACTCCTATCCGTGTTCGCTATCGGTTAACCAAAGGGAAAAGCGACGTCTAGGTCACGAAAAGGATATTTGCTACAGAATAAAAATGGGTTGGAGCCAATTTGCCACTGAAGGTAACTTAACCACAGCTTTGGAAGGGAATAGTGCGTGATCTTTCTATCACTGTATGAATAGCTAAATGCTCGAAGCTGGGCCTTCTTGTACCGTTTCACTCTTTCTCGCCGTCAGGCTACCCCCCCGTCTCCAGGAACATGTAAGCGCAGTGGCAGATGGGCATTCATGATTGAAACTGCAGCGAGACTGGACGAAGACACTGAAGAGGAAACCGATTCCCCGTCTGAGCTAATGAAAAATAGCAGTATCCAACCCCTTGAAGCAAGAAGAAAAAATAAGCGTCGAGAATTTCTGTCCTTGCTAATAAAAATAACCAATTGGCGCTTGGTCCTGCACTCTATGTATCGTTTCTAACTACACGCCGCACGCGTCGCCACCAACCTGGTTCACTAACCCCTTACTTTGCTCACACCGACACATTCCAATTTTCCATTTTTTTCCACGTATCATTAGACAGTGGAATTCCCCGACACAATTGGTGACAACGCATTGTGACGCTGCGTGTGTCTTTTAGTTGTTCTTACTTGCTAGCGTTGGACCTATGTTATCACTTTCTGTATCTAATCTGCTTGGACCTGTAACATGACCTGCAGTATGAAATAAAAAAAAGAAGAAACGGCAGCCAAATAGCACTTGTCTGGACACGCCAATGGACATGCATAACCACTAGCTTTGAGCAGATGAATTTATTCCAGACAGGTGCACATATTTGTTACGTACGTGATTCCCAACCATACGGAACCAAAGCTCTCATATGCGTGCAGTTTATTGCATTAAAAAAGAAATTGTCTTTTTTTCCTTCACAATGCAAACGTAGGCGTGCGCGCGCATTCGTTTTGTGCAGCGATTTTTGCTGTTTCAAGAAACGATCTATAGTGAATCCGTCTGCGTGTCTGGACATAAGGCAAATTCGAAAGCAACGACTCACCATCTGCACGAGCTTCAATGCAACGCTTAAACATTGCCAACTATTCCTCCTCAGCTAGGCCCAAACTCAGCGCTCGTCAGGTTCATCCTCGGCTTGGCCTTCATTATTTGTTGAAGAAGAAAAAAAGATAAGTGGCGACTTAGAGGTAAATGCGAGATGAATTCGTTATCATTGCTTGCCACTTCTTTGGAGTCCCGTATCCATGATTTAAACCGCGCTCACCGCGTTGCACAGTGTTGTTCAGGAGTTCACTCGACGCGTCCTGACTCATCGAGGAAGGAAGTGCAGCTGGCGGTGGGCCAGAGTAGGTCACCGTCAGTTGCAATATATATATACTGTTCTGAACTCTCCACGCTCTACCTATACCACGTGACAGGCTTCCCATACTTCTCTCTCACACACACATACGCCTTTCTTTTCCACTTCGGCACTCCTGATATAATGCATTAAAATACACTTCCCACCACGTCACTGGGGATCGAGCTCGTATCCTCTGCGGCAACGTGCACGTGTCCGGACACGCTAACTGCTCAGCCATCGCGCAACATTCGCGCTTGGCCATTCCTGTGGGCTTTTATAGCGATAGCTTTAAGGGCACCGTTGCGTAGAAGATGCGGCGTTGACCGTGACCGAAAATTTCCTACCAATCGCAGCACAACGCGCACCTCGTTTACACCAATCGGTGCGCGCCGCTGGGTTCCTTGCAGCACCACCAGATGGCGCTCGCCTCCGCGGCAGCGGCGGCGCATTCCGTGCGGGAAGGAGAAAGAAAGCAGCAAGCTCGCCTTCATGCATGGCGTTCGCCGCAAGCGTTTCCTGGTAGAGATTACGGTGGCATAAGCTGCAGTTGCCGGGAAACGTGAGAACCAGTCGGGGACCCGCGAGTGCTGCCACGTTCTACTCTTAAAGGCGAAGCCTAAGCGTCTTGCCAGTGTTTGCACGTGCGTCATAAAGACTCTAAGAAAGGTGGCCTCTCAGCACGTCTGTACATGTACAGTCGACCAAAAAAGTTTTCGGACCACGGGATTTCAGAAAATTCAAAATATACAAGCAGCCTTTAAACGCGGCCAGCAAAATTGTGCATCACAATATTGTTCGCATATGCCACAAAAGGCTGGAAATGGGAATAACAGGCTGTGTTTTGAGACTGAGGAAATATTCAGCTTTTTGTCAGATCTCTTGATCCGTAAACTTTTTTGGTCGACTGTACATGCCTGAGAATGCAGCGAGCTCTTCTCTATAGCGGACGAAGACGACGTTGCATGCATCGCGAAGAGGCAAAACGAGCACGAAGGCAAATTAGAAGGAAAAAAAGATAATGTAGTCGTTGCCAGCAGCTTGACTGGTGGCTCGGGTTTTAAGAGCATTAGGATTCTTCACAGATATTGTAATCGGCTCGCAAGAGAAATTCTCAAAGCAAGTCAGATCAGTCGCGTGGGAGTGTCGCAAGTTAGATTGATATCATAGGCACTGTCCAGTAAAAAGTTTGGCGTCGATGGCTGGAGTTTGGAGTTACACGGCATAATTGCATGTCAGTTTTTTTTTCGTGACTGCTTTTTTTACTATTTCAGTCTGCATATACGTTTGCTCTTGCGGAACAAAGAGAGAGATAGTGGAGAACCGCGGAGCTGAACCAAACGCATGTCCGTTTTGCTACCTTGCACTTGGAAAACAGGATATAGGGTGAAAAGAGATGGAGACGTGAGAGAACAAGAGCACTAGTTATGCGCACGCTTGAAGATGCGCAGCGAGTCTAAAACCGTCGCAGAGACTTGTGGCCTTGAGGTACTGCGTTAATGTCCCCGCTGCTTTCTGCGCCAGCGACGCGGGCATAATCCAAGGGACAAAGTTATTGGAGGTCAGCGAGGTGTGCATCATCTTCTGTCCTCCGTTGGTGTTCTAAGTTTAAAACAGAGGAAACTGCTTTTAAAAGATGCCGTTGTCGTCGGAGGAGCTCAAACAAGCAATGTGACGGGGTCCGCCACTGTCGCAGAAAAATATGTTCATGATTCGTCCAGGGTAATCGCCAAAATCTACCGACTCTTTGTGCCATTAACAACCAAACGCGCCAAAACGGGGCTTCCCTATTTCGCTTCTCAGTGTCGCAATCATGCGTAGAAGAACCGTGAAGTACAGTGCCGCACCAATCTGGTTTTAAATGCTTTGTTCCCGCATGTCGGGTGCTCAAAATGGGGCAGTCTGTCTGAAGCTATTACTGAATGCGACTCCGAAGGCCTGCTGTAACTGTACTGATTGCCGAGTACAACTTTACGGCTTGCTAATCTTTCTTGTTTCTTATACTTGGTTTTCTTTGCTTCTTCATGTTTGTTTTACTTTCGTGATCGATTCCGATATGCAGCGTGCTGCCACCTGCGATCATAGCGCCTTGTTAGCGCTTCAGGAAATTGTGATTTTTTTCTTAAATCCGGCAGAATCCACTTCACGATGAATATCGACATTAATCCGACTAGAACTGAAGCAAAATGTCGTGATATACCTTATCGCTAACGTCGAAACGTGTATGCAGCCGGGTTCCTTTCTCGCGCTTATTTTTGCACTCGCTGCGCCATCTATCGGTGCCGCCACAAAGTCCGCGCGTGGCGCAGGTTCGATTCCGCTGTAAATCAGGGGGTAAAAATCAAAAGATAAATTTTTGTCACTGTAGAGTTACCTAAATTAACGTCAAAGAAGTTCACTGGAGACGTGGCACACACCTACAGGTCCACACCCAGTGATCCAAGTTGGTATCAAAGACGTTCATTTAAGAATTAGCACAGACCGAATGGCACACATACCGCGTGCTTAAACTCGGTGTCACGGAGGTGCGTTGAAGAGCGGCAGATGGGTACACACTGCCCCGTACCAAGCGACCCAAATTGGTTCGACAGTTGATTTCGAAGCCTGTCCCATCAGCACAGCAACCCGATGCGCTAACCATTCGGCCATGGGCTACCTAAACACCCAAGTTGGCGGCAAAACGATTAGAGACATAGGCAGACACAGTCAGTCAGGACCCCGCAAAGTGCGTGAAGTATCCTAGGAATGCTAGTCGCATTTACAGAAACTAGGAGGATAACGCATAATCTCCAAAAGAAGCCATGGATAAGCGCAACGAAGCGATGACGCGGAACACGTACGATAGGCTTAACCATGCAAATAAGCTGGTGAGGATGGCAGAGAAAACGGGAGTACAGGTGATAATCGATCTATAGTAGAGATCAGGAAGTAGACCTCGGCAGGTCCCGTAATGCGTCAGATAACCGACGATATCTTAGAGTGACCAGATGAGTGCCAAGAGTGAGGAAACGTTGTTCAAGACGGCAGAACGTTAGGTGGAGCTATACGACTCGCGAGGTTGGCAAAGTCAGCAAACGCGAGATAAGGTTTGCGAAACGTTGCTGGCGTATAGGACTGCGCAGTCATAGTGAAATCGAACAGCGGTGACGATTTCGATGATATCAAAAGCGTTCAACGAAGCACGGAGCGTGGTGGTAGTCGTCAGGCCACTTCGTTCTCGCGCGGCTTATAGAAGGTCGGGCGGTATACGCGGTTGGCTGCGGCGCCTCGGAGATTAATAGGTGCACGTGCGGCTGTGCGCGTTGGAGGGAGGAACGTCCTTGACCGTGGCTTAGAGCGGTCGCGCTACGGGAGGGCATCCGACTGGAAGGTCGGTAAGAGTCTTTAGTGTGGGTGCGTGTGGGTGTGTTTGTGTGTTTGTGTTTGTATGTGCGTGTGCGTTCTTGTTTTGCTTTCCTAATCTTCGGCGGTGCCTTTTCACACGCGGAAGTTACGTACTGTGCCGCCGACCAACACGTGACGCTCTGGCCGCGTTCAAGTTCGGTGCGACTCCGCGAAATTTTTTCGGCAGCGTGTGTGCCGCTCCTTCGGACGTATGCAGGTCACGTGGGGCGCTTTTTCGACTGCGCAACTGCACCGTCCGCGGATATTTACGACCTCTTTTTTTTTTTTTACCCGCAGCCGTGGAGCTGTATACAGGCACAACAGCTAGCCCCCATCACAGCCAGTCACGCGGGCACGCAGTGCGATAGCGTGCGCTCCGCCCGATGGCAGAAAAATATTCCGCGAACTCGTGTACTATAACGCCATATAAATCTTTTTTTTTAGATGCTCTTAAGAAAAGTGTTCGTGACATAGTAAGACATCTAAAGGAGCTTGTTGAACTTGAACGTCAGAGTCAAGGCTGGGCCGCGCAGGTTACATATAAACAGACGGGATCAGGAGGGGGGGAGGCAGGAGAACCATCTGTCTCGTTTACTGAGCGGCAGATTGATATCACAAAGGAACGCCATGTGTCGGACGAGCGTTGTCTAACATGCACCTACTTTATATTGATTGACGTTTCTTTTTTCGTTCCTTTTTTTTTTCATCCTTTCGTTCTCTACAGCGGTTTCACGTGCACGATGTAAGCCTCAGCTCATAGAATAAATCTGAGTTGGCATAATTTGCACGCTCTGGAGATTTAGTCCGGTCTTTGCTTTTTATTTTTCTTACTAATTAATAGGTATAGCGCAATCTTCACAGAGACGCTAGGGTCTCGAAACGTCTACGCACTTGGGTACCATCACGCCACAATGTCAACCTTTCGCTGAGAATGTTCAGACGCTTTTTAAAGGATGTCTCCACGCCTCACACCGCTTTTGATATTTTGGTTTGAACGAGTGTTTCTTCTTTTTTTTTAATCGTCCGTGGCAGCGCTATCCCACTTTTTTTCAGGTGCCATTCTAGGAAGACGCGAAATTTTCCAACATGAGAAATTGAAATGTTGAATTAGTTAATCAAAAGCAAATCACTAATGAACTTTTTTTTCAGTTACCTTAGGACGTATGTTACGCGCGCCAAATTGAAGCCAAGGAGTAGCGAAATCGTTTGTGCTTAACATAAATTCTAAACTGCATCACCACTCTTGTAGATATCTGTCCTTAACCCCTTCAGGCACTATGTGAACAACTGCGCTTGTGAAGGTAATGCATCGAATTCAAAAGCGCTGATCGAAATTATATTATTCAAGATATGCTGCAACCATAATAAAGTACGCCTCATTGGACCTGTGCTGCGAGTTCGAATAATAAGTGTGCAGCGTTTTAGTAAAATTTGTTGCAGGGCAGACGGCTGGACGCTGCTCCTCACAGCGTCAATATGTTGTTACAAAGCGGGTTCACTTATTTAATTGTTTTGGCAATGTTTTATATCAGGCATGTACAGGCTGCCTTTCTTAGCCACAACTTTATTTTTTAAATGCCCGTGGTAGATAGCACCATTCTAACCCTTGTTCAAAGTTACTCGATGAGGCAGCCATTGTGTCAACGAGGAATCAATTTCCCTAATTGCAGAAGTAGTTTGAAATGTAAAGTTCATTTTTATTTCCAGCAGGTTTTAGGGGGCGGGGAGAAAAAATGCGAATGGCAGCAAAGCACGGTCGTACGTTTTCTAGGGAAATACCAAAAATACATAAATTTACTAAATAGAGGATAAACACAACGTACTCCACAAAACAAGACTAAAAAGAACAATTACTACATTTACCATTTGTAAGTGTTGTAATCGAATGCTTAATACTCAACTGAATAACTACGGAAATTACACTAATTAGCTTTCTTAATTTATTGCTTTACGGTACATATTTCAAACTACAAATTGTAGCCGGTAAGTTCGCAAGGCGTATCCACTTAAGGAATTCTCAGGACTTCGCCAGTTTCGAAGTATTATTTTTCATAGTGTACAATGAAATTTATTGGCGTTCCAGTTACTTACGTGCACCAATGCATAGAACCGCGTTTTCCTAAAAGGAAAGAGTAAGTGGAAGAACAGTGCATTTTTATCGCAACTTTCTCGGCGCACATCTCGAAATCGTTGCCATATCCTCAAAATACGTTCTAAGTCGATATATGCTTTTGAGCGCATGAACGGCTTGTGTTCGGTTGGGCGTGTGTGTCTCTTGACGATTTTGCAGTGGCCCTTGTCTGAATCCTTGACTCACAGAAGTCGTGAGACAGACGCGCACACACGAACGACACCTTGTCGGTGTTCTTGTCGCTCCTAAGCTGTCCTTTATGACACGCCTTAAACAGCATGTCTAGCCATGTCGTTTCAACAGCTAGCCACCATCACAGCTTCACTGTTAAATATCAAGTTTTCCTTTTTTGGCGACCTTCGTGAGGCAAGTATAGGCACGACGATGCGATAGCTGCGTGAAATAAGCTTTCACAGTTATCCTTTTCAAACACTTGTGTCAGTGATATTTCGATTCGCATCAGGTGCATGGTCAATATTAGTACACAGTATTCAAAATATGTGACTCCAATCATCGTAGGCGTTATTTGGGCTCGTTCTCGGTCGCAGTATTTCCGTAGCGCCTTAAGAGGAAGCTTTAGCTCGGGGGCTGCTATCTAAATGCATGAGAACGGAGAAATCGTTTTTCTCGGCAGCCACCCTGGAGAACTTGACGAGGTTTATTACATTTGAATGATAAAGTTGAAATCTACTTACTGACAGGAAGAACTTCTTTTTATTTAAGCCGTGGGTACTCTTATTATAAGAACTCCTGGAAATTGCAAAATTTCATGAAAAACGAAACTATCAAATTTACAACTCTGTAATTCTGCAAAAATAAACACAAATAAATTCTGTCGGGTGCACCAAATAATAAATTGAAAGCGGATAAAATAGATGCAAGGTGCACCGCCCTGTAAAATACCACTAATTAGTGATTAAGACCTTTGCAAAACGCTCGTAATCATTGTAGCACATTCACGTAAGCTGCAATGTCGCTCAAAAAATTTGTCCACTTCAGATGCTCTAACGGATACAGTTTAGAGAACTTCGATATCTGTTTTTGGTGCAAAGTTGCGCATTTGTAAAATTCGTGCTTCTATTTTTTTAAGCTTACCAATTTTCGGCAATGTTTATTTTAAAAAACTTAGAGATCTAACTAGAAATCCTGCTAAATGCAGTCGCTAAAGTTTCACTTTTTCCCCCTTCTCAAATGCAACAACTCCATTAAAATCAGTCCAGCTGTTGTCTCGCGAAAAAAAGACACATTTCCGCGTTTTAGGTGTACTTGAGTGGGGAAAATAGGAATTGGTCCAAAGCTTCCTCTTAAATTGTATAAGCGTATTAGCAACGAGCCACACCAGCACCTTTTCTTTTTTTTTTTACCGCGATGCAGTAGAGTGGTGGCATGCTTGCCAGTTTGCGCACTAGGCGCGCGTTTTGCCCTAGAAACTGCGCTAGTGAGAGTAGTGATAGCGCTAGGGCTCTGGGCCCACGCAGCATGTCGGGCCGCTCTCCGGACATGCACCACCACCTGCACCACCACCTGCAAAACATGAAGCGCGCTTGGCATCGTCGAGCAATTCACCGCCCACCCCGAGTCGTGCGTTCAGAAATGTTTACCAGAAAGATACTCGCCGCACATGCGTATTTTTCTCTCTCGAATGCCGCGGTCCGCACATGCCGGGCTACACGTGGAGCTGTGCGCTAGCGTGGGACGCACGGGAGAGTTCGAAGGGTAGTGTTTACGAGAAGGGTCGACGAGGAGGAGGTTCCTGCTGGCGATGCTTCAATGAGGAAGTTGTTCCTGCTGGCGGTGTTCAAGCACCGCCAGCAGGAACAATTTCCTCGTCGGCGCTATACTCGTCAACAGTGTACTCTACGTGCACTCCCGCCCTACGCTACGTATAACTCTACGTGTGGACCGCCACGTAGTGCGTGTTGTTTGCTCACCCACCCCCTATAGAAATGAAAATAATCGAAAACAGTTCGGTTGCTGGCCTTTGTTGGCGATCTACGTTCGTTTCGTTTTCACGCGGTAGTAATGAGAACATTATTCCGATATAACAAACTTCGCAAAGTTGGGAAAGATAAAGAGAGAAGTGGGCTAATGAAGAAAGTAAGCGAGGTCCCCATAATGTTCGTCACACGTTGGAATATCGAAGACAAAAGGTGAGAACACGCTATCCTGAGGTGCAGAGATAAAGACAAAAATGCGCAGATATCACAATACGCGCAGAGCGATACAGCAGGCTGTGTCACGCAAGTGGCGCACAGATGAACGTGACACACATCTGAGACAAGAAGCACGCATAGATACAAATGCTGTAGCAGAGTGTGTGTGTGCGCGTGTGTCCCTGTGTATATATGCGACTGTTTATTTATCTATACAAGCGGTTCACACACACTATAAAAGTAATATATCAATACGTTTTGACTGCGTCGTCTCCGCAATTAAATCGGAGAAAGCTTTCTAGGTGGATATAAGCTTGACACTTATACCCTATAAGAAATATCCGCGTCTATCGTTTCAGAAGTGTTTCTGGAAGTCTATTCATACATTCATTAACGACAATATATTACTGCCCCGATGTTTTTAATTTCTCGTGTACTAATGCCGTGACAGCTGTAACTCCCTCCTAACAATGCCTCTTGGTACCTGCAAAAATTTTTTGCGCAGTATTAACATTCAGACCAGTGCAAAGAAAAGGGGGTCCCGAAGCACTGAACTGCAATATTTCAGGAAGACCACAATTTCATGGCAAAGCAAATGCGCCTAAAGAAATGCGAGGTCCGACAGTAAGGACTCATTACAACAAGGAGAAATGTCACAAATCGGTAATCTGTCAAATCAGTTCTAGATTATCTACTGGCCGCGATAGCTTATATAAAAAAATTAAATTATGGGGTTTTACGTGCCATAAACCACTTTCTGATTATGAGGCACGCCGTAGTGGAGGACTCCGGAAATTTCGACCACCTGGGGTTCTTTAACGTGCACCTAAGTACACGGGTGTTTTCGCATTTCGCCCCCATCTAAATGCGGCCGCCGTGGCCGGGATTCGATCCCGCGACCTCGTGCTCGCGATATATAGCTTATATAGTGGCATGGCGTTGCGCCGCTGACCTCGAGATCGCGAGTTCGGTACCGGTAACGGCGATTGCAAAAATGAAAAAAAAAATAACTTCTCTAGATATATTTAGGTGCAGTTCAAGGCCTAATTTAATCCAGAGTCCCCCACTACGGCGTGCCTCGTGTTTTTCCTTTTTTTTTTTGGAAGTGATACCTCAGAAGTCTATTTGTCAGTTCAGTGTATGGGTAGTTTATCTCTCTGTCTCTCTAGATAATCTAAACTGTTAGGCTGCTCTAAATGAGCTGTCATTGGCTGACGTTCGTGTTCGAGCAAGGAAAACAAGTTCCCTCCCTCGCAAACGAAACGGATAGCATAAGTCACGGTGACGGGTACTCTGTGTATAGCCCTGCTCACGAAACTGGCGATGGTATGCGACGCGTTCTTCTTTTGTTTCTTTTGCTCTTTCTGTCTTTGTTTTCTTTTTCTTTAAAATGTCGGTCGACATTCCGGAGTCCGCAGGCGGTCTTCATGTTTGGCATCACACAACTGTAGCGACAAACAAAGAAAAAAGATGAAAAACGAATATTGTTTTGCACAGACGGAATTTCGCAATCCCGCTGCGACACATGTGCGCCATCTTTTTTTCGCAATGTTGCCGTGTGTTAGGGCTCGCGGCCGATCGATTCAGCGCACGACATCGAATGAGCTTGACGTTGAACTACGTGACTGGGGAGCGAAGAGCCCCTAGGGAGATACCGAGAAAAGGAAGAAAACGACAGCAAACGCTGTTCAGAGTTTACAGTGCTATGAAGCCCGCTCAACTAGTATTTCTCGCATTAGTCCTTGAGACATAGGCAAGTCGATCTTAATGGTACCTTTCAGCAGCTACGGTGAATCCGTCTACGTGCATAGTATACATTAAATTTGCCTTTTTATGCGTCTGCCCCTCCCTACAGCGCCGAGAGGCAAGCGATGTGGGCAACTGGAAGGTTTGCTTTAAATGTCAAGCGAACGCATTGCCTATTACAACCTACGTCTGGAGGGTATAGTCTACTGCTGTCTGGAGATACGACGCGATCGTTTGTGCTTCAGTGATGCCTGTGACATCCTCCCAATGGACCATAAGTAATCCGCAGTACATCTCATGGATGTTTACTGCCGGACGTTCGAACATTCATCGGATATCCCCGCAAATCCGGACGACATACGGCGGATATCTGAGGGACCCACCCGTGCAAGAATGAAAGGCATCCATTGAACGTCCTGGATGCGTCCTTCTCTGACATTCGGACGTCCGTAGGACGCTGAAAAATGGGTGGAAATATCCGAACAGTGTCCGGTGGATGAAACATTCTGGACACGGTCATCCAGGGGAGATTTGTGGGAACCTAAATGCAGACACTTATTACAAAAACGTTCATACGATATTCAGAGGACATTCATGATAAACCCGGAATTTATTGTTAGGTTTCTTTGGTGCGTCACCTTGCTCATCCTGCGGCTTTGCAATGCTTTGGAGGCTGTACTCTATAGTGAGAACCAATGTACCAGTTATATGCGCCATCCTGCACTATGCTGCTTTACTGTGCAGTCGCGTCCACAAATAAGTGCCCCTAGAGCAACTCAGACAGTCTTATTGGTACAGGTTGCAAAGGCGACACCATGCATATGTTGTCATGTATGTATACAGTAAAAGCTCGTTAATTCGAACCGCAAGGGGAAACCACTTCAGTTCGAATTAACGAAAGTTCGAACTAACGAAAGTGAAGGAGAGCAACAGTACACTACAATTTGGAAGCAGTAGGGCATGTCAGAAATTTGGCGTGAAGATGGCGTGTGCCGCGGACACACGCCATCTTCAAGTCGAAGCTCTGGGTCTGACTGTGCCACACCACCGATGTCCACCGAAACGAACGTTAGCCGAGGCTTAACACTATCACAATGATTCGCGACGTCCGATACCTCCTAAGCTGAAAACAGAGGAGCACAACCGATGAAGACTGCCGAGACAAAGACGCTGAACATGTGAAGGTGGCGAAGGCCCTGATTCGTTGGTTCTTGATTGCAAGCGCAGCTGCGACGTACTTGATTCGCTGTGTTTTGGCGCTTGCCGTGCCATCTCCGCACAACATTAGCAGCTGTACAAGATTTGCAAAGCCTCCGAGATTCGCAACGGGCAAGAAGTCTTGGAGGTTACGTAGAACGGAGAGGCGGCAGCCGCCACTGCCTTCTGGCTGACCCCGCGTGGGTTAGGTTTTTTTCCGATTTTGCCTTCTCTCGCCGTTCTCTCCGTTTCGGAGGCAATACAGCCTTGCGTGTAGGCAGTAGGCGCTTTTCTCTGGCCGTGTGCCAGGTGAGCGTAGTTCGAATTATCCGTGAGGGAACCTTCTCGCGTTCGAATTAACGGACTTTTTTATACATAGACTTCTGTGGAGCTTGGCCGGACCAAATCGTACAGTTCGAATTATCCATAAATTCGAATTATTGAAGTTCGAATTAACGAGCTTTCACTGTATATGTGTGTATTTATGAAATCATGTCTATGCATTTAATGAAGTAAATGTAACCATCGCCCATAGCTCCTCATCCATGCTTACGTAGGGGTGTCTAGGGCACAAAATCAGCTAATGGACATTACAAGGCATCCCTGGGCTAGCATTCGTGGGACGTACGCCGCTGGTAAATCCATCAGCAATCTTTCACATGGGCGGCCACCGCATCAAAGTCGGTAGACGTTCCGTTACGACCGAAGAACTGCATCCCCTGTCCATACCATGCGTATTGTTTCCCGGTCGTGGACATTCGGATGTAAATCGGATATCCACTGGATATCCGTGGTTCCGTTGGGCTGGTATGGCACCGTCCGGAGGAACCACCGCTTGTAGGCGTAGCGAGGGTTTCGTCAAAGACAGTTTGGCGGTTTTTCACGCGGTTCCATGGTGCGTGACGAACTGGCATGGCCCCGTCCGGAACAAACGCTACGTCGTGTGCAAGTACCATGGCCTTTGAGATCAGGGGACTGGCGGCGCGCGCTAAGCCTGCACCGCCAGTTCTCGAAGGCCATGCAAATGACAGTAGAGTTTCTTACAAAATATAGCAGAGGGAATGTTGACGCGGCGATCGTTCATGGAAACGATGGGTGCGCTCATGAAACACCCATGTGAGCGCACTCCTTGGCGTAATTGGTGCCTTCATAATTTATGGTGTGTTTTTTTTTTTCTTTCTGTGTACGAGTGGTATGCGTTGTTAGCGCCGTGCTCAAGTTTAGATACACCAGGCAACATTCAAGCAAACCCGGTAAAGTGTATAAAGCTTTTTAACAGATAACGGTGCGTAGTTACAGACATTGGACCAGACGGGCTTCGGCACTCAAAGCCTTAAGGGCTTTGTTGAAGTTTTTAAGGACATGCGAGTTGTGCGAACGCCTTTGAACGTTGTAGAACGTAGTTTCGCGTTACTATGCGAGTTTCTTTTTTTTCTTATTTTTTCTCTTCTTCTTCTTTCTCCTTTCATTCCCTTTCCCCAGCACAGGGTAGCCAGCCGGTACTTACACTGGCTAACCTCGCTGTCTTTCCTCTCCTTTGTCTCCTCCTTAACAGTTACATGGTATTGCAGTTACTAATTAGTTAGTGCAATAATTACCCCACAAGTAATTTTTTGGCAGTGTTATCCCCAACTGAAACTTCACTCTAGTGTGTATAAGAATGAGCGCTACGCTACTATCGCATAAAACTGTGCGTGTCAAATCTGCTACGTTGAGGTTTGTGGGGTTATGAGGACGTGACGGGGGGGGGGGGGGGGGGGGGCTGTTGCATTCGCAGCAGCTTGACAGAGTTCTCTTCTTTTTCACTTCTTCCTTGCTTTCTGTATGTTTTTTTTTTTGTATGTCGAAGCGTAGTGAAAGAGACGACTGAGAAAACAAACGCAGTGGAATGGCGCACAATCGAACATGTATAGTTCAGCATCGTGGAAGAAAGCATATAATTTCTTACAAAAAAAATTGCTACAAATAAGCTAGTGCTGGCGCCTGCGGAACACTCTTAAAACGGTTGCATCCTTTGGGGTGTATATTTATCCCACAACAATAATCGTCATCTGCCTTGCTTGCGTTTCCTTTCCTGAAAACTCTGCGCCCGCTACTTTCCTCTCGAGAATACTGCGTCACACAGATAACGCGCATGCCGTTCGTGACTGGGAAGTACCGGGCTCGCAGCGTTAAAGAAAGGAAACACGGGCAAGGCAGACGACGATTATTGTGGTGGGACAAGATACGCCCCAAAGGGTGTAAACTTTTCTAAGAGTGAAGCAGCACTTAATTATGCTGCTTCAGCCAGCGCGGGAATGTTGATGGGTAGCACATGGATTTGGCTAAGCTTCGTCCGTATGACTTCAAATGGATTCGCAACACTGCAAATTGAACGTTTTCCCCGAGATATTGCGTTATTAGTGCTACAGTTCACGGTGATTGCGTGCATTTGCGCAGACGCCTTTTGCCATGCCTAATAAAATATCACCGATAGAAAGACAATGAGTAACAAAGTAGTGCCACGAGGAAGCCTCAAGCAGGAAGCAAGAAGGTTAGACAAAATCCACCTATTATGCTCATCGTTCTCTTGACGCGATCCCAGTGCGAGCATTTCCTCGTAGTCTTTGTAAGAAGCTCTACGGTAACACGCGTGGCCTCTGAGATTACGTGCGCACCGGTGCGATCTTAGAGGCCCCAAGAGAGAGGGAGGCGATACGGAAGGCCAGCACAACAGGACCAGAGCGCATCCTATTCCCGTGTTACGCAATTGTTTTCTGCATGTTTACTCGTCGCTTTGGAGCCGCTGCAATGGAACGCGTGTTATATTCATGGCGAGCACGCCTATGACGGTGCTGTCGACGGATTGGAAGAAACGCGGCTGAAGGAGGGTTGCGCCTGCGCGGTAATGAAAAAAAAAAACCACTTGGCCCTCGCTCTGACGGTGCCTTTAGGTTCCAACGCTACATTATTGAGCGCCCTTTTCGGAGACCTGCGTCAGCCCGAAGCTATGAAAGCACGAGGAAGTGACTTGATTCTCAGAGCGGATTTGTTTTTACAACCCTCTTTCCTATTACATGAAAATGGATAGCTCGAAACAACGGTCTCTCGTTGAATGTCTGCCGTTGCTAGCCTCCCCCGAACTTGAAGACCCCTCACGGACATAATCATTTTTCAATTCGGTTCTGATTACTCACTGGTATGTTACGAACATGAAAACAAAAAAAAACAAATTTGTTTTGTTTTGTTCCAAAGCTGTATTTAGATGCCAGAATAGCAGCCCAATGCATGGAGACAAAGTAGTCATCTCATCAAGTTTACCGCCTTAAATACCATCTTTTCTTTGCATAGATAGATAGACAGCGATGAAACATTGTGTGGTGGGTTATACAATACGGACGCTGTATCCTGAATTTTTTCATGTGCTTTCGCTGTGTCCTGAACGCCCTCCACGACCGCTTTACATGCAATCCTGCACGTGCATGTGGTACGCAGATGCACAAATGTCGGTTTACACTGGGGTCCGCACGAGCAGTTGACGTGTGCAATTTTCCACGCGGCTACAAGCGTGTGGAAGGCCGGGTGGATTGAGCGTTAGTAGACCCTTAAGCCACAGTCTCAGCAGCGCCTTTATAGTCAATGACTGTGATGGGCAGCTCCGCCGCTACGTATCCGTTCAAGTGGCCTAGCTACCCCAGTCATACACCCGGACTAATGTTCACCCAAGCTTGTTTATCCCTCCACGCTTCACATTAGTTGGGCTTCGACCAGGAAATTACGATAATAATAATAATATTTGGGCTTTTACGTGCCAAAACCACTTTCTGATTATGAGGCACGCCGTAGTGGAGGACTCCGGAAATTTCGACCACCTGGGGTTCTTTAACGTGCACCTAAATCTAAGCACACGGGTGTTTTTGCATTTCGCCCCCATCGAAATGCGGCCGCCGTGGCCGGGATTCGATCCCGCGACCTCGTGCTCAGCAGGCCAACACCATAGCCACTGAGCAACCACGGCGGGTAGGAAGTTACGAGGCTATGATTTCTTCATCAAATAATTCACCGACGATTACGATACTTCCTAATGCAAAATTTGAGCGCAGCTGTATACGCCTTTTCACCTCGCGATATATTGGCTGGCGCGGACATTCTGTCTCGTACGACACGTTCCAAACGGAGTGAAGTGTGGCGCGACTTTCTCCCTAATCGGGAAATGGCGAGAGGAAGCGCGTGGGTGACGCGCGGGCGCGATTCACAGCAGCCGCCGCAAACGGACCTCCGCTCATGCAGCGCTGTGTTGCCATAGAGACGACGCGCGCTACTCTGGCGCCATCTCGTAGCCGTCTTCGCCGCAAAGCCCGTCCTCCGCTGCTATACGCTTCTCTTCTCACGCTTTCGCGATACCCTCCTCCTCCGCTTTCCTCTTCGCCCTATATCTTCACTCTCGCCACTTTTTTTTCATCCTCCGCTGTGCTTCGCGTTCGCTCTCATCTGTCACTGTGCTCGTTAGCTCGGTTACGAGGTACAACGCCGACGTTCGCCGCAGGAACGGGCGCCTCAGAGCTGCGCTCTAAAAAAAGAAGAGCGTTGTGATTCTACGCTTATCTAGATCACACAATGGTTTTATCAGGTTACATTTTTTGGTTGCATCAGAAAATGTCAAATTGTTTTCGTGCTTGATGTTAAACCTGAAAAGTACTGCGAAATGACCAGATGTACTGCGCCGTCAAGCGGAGAGTGCAGAAGCACGTTAGCCAACTCCAAAATTTCACCACGTTGCCGATATTTAGTAAGGATGAATTTGCCCACTTGCAGGCACTCAAAGTGACAGTTTTTGAGCAGTGCATGGGGGCGTTAGGGCAAAAAATAATCTTGAACATTGTTTATGCAAACATTGTTTCTGTTCTATGACTGGGATTACAAGGTCGTGTGACCGGATGCATTGCAGCCTAGCGCATTCATCGATGCGGGGTTGCCAATGCCTTTTCCTTGACTTGCGTTGCGAACCTCTACATGCATAACAACCACCGTCCACAGCCGGCGCTCCCTCGTGATGGCCGAACGTCTGTTCAGCGATCCGTCGCCTTCCGCGGCTGTTTACGACCAAGCGGTCCTACCACGGGTGTCACTTCCTAATCGCGTCCCATGTCGCATATCCGCTCTCCTTGGTCGCTCATTCGCGCCCATTGTCAGTGTCATCCCTCCCTTCCCCCCGCCCTCCGCGCAACACTTTTTTTCAGGTGCTCTTTCTCTCCCCCTACTTTCATTCCCTACCCCCTGTGCAGCGCGGTTGAGGTGTCCTCTGCTGAGAGACAGTTACTGCGCTGCACTTTACCCCAACCTTTCCTTCCCATCAAGAATCTCCTTCTCTCTCTCTCTCTCTCTCGAACCTTCCTTCCTTCACTACTGGCCGTCTGCTTCGTTTCCGGGGCGACAGCACCCTTAACATATATAGAGACGTGCTCCCTTCGGGCAGATTCATTGCTCTGCCGTCAGGTATCTGTCGTACAGAAAGAGAGAGAGAGAAAGCGATTGTTATTTTTGTGGTGGGAAGTCCGCATCACCGCTTTTGTATGATGGTTCGCGCCGCGTTGTGTGTCACGAAATCGTGTCGTTCGAAAGAGCAACCGCCTGCTCGCGCGGCAATCGCCAATGACGTGTCCCTCGCGGGAATGCTCATCGAAAGACGAGACTCTTGTTTTGGTCCGTCGGCACCTAAAGGAGGATGCGTCAGAACGCGACGGCGAGCCCTGTCGCAGGGTGCGTTTGTTTTCGTCCGTCGGCGTCGCCTGCATGGACGATATCGCTGCGCGGTTGCGGAGTTTATCCGATAGACGTATGCGCTCGCAATCAACAACGCGGCTCGAAGGGCGGCGAGACGGGAACAATGGCGAGGACGTGCGGTGCACACAGGTGCGACGCTCTGGACTATGGAGCTTTTAGAGATAGCGCACCCAATCGTTTATTTATTTGTTTTTTGAGCACCAAATTAACGCGCCACCACGCCTTGCTTGCGCTCTTTTGTACCCCTTTTGCTTTCGTTGAATGGCGTTAGCAATAGGAGTGTTGAAGTGGGAAAAAGTGTATCTCTCTGTGTGCGAGTGTGTGTGTGCGTGTGTGTGCGTGTGTGTGTGTGTGTGTGTGCGTGTGTGTGTGTGTGTGTGTGTGTGTGTGTGTGTGTGTGTGTGTGTGTGTGTGTGTGTGTGTGTGTGTGTGTGCGTGGGTGTGTGGGTGTGTGGGTGTGTGTGTGGGTGTGTGGGTGTGTGTGTGGGTGGGTGGGTGTGTGGGTGTGTGGGTGTGGGTGTCGGAATCCGCTCTGGCGGTAGACGCAGGTCACGTGGTTGAGGTTATATATATATATATATATATATATATATATATATATATATATATATATATATATATATATATATATATATATATATATATATATATAACCTTCGTTCCTCGAAGATGCACGAAGCGCAATGATGTGTCGAGTGCGCTCCTGAACGTCCCTTTGCGTTTGAACGCTCTTTAAGTCATGGATTCGTGGCCTAAAAGATGTGCGACGAAATCCGAAACGCTTTTTTTTCTCTCGCATTTACCGCTAAATCGCCACTGAATATTTGTACACCAGTCCCCCACCCTCCCTTTTTTGTCGCATTCTTCGGTAAACCGGCGGTTTGTGTCCACAAACTCTGGGTGCACCAAATAAAAAAAAAACTCCTTGCGCACAGGTCCATCATAGCGCTCGTGGTAATTCCTTTTCCTTCAATGCAACGGCGATTTGCGTTCCTGGCACCCCGATCGCCTGTCTCTCTCTCTCCCTTCTTTTACTGCCCACTCCCTTTCCTCGTGCAATGCTGTTGAGGTGACCTCGGCCGAGAGTCAGTTGCGGCGCTGCACCTATCTCTTCACTTTTCCTCATAAAATAATCACTCAGACGCGGCTTGGCGGCACTTCACATCGGATACAAAACAGCGCGCATAAAAGAAGACGGGACGGACAGATCTAAACGCAACAGCACACTGCGAGTGTGCCGTCACGTGTGTCCCTTGCCCTGCGACACTGAACATTTTATTGCGAAAGCAATACTGCTCGCACTTTCGGCCCATCGGTGGTCGTGGCGCCTCCTTACGCAGCTGCGCGTCACGTGACCAGCCTTCACGTGACCAGTGGCTAAGCCTTCAGCCGTGTGACGTCACGCCAGACCGAGAGACGGGGCCCCAGCTCGCGGCATCGATGGTGGAGGCGAAGCCTTGCGCGCCGCCGCTGCGGCGCTACCGAGAGAGGGCGCTCGCTGGTGTGACGTCACGCTAGGAGGATAAATGGGGCTACAGCTCGGCTCCTCGCAATGGTCGGCGCGCTGCCTTGCGCTATGCCGGATGATGTATAGCCATAAGTTTAACAAAGGGCAACCATGTCCGCACCATCAGCCGAACCAAGGCGCAGCCAAGGGTACTGCTTTCGCAATCTTCCAGGCTTAACCAAGCTAAGCCTTCAGCCAATTTTTTTTAACACGGACAACGCTTCACCATTTACGTGGCTAACGTACGACGTTGGACGGTTTGTACGCGGCTATGGTGCTGACGGGCAAGAGCCTAGCATTGTGTCGGAAGGAGTGAAGTTTTCTGTGAAGTGAACTTTTTCTTTTTTTTTACTAGGTGAAACACGTGATGACATAGCTGGCGACGAACGACGCAAATACTGAACAAAACGAACTTTGACTGAGATGGCTGTCGGCTGTCCGTCGCGGTATAGTTTAGTTGCTATGGCGTGGCGCTTGCTGGACTATAGAAATCGCGGTTTCGATCCGGGAGAAAAAAAATTCAAAATAAAAAAAGCGCTCGCGTACCTTGCTTCGGGCGTACGTTAAGGAAGCTCCGGATGGTCGAAATTCATCCGAGGCCCTCCACTATGCAGTGTTCCTCATATATCACTGTGCCGTTTCGCTACGTTAGACCCCACAACTAAGAATCCTTTTTCCCCCTTTTTTCACGTTTATATGTAAGTCTAGTTGATTACATCAGACCATTCTTTCCAACGAACTCGGATATATGTTTCAGTTATGCTGGTTTTATTGCTGCTTAAGCGTCACCTTTCGCGGTGAATCGTGCCGTATGCGGTTAGCTGGCAGTGGCGAACCGGGAGAGCGGTCCACGCACGAATCTCGGAGTCTCGCCATGCTTCGCGCCAACCCGTGCGCGTCAAAGTGCCGTCGTGAACACAGCCGCTATAGAGCATACACCTTGTGCGTAGTAGCTACGGCTCAATGGGCAATTCATTTTGAAACGGAGCGTGCTCAGCGGGTGGCAATACGTTTCCCATGACACGGGGCGCAATTATGTTTCGCCGAAACGGCGGCGAGGTTATAGTGGACGGCAACATTTATTGCGCCACACACTCGTGTCCACGTAAAATGCGAAGCTTCCGGCCTCGCCGAAAACAAGCCAATTATACGCGGACGCCGCGCGCGTCTCGGACTCGCCGCCCCGACCGGGTGGAATGGTTGCGCGATGGTGCCCAAAATCGTGCTTTAGGAAAGGGCGTGTATACCGTAAAGACGCACCTAATGCCCGCCTGCTTCTTTCTCATACAGCAGGACGGACAAGCGGACTGTTGACTGGCATTCATCTAGAGAACTTCGTTTTTAGGGGCCGCTTTTCGATTGTGGGAAAATGCGAATGACGTTCGGCTACTTAATTTGAGCTGCACGTTGAAGGACGCCCAGGTGGTTAAAATTATTCAGGAGTACCTTCTCCCACCCGCTAATGCATGCTTCATAATTAGATTATGGTATTTGTACGTAACACCCCAGAAGTTAACTTTTTTTTTTATGGAACGAAAAGACGCAAGATAGAGAAACGACAGAACGATTTAAGGGCGCTTATGCTCTCACCTGAAGAACTGAAGCTTCACTCAGCATACACAGATAAAAATTGTGTTCCGGTTGTTCAGTGCAGGCTGATGCTCCGTACGCAGGCTAATAGAAAGGGGTAAAACTAAAACTCGGAATAACGTAATTACCCGTGTGGGCAACTGAACATCGAAAATGCATGCTCAAGTACGAACGCACATCCGTATATATTCGCGCCCGCACAAACGCGCTCATATACACACGGGCAAACGTGCCCGATCCAGTTCGGGCACGAGTTCACATCACGTGGAAGCTCGCGTGGTTGTATCATCCGGAGGCCGAGTCATCGGGAACATGAAATTCTTTACCGACTGAGGGACTAGGGAGGGGAAAGCAAGAAAGCGTGTCGGTGAAGGCAGCAATGTAGGAGAGAGAGAGAGACGTTGCTCTTGCTGATGTTATGCCGGCAGATGCCGCAAATCCGTTTCGCTTCTACCAGTCAAGGTCGCCGTCGCTCTCGACTCCGGCCTCGATGGGCCGACCAGGCAGTCCGTTCACGTCCTTTAAATAACGTCTCCTAATAGGACAGGAGAGCAAAACAAACGTTAACGTAAAGAGAAAATTTGGGCGTAGCTCCAAAGAAGCCGAGAAATAAAAGCAAAGAAACGCGCTATAAAGTTGCTGCCCGCGACCGGCTTGCATTCATTAGATGCTGGAAAACCGACACACGTGAATCGGGCTGCCTGCTACGCGTAGTACGTAGACGGTGGGCGAAAGTCATGGACAAGCAACGTGAAAGCGCTCAGGTAACACTTCCATATTATCCGGAGGAACGCGTGCGTTGGTTTCACTGCAGGATTGGTTCGTGCGTATACCGCTGTTCCGCGACTGGGCGTTCACACTGACGACTTTCAGCATAGTCCAAAGCGGGAGTGATGCTCGTTGTGCCTGTGATGTGACGTTCGGCAGGCAACCATGCGTCGCGCTAGCCACAATGAAATGGGGCGCAAAGACAGTCCTGTCTCTTGCAGTGTCTTTTGGTTAACGCCCTCTATCTCTCTGCCCGCGCTGGCTGCCTCGTCGTAGGTTCACTGTTCCAACTCGCTCAAATCAGTACTGTGTTCGGGCAATGTCCCACGCTTAAAGCTCCGCTAATTTTGGCGGAGGTGTCAGCTCCTAAAACTGTTTCCTCAGTGCAGCCCATGTTCAACTGCTTCTCCAGCTTGGTTGGCATCTCCCGATGCGCGTTTGAACCCGCACAATCGACCAACCGTTTCGCGCGACTCCTAAATTGATTCTAGTTGTTCCTCCTGCCCTTACAAAGGGTCCTCCGATACCATCCTCGAGTTAAATTTATCCAGCAGCGTCTACCAGCGTTGCTCCTACAACCCCCCTATAGCTAACTATACCGCCTACGACCTAATCAATTTCCTAGCCATAGCTATATGTCCCAGCTCCTATAGCTGTTTCGTTGTTTGCCTAATCCGTCCCGCGAGAAGCCACAGTTCTTCTGTTACTTCCCCGAAATTGAGTGAGGCCACCCTGCTTTATCGCTTATGGCTAGGGGTGGCCTTCACGAAATCCTACTCGTTTCGCATTGGAATGGCCGATAACGCTCTCTGCAATGCCTGTCTTTGCGAGGAGACGCTGGAACACATTCTGTGCGACTGTCCTGAATATAATGTTCAGAGACAGTCCATGGCATCTGTTCTAGCGCACCTGGACAATAGACCATTGTCAGTTGCAACCATTTTCACACATCGCCGACAGAAGACATCGCAGCTGAAGGCGACGAAGGGACTACTTCGGTTTATGAAGGATACGGGCTTGGACAAGCGGCTGTGACAGTGATATCGTGTACTGCGCAAGAGTGACGGACTGTAACTGACGATGTGTTCGCTGTGTTATGTGCTCTCTCTCTCTCTCTCTCTCTCCTCCCATCTTTCATCTCCCCCATCCCGCTCCCATGTGTAGGGTAGCAAACCGGTTAAGCGAAACTGGTTAACCTCCCTGCCTTCCTTCTCCACTTTTTCCTTCCTTCCCCGAAATTTCGGAACTCCAACATTCGTCGTTCTAATTCCGGAAACCCGCCGTGGTTGCTCAGTGGCTATGGTGTTGGGCTGCTGAGCACGAGGTCGCGGGATGGAATCCCGGCCACGGCGGCCGCATTTCGATGGGGGCGAAATGCGAAAACACCCGTGTACTTAGATTTAGGTGCACGGTAAAGAACCCCAGGTGGTCGAAATTTCCGGAGTCCTCCACTACGGCGTGCCTCATAATCAGAAAGTGGTTTTGGCACGTAAAACCCCATAATTCAATTCTAGTTCCGGAAACCGGGTTTCGCATTTCTTCTGTGGAAAAAAGACGTTACACCGTTCGTCTGCATACCGAAAAAGACGGTGGATTGCGCAACCTGTTTTACATCTGTTTGTTTTGCTCCTTGTTCGCCCGACCCTTTCCTTAGTGTGTTCTGACTTCTGTTTCTTCTTTTTTTTTGTCTCGCAGAAGTCCTCATCCAAGAAGATGGTCAAGCGAACCGTCATCAAGTGCTGTCGCTACGTCAGCCTGGGCGCTCTCTGCTCCTCTCCGGTCCTGGTGACGTCGTTCCCCACCGAGCCGAACTTGGCGACGTCACACTGCTCCTCCTGGTCCGCATGGACGGAGCCCGTCACGTGGTCTCACGGTTCGCAGCTGTACATGTGATGCCGCCGCACCGTGCCCGCGGTCAAAACCGTGCCTCGCGACTTCTCTAATGTGCGTGGAAAACTGTTCGTTCGGCGACGTCTCCGTCAGGCAGCAGAGACGTGTTTCTCCGTGTACGAAAGCAACGTCTCTTGTCTGTTCAGTTGCCTCATAAGCCTACATAGCCTCATGTTCGGTTGTTATTCCGCCAGTGATGTTCTACGAGTGTCGTTGGAGATGATTGAGCTTGCTGGTTCGGCATTATGATAAATCGCAGCGCAAATATGCATAGACAGAAGAACTTCAGTTTGGCCTAGTTGGTATTTACTGCAAATCATATTGACCGCAAAAAAGACGGGGACAGAGGAAGAAAACACATAAACAGCACGGGCGGTAACTTTCAACTGTTTTATTCATAGCAGCCAGTGGGCATATATAGGCAAAAAGAACATGCGCAGATCGCAGATCGCATCTGATCGGATCGCATCTGCAATCCGATCAGATGCGATCTGCGATCTGAACATGCGCAGATCGCAGTTTGCTGCGATCTGCGCATGTTCTTTTTGCCTATATATGCCCACTGGCTGCTATGAATAAAACAGTTGAAAGTTACCGCCCGTGCTGTTTATGTGTTTTCTTCCTCTGTCCCCGTCTTTTTTGCGGTCAATATGATATGCATAGACAGACGAAAAGAAAGAGGGAAGGAAGGAAAGACGCACGATTGAGAGCCTTTTATACTAACAAAAGCTTATTTTCAGTATTTCGGTGTAAGTTTACCGTATCTATATGGGCAGCTGATTGTTGAATAAACCTTTGTCGCTAGTCAGCGATCGCGTGTGATAATTTTTTTTGTCTCTGCATCTCTGCGCTACGATTTATCACGGTGTTCTACGAATTCGATTATCGACGTTCTATACCACTTCTCTTAACTTCGAGTCCACCTAGTGTGGCCGTATTTCGCCTAGCTAGGCCACGTCCATATATGGAAAAATGTGATAGTGTAACTTTACGTACGTCGACAAATACGATGCTGACCTACTTCAGGCCAGGAGTGAAGACGGTTCGTACATAGTTTTCCCCTGTTCTATATTTAAGTTCGTAAAACACGTTTGTTGTCTCCCGACACTCTTCTGTGTACTGTATTTCTCCGTATTCACACTCGTTAAAATCTTCGTCACGATATATTCGATCAAAAGGCGACAACACACAACGCCTCTCGCCGAATGGGACCTGGTACAGTTTTGTTGTATGGCTTGCCGCAGTTGTCGGTCGCCATCTTGTGGCACTCTGTGCTGCTGCCTTGTGCGTATTGATTGGCATTGCCCTTCTATGCAGCTCGTTCCCCGCTTTTGGGGTGTTCACTAGTGTCAACTTCACCTATGGCAAACCTTCGCCTCCTTCTAAATCTGTCATTGCCTCTTTCTTTTATTCACAGATCTGCATAATGCGCGCCTCTTAACATCGCTTTGCCGAAACAGCTATCTTTACTCAGCCTTCTGATGCAGTGTGCTGTGACGTTGACGGTTTCTTTGATTTGATGAGGTCGTTCTGATTCTTATCTCTCCTCATTGTGCACACATTTCACCATTCTAGCACATCGACAGCTGCAAACACTCCTCCAGTCCTAGAAGTATAGTCGTACGTGTTGAGCATCTTTCTGTTATCTCGATATAACGTCGCCCGTCGTACACCGCTGTTCTCCGTCCCTATAGGGCCGCCAGCTTGTATTGGCATTATACACTAACCTGCGTTTTTATTGTAACAATTGCAAAATAGGTTTTCGAGCGTACCGCGTACTGTTCTGTTCTTGCTCAAATTTCACGAGAAAATTGCACGTCTGTTTTCTCTTTTTTTTTCTCCTTTTTGTCGTCTACATCGTTCGCTAATACATTATTTCCCCTTTGTTGCTTGCCTGGTTCGTCATAAAAGAAAAAAATGCGCATGTGCCTTTGCGTGCACCCTTCGTCATCGTATGAGATAGCGGCTGTTGCGGAGAGGTGAGGTGTTTTTTTTTTTTTTTCATCGCACAACTGCTGGTTCGTCTGGTCTTATGACCAGACGAACCAAGCAAAAAACAATTTCCATGCGCATTTTTATGAACCACTGAACGATGCGGACCCAGAAATGCTCCCTTGTTGGGAAATTCGAGAAAAAATGAGATGAAAAGAAAGCAGGGGTGAGCCAGAAATCTGCTTGAAGTTTGATTGAAGCGCCATTAGACAGGGAACACAAATAGGGAGATAGACAAGCCAGCGCTTTCCTGTCGTGCGCCGTCCTGTCTACCTCCCTATTTATGTCCCCATCTTATGTGCGCTTCAATAAAACTTCAAACATGAACGCCAACCAACTAGCCGAAACCTGATTTTTGATATTCTTGAAATGAAACGCAAGTCACTTTTTACCGTTTATATCTTTACTGGCGAACAACGGGAAGTGCGATGTTTCTTTTGATTTTGCGTTTTCCGATTAGGTGAAACATCCCGAATAATAAGGAAACCAAGATGACGGTGTTGCCCAACATGTGGAGCAACGGCAGCGATATCTGTAACATTGCCCGCTGTAAAGACCGCACGAAGCTTCGAGTGTTATCAGTGGCCGTAAGAATTCGCGCCTGTGGCTAGCAATCTGCGCTTACCTCTCCATCTCAAACCGCGCGCAGTGCAAGCAAAAAATCGCTCCACGTGATTCAGGCCAGACGAAACTTCACTCATGTAGTTGAGAGTGCATGCCGGTATAGCGTAGGTGTCCTCTTAGCAGACGTACAGAAAGTAAAAATTGCGCCGTTGAGGTGGGTTCATGTCTCGTCTAATGGCACCACACAAAGCGAATGGATGCAGAAAAAAACGTAGACAGAGAGGGAAAGATAGATATATTTAATACACCAGAAATGCTCCCCATTGCGAGCACCTGGCTTGATGTCGTACCCGTCTGGGAGGTTTTCCTACCACCGAGGAGCCAACTAACGCGGCTAATATTCCACGTTTCGTGGTCAAACAAGTTAGCTGGTGGCTCAGAATGTTTCCGAATTGAAATCGAGAAGGCCTCTGTATCAGTCTAGTGATCAGTTGTCTGGAGTTAATCTGTTATACTGTCCCAACCTCGAGCCACAGTCGTCACACCTAGTACACCTGAACAACATTTCTTTTTACTGGCCTGTCTTTACTATACTAGAGTGTAAAAGGACACGAGTTTTCATACCTTGTTCTTTTGGAGTTGTAATGCCAGTACATTTTTTCCCTACGGTTTCTGACCTTCGTGTCCGTTGATAAGGGTCAGTGAACCAAGGTTTAAGGATGCGTAGATAACGCTGAATATGTTCGATGAAGACCGCACAGTGTCTAATTTGTCTAAAGAACGTGGTTCGCAAACCCAGGTGCTGTCCAATGATAATGGTGATGTGGTAACTTCGAAACATTCGCCGTGTAGTTTTCATCTATTGTGCTTTTTCGTGTGTATAATTATACATTGCTAGTATCTTTTGGTGTATTGTGCCAGGTTGTATATTATTGTCATCCTAGCTACAAACTTCAAACGCTGAACATGTTGCCCGCGGGTGAGATTGCTTGCACGGTCTGTACATATCTGTAGATAGAACGCGAACTTGTTTTTGTATAGTGTGAAATGCGTGGTTCATTGATTGTTCGGCTGCCAAAGTTGGCGCCTGGATCGTGCTTCGGAGCATCGGCAGTGATTGAAACGAGCAGGTTCCTGTTGATTTAAATGATCGAAAATCCTTGGGTTGTGTGGAAGATGGAACTGCTCGAACTGAATGCGCGTGGTTTGTTTGTTTCAAATAAAAGTGTATTTGTGTTACGAACGTGTTTGTTTCTTCTGCCTATACTTAGCCAAACTGACGTCCTTGGACAAAAGTAAGAAAGTAAACGAGTTTTCGCGTTTGTTGTCGTAAAAGCCCTCTTTCGTTGCCGTTCCATGGACCTTGCGGTGGGTTGGTATGCTGACGCTACATTCTGCAATTTCATGTCACACCTCGGTACTCGAAACGTGCACTTCAAGGGCGCTTTTATTTGTCTACCATTTATCTGACGTAATTAGAACCAACCTTTGAAAAGAAATAGAGTGGCACACCTTAGACGAACTATATTGACCTTACATCGTTCGCAGTCATCTCGAGTTGCTCAGACTATTTCTCGAAGAGCGATTAGTTTGCCAGTCAGACTAGTTCGATTGTGCGAAATTCTAAACGTTCGTTTTGGATCATAACTGGCATTCGAAATGTAGACCATGCTCTAGATACACTAAATGGAGTTGATTCCTTAACGTTACCTTTTACGAGGTCCTTCTTTTTTTTTTTCGGGCTCTGCAGGAAAGCCGTGTGTGTGTCACGTCTCACCTTCGTCCTTGTCTTTTTAACGCGCTATAAGCCTCACGATGTCTTACCAACAAGCCCAAATCACTGCTTTACAGGAAAGCCCGCCAACTATACAAAGGTGGCGTAATTGCTCTCTTACACGTGCGCTCTCAAACCTGTTCCGAAAGAAAGAAGCCCGCGTGCGATTGGTCAATAAAAAAGCCGACACGTGTGTTTGCAATCTTCTTCAGCGACCGCCTGTCTCGTATCACCTATAGGACCGTGGCGCCAATGGCAACATTCAAAACGGAGGTACTGATGTACGCTGAACGCCATGACTGCCTTCTTTTTTTCTTTTCGAATGTGCATGCGTGCTTGACTTTTTCGAAACGCGATTGAACGCGCTGCTATACAGCCAGACACTGCAGAGCACAGTTATGTCCTATTTTTTTTTACGACGAAGCTATTTGTGCGACTCAACACTTCAATCGTGTATGTTTTCACAAATTTCTGGAAAAGAAAACAAGGAGAACTCGATCACTCGCGAAGTTCGTATTATGAGGAACTATGGTGGAATGTTAATGAGTGATATGTAGGCTGTAATATTGATGCGTGTGTGATGTGTAATAAGGGGTGAAATGAAAAAAAAGGGTGCTGAAACCCTCATTTCTGGCCTGTTATATGACGCGTTATATGAAACGCTCACACAAGCTTCGCGGCTTCCCTGGGAATGTCATTAAGCACGCCGATTACGCTCCAGAGCGCTTGAATGCGTAATTTATTGTAAAAGCCGCTCACTGTTAACCCACATGCACTTCGAACTTTGGCTACGCGTAACCCAAAATGCCTCCCTTGTTTTCCCAAAACATGTAGTCGGTGTATACGTGCATAGAGTTGGCTTATGACACTAAGAAACAGTGACGTAAAATTGCCATGCATAGTGCGCATTCGAGCACTTGCTAAATATACATATATGTGTTTGCGAAAGCCGTATCTCTTACAGATGCATTTAAATTCGCATGCGGATTTGGCACGGCCTAGACCCCACCCCACTCCTCGATTTCTGCTATAAGCTTGATTTCTGTGGCGTTTGCATAATTATGCCATGGCCACCAGCCTAAATTTTTTTCGCCGCTTGCAAAACGCACTCACAACGCTCTGGAGCACTTGCACGCGTAATTTATTGCAAATGCCACAATAAACCCACAATACGTGACCTTATAGCCTTTAACAATATTAATAATATGCACCTTGCTTTCACTGAAGTAATGTAAACAAGGCCTCTTGCTTTCTTCACCATGGTTACAGGGAAAATCAACCATATACGAACCTTGTATGGCGCATGAAGAGAGGGAAGAAACGAAGGTTCGGTGTCTATTTTAGGCGCTCCTAATTAGGCCCGAAAAAATTTGTTTTGACACACATTAGGCTCAACATGCCCCTCATTTCCACCGAACTTGAACTCGATATCATGTGCAGATTCTTTCAGGACTCTGGGAAACATCGAGGATATAACGGTATCGAGAGACTATGCAAAGCATGAATTACCACGCAGATTAAACTACACAGACTAAACATATGTCCTACACCACCCACAACATGCTTCTTACTTCAACAAAATATACGCAACGTGCCTTGAGAGACCGGGCACACCAAGTACCTCGTGTATAACGCATGAAATGTTGCGAGAAAACGAGTACTTAGTACTTCTTCTAAGAGCGCGTATTTGGCCTACACACTTGAAACTTTCGCTACGTGGCATGGTCGTGGCAAGGCCCAATATTTTCTGTAAATACGGAATCGCTGTCGTCTTTGGTCCTGCCAGTGCAGCAGGACAATAGACGTGTATGTGTGTTCGTGTGCTTCCCTGCATCCTCGTCCGTATATACATATGTACTGCCGTAACAACAAGCCCGCATTGCAACACAAGCGTTTTACATAACGCGTATGAACGGACCGAAAAGAAGTGCCAGCCAATTTTGAATATCCTCCAATTAACACACACACTTCATATTTAGCTGCATTAGCTCTTAACACTCCCCACACTTCCTCAAAACATAAACTTCGGGAGCGATCTAGTTTATTTAGGGACATAACGTTTTTTGACTACTTCTGGTCACACTAACCGCTTCGCTGTAGAAGTAGTCTGAGTGAATCGAGACGACTGCGAATAATATACCGTTGGCATCGTTGGTCTAAGTTGCACCACTGTAGTTTTGAAGTCTGGTTCTATAGTTGCCTGAGACACCCGGTATAACGACGCACAATAGTCTAGGTAAAATTAGTGTCAAATTTCGGTTAACGCTGACGACTTGAGCGTGATGCAACCCCTGTCATATACAGTTCCGCGTGCCCCTGGATCCATATTCCGAATTAATTCGCTGCAGAACATAAGAATTCGAGCGTAGAACATTAATGTTCTACGCAGTCGTTTTCTTGTTTCTCTTGAAAAATAAAATGTGGAAACAGTATACAATATAACGTACAAGGGGTCTCAGAAGCATACACTCTCGAGACCCCTGAGTTTACCCCGACAGATTCTTGAGGTAATCAGGGAAGGGGCGCTGAAGAGAACGGTTACCCGAAGCTACGACACCAAAGAAACAAGCAGTTAATAGATTAAAGAAATAGTATTATTCAGGTCCCTTTCGAAATTGGATTCACATTGTGGGCCGATGAACTTTCAATGAGCAAGGGACGTCTCTGCGTCAGTCATGAATTTGATGACGCTCACACGAGCAGCGTTTATGCTCGACCCACTGATAAGACGCTGTCACTGAGCTCTGCTGCTTATCTCCCTGTACACATTCCGCACACTCTGCTCAAAACAAAATCCTAATCTTTGCAAACGATAGCTCAGGTATTAGTGTGCGTGACGGTAGCCCTACTAACGCAATACCAAGCAACATTAGCGCAATTAACAGCTACAGCTAATAACACGATGCTTTTAAATACACTATTTTTATCGGCCTTGAGCAATTGGAGACAGAAACAAGTTCCTATATTCAGTAGCGAGTCATTCAACTATATCAGCAGCTGCTTGCTGCACTAGTTCAATCTGGTATAGCGCAGCAAACAAACTGCGATATTCTATGTCCCTCTTTTTCAGTTACTTGGGGAAATTATCGGGCCGCATTATTTTGTCTGCTACGATTACTAAACGGGAAAGAGAAAAATTGTCATCCACCCGCGTGTAGCATAAAGCGACAAAGAAATACACCCCGGACCAGAGCGAATTTTTCCTTAACTATGAAGTCTTCTTTCTGAGAAACCCGTATGGGTTTCCTCTCTACCTTTATGCTAAATGTGGGTGGATGACAATTTTTCCCTTTCATGAGGCTTCCCCCACTCTGCGGGATTCCGCAGGACTTATCTGCCATGAGAAAATGCATGTGATACATATGTGGACTATTAGACTAATATGTTTGATACTCGCAGTCCTGTAATTGTTCTTTCAGAGGCCGACAGCTAGCATACAATAAATAAACAAGAAACTTCATAGTTGGGGTATATTGCAACGTGGAATAAAATCCAGTTCCGCCAATTTCAGCGCATTTTGCAACAAAACTCGCTGGTCTGATGATGATGATAATGATGACCGCAATGACACCCCCTTTAAACGGTGTAGCGGTAATAGTCACCAAGCCTGCATGAGCTGTACCATGTGTTACTATATCTATTGTAATTTAGCATTCTATCATCCATCAGCTTTGCCCTGTAAAGTTATCAGTGCATCAGACGATCCCGTTCGCACCTTTTGCCTGCGTTTTAATGCGTTAGCGCTCTTTGGGTACTTCACGCCCTTTCCGGGGGCTATCTATGCACGTATCTTTGTATCTATGTATCTGAAGGGAATCACGGTCACTGACCAAGTTTGATGAATAATCTGACGTCTCTGACGGTGACGATGTGTCTATATGCGTATGCTTGTATCTAACCGCTTTCCCGCCTACCTGGGCGGTTACTGGGTAGTCCGTGGGCGAATAGGGCTGCTGGACTTAGGGAGCAGGTTTCGAAGCCAACCGTTGGGCTTCCTTGAGCCAGTGAGTATGCGGCAATGCGCACACAGGTGCCCCTCCTCTACGAACCTCTTTCCCGCCGACATGGTTCGCTGTACATGCGAAACTTGGTGGGCACCGCCGTTCGAAGAAACTCCTTGACGCCGACTTGGAGCACGGGTTATGTGCCACTCTGGATGCGCTGGCATCCAATGAACATCTCTGATGCCAAATTGGGTCACTCGGTACGTGCACGTAGGTGTGGGCCGCTCTCCAATGAACGGTTTTGACCCCAACTCGGGTAACTATACATAGTATGCACTTGACGTCACATCCGCTGCTATCGCCTGCTTCCGCTACCTTCCGCCATCTTGGGGAACCTTATCAACAGGCGCACGCATAGGCCTATAGGTTCCCCAACATGGCGCCGCCGTAAGTCGGTAGTCGCGGAGTATCCTTGAATGACGTACGTGCATACTATGTATAGTATGCGCCACTGAGAAGGTGCCGCTCTACAATGAGCAAAAAGATCCCTTAAGTTTATCCGATGCTGAGGAGAACCGAATCCCCGTCCCGAGGGTTCCTCAAAGACGGCGACCCGACGCATTGGCAGGCTGCGCCACAAATGCACCGGTTACGTATTCGCCGCCTTCAACGGACTCGTTTCACGCCAACGCTCTTGGCGAGCTGCGCCATGAATGCGTTTGGGTGTGTGCTGCTCTTAACGAGCCTCTCGCCAACTTGGGTCAATGGGTATATGTGCCACGGAGTGTGCGCCCAACGAGGGAACAACTCACGGCGTTCGCAGATACCGGCGTGCCGCGCTGCTCGTCTCGGAGGCCACACGCGGACTTCTCGGCAGTGCCACTGGATGGCGCAGCGAGTGCAGAGAGAAGCGCGAGAGAGGATCCCGGTTGCCACACGGCGAGTTTATCAGCGTTCGCGCGCACCGGCGCGCCACGCATTTCGGAGGCCAAGCGCAGGCTTCGTGGCGGCGTCGCTAGAGGGCGCCGAGTGTTCTTAGAGAAGCACGAAAGAGGTGTTCCGCTGCAGCACACGTCTCATACATAGCTCGTTTCCACGATTGCAATACTTTGTGTCGCTATATTTATTCAATTCTAGCGCATTACAGTCGACAGACATGGCGAGATGGGTTCTGCCGAAATTTTTTTCTATCCGTATTTAACCTAATCGTTTCTTCCTTCTTTCCACCGTCGCCAGTTAATGCTCCCATCAGCTTTAACCACGTTGCTTCGGGAAGGTGGACGTTCCCTCCAATTCTGGTTGGTTCGGTACCCTTTTATGCTACCTTTCTTGTGAAGCCGTTTGCCCGAGCAATTTTTTGCAGAACATGTATAAGTACTTCTTGCTGCTTGTGTTATGACACAGGAAATGTAGACGTGGCTGTCGTGATGAAACCATGCCCGAAGAACAAGCTCCAGCAAGTTCAGCTAGCACTTTGCCTTCATTTTAACGGTAACCAATGCCGCCATTAGTTGGGCAAATATGCAGTGCAGAGGAGCGCACTTGGGAACTATGAAAAGGGGCTATTACAATGCGTTGAGTCGTCCCTGGTTTTCAGTCTTTCTAGCATGGTGCAGGTGTCATCGTGTTGCGAATATTTGCTACTGTATGTTCACATCCTCGGACAGTCAGATCGGACCTCAAAAAGCAGGACATTAGCCTTTGCCCTTACAATACAATTTCTTTCTTGATTTTTCTTCGTCGTCCTCGTAAATCTTCATCGAACTGGGCTTTTTTTTTCTTATCTTTTGCATGCAATTTACCGTCCCCCTTTCACTCGGTTTCTTTTTCATGACTCGGTGTTCTCTATACTCGCACTCCTTTCTACATTCCGTGTCCACGCTTCTGAGGTATACGGAATATTTGTTGCTGTGGTGCAGCTCTTTCGACTGTGGCGCCCTATCGGTGTGGACCTCCGGCTCAAAAGCGGGCCCCGGCAAAGCATAGCCTCCGAGATTGCTTGAGCAGCTGCGGAACACTACCTAAGCCTCGTTGTTTTATGTGGCCTCTTATCAGGTTGCTTCGTGCGGCCTAGCTCTTATAGGGTTATCAGGAACGGCCCATATATCTTTGATTATACTGTGCCACAGAGATTACTATAGCCCGCTTTATTTTGCTTGAACGTCAAGAAATGAAAAAAAATGCATTCTGGTGTTTTACGTGCCAAAACCGCGATCTGACTATGGTGTAGGGCCTGGGGTGAGGGGTGGGATCCCTATTTATTTTGACACCCCCATGGTTCTTAATGCGCACATAAATCTAAGTGCACGAGTGTTTCTGATTTTCTCCCGCAACAAAATGCGGCATCCGTGGCTGGGATCGTACCCACGACCTCGAGCTCACCAGCGCAACCCCATAGTGACTGTGCTAATATGGCGTCGGGTACCAGGAAACGAATCAGGAAGAGAGTGCAACGACTGCTGCTGATTGCCTTCATGCGAGACACGGGGCTCGTCGAGAACTGGTGACACACCCCCGATCTCAACTCGCAGGATAAGGCGGAACACTTGCCAGCTATGTATGCAACGCCGCCTGCTGCAAAACCACCACCACCACTACCAAGAAACGAAGGGCGCTGAATACGTCAGCTAAATAATGCTATTGTAGTAGAAGATCAATCAATCAATCAATGAACTTTATTTCCTTTGGATAGGAGGAGTATACGGGACTAAAAGCTTGAGCAGCTTGACGAGATCCCGATCCCGTTACAGTGGGCAAAACAGCAGGATGACGGTCAGTCATGCCCGAAGAGTTCAAATAAATAAACGAATAACATCCTTAACATGGAGTAACAGAAAAGTTTGTAACAAAGCGCGAAGCAATAGAACCCATTTGCATAGGCTCTAAATGACTCAGAGTAATAACAGGAACAGTTGTGCTGGCAAGAAAGACTGCAGCTAGCGGGCCCACGGACAGTGATCGCTGCTGGACTTCTGGTCCGAGGATCGAGTCTACTCGCAGGCGGGTGCATAGAAGCAACACCAAGTTTCCTTACTCGATCCCTCACCCCTTAAGGTTGTAATATAGAGAGAAATAGAGAAATCATAAGGGAAGGGCAGGGAGGTTAACCAGTCTCATTCCCTGTTGGCTGCCCTGCAATGGGGGAAAAGAGACTGACTGAAAGACGGGAAAGAAAGGAGAAGTTCACGCTTTGCAAGGACACCTCCCCCCCATGCAGACATGCACGACGAAGCGTTCAGAAGCGGCGACGTATTTCAATGGCTATACCGGGACAGTGCAACATCGTCGGCAATAAAAGTACCGACAAAGCTGTGTCGTGACGCACATATAGAAAGTGGAAGCACCTCGATTGCGCTCTCGAGAGGGCGAACGCAGCAGGGCACCTCAGTGGTTTTGTCCATATGCCACCACTCTATGAAAATGGTGTACACCAGAGTTCACCAACCGGAGCCTATATAGGCCATGTAACCAGATATGTAGTCACAACCTTTATACTGGTTTTACTCGACGGGAAGAAGCGTTATGTCGCATACGACAATAGAGTTTCTTTTACAAACGCCTTCGTTCATTCCAACGGCACACAGTGCCGATTATACCTTGTGGGGGGTAGAAGAAATTGTTAAGTATCTGCTGTGTGACTGCACAGCATACCAGGATTAGAGGCTTGCCCTTCGGACAGTTTTAAGGCGCTTATATGATACACTCCTAGACAAAGGTACACCCTTTGGGGTGTATATCTGCCACAAAACAATAATCGTCATCTGCCTTGCTTGCGTTTCCTTACTTGGAAACGCCGCGCCCGCTACTTTCCTGTCGGGAGTGCTACGTCATGCTGATAACGCACATGCCGTTCGTTACTGGGAAGTTCCAAGCTCGCAGCGTTAAAGAAAGGAAATGCGGACAAGAGAGATGACGTTTATTGTTGCGTGGCAAGATACAGCCCAAAGGGTGTAATTTTGTTTTAGAGTGTTGGCCTTTTACAGAAGGGAACGTCTTGGCACCATGGCCTCAAGCGTCTGCGATGTGGGAAGCCACAAAAGTGCTGCTGAGCTTCTTCAAATGCACAAGCCTGCAGTGAACGCTTAAATGTGATTAAGGTTCTAATAAAGTTCCGTACCACCAACCAGGTGCAGCTTGGCTATAACCTCACTGCGTTTCCTTTTCTTTCTCTTCATACTACTACTACTTCTACTACAACTATAGTAGTAGTACTAACACTACTACTGCTACGCGGCCGAGGAAAGTATATGGCACGCAGGTTGAGCAGAGTGAGCCGTTTTTTCCAGCACTGGAAACAAAGAATGTCCTTCACAAAACGTAAAAAATGGGAGCCCTACATAGGACGAGCCAGCGTGAACACCCAACAACATGTGCTCATTCTTAGCATTGAAAACCACAAATGTCCTTCACAAAACGTAAAAAAAAAAAAAAATTGGAGCCCTATATAGGAGGAGCCAGCGTGAAAACCCAACAACATGTGCTCATTCTTAGCATTGAAAAAAAACGTAAAAAAAAAATTGGAGCCTTATTAGGACGAGCCAGCGTGAACACCCAACATGTGCTCATTCTTAGCATTGAAAACCAGAAATGTCCTTCACAAAACGTTAAAAAAAAGTAGAGCCCTATATAAAGCGAGGCAGCGTGAACACCCAACATGTGCTCATTCTTTTCACCTTGAAAATGGGACACGGCCTTCACATGTATACAGTGGGACGACGCAATGCGCACGGCTATACAGCGCGCATGCAGCATGCTCCCTGCAGAAACGGAGCCGTGGGACGACAAGTAAACGAGCGGGAACGTCGCAGCTGCGAATCCTGTGTCTCCACTGTAAAAAAAAAAACGGGGCGATTTTGCGACAATATGGCTGAGGCTCGCAGCAGTGGCTGGCAGATCTGTGCGATTACAATCTGGCAGATCAAGCTGGCAGTTCTGTGCGCAATCTGTGTGATAACATGCACCGTGGGGCATAGAGCATTAATTAACAAACGTTCGACAATTCAGTTATCGAATAATAACTATACCCGCCGTGGTTGCTCAGTGGCTATGGTGTTAGGCTGCTGAGCATCAGGTCGCGGGATCAATGGGGGCGAAACGCGAAAACACCCGTGTACTTAAGATTTAGGTGCACGTTAAAGAAGCCCAGGTGGTCCAAATTTCCGGAGTCCTCCACTACGGCGTGCCTCATAATCAGAAAGCGATTTTAGCACGCAAAACCCCATAATTTAATTTTTCAATAGTAACTAATATCGCAGATTGAAGGCGTGCAGTCTCTCGCTCAGTATTTCTTCTTAAATTCTGCTTAACAGCTGAGTCATGGTGTAGACGTTGCTGGAATACGCGTGGGCAAGGAGTCGTACGTTATATTTCAAATAAAAAATAAATAAATAAATAAATAAAGTCCCGTTTGTGCTGATGTCCACAAGGTAGATTTAGTACAATTTCTGTAGGTATTTCCTCAAACATGCGAGTGAAATGCATAGGCGCTGCACATATAATAATGCGATTGGCATTCTTTGGGAGCTTCACGGTGTGTGGCGAAACTTTAGAATTAAAAATAATAATTTAGGGTTCCGCAAATATTAACTGAACCCGTGTTTTTTTTCTTCATATTTCTATCGGTTCTACGGTTTCTATATAGTAGTTTTTTGCCCTTGCCATCGGCAAGCTAAACCAGGCACAGCGTTTATATTTGGTGAAAGTAAGGGACAGGTTTCCTTTCTTGCGTTCCTGCGTATCCTTTCTTGGAAACGCTGCGCTCGTTACTTTCCTGTCGAGAATGCTCTGTCATGCTGATAACGCGCATGCCGTTTGTGACTGGGAAGCACCGGGCTCGCAGCTTTAAGAAAGGAAATGCGGGCAAGACAGATGGCGATCATCACTGTGTGGCAAATATACACCCCAAAGGTTGCAACTGTTTTTAGAGTGTAACAGTGTGCATGCTCTCGGTGAGTAAAACGGTGCCCGACAGACGGCGGTACGGTATTCTGCAAAAAAAAAAAAAACGTAAACGCGCGGCCATGGAGAAACCGAGCCAAGACAGAGCGGTAAATATGCCGCTGCAGCTGTTTTTGGTGGAGTGGCAGCATGGACCGTTTGGACGTCCCGCGACATCACATCCATCGACGGGAATTCCATACTACGCCTTTCGACCGCCCACGTCGTTGACAATAAGTTTTTTTTAAATATGAACTAGAACTGGGCAAGTAGCATTTTCTTTCATCTCATATAATGCAATACAATGATGTCCTTATAACGAGTGGTTGAGTGCTACAGTCGGATACAACTCAAGTCTGCAGTGAATCCCTCGCCCACGCCCTGATAACTGCCAGCCACTGATCCTCCACGAGGCTGCGAATAGTTCGTACTCCAAACTTTCCCTGTTACCTAAATAAGGCGGTAACCACAAAAATGAAAATTGTAAACGCGTGATTTCGTACGTTTTCACACGTCTATTACAGCGGAACGGTAAAAGACTAACGCTTGCTTAGCTGCAACTATTTATTGCCAAGTTTCACTCACTTCAGTTAGCTTTGAGTTTCGTGAGTAAAATGGAGTCAGCAGTGAAATTAACTGTACCGCGGACTTTTCGAGAGTGAAATGCTCAGACTCCATGCACTTTGTCCATGTCTGTTGCACACCTCATCTCTTCCGCCGATGAAAAGACTCTTCAAGAACAGCCGACGCTCTGTAGGTATCAGATATGACGCCATTTTGAAAAGGTCGCATGACGACGATCTTTTTTACTTCTGTGATTGGCAGGCGAAGTAACACGACCCCGCGTGGTCTGTGTGCCTTGCCCAACTGCTGTTCTTTTTTAACGTTGTATTCTACTAGAGAGACCGAATTTAATTGAAGAGTGCTTTCGTAATGGCGCGAGTACATGAATGTACCGGGGGAATCTCTAATCGTTTCCTGCATTTACCTTAATTTGTCGATTACTATATAAGGCTCTATCGGCGATAATACCTTATATATTATCGAGCGCTAATCTATTAAATGTCGCCCGCATGGAAACTCTATACGTCACACAAAGTTTTTACTCGTTCAGAATAAGGGGCATACTATGTGTGATGTGCGGCAATTCATTATTTATTTTTATTTATTTATTTATTCAGAATACCCCTAAAGGCCCTCTCGCAGGAGGGTATTACAGGGGGGGGGGGGGCGTGGCGGTGGAGTAACGCATACAGATGTAATAAGTGAGTAATAAGTTGAAAACAAAAATTTGGAACTGATAAATAATATAATCACAAAAGATAATAATTCAAGACCAATAAGATTATTGTGGCAGCAATAATAATCAGAATTAAGTGTACGAGAAGAATATGTATCACAAACACACGAAAAATGGAGGGTAATCTGGGTCATAGAAAGCACTCAGACCATTAATGTATAACAAATCAGTAAACAATACAACACGTAAACTTAAAAGAAAAAGGCAAAACACAGCAATAAAAATAGGAACAATAACCCAAAAAATATGCATGTTACATAGAGGACAAGAACACCTTTTAACATCATTCTTAGCGGAAAAAAAATTGGGGGGGGGGGCGGGGGGGGGACATGACACAAGAAAGGTTTACGCACTTTCATTAAGGATTAGAAGTTTCTGGAATTCATTTATGTCGGTGACGGTTGCGATGTGTGATGGCAAGCTATTCCACTCGGTTATGGTGCGCGGTATGAATGATCTGGCATAAGTTAGTGTGCGACACGTGAAGCGTTCGATTTTAAAAGGGTGATCACGGCGGGGAAAGAAGGCAGGGGGTGGCCTAAAGAAGTCCTCGCGAAGTGATGCATGATGGTAGAGCTAATGAAGAAGTGATAAGCCAGCGATTTTACGCCGACATGATAACACATGCAGTTCAGCACGATTCTTCAATGAAGTGACGCTGGTGTGACGTGAGTAATCCGAAAAAATAAAACGCACAGCACGGTTCTGCAGGGCTTCGATGTTTTTAATATTGTAGACTTGATCGGGATCCCAAATGGCTGAGGCATATTCTATTTTAGGACGGATTAAAGTGATATAAGCCTGTTTACGTAAGCGCGATGGGGTGTGCTTCAAGTTACGTTTAAGAAACCCAAGTGAGCGGTTTGCTGAAGCAAGGGTGACGTTAATATGGTAATTCCAGGACAGGTCAGACTGAAAGTTAACTCCAAGATATTTGTACGTGGTCGTAAGTTCCCCTGAAGTATTATTAGCAAGTAAGACGTCGGAATTCGAGAAGCTTTTTTAGAGAAAGACATCAACTTAGTTTTTGAAGGATTTAGTGTCATTAGCCAAGTTGTGCACCACAAAGTTAAGGAGTCAAGGTCAGATTGTAGAGATTGGCGGTCAGCTTCAGAAGAGATGTTGCGGTAAATAACGCAATCTTCGGCGAATAGCCCAACTCTAGATTTGAGGGACGAGGGCAAGTCATTTATATAAATTAGGAAAAGCAATGGACCGAGCACACTTCATTGAGGAACACCGGATGAGTCTGGGACGAAAGGAGAGTCAAAGTTATTGACGGACGTGAACTGTTGTCTATTAGAGAGGAAGGCTTGCACCCATGCCAGAACAAGTGGGTGAATATTAAGATGTCTAAGTTTTAGTAAGAACCGGTGGTGAGGAACTCGATCGAATGCTTTTGAGAAGTCAAGGAATATGGCGTCAATTTGGATGCCGGCGTCCAATGATGAGTGTAAATCCTGCAAGTTGTGTTTCACATGAAAAGCCCTTGCGAAAACCGTGCTGGTGTTTGAAGATGATATTGTGTTCCTCTAAATATGTAATTAGTTGTGAGTGTATAATGTGTTCCAAGAGTTTACAGATGGTACTAGTTAAAGATATAGGTCAGTAGTTAAGTGGGGACGAGCGATCCCCTGATTTAAATATCGGCACTACTTTTGCTATTAGCCAGTCCTGAGGAATTGTGCCTGACGATATTAATAGAGAGAAGATGGCTGCCAAGCAACGATAGATACAAGAAGAAATATGTTTAAGTATTTTGTTGTTGAAGCCAATATGATCAGATGCAGATGACGTTTTTAATTTTCCAAGTAGAGATAAAATACCATCTTCGTCAATTATTATTTCCGTCATATTAATACTGGAAACAACATCAATGCTAGGGCATGTAGTCATATCCTCAAGAGTAAAAACTGTTGAGAATGAATCATTTAATAACTTAGCACATTCGGATTCAGTAACAGGAGAACCATTGGTATTAGCAGGAGTTACATCGGGGCGGTTGCTGGGATTTATTGTGCGCCAAAAGCGCCGAGGGTTATTTATTAGCAAAGATGGCAAATCACGACTGAAAAAGCGACGACGAGTAGTTTTTAAGAGCTGTCGGTGTTCCTTGTCACACTTTTTATAGCGACACCACGAAGCCGATAGTCTGTTTTTGTCTGACATTCTGAAAAGTCGTTTCTTTTTATTATTAAGTCGACGTAATTGCTGATTGAACCATGGAGAAATGTTGCTTCCTTTGATGGTCATAACTGGAATGTATTTGTTAATTAAGTTTGAGAGAGTATGTTTAAAAAGGTTCCAGTTATCTTCAATGGAACGTGACGTTTCTTAACGTTTCTGTATAAATTAGGAGCTGGAAGCATTTACTGAACCCTCGATTTTCCTCCATTTTCATACGTTGTATGCAGCGCCCGCGTTTCATCGGTGAGCTAAACAAGTCACATTGTTTTAATTCCTTACAAGTGTTCGGGGCAGGTTATGGGTGGTGTGTAGCAAAATCTTAAGTGTGAGGGTTGTTTACGGTTTTTGCAATATATTACTTGTTCAAGCGCTCCTTAGAGATGTAAGTGCGTTTTAAGAACGGCATATAATTGACCTAACTGTACGAAATGTACTGGAAGAAGCATAGCAGCCACCGAGAAAAAATTTGGGGAAAATGGGTGGAGCGTTATGAATGGTTAATTTTCACTTTTTTGCATTATACGAAGTTCCTATACCTTTAAAGCTTTAAAGCATAAAGGCCAGAATACATGGAGCGAATATGCGACGAATAGTCGGCGTTCGACGCCCGGCGGCGTACGCGCGACGCGCGGCGGCGGAGAAGTCGTCGTTCGCCGCCGATCTAGCTGGCGCAGAAAAGTTCGTCGGGCGTCGGCGATACCGGAAGCGGCAAACGAGCGGCGCCCCAAAGCGAGCCAATCAGGTCTCACTATTCGCCCCGACTTCCGACCTGGCTTCCCCGCTTGTCCGTGTATCCCGATCCCGCTCGATCCCGAACGACAAATTAATTTCGGCTGTTCAGAAGCGTGCCATCCTGTGGGACATTCCTAAACAAAATTTTACGCGTTTTTAGAGTGTTCCGCAATTCAAAAGCGATAATAGTTGTCGTTAATGTTTTTTTTGTATCACGTGTTTCACAACAGCACTTTTGCCTCGTCTAGCCACTCTGATAACAACGCTAACAACGCAGCGACTCGCCGGCGGCGGCCGCCGTGTCTTCGCTCCATGTAGCGCAGCCCGACGAACATACGGCGTCGCGCCGCGGCAGATTTTCTGCCGCCCGAACTTCGTCGTGAAAGTTCGCTCCATGTATTCTGGCCTTAAAGTGCAGCGCAGTAACGATCTCTCAGCAGAGGACACCTCAACCGCGCTGCACAGGGGGTAGGGAATGAAAGTGGAGGGCGAGAAAGTGCACCAGAAACAGCAGCACGCCCTCACGAGGAGCAGCATTTGAGGCGCAAGCCTGAGAGAGCGCCAAACGTCCTGCTTCATCGTAATAACCTTTTGTGTCATGACGTCACAATACAGTACCCTCTGAAAAAACGAAACCACTTTTCTACAACCAGTTTCGGTTTCGTTTTTTACATCAGCCCTCTTCACGAGTAGAAGTAGAAAGCATAGAAAGTAGCAGCATACGAGGCAACAGAAAAACCCGAGCTAGTGTCAAATTGTCGCAATATCCAACTCCCACGTGACCACATACTGCGCCGTGACATCAGGCATGCAGTATTGTAGTGGAAAACAAAAACAAAGCTGATTTTAGAAATGCTACTATATCGAATTATTTAAAGCAGTCTGAGACTTGTCGCTATTTTTCCTAGTCTTTAGACATGGTTTAGAGTTCTAAGACCTTCCTTTAGCACAAAAATTAATAGTAAAAAATGTACTGTTGGTGTTCCTTTGGGGATTTTTAACATTTACACAACACTCGGTAGACAAGCCTTTTGAGCGATCCGACCCCATTGGATTGCTACCGCCGTGCCGAAAGGTGAACATTTGAAGACGTCAGGTTTTGTATGAACATTTCATTCCCACTCCCTTCATCCATAAACTTCCAACAATCATATGTACTAATCTATCTGGTTTAACAGCTTTTGTATTCATTTCTCTACATGTTTCCTAGCAACACTTTGGCCCTCTGGCGGCGCGTCTTGGAAACACTACTCCATCCATCCGCATCAAATCCAAGATGTCGCTGTCGTGAAGGCTTGGGTCGTGAAGGAATCTCACTAGTTATTCACCATGAAGAACGTTCTCATGGTTGCGGAGAAGCCAGCGCTGGCTCAATCACTGGCAGCCATCCTATCTAACGGCAACATGAAGCCTAGAAAAGGCATAAGCAGCGCCTGCACCGTCTACGAGTACGTCGGCAAGTTCTACAACGAGCCGGCACGTTTCAAGATGACATCGGTCTGCGGTCATGTAATGACAACGGACTTCCACAGCAAGTACAACAGTTGGGATCGAGTGGACCCTGTGAGTCGCTTTTATTATTATTACCTTGCTTTTGCTATACCAGGGGCGGATACGCGGCCGCTGCTAACTTGTCAGACTTTGCCAGGTAAATGAGTCGTACCTGTTGCGATTTAACGATGTGATGCCTGGTTTGAACGAAGTCGAGAATGAATGAACGAATTAGTAAATAAACATGAGGAGTTTGGAAGCACGTTTGTGGGACTTCGCCTTCTGTAAGCAGCATATGATCACTAATTCTGAGAACACTGCCCACAGCTGAAAATAAAATACCGCACTGTCACAGAGGCAATTTCGATCGCGATCGCGCCCGAAAGGGATAGAATTTTTGGATCGGGATTGGATCCTATGCGCAAGCTCGCAGAAGGAAGCCAGTGGGTCTCACAGATTTAAATTGTTTTCGGTTTGAGCGCCCTTTGAAAGCGTGCTTCACAGGAGTATTTTTATGTATGGTTTGAGGAGTATCGGCAGCCCGAATTTGTCTTTGTTGACCCGTTTAAGGTTGTCGCAAATGGGAATGCGCCATTAACCCTGCAATGCGCAAACATAGTTACACGTCAAGGAACATTGAAACAAATTGTTGACATTTGTAGAAAAACAACAGCAAAGAAATTTTTTTTCTCGGTTATAACTTAATTGCTGTTGTAATCAAGTAATTAGTAATTATTTCTTTGGCATTTCATGAAGGTCCTGGACCTCTAATCCTTAAAAAATATATGATGGCAAGTATCAGAGTGCCCTAAATAATGTGTTATAATAGCTCTTTTACAGCCAGTTTCGGTATCGCTTTCCAGAAGGTGACTGTCGTGATGCCATGGCGCTTCAATTTTAGCTGCTGGTGATCTGAAACTGATTTCAGTTTCTGATTTAGTGAAACTAAAGAAGGGTCACCTTAAGGTTAACTAAGTGGAATCTCGGATGGGTGGACAGATCTTTAATCTCACAAGATGGCTCGAGGCCTCAGTGCTGAAACTTCACTCCAGCATATAAAAAACACAACTATGTGCATTGTATCAAGCTTCCCATGCTTCAATCAGCGTTTGTAGCATCAAACTCAGCATGGCATATACGATACACTAGGCATTACAGGGATCATGTATGAATACTGACCACATTAAATAAAGAAAAATTGACATGGCCAATGTTTTCTGCTTCGCTCAGTCATTAAGATAAAAATGTGGATGGATAAACGAAGTTGCTCATTTGAAAAATTCAGTCTGATATAAGTAGAGCGTAATCAAAGCAACCGTCATGTAAGCCGTAAGGGATTGCTGTGGTTGCTAACATTTATACACGGAGAAGTATGGCTAGTGATGACGGTGTGTTTTGTGCTATTCAACAGACTGAAGGTTTGCTTGCTTTATTGCATACCTTATATGTGTGCCGTGTTTCTTTGTAGGCTGAACTCTTCAGTGCACCCACGGAGAAGAAAGAAGCAAACCCAAAACTGCAGCTGCCGAGATTTCTTGAAAAAGAAGTAAGTTGGAAATAAATCCTGCTACAAGAGCCCGCCGTTTGTTTGCTGAAGGGGAGGATGATTCAGGTGCTTATTGCTTTAACTCATGTTGCAGGCTCAGGGCTGCGACTACTTGGTGCTGTGGCTTGATTGTGACAAGGAAGGTGAGAACATCTGCTTTGAAGTCATCAACATCGTCAAGCCATTTCTAAGAAAGCCGGCATCATACAATCAACAGGTATGCCTCAGTTATGTAAAACTGTGGGACAGATCACCAGGAATTTGTATAGGATTTTTAATATATGGGCACTTATTAATGTTTAAGAAACAGGAAGAAGCAGAGTTAGAAACGTTTTTCTATTTACGTTAGCATGAAAAAGATTTCTGAGATATATTTTGGGGCATGAACACCTGGAGCTAGCCTTTCCTGACCATGCGAAAAAGATTTTCTTTTTTGTTGTTATTGGTGTTGGTCAAACATTTGCATTCTTTTGACAATGAAAGTAACCGAGAACTGTTGTACATAATCAGGTCTGGCTTTCGAAAACCTTGAAGTCGAGTTGTTTGTGCCATTAACGAGTTTACTTGAATTAGTGGTTGTTGGTTACGTAGCAGAAAATTGTAAGCAGCATTTTGAACACAGTCATACAAGGTTGCCTGTGTTTTAAACTGCCTGGTATCTAAGTTAATATTTGGTTATCTTTGGTTATTTAAGTTAATCTTTGTATTTTCAAGAAAGAAAATTTGTGGTTGAAGTGTCACTCAACACTGGGGAGACTGTTGTGTGTGTAAAGAATCTCTTTAATTTCAGCTGCTAGTGATCTGAAACAACACCAGCTTCTGATTGGGTTAAACTGAAATAAGGGGCACCGTAAGGTTAACTTCAAGTGTTCCACCAAGTGGAATCTCGGATGGGTGTATAGATCTTTAATCTGACAGAATGGCTCGAAGCCTTAGTGGGGTGAAGGGAAGGATGGGAAGGGTGCATAAATAATAATATTGGCCACACTGGCCAGTTTCTTCAAGGTTCCGCAGCACAATTAGAGTACCGCGTGTGTTGCCTGCAGGGTGTAGCAATCTGTTGAGGGTCCACAGTCTTGGGCTTGCATTGAATCCAAATTCTGCCGGGGCCCGAACACTCCCAGAGCAAATGTCCAGTATCCGGGCGGCTGTCCATAGAACAGTACCCACACATGGTGTGAGCATTGCCGTCTACAGGAACAACGTCAAAGAAGCATTTCCGAAAGTGCTTCCATTTTGCCAGTACATCCACAGTGCAGGTGGCATTAGCTTGTGTCCGGTGTACGACGATTTGCACTTGGCGTGGGAGTGTAATCTTTGTGTGCGCTCGTTTTGCAGTACATTTTCCGAGCTCGATTCAGTGCCATTACCGAGAAGGACATCAAAGCGGCCATGAACCAGCTGGTGGAGCCCAATGAAAATGAAGCCAGGTCCGTAGATGCTCGACAGGAGCTGGATCTTCGCATTGGCTGTGCATTCACTCGTTTCCAGACGAAATATTTCCAGGTAAACGCGCCCTACTATACTCATTGTTTAAAAGGGCTGCAGATAATTATTTTAATGTTAGTGTTTCATGTGCGTATTATGTGTAGTAACATATGTTCTTCATTCCGCCGTATTGATTGTTAACTAATCTTGAACTAGGAACTATGTGTTCTAGAAGAGTTTACTGTTGGGCCAGTTGGTCATCCACATTTTAAGTAGTAACTTAGCGCGATAAAGACACGGAAACAAGAATAGAGATAGGTGTGTAAGTGAGCCTTCTATCGCATTACTAGATGCCGAATTTAACTTGTGCAACCGCCTTTGATGTGCATGTACGTGTTTCTCTTCTGATTGGTAGGCGCATGTGTGACAAGAGGCTATATATGTAGTATCCTTCCTTCCATTAAAAAGTTGAGTAGCGCTTGTCCTTGTCCGCCTGTCTTGTTTCCGTGTCCTTATTGCGCTAAGTTACTACTTCAAATAGGAACTATGAATTGTAATAGGTTATTGTGTCTATATTTGCATTGAGGTACAGTGCTCACGAAATGAAACGTGACAGGGAGCATTTAGTAGAGCCCTGCATACGTGCAAAGTATTCGAAAGTACCATGTCATGTCAGTAGGAATCTGGTCACCAACGGTGATGTGGACTCCAATCTAAATGTAAGTTCCAATATTACGTCCATGTGATATGAACTGCAGCGGGTGGAAATGAAAGTATGCACATCAGTTAGCCCTAAATTTACATGCTTCATTCCGTGAGCACTGTACATACACTGGTTGCCATTGCCATATACTAGCACTAAAACACTTTATTATGATTATTATTTTATAGCCGAAGATTTACATTTTTTGTCAGATATCAAGGAAATTATTATAACGCACCCTGTTAAATTGAGCTCGATGTTCTAAACACACAAATAACAGTCACTCATGTGCTACGGCCATTTAGTACTATGGCATCAAAGTACCAACTCATTGAATGGATTTTGCTGTTGTAGTATAGTCAAAACCTGCGAGTACGAAATTATTGTGACAATTAAATATTTTCGTATCTCTGGCGATCGCCCATAGGATTCAATGAATTTGGTACCTCTTGACAACGAAATGTCGCTGTACTACAATCCTGAATCAACGAAATTTGCAGGAATGTAACTCCGCTTATTACCTACTCACACAAGGCTTGCAGGCTCCAAAATGTGCTCAAATGCGATTGCTTTTCACTAAAATTTCATAAAATGCCTCCACATTACACTTGCATGTGCGCCGCCATTTTGGTTTACAAAAACAACCTAGCACCGGAAGCAATCGCGCCAGAAACATGTCATGGCCGCCATCTTGTTTGTTGATCGCTCGTTTGAAGGAGCAGCATGTTGCTACCAACATGGGCAACGGGTTTTGTTCACTAAGTGCAGTGCGTAATGTGCGCCTTGGCGAGAAAAATGCAGCAAACACAAGGAAATCGATGTCGCACCGACATGGAATTATTTATGGCGCTTGAGATGGTGGTTGCAGCATGGAGTTCCATGCATCTCGCCATGATTGAGCGATCGTCTGGAAGTACACATTCCTTGCTTCAAGAATGCCGATTTTGGTTCCACCCAACAGGCTTTGTGTGCAGATTCGGCGCTGAACGTAGACTCGAGCAAACAGGCCGTAACCTTGATCGATTGCCTTCGGGTGTACCAGATACAATCACTTTCGAGCTCAACACCGGGCATGTCAGCGCCTACGGGCGACACGATGCGCTAGACAAATGCTGCTGCATGTCTGGAGCACTACGTCCGGTGTCGAGTTACTCAAGATCTCGCAAAAGTGATCGTATCTCCGAGAGCAATGGAACGAGAATACTGCTCCACGGCAGTATAGTCTTTATTTGCAAAATTTAGCGTAAAAATATAGAATTTATAGAAAAAATATTACATTTAGAGTGCTGCCCAGTGCTGATTGACGCATGCGAAGCATTTTGTACTATCAGCAGTGCGTTTCTATATCCTCGCAAGTGCATCAAACTTGGCTGATGGAATTTTGACAAAGTTTCGTTCTGTGACGCATTACGTATCTGTGCTATCTCGCTTCGGAACAACGAAATTATTGCGGAAGTGAATTTTTTCATGTTGCCCGCCGATTTCATTCTTGTGAGGTTGAACTGCATATTCTAGTGCAATCTGGTTTAAAATTGAGATTTCAGGCTCCTAATCACCTTTAGAAACGCTTATTTTTATAGCTGTCAGTTGTCAAAGGAATCTCTGACCGCTTCATTTGTAGGCTGTGGCACAAGGGTACGTTTTGGTGTTGGTTTGGCTTGTTGGCACTTATGAGCTCCCACAAATTTTAGGATGCCTGTTTTGGCTCAGTGTGATTTTTTTCAGTTTAACGATTGCCATTAGACAATCTTAGAGGTACGCCAAAGGTATATGTTAAGTTGAGCTAAAGGGGTTGATTAGTGCTGTGAGTTGTTCGAAGCTATACATTTACTGAGCGGGGAGCTTTGTTGTAAACTTGGAACAGGACTGGTGCTGCTGCTGTGAACATACAGCACTGGCTACCCTGACATAGCCCGGCCAGTTTGTAATTGGTAAATTTAGTCAGCCATGAACAATGAATAACATTAGTTGCATTATTTCATAAAAGAGAATGCTGTTTGATCCATTCTTTTGGATCCGTGTGTTAGAAAATTCACAGGTGCCATCTGTTCCAACACTCTACTGGCCCTACTCATTGCAGGAGTGTGGTGACATTCATATACAAGCCTCTGACTTAAACAAGCTGTAGTGCCAGACAAAGCACGACGTCCAAGATAGCTGTCAGTTCCGTTTGTTGCAGGCAAAAAAAAAAGAAAAGCAAGACGCACAAAAATCAAAAGTGGTGAACATACTTGTGCCACCCCGTCGTGGCAGTTCAAGATGGCATATATCAGAGAGGTGCCTGCTTCATGCAAGTTTATTGAGATGAGCCCCTGAAGCAGGAAAAATCGGCAACAGCTAAGTCGCTGGAATGTAACTGTTTTCTAAAAACATTGTGTGCTGTTCTAAGTCTTGTCTCTACTGTTCTAAGTTTACTGCTGCTTGTGTGTTCCATCTAAAAGTAAATTACCATTGGGTATTACCATTGGTGTTACCATTGGTATTACCATTAATAAACTACTTATGTATCCCACAGAAGGAGTGTGCGTGTGTCCTTATGATTTTGGGAATATTAAAGTTCACAGGCTGGCAGGCATAAATTTGAGAGCATATAACGATGTCTAGTTTGCATTTTGCATTCATTCGATATACAGTAAAACACCTTTACAATGAAGTGATTAGGGCCGCTTAAATCATTTGTTGTGCAGGTCGCTTTGTTGTATGTAAAGGTCACGCATCGCACAGCTCACAGTAGATCCGGGACAGAATTATTCCCTCGTTGTGCAGGTCATTTCATGGCAGACATTTGACTGTACTAAGATATTCCTAATTGCAGGGGAAGTATGGAAACCTGGACAGCGCTTGCGTGTCGTTTGGTCCATGCCAGACACCTACGCTTGGCTTTTGCGTGGACCGGCACGACAAGATACAGTCGTTCAAGCCGGAACCCTACTGGTTCCTCAGTGTGCAGGTGAGCAGTGCTTGCTCACTTTTCCTGATAGTGCGTGTAGCTCTTTAAAGAAAGAGCTCCATTAAAGAAAAGAAACTTTTGCCATAAGCGTGCCAGTCTGAGCAAGTGATAGTACATCAAAGTGAAGTCGTATGACTAAGCTCTCATACTGTGTGTTGGAACGACTAATTGTCCTTTTGCTTACTTCTGTTAGTGATGGTTCATCACTGACGACGCCTGCTCATTTTCACTTAAGCCTTTGTCATACGGCCGCACCCACGGAGACGACGTTAGTGGCTGCTCTTTGGCGCCTCAGCAGTACAAGCTGCTAGCTAACATACAATGTGGAACCGGCAAAAGAAGATGCAAGAAACAAAAATTAAGGTTTGCCGGCTGAAAGAAACCACACAAAAAATGTGTTATCTATTCGCGGGGGGTGTATGCAAGGCAACCTTTATTTTGTAACCATTGATAATTACGCTTCGCAGAAATATTTTGACACTGACACGGGTCAAGTTGCTGACTGATACTGAGCACACCTCCGCATGCCAGTCTTCAGTGCTGCATGAAAACAGCAGTGAAACCCCCTTTTATAGCTTTAAATTTAAAGTCAAACTGCAACTGTGAAAAATCGTGAATTCAAATAGCTTATCTTGCCATGGCATTCCTGTGGTGATGTGCTTTCTGTAATGCTTTGACACACTGAAGTCTTGAACATACCTAAAGGAACAGTGCTGAGTTATGCTGATACATTCTTGTCAAATCAAGGTGACAAGAAGTTAAAAACCATTCTTTACATTCTTTGCATGTGCAGTGTGATTGTGCTGCTTTTTTGACATACGGTCAAACCTCATTATAATGAAATTGGATATGACAAAGTAAGTGAAATTCTTGAAATCCCTGTGGAGGATTCATAGTGTAGTGCATGTGATAATGGATATAACAAATTAATTCTGGCTCCCCCTTGAACTGTATTATAACAAGATTTGACTGTATTCCACAGTTTTCCTTTATTTTTGTCATTTATTTGTACAACACAGCCAGCCTTTGGCTTGTCCAAACTGAAAAGGCGATGCATTGTAAAATTAGGCAGAAAAGAAATTCAGCACAAAAATATTAAGGGCTATACATGCACAAATTGGAAAGCACATTGACAAACTAAAATGAACGAAAGTGTAAGTTTTGTGTCGCACACCTTTTGGTTTTAATAGAAACATGTGATAGCGTAATATTGATGCTCTAGGCGCTCATTAGTGAATTTGGTGGTATCTGGTACCAGTAAGCCACTGTTCTAAGTAAAAAGAATGCTTAAAGGTTTTGGTTCTTATGCAGAAAGGGGTTAATGGTTCTGCATGATAATGCCTGGTTACTCGTATTGCTTGTAACTTCAGATATAGGTCAGGACTTACTGATAGCTTGTTTTGCTGCAGAAAAAGAAACTTGAGCCGTAGAGATTTTCGTCAAGCTTTAAATGTTGATATGCCTTGATCAGTAATTAAGTTGCTAAAGGAATCCCTTGTGCAGAATTCTTAAAGGCGCACTGACACCAAAATTCCCACTTGAAATAAATGGTATATTCTATTACTGAAAGCTCATAGGTATCATCTGGAAAGTGTCAATAACAAATTCAGCTAAGAACAAATTTTAATTTAATTTTGAAGTTTGTGCAAGCGAGGGATCTGAAAGTGCAGCACCTATTGATTAAATCATCAGCATATGTTCTGTTTGTAAACATTGTTACGTCACAAGTTTCAGTTTACTTGCAACGTAATTGGCTTGCCTTGCCGTTAGGAAGGCGTTTCAGCGCTGTTTGCATTGGGTGACTAGCATTCGCCACACACGAAGCATACGTGCGAACTTCTTACCGCTTATGGGTTACCAGGTTACCGGTGCCATGGCCGGCAGTAGCAAAGCTGGTGGCAACATCTTATGATGATTTGTCCACCTACAATGCATTTGAACTTTTTTTTTTCAAGTCAGTGTTAGTGTGCAAGGGAATTATCAAAAAGTATGGTATGTTAACCATTATGTCACTATATATGCTTTACACCAGTACTTAGGTAGAATATTTAATATGCAATATTAATTTTACATGCTGTCTGCTTAGACACTGCGTCACTAGATGTAACTGCCAGTGTTGTTTATTCCGTGCACCTCTTCGCTTACTCAGTAAACCACAAACGGTATGAAGTTTGCGGACGCACTAAAACTCTTTTTTTCCCGCATGATATTGCATAGTGGACTTCTGCCCAACAAAGCATTACAATGGTTTAGCTATGCAGAGGTTTCTCACCAAACTAGCACCAATCTAGCAAGCGAAATAGGAGCACAGATGGCACAGTAGATGGTGCGCCAATGAGCACCACAAGTCTGCACACTCACTTGATCATCGCTGTTTCCAAGCGTACCTCTTATGTCACGGGTGCTTTTCAAGATTGAAACCGTGATTGACGGTAATGTACAAGCATATAACTAAACAATTGGCGCATGCTGGAGCCAATGAGAATTTTGCCATAAATATTAGGTCAGTAGCTACTGATTAAGTGCAAGAAACACAACTCAAAAGATTTTGTGCAAATGAATGAATTGAATGAATTCAACCCCCTTTTGCTTTGGCACCGTTATCACAACTACCTACTCGAATCCAGGCCATCCCCGATTCTAAGCTGACACCCAAATGTCCATCCAAAGCCAGAAAAAAAAAAGAAACGAAAACTTACCTTCTATATAGGCCGAACAAAAATGTGAGGACACCGTTAACAGAATGAAAACAGCATTTATTCAGTACGAACATGCCGAGCCCACTCTACGTCATCATCGCTGCTATCTTCATAGCTATCTTTCTTATCACTGTCATTTCCTCGTTGTGGCACATGCAAAAAGCGTCTCCCATTGTCCCCTCCAACAACGGCCGTTTTTCTCATCGATGCTGAAGTCCCGCCCGGCTTTAACGTTTGACAAGCCTCTGCGGCTAGTACAACTTTTCATTTGAAAGCGGCAGCATAGTGGCATCTCGTGTTTGGTGCCATTATGATAATGCTATGCCACACGTCCATACGACCCAGGTCAGAATGGCGATATCGCCCATATACGTGTTGGATACTAGCATGGCTAGCAGAGGCTGCGATCCTGACTTTTCTGGATGGTGCCAGCTATGCATCATATTTATAATTTTCAATTAAAGATTGGCACGTTATTTAAAATCATTGAATCTGAGCTGACCCTAGAGTTTGGTATATGATTATTTGAAAGAAAACTATAGAGCTAGATTGGAATATATGCAGTATATGTTACATGAAAGCTGTTGTAGACTAAATGTGCACATCAATGTGCTTTCACGCATTTATTTCATTGAAATGAAAGTAAAAAAAAGGGTCACCTATTACAGTGACAGCAAGTTCTTTTTACGTAAGAATAATAAAAAATAAGAAGTGTCATCACAGGCCTAAAAAAATCTAGAGTGGAGTTAAATAGTAGAGTAAATCAAGTCCACGGATACTACCACTAGTACTAGGCACACTGTAACATCTATAGAGGGCCACGGCACTAAGGCTTATAATGAGTTCTGGACATACACACAAGACCACGTTGTGGTCCAAGGTGAACCAGTGAACAGAGGAAGAAAATACAGAGAGGACCTAATATACACCGAGAGACACAACTGTCAAAAGCGGGCTTCGTCACAAAGATGTGCATTACACACTTATTTGACTAAAAGTGCACATAAATACAAATGAAGTTATCGCGTGCCGTATTAACGTTATTGAAACTGAGTGAAAAGTGATCTTCTGTGCCTAATCTTACCTGCAGGTCAAACTGACTAACGAGCAAACCATGACACTGGACTGGGAGCGGGGCAGGATATTTGACCGGGAGGTGGCCATGGTGTTCCTGTCCCAGACCTCCAACATCAAGGAAGCTGAGTAAGACATCCACTTGTTTCTAGCTTTGACGGCTCTCACCGGGTGCACCAGGATGATGGCAGTGTGAATTAGAGAGCAAATGAGGGTAGCTGGTGATATAGTTGAGATCTACAGGAAGAGACGAAGTTAGGCAGATGACTGGTAGTCTGTTATAGTTACAGTATGGGGTTTCGAGAGAAAGAAAAGACAGTTAAGGATGGCATAAAACTAGTTAGTGTAATAAAATTATGAAATTTGCAGGCATATGTTGGTGTCTGTATTGTCCAATGTTTGACGAAAACTCGCCAGGTGAGGGCGGTGTGTGGTCAAAATAAAACGAGCACTCTCCTAAGGTTGAAAGAAAACACACACATTATTGACGCATTGGGACCGTTATAGGTTCCTTGCTTACAGTGAGGAGGAGTGCGACAGGGTCTGACTACTTACTAATGCTAAAGCTTTCACGTGACTCGGTTATGCAGAAGAGGCTATGTGCGTTAGAGATAAAGAAATCTCTAGACATCCTCACTTTAACTTCAATTTGGTCGTGGACATCCTATAAATGTCTTCCTTACGCGTTCTTGTCCCACAGTCTTCTATTTTCTGTTTTGTTTTTTTGCCTAAAGTGTGATGAATGCGCCAAAGCAAATTTCAAGTCAAAAAGGTAAAAGTGGCTTTATACTATGATATGCGCACAGGGAAGGACATTCTAATGAAAATTAATGACACTAGATTGCTAATTTTTATCCCGAATGCCACACTGTTACATATAAAGCCAGCTCTGGTATGCTTGTTGACTATTTCAAATAAAACTGTGACCATATGGTGCATACATTTGTGTTCGACACTGGGCCAGAAGTGCTTATTTCTGCACCAAGTCGGTTTTTTGCCTGCGTCAGGATCTGCACCAAAAAATCAAACGGCTGTGCCACCGCTGAACTTAGTTACCAGCAAATTAACATTTCACTTTCATTGTTTGTGGGCACAATTTGAATAAAAAATTTGTTTCAACAATTGGCCCAGGCAAGTGGCTAGACAGCATAAAAAGTAAGGAATGAAGTTTCGCAAGCATTTTTTTTTTCAATTTGACTAATAATAGCTGTTTTACATGCTATTAAATAAAAGCCTTCAAATTCTGGCAACCATGTGGCAGACAAAGTAGCAAAATAAAGAATTGGTGGAAATAAAAGAAAAAGAATCCGCTTGCAATATGGGCAACATCCGATTTTTCAGACGCCCTAGGGGCCACGAAAACGTCCGAAAATTCGGGCAGTCCGAAAACATGCACGCCTTTTACTGTGTCCAAGGGCTGAAATCATCACAGGCACATTCCAAATAGCTCTGCAGGCCTGCCGGTACACTTATTAGGCATATTGGTGCTCATATTAGGTCTGGAAATGACTGTTGCACGCATGTATAATTAAGAAATACAGGCCGTGTCCCATGACAATTACCCCTTCTCACTCTTGGTATGCTTCAGTGCAATAACGCAATACATCGCTTATGCTTCGCTGCATAATGCTGCCATATTCAAGCAAAGCCGACTTTCGGGAACCGGCATTATGCAACATGTCGTGCTTTCCGAGCTTCAGAGCCATTGGCAAGGATTACAAAGGTGGAATCGGCGTCATTGCTCACAGCGGCAAATTCTTTCAATGAAGAACATGGCACCAAGAGCAAGAAGCTTGGTAGCAAACGTCGAAGCAGCTAAGCCTAGCGGTGCTGCAGTGGTGGCTGTGGCTGCCAACGGATTTGTGTGCACAAGTACCGGTTCGAGGTGGCAAGATATCAACAATGGCAGTGGTGGTGGCTTCGATTAATGGCATTTCTGACCAGCTGGCATGGCAAAAAGTCTGGAAAATCAGAGAGTGAAGGGTTTTCACATTCGAAATTTGAGACGTTCTTACTCATTGACCCTACCGGGTACGTAGCGGTGCCACGTACGTATCCAAATTATCGAGCATATAGAAAAGTCAGGTGCCCAGAAAATTGGTCATTGGCTGCATATGATACAGTACACATTAAGCTTCTTGATGCAAAAGGAATTTTAATTCTATGTGCTGTTAGTGTGGAGATATTGAGGCCTCAATATTGGAAGGAGTCAAAAATGAATTCAACTAAACTTGTTGTTAGGCCAAAAAAGGGACGGACAAGGCTGTAAACCATAAGCACTCCATGAGCGCTTATGCTGTTCAGTGTTAACCAAGTTGTTCTTGTGCTCTTTTAAATTTACTTTACATCAAAAACTTGTGTTTAAAGAAAAGTACAAAAACCGAGCACCATAATTTAATAAATATTAAGAAATATTATGGACATATCTACAAAGTTATATTTTTATAACTACCAGGTATATAGACCAATTGCCTGTCTGTGTTCGATTGCTAGCTTAGCGAATCAAGTTGACGATTGTGAAGCACATCTTGTGAAATCAATCAAAGTAGAGCATCAAAGCAATCTGGGTCGAGAGTTTTTAGCGATGCCTTTTCCGATCCTATTCCTTCTCACGCATCGTTGGTGGTGAGAGTGGTGCTCTGCCCACATTATCAATGGGATCAGCTGGTCATATAAGCAGTGCGTGGTGGCTTGATGCTCATACATGCCCATTGTTCGAGGTGGCCTGGTCCATCGCATGCTAGGAGGGAGGAGGTTGGGCAAGTGAGCATGTGGTAACGTCATCGAGCGTGCCCCAGAAGTGATGAGGCTTTCCTGCTATTTTTAGGCTGTGCTGCTCTGCTTGCTTCTGTTTAGTCTCAGCTCCCAGGTCATGTTTCCTTGTCATTAGACTGTTTTAGCATGTCCGGTGTTCGGGTGAATGCAGGCGGGCTGGGCATATTACCGGAGGGCTGGATGCAGAAACCTGAGTGCCTTGCACGGTGCAGCCGCCTGGTGACGCAGTGCTCAACCAGACAGACATGGCTAATGTTGCAGTAACCAAGTGTGTTCTATTTCGCTGCTGGTGTAAATTTTTGCCATTGGCATAATTGTGTTGCTGCTGAAAATTAATGCCTGCAGCAAAGTAGAATACAGTTGGTTACTGTAACATTAGCTGCGTTTGTCTGGTCGAGCTCTGCGCCACGGGATGGCTTCAACATGCAGGCTGCTCATGTTTACGCCTGTTCCCCACCGGTTAAACGCCAAGTTTACCCTAATACCAGCCAAGCTAAACTCTATTTTTACAGCACACGGCATTATGGCCGTTCGTGATGCATTGAGCCTTCGTCTTTGGCTCGGATTTGTCCATAAACAGTTCATAGGAGTGAGAAATTTAGTTTGAAATAACCGCTGCGCCGTTTCTGGATTTTGAATTCATTGGAGGTTTTCGCTATTCACATACATAGGACTTTGTTACGACCAGCAAGGCAATTTGAATTAAAGGATTTCAAATTATCAGGATTCCATTGTAGCTGTATAATGCGAAAATAGCACTTCCAAATTCATGATTTTTTGGTCTACAAGACCATTAACCCCCTAAATTTAAAGCTGTGCAGGCAGCTGGATTCGCTTTTTCGTTTCTGTATATGTCACAGTGTTTAGGAACTAACTGGATTATGGCAGCGTGGTCAGTGATTTTCGTTATACACCACGACACCCGCATGCCTCATAGCATTAACCAAAAGTGTTCACCAATAACCAACCCCACAGCATGTCTCAGCAGGTCTGCTGCGAAGCTATTGCTTGGCTTTGACAGTCATTCTCTAATGTTTTCTGCTCCATTTTTTTTTTCGTTTTCTTGCAGGTTAACAGATGTCACCCAAAAAGAGAAGAGCAAACCTCGCCCCGTGGCCCTCAACACGGTGGAGCTCATGCGCATTGCGAGCTCCGGCTTGGGCATGGGACCGCACCACGCCATGCAGATTGCGGAGCGTCTCTACACCCAAGGTTACATCAGCTATCCGCGAACGGAGACCACCCAATACCCTGAAAACTTCGACCTCAGGTAGGGTCCAGCTGACTTGTCTTGGGATTCCTTACAGACTAGGGCTTTTGCAGTAAACTTTCGGCCTTGAGAATCCACAATATTTCTAATGATACGTTCGACTGTTCCCTTTCAAGCTTCTAGAGTGTCTCACAAGGCAGTTTGCATTTGGCGGGTCGAAATCAAGCACTCGGAACATACTTTCGGGCTACATTCCGAGCATCACGCTCCAGCTTGGAGCACTTAGAGGTGCTCTCACCTTCGAGCTAGGAGCATGACTGAGATCCGACAGAAGTCTGATTACCTTATTTACTCGATTCTGACGTGCCCTATATAGCAATGCTTTCCGTGACCTAAAAAAAGAAAGGTCCTTTTCAGTACTGTGCACCTCATTCTTTCATACAGAAATAAAACTTTCTCTCATTTGTAAAAACAAAGGTTTACTCTCGATACGCTAAAGTTGCGATAAAAGAAAAAACATTGCAGTTTCACCCGAAAGGCGAAGCATTGATTGCGATAGCGAATTAGTAGACAGCTATGAGAAAATTGGGTTTAAAATACGTGAGCATACTCTTTTGCGTGTGCCGTACCTTGTTATCCTTGGTAAAAATGAGCAAGAGCAAAAGATTATCACAATGCTAAAAGTAAGGATAGTAGCTTTAATGGCCGCATAAACTTTTAAACATTTACTTATTTGCTAAATTAACAAGCATGGTGTCACGTACGCACAAGTAAACATGAACACATCTCACTCGATGACCGTGGAAACTCTTTATCAAAACGCTGCATTGAGGAAGTGCGGTAGCGGGAGTGAGCGAATTGACCTTTCTGCGGCCTCTCACTTCAACGTGAACTAAGCGACGATAACACGGCACGGTGCGTCTAAACGCATAGGCTTGGTCTCCATCGCAGATCACTTTCAAGATAACAGCCACGTGGCCACGTTGTATGCAACAGCTGCCAGAGTAGAACGCCTCTCCTGTTTGCGCCAATCCCGCACGCAAGTTTCGGGAACGCCAAATGCCCATGATACAGCCCGATTTCAGTCCGTCTCCGCACACGTGACCATATTCCCCTTAATTGTGGCATTGTGATGAACTCTGCATGGTTTCTCAGTCGGTACTTCCATGCTGATAGAGCAAACCACAGACCAAGCCAGGCTCGAAGCGCGTACGAGGTGGCCGTTTTGAAATGCCGATAGTGATATGGTAATACAGATTTAGGGTCATACTCAATTCTAATGCTCACGCAGTTTTTCGACCCATTTTATTGGAAAAAGGTGCGGCTTATATTTGAGTAAATATGGCAGGTGAATATTGTGGTGAAGCTGCAACAGTGGCGGCTGCTGTTCAAGATTGCTTGCCCTTTGCGCATTTTCTTGTTTACATTGGATCTGATGGCTACAAAATGAATCTACAATCACAGTTTGGCGATTTACTGAATGTTGGTGCCAAAACTGTTTTCCGGGAACGTAAAACCAGTAAAGTAAGCGTAACTCAATCAGGTCATTTTTTATGTTCTCAGCCACGAACACTGGCACCTTGAAATCATACGTAACAGGATCTTACCAGTGAGGTTCTACTGTATGCAACTCTGTTTCCCAGAGTCTTCTCACTCAGTGACCTTGAGGGTAACACAAATAAAAAATAAATTATTGAATAATACATTACAGATAAACAAAAAGTCCTGTGCAGGCCTTGCGATTGTGTTCATTTGCTGGTTCACTGCAGCACAGTTCAGACTGAGCAAAAGTTAGTAGAAAAAGTTGGTGATCTTTAGCTGTGCATCTGACTCTTCCTTTGCACCAGGGGCACGCTGCACCAGCTCCAGAGGGTGCCAGATCTCAGCGCAGATGTGCAGGACCTTCTCTCCAAGGGGATTAACAAACCGAAGTGAGAACCTAATATTTGCTTATTTGTGTGTTGGCAGATTGGTTGTTGTCTCCTAGTCCTTGCTGTGGCTTGTTGGTCTTCGTACTTGTCATTCCCTACGTAACCCGGCTGCTTTTGGGAAGGGGCCAAGTGACCCTGTGCGCTTGATTTAGAAATTTAATTTAGAATAATAATTTTGCATGTTGGGAGGAATTTGACGTACGGCTGCAAAGGGTTAAGGACTCGAACTTGCCCTGAATTATTTTCAATGGACATAGTGCGTTTTGTAAACTTCTCTTCGTTTGTCGTGTTTATATTAATTTGTTTCTTCTTTTTTGCTCGAACTGTGTTTAGTCTTAAATTTCATAAACCTGTTCCAGCCAACATCTTTTAATTTGACCCTAGCGAGACCGACAAAATTGATTGAATTATCCGGGGAGTTGTATTAAGTACGATTCACATGAAACATAAAAACAAACTGCCAATTCATGTGGCAGTATTTGCCCAAGTATAACAGGCCCCCAAATCAAACTTGCGCCCTCTTTTTAGGCGCCTAAAGTACAAAACTAATGTAGAAATGTCATTGAAGCTCCTAAACAAAATAGAAAGCCAACGCATGCCCAAAATTTTAGCAAAAAATGGCTGTGGCTTAGCTAAGGTTAAGCCCAGGATGCGAAGCATACTAGCCTTTATTTTAGTTGTTGAAGCACTGTTTAGCCTGGTGAACTGCTGTTGCTTGGCTATATTTGGTTCAGCTAGACGAAGAAACAACTCTTGCAGGCGAGCGCACGAGCTGAGACTCGGCTATGTAGCTACGCGGCCGCAAGCGAGCGCACGAGTTGAGCCTCTGCTTTTGCAGCTGTTATGACGTCATATGGTAGCTACGCGGCCGCGCGCGGCGCAGCAAGGAATAGCGTGGTTGTGCGGCTAGTATGCGTCGCATAAAAAAACGACCCAAGAAAGAGAACGTACTTTGCTATCTGTGATGTCACACGAACGTGGCGGTGTTTGGTTCCGCTGTACAATTAAAGTAAAGAAAACATTGATCATAACTTTATCTTTCCAAATAATTCTTATAGGTCGTTACACAATTTAATGTTCAGGCTTAGCTTGGTTAAGCCAAGAATGCGTTGCATATTGCGCGAGTTGGAGCCCAGCTTTTCCTCCGGCTGTCATGACGTCACGTCACGTGGTTGCGCTAAAGGTCAATGGTGGCTGCGCGGCCACGCCCAAGGGCTGAACTGAGTGATTGCAATATGCAACGCATAAAAATAGAAGCAACCTAATAACAAACATAGCAAACTTAAAAGAGAATAGACCCACATATGAGACGCGCAGCAATGAACAATGGCTCATACCCTCAATAGTGGCTGCGCGGCCGCGCCCAAGGGCTGAACTGAGTGATTGCAATATGCTTCGCATAAAAAAAAAAGGCAAGGGTGTTGGTTGCCCGACGGTGGTCGGTTTCCAACTTCGCTGCATGGTTTTTAATGTGAGGTTCACAGCAGTACAATAGTCTTGTGCAGTAAAGCATACAAATGCCACAAATGCGGTTTTGGTTTCGTATCCGATTACACCGCGCAGGCAAATTTTGGCCCAATTTTCTTTTTTTTTTTCAAAAAAGAAAAAAAGGTGTTTTAGAATCGGGGAACTATCGTAATCAGACATTGCGAGTTGCGATTATTGCTTGAAAATCTCCCAGGCCAAAAATAGGCGTTTTCAACAAGAGATTGTTGTGTGTTCAACACAATCACTGTCCCCTAAGCTCTGCCAAGACAGTTATTGCCACTAAAATTGTAGCTATTTAGGTCATCACAGGGCATGTGTGCATACTAACTTGCCAATTTCAAATTATCCAGTGAACGCCAATTTTAGGATCAAAATAACAAAAGTTTGGGCCCCCAGAATTGCAGAGGCGCTCATCAGGACCTTCGGTCAGGCTGGAAATTATTGGAAGCCTAGTGTACATTGAGTGACATGCTATATTGACCAAAGTTCTATATCATGCCAGTTGGTTCAAAATTCCAAGATGCCAACTTTGTGAAAACTGTGAAAACAGACGAGCACAGAGCAGTACCAGATGCACTGGCACAGTGCACGTTTAATTTGTGTCTCTCGGCCTTGGTTCTTGTCCCTTCATGTAGCTAACTTTTTAAACTCACGTTTTCTTTTCCTTTTGCAAGTCGGGTCTGAGTGTGTTTGATGGAACATACATTCTCTTTCTGTGTCACGTGCGCCACAGAAAGGGCCATGACGCCGGCGACCACCCTCCGATTACACCAACCAGGGATGCGTCGCGGAGTGAGTTGGATGGGGATGCGTGGAAGCTGTACGACTACATCGCGAGGCACTTCGTAGCTACGGTCAGTATCATTGCCTGCTTTATTCGTGAACGCTGAGAACTACACTTTGTATGGTAAAAAGTTAGTCTGTGATCGGTGTTCTGCCATTTTCAAACTCTCTCTAGTGCATCATGGCACATGAATGATGACAGTTGGTTGGTTTTAGTGTCTGTTGTTATAATTGTGCTTTCCGTGTGCAGCGCAAATCAAACAACGAGTATAGAGAGGCTGCAAATCAGCTGCTAAACTTATTTGGGGAAAGGTTAGTGTTTACAGGAAGAAAATAAAGGCAATCACAAGAAATAACACAATCATTCACAGCTAGCAATGCATATGACTGTGCTAGTTAGTATTTCATTGCTGAACTTCTGGCGCGCAAAGAAAAATAGACCAATGTGTTGCATGCAGACTGCAGAAGATTACCTGCATTGTTTTTTACGCAGTTGTCGCGGCCTGTTTGTTTTGTCTTTCTGGTTGCTTGTCAATATTGTATCTGTGCATAAATATCAGGTACTCTGTAAAACAGCTTCATTGGAATTAGCATTCGTATTTGTGTACCATGCAGGTCTGTTTATTATTCTTTTTGGTGCACTATAATTTCAGCATCACAGCTAGAATTCATCACAGCTTATGCATTCAGCGTCATCAAAACAGCAGCGAAACAGATTACAAATGTTTTGAAGTATTTGTTGGCTTTTGCTGCATCTCTAGGCATGTCCATGCCATTAACTCACAAGAATACCCTAGGTATAGGAGCAAGATGGGTTGTTAGAGTGGGAGTGTCATAGCAAATTCCTACCCGGCCACTTCACAAGTTAGCCCGAGCTAACTCGGTATACTGTAGTCATGGGCGACTTCAATGCAAAAGTGGGAAAAAAGCAGGTTGGTGGACAAGCATTTGGCAACTATGGCATGGATTCTAGGAACCACACTAGGAGAAATGTTGGTAAAATTCGTGGAAAGGAATAAGCTGCGAATAAGGAACATCTTCTTCAGGAAGCGTTATAAGAAAAAGTGGACCTTGAAGAGCCCTGATGGTGAAACCAGAAATGAAATTGATTTCATACTTTCTGCCGATCCCAGCATAGTGCAGGATGTAGAAGTGTTGGGTAGGGTAAAGTGCTGTGATCATAGGTTAGTGAGGGCTAGGATTCACCTCAATTTGAAGAGAGAAAGAGTAGAATTGGTCAAGAAGAAACAGGCCAGCCTAGTCGCAGTAAGGGTAAAAGCAGACCATTTCAGGTTAGCATTTGCAAACAAATATGCAGCTTTAGAACATGGACATGAAGGTGACATAGAGGCAATGAATAATACTGTAACTAGGCTGGCTTCAGAATCAGCAATTGAAGTGAGTGGTAAGGCAACAAGGCAACCAGTAGGTAATCACTCCTAAGTAACAAAGGACCTAATAAAGAAACGACAAAGAATGAAAGTGTCAAACTCAAGAGATCACATAGAATTTGTGGAACTGTCAAAACTAATCAACAAGGAGAAAATAAGGGATATTCGAAATTATAACGTGAAAAAGACTGAGAAAGCAATAAAAAATGGACGCAGCCTGAAAACAGTGAGAAGGAAACTAGGCATGGGACAAACCAAGATGTATGCACTGAAAGAGAGACAGGGTGATATCATCAGCAATCCCGAAGATATAGTAAAAGCAGCGGAAGAATTCCATACTGCCCTGTACAGTACCCAAAGCAGCCACGATGCCTCCATTCGAAGTAGTAACGAACAGTTTACAGAGGCTCCTTCTATAACTAGCGATGAAGTTAGAAGTGTCTTGCAAGACATGAAATGGGGAAAAGCAGCAGGAGAAGATGGACTACCAGTTGGTCTAATCAAAGATGGTGGAGACATAATGCTTGAAAAGCTGGCGGCCCTTTGTACAAACTGTCTATCGACTTCAAGGGTGCCAGAGAACTGGAAGAATGCCAACATTATACTACAGAAGAGTATGCATTTGGGCTGGTTAGTTCATGATTACGAGCAGTAAACAGCCCTAAACAACAGGACGACGAGAGGGACACAGACCACAGCGCTGACTAACAACCAAGTGTCTTTAATGGCACTTAGCATGTTCTCTATAGCATGTTCTCTATAGAATTACATGATGTATGGAAATAATTCCCATTTTTCTGTGAGTTTGATATATACGGGCTTGAAAGACAAGGTGTCCAGATGTCTATTGTGAGTGCCATTATGTGGTCAGGTAATGCCACTATGTCATTATAGCTGAGCTTGTAACACTGGGTGCATCTTTATTGAGCAGTGAGGGTGGATTGGATTTGCCTATTCCTTTGCAATTGCCTGCACTGTCACACAAGCTGGCGCTGTTAAACAAATCTGTATAGCCGACCTCGGTTAATTCGACTTTTCACTTAATTCAAATGCACTGAAATGTCCTGGTGAGAAACCATGCATTACTATGGAAGGAAAACTCATTGAGTTCGAACACTAAAACGCTTTCTTTCTGTTAATTCGATTCCCAACCAGTTGAATCTGCACTCCTTCGGGTGTGCTGCTGGGGTAGTACAGTCGAATCTCGTTAATTCGAACACGCTTAATTTGAACTTCCAGTTCATTTTAACTGGCACCGTGGTCCCGTCAAAGTTATGTGTATTCCAATGGGCGAAAACGTCCGGTAATTCAAACACGCAAGCATTTGCAACTTTGCAAATTTGAACATACCGGGCTCTGACAGTGCTCTCAGCAGCGCGCCAAATCACGTGGCAGCAGCTCTGACCAGCATTGCTCTGACCCCGACATGGAGTAAAGGCTTAGGAGAATCCCTTGAACGCCGCGTGCAATATGAAAAATAAAAGGTAGTGGCGGACATTTCACCCTCTCTGAAACGGCAAGGTCGCCATTTCTGCGTCGCGCCATAATGCCCAGCCACACTAACGGCAAAACGCACACCACGGGAGGGATTGGCCCTGGGCCGCTTTTTTGCGGCTTGCTGCGGCTGCAAGTGAGGTGCGAGTGGAGGAGACCAATAAGGGTGGCCCCTACAGTGACATATGCACGGGAAACTGGTATCATGTAGACCCGCCTAACTGCCCTACTCAGACTCGCATCTGGTTCAGCTGGACCGCTTGTTTTGCACTATCGTCTGCTCGTGTCAGCTCCCACCCATGCTTGTTTTGGTTGGCTTGGCTAGTCTCGTTCACGCTTGTTTTTTTTTTTTTACAATGACGCGTCTTAACCGAGACATCCCGGTAGAAATGTTGTTGGAGAAAGTGTGCCATATCCGATTCTGCACGACAAGACAGAACCTGAATACAAGGACATGAAGGAAACACTCAGTACCTCATTCTCCTTGTCTTTTGAATGCAGCAGTGGATTCTAATTCTAGGATTGAAATAACAATATGGGCACCGGCTAGGACCTTCACTTGTTATAGGAAAAATTGAATTAACAGGAGTCGAATTATTGGAAATCTAGTGTACTCAGATTTTCACTGCTGCTAGCGTAAGCTGCAAAGTTTTCCCCCAACATATGTTGCTTCTGGATTGCCTAATTTTTCGCATGATGCGAGCAAAATTGTGTTGAAAAACTGGGGGCTGCCGTCTGATCTCTCTCTCTCGCTTTCTTTTTTTTTTTCTTTAGTCATGAGATTTTTACTACTCGCCGTGGTTGCTCAGTGGCTATGGTGTTGGGCTGCTGAGCATGAGGTCGCGGAATCGAATCCCGGCCACGGCGGCCGCATTTTGATGGGGGCGAAATGCGAAAACACCCGTGTGCTTAGATTTAGGTGCACGTTAAAGAACCCCAGGTGGTCAAAATTTCCGGAGTCCTCCACTACGGCGTGCCTCATAATCAGAAAGTGGTTTTGGCACGTAAAACCCCAAATATTATTACTATTAAATTTTTACTTCAAAAGTCAAGGAAAAGCTGTAAAAGTGAGGGAATTTCAAAAAAAAGGAATTTGCTAGCTTCCCTGAAACATTTTGACACCCATCGCTGCACACTGATTGAGTTGCACTTCAAAAGCAAGAAATGAATAACATTACACACTACTTTAAGCATTAATAAAAAAAGATTTGAACTTGTTTATATTGCTGCTGTTTGTTATTTCGAACTTTCAAATAATTCGGCCTAATCTTGCGGTCACACAAAGGTTGAAATTCTGAGAGACGACTGTACACAGAAATTTGCAGTTTGGTTGCTGTACCTTACTTCAACTTTGTTTCAACTTCAGGTGAGCGAGGACATGAAGTACCTGCAGACCACGGCGTCGTTCACGGTTGGCGAGGAGCGCTTCAGCCTGACAGGCAAGAGCGTCATCAACCCAGGCTTCACCAAGTTCATGTTGTGGCAGGCGGTTGCTCCCGAGGAGGCCCTGCCGCAGTTGAGAGCCGGCACCACCGTCCCCATTGTACAGGTAATGCACAGGACGGACGCACACTGCTACGTTCACTTAAGTCACTTAATACAGACTAACTGCAGCTAAGCTTTGTCATAACAAAGTCGCATTCGTAATGAGAATACCTATGCTACATCTGAGGTTCATTAAGATATACAAGTGGAACCACATTCGTACGTTTTGAAATAAAGTACGAGAAAAAACATAACCGTGAAAATGTATGACCTGAAGTAACTAAATAATTTGGCAGACTCAACTGTAGTTGACATCTACGTTATGCAAAGCGTTGTGCGGATCGTTGTAGCACGAGACGACGATGCACACCGGGGGACCCGAGCGGCCCGATATGTGCTTTGTTTTCTTATATATTGTGTACTGTTTTAAGACACGAGAAACCGAAATAAAATAAGCCGGTGGGCAACATGGTATCAGAGCAAAACGTGACGCTCACTTTGACCTCCTGCAGCAGGGAACGGTGGCGCATTTGAGTTATCGGCTATTAAAAGCGCACAGGATGCTTTTAACCACACTATGCCACGTGCGCTGTGAAGCAGATAGGTGAAAATGCTTATCACAATAGGGCCGGCAGTGATCGCTATGAATGCGACGTGCAACAGCCTGCGAAATTTGCTGCCACCAGAAGCGTAAACGGAGAGTGTGTTGGCATTTTCATAAGAGGCGTGTGGGCAAGTACTGTGGGGACGCTGATGTGTGGCGGGTGTCTACTGCTCTCAATGGCGCACGCCTCGGTATTATTTTTTTTCCACGTGATATCTTGCGGCTTGGAAATGTATCATGTGATCGCTGTTTGACGATGTACTAAGTATTGGTGTCAGAAGATGGCATTTTTTTGGGAACATATCAAGTGGTACAAAAGAAGCCTAACTATATTGAGTCATTTCTCACGCGGGCAAATCGTACGAAACGGGATCATATCAGCAAGGATCTGTTGTTTTCATTACAAGCTGATATTAGTGAGCAGCTTGTTGGATTACCTCGTTGTACATATCTCGTATTTAGGGGTGTGCGGAAATTTGAATATTTCGAATATGATAATTTTGATATTCATATTTGTTTCATGAACTTCAGTGAAGTATACATCAAGATATTCAATTAAATAAGAATATTCGAAACAAATCGAATATATTGCTGGCTGTGCAGGAGAAAACACTATTTTTAGGGTTTCTTTGTATCTAATCTATGTGCTTTATATTGCGCTGGATTTAGTGATTTCATGCTAACAAAAGTTTTCCTGTAAGGTTCACTCAGCCACTGCACGGGTAAGCTGTGCGGGATAGCCAGCTTCACAGTAGTAGTAGCAAGGGGCATGGGTTTGCAGAACATGAGGGTGTATTTAGAGTGCAAAGAAAGATGATTGGGGTGACTGCGCACAATAAGCCCACTGCAATAAGAATTCTCCTACCAAATGTATAGGTCCAGTGAGCCGATCCGTAGCAGCCATGCCCGTCCACGCAGCCTCATTAGGCAGATATGCCAGCTCCTCGCTGCATGCCCAAGTCGCGCTTTCGTGCTACGTATCGCATGCTTGTTACAACATTTCAGGTTAGAGCAATGGCTGGTGTGCTACCAAAATGCGCTTCTAAGCAAAGCCTACAAATCTTGTAAGCGATGCATGTTCGGCAATGGGCCTACATGCCTACATGCTACACGGTATCTTAAAAGGTGCTATTCTAAATGAATACTGATGTATTGCACATGCTTACTTGGAGTTATAATCAAAACATTTTTTTGTGCCATCTGAGGTGCCCTTTCCTAGTTGACATGAGCCAAATACACAATGCTTTAGTATAACTGCTTATGAGTCTGATTTCTTAACGTTGACAATGCACTGTTGATGCTCCGACATGAAACTATAAGCAAGCTTGCTAAAATATACAGGCACATATCATTGTTCAAAATTCATAGCTAAGTATTCATATTCAATCCTTTTGCGAAAAGCTTGATATTCATACATCCCTAGTGATATTTAGTTATATCAGTGTTGCTATATCAAGGTTGGACTGCAGCACCTTTTAGTTCTTTTTGGTTTCGAACATATTTTTAGAAAATCGCCTTTGAGTGATGGCTCTCACATCCTTTTTGGATTGGTTTTTGGGAAAGCCGGGAATTATTCTCATGATAAGTTGCTGTGTGCAGTTAGCTAACTAAAGTTTTGCAGATTAACTTAGTTCTTCAATTGAGAACGCATGTTTGAATTGCCAAATTGAAGCAGAACAGTTTTGAAGTCGTGTCTTCTGAGAGGTGTCGTGAGATCAACACCACTTTTCGAAATATTCGTCCTTAAGATGTGCTCCGAAACACATTGACATTCCAGGTAAGGGATTCCCTAGAGCAGTTTGGAACAATGTTATCTATCATGCATAGCACATTTAAGATGGATATCTTGAAAGTGGTGCTAGTCTCATCCTTTCCATTAAGCAAACACGTGGTGTCTCGTCAAGCGTGTGCCACAGTCGACTAAAGCATCTGCTGCATGGATCACCAGGGAGCGCTGAAACCCTTGACACAGTCTCAGCCCGAAAACGCTCAAGAAGTTTGGCAAAGAAATGCTGTCTTAATTGAAAGTGTTTCATGAACCATCTCTAACCGTTCCTTCTTGCGTTCTTGCTCCACTTTTCTCGTAATTCAGACAAAGTTGGCTGAGCTGAAGACAAACCCCCCGGATTACCTGACTGAATCTGAGCTCATTTCGTTGATGGACAAGCATGGAATTGGAACTGATGCGTCTATTCCGGTTCACATCAACAACATCTGCCAGAGGAACTATGTGACTGTCGGCTCAGGCCGGCGCCTCATACCCACCAACTTGGGCATCGTGCTCGTGCATGGATATCAAAAGGTTTGTTCGTGCCGCTGATAGGCCATGGTTTCTGCAGAGTGAGTGCGTCTGTGCTATCACTGAACCTGTTTATAATGAACTTGATAGTTTTTCGAGGAGTGGTCGTTATATCAGTAGTTTGTTAAATATGGACTCGGCCTTATAAATGCTCAAAAATTAACTGCACTGAAGTGATTAGGCAGCACTTTAGTTCGAAAATCAGATTTTTCCGTGTCAGTTTCGTTCTCTGTGCGTTTCCGCACCTAGCTGCAAACTTCCGTTAGAAACGTCCATCTAAAGAATGAAATGTGGCGTTGTGTGGCTCTTTCAAAATGACACCCACTTCTGACCACCTGTCATTTCGAAAGTGCAAGTGCAGCTGCCATTTTTTATATATCGAAAGCTTGTGATATATATTACTACCAGCGAGACAGGACTGTGTTCTGCACACGAGAGCGAAACGGTCTACTTGTCCGGAAGCGTAAACTTCGGAAACTACTGCAGCATGCTGCCATTCTGCGAAGGTCTTGGACATCAAGGTCTCGCATTACGACTGTGCATCAACCGCACAAGAGCTGTAAAATTGCATTGTTTATGTTGCTTCAAGTGAAAAAAAAAAGCCATGTTCTAAAGGTGAAACATCACCGTGAACCGTTATCAGCAATCAGTAATGTGTAAATGGAGTGCTGCCAAACCATGATCTCCTGATAACGATATAGTAACTGCCTACCCTTCACAACCTAGCGTAACGGCAGCATATGGTGCAGCACTCTCGCTGACTCGGGCTACGCAGGGCCGCATCGACAGGAACGCTTGAGCCGCTGTTGTTCCCATGGTGGAAAGACAGTTGGTTAATCCAAATCATCGATACGGGCCTAATGCACACGGTGCTGCACAGACAAATATGCAAAAATTAGAGCGATGCCGTTGTGGCATCTGGTCTCGCACCAGCGCACATGCCGTGCTGTTTGTGCTGTACACCACTCGCGTTCGCCCTGGAGACGTGCCTTGAAGATGCGTGACCTTCTTTGCAGCTTCTAAAATTAATGCGAGGTGGTTGCTCGCTCATCTTGAAGGTCGCATCATCATCGCGGTTGGACTGGAGCGGTGCGCGTGCTGCCGTGCGTCCAGTTCGGTCGCATTTCCGTGCTTCACTTGCGTGTGCACTTTTTTTACCATGACCGGGTTTGAAGCATTCATTGTAAGAGTGCCGCGATTTAAATACGTGTTCATTATATCTGGAAGCAGTTTCCATAGGGAGGGTTGGAAAATCGTAAATCAACTGAAATGTGGTTGTTATAACCAATGGATCGTTACATGTGGGATTGTTATAAGTGGGTTTGACTGTACACGCACAACTGTACAGTGGTTTACACAACATCCTTTCACATATGCTAAGCTCAATGTTACGTCACGTGGAAGATGTTTTTATGAGAAATGCTTCCCCACTAACTTCATAAAATGTCATTGTTTACTTTGGTATCTTTGCGCTTTCAAAAGCCATTTTTTTTCGTTGCTTCTCTGGCATGCTAGTTTGAAGCAGAACACTTAACAGGTGTGCTCATCCCTCGTGTGTGTCATTAAGCTAATTTACGAGAATTGAGTGGCCCGATTTTCGTTGATCACAAAGATATGAAGACAACGTATAATGAAGCTGATGAAAACATGAGAGAAGTTATTTGTAGTTTTTAATTGAAGTGTAGAAATGATAAGCTGAAGGGAAATGAAAGTGGTCGGCAAACTGCCTTGCCTTAGGTGAGATCTGAAACCATGTCTTGATGGTGGCGCTGGCTAACACTCCTAGCGCTACATCTAGTACACATACATAAATACCCCAAAAAGTGGACAGTAGAATGGCATCGGGGTAGCTAAATTGGCAAGAACATCACATGCACAGTGCAACGACAGGGATTTGGATTCTACCTGGGGTCAGTTGTTTTTCCATTCGCTTTCGTTTCCCTTCATTATGTTTCAATTAAATGAAAAATAAGTTATTCACCCCATGCTTTCCTTAGTGTTCACTGTCTGTTAGCTATATGATTCGAATGTATTGAATTATTTTTAGGCATGAGCCTGTTCATTATAGGCAGGTTCAAATGTATGGAGACCTATGCTCTGCCTCTGATAGCATATGTGACATGTTGATGTCTCTTTGGTCGTGCCCATTCTTTCCAGATTGACCAAGATCTGATCCTGCCGACAATGCGAGCGGCCGTCGAGCAGCAACTCAACCTGATTGCAGCGGGCAAGGCTGACTACGACGCCATCCTGAGCCACACCCTGACGGTGTTCCAGCTCAAGTTTTGCTACTTTGTCACCAGCATCATGCAGATGGACGAGCTGTTCGAGGTCACCTTCACCCCACTCTCGGACAGCGGGAAGCCCCTGTCTAGGTTAGCTTCACTACGCAATTTCCTGCATGGTCAGGTGGTCAGCGAACGCTTGCTGTGTTTTTGTGCATATAGCTCCTGCCTCCAAATGCAACCCCAAAAATATAGAGAGAGAAGTGAAGGAATCCGTGCGTATAGCCTAACCTGCACAAATGACCACATCCAGCAATGTTCATTCACATCTCCTTGAACGCAACCTGATCAGTTGTTGCTGCAAAGCAAGCTCCAGTAACTATGTTATTTTGCATGTGCCGTCATCATCGCATGCTTTGCTCCAGTCTGTCAAAAGGTGGCAGAACTTTGTCACGGCACTGCAGTGTGCAGTTTATGAGTGAATTTTGTCCCCAACTGTGGCTTTATGGTAATGCATGGGATATTACAGCCTTTAAAGTCTTGCACAATGTTACACCGAGGTATTGAGCTTCTGTTCCACTCCCAAAACTTAATGATATTGGAGAAACATGGCAATTTTTTGTAGTGCTCTTAAGTTATGAGAGGAAGGTTTGTCATTTCGTACACAGCACAGCCTGCAGCATATGGCAAACTTGTTGTCCCATCCCCTCACTTAGGTAACTTTTGTATATCTATCACAGTTGGCGAAGTACTGGTGTCTGACGTCTCAGTTTATTTTTCCCTTGAATGAGGACACGAGCCTTGTGCTTCCACATACAGTGAAAGCTCGTTAATTCGAACTTCAATAATTCGAATTTATGGATAATTCGAACTGTACGATTTGGTCCGGTCAAGCTCCACAGAAGTCTATGTATAAAAAAGTCCGTTAATTCGAATGCGAGAAGGTTCCCTCACAGATAAATCGAACTACGCTCGCCTGGCACACGGCCAGAGAAACGCGCCTACTGCCTACGCACAAGGCTGTATTGCCTCTGAAACGGAAAGAATGGCGAGAGAAGGCAAAATCTGAAAAAAATCTAACCGATCGCGGGGTCAGCCAGAAGGCAGCGGCGGCTGCCGCCTCTCCGTTCTACGTAACCTCCGAGACTTCTTGCCCGTTGCGAATCTCGGAGACTTCGCAAATCTTGTACAGCTGCTAATGTTGTGCGGAGATGGCACGGCAAGCTCCAAAACACAGCGAATCAAGTACGTCGCAGCTGCGCTTGCAATCAAGAACCAACGAATCAGGGCCTTCGCCACCTTCACATGTTCAGCGTCTTTGTCTCGGCAGTCTTCATCGGTTGTGCACCTCTGTTTTCAGCTTAGGAGGTATCGGCCATCGTGATTCATTGTGATGGTGTTAAGCCTCGGCTAACAGTCGTTTCGGTGGACATCAGGGGTGTGGCACAGTCGGACCCAGAGCTTCAACTTGAAAATGGCGTGTGCCGCGGGCACACGCCATTTTCAAGTCGAACTGAAGCGGCTTCCCCTTGCGGTTCGAATTAACGAGCTTTTACTGTACAGTATGAACCATCTGCCACTAATTTCACAAGATGCATACGAAAGTTTTAATATTGGTTTTTGAGCACAAATTTTTTTATCAGTGTGCTATATTTATATGGAGTGGAGCAACCAATAGTTTGGCTATTTGTGGAGAAAATATAGTTTGGGTATTTTTTCAACAGTGATAACCATCTTGCGCCTTCTCTTAGTTACATAACTGAGGTACCTCATTAGCCTGATTCTTGCTTGCGTTAACTGCACTGTGTTTCTCAATCATTTTGCACCTGCACTGCAAGTCTCGAACGAGTTCTGCGACCATAGTGAGCAGTGTTCATGAGTGATTCTGCCAATCCAGTATTTCATAGTGAAAAAAAAAACAAAGAAAAAGATAAATGCAGGAAAGAAGCACAGAGGACAACCAGGCACAGACCTCAGTCACTTTCCTGTCGGAACATCTTTTTGCCTGTAAAATGTCACTACGCTGCGTCACACGCCAGCCCAACTTGTCATGCTTGTGCACCTGCGTTTCTTTTGCCTCTCTGCGGCTTTTGCTTGCTCTGTTGTGAATCTGCAAGCTCTGCGTTTGTGTTGGAGCTGCTTGTGCAACTTTAAAAACTCTCAGGTTCTCTTGTTCCACCAGAGTGACTGTAACGTGATAGCACTTGGGCATCCTTTCATTCAATAATTATCTATTGGCATACGCGTGAACATCCCCCCTCCCTGCCCATGGTCATATGACAAGTGGCACACATTCCAAACCAGAAACCACAACAATTGCTCGTCGATGTTGAGGACAAATTACCAAAAAAGAAATTCCCAGGTGTTGTGTATGTTGTTCCATGCATGGATTGTGACTACGTGTATATTGGCGAAACTGGTGACTTTGAAAGGGGTGTTAAACAGCACAATAACAGCAGAAGCTCGTTAATTCAAATTTCACAGGGATGATACGAAAATTCAAATTATACAAAATTTGAACCAATGAAAGCCAGAGAAAAAAATCACTCGGTTAAGGCGCGTATATAGTCCGACGTAGTGTGTGCACACGTGCACACACGCTACGTCACGTCAGCGTGAACAACAACATCGAAGCACTGGTGCAGCCAACGTAACTGGATACGCCCAACACGGTCCGACGTGCCCACCGTTGAAGTTGGCTCGTGCTCCATCCGTGTGTCTGGCGCGCTGACTTGCGCCAAAAAAGGAAATGTCGCAGTTTCGCCCTTAAAGCAAAGGCATCAATTGCGATAGCAAATTAGTAGATAGCTATGTGAAGTAAGGATAGTAGTTTTATCGGCCGCATAAACTTGTAAGCATTCGCTTACGAACTAAATTAACTAGCACGGTGTCCCGCGCGCACAGGTCAGCATGAACAAATTTCACTCTATGACTGCAGAAACTCTTTGAAAACCCTGAAGTGAGGAAACGCAGCACTAGTGAGAGCTGTAAATTTCTCGCTTCAACGCAAACAAAATGAAGAAAGCACATCGCATATGAAGTTGCCGGCACTATGCGTACTCTGCAAACATCGCAGCTGTTGCAAGCTGAAATTGTAGAAGCAGCTTTATACCGCTATGCGCTTAGAGAAAGCCATTTAATTACGTATTACAGAAACTAGCACGCTACTCTTTATTTCGAATGCCTCATTGATGTGCATGAAGCTGGCTTCGTTATATTTATTAACTATTTCAGTTGAAATTGAGACCATCTGGCATATAGAAGTGTGTTTGCCACTTCCCCAAAAATGCTTTCCTGCTCCAAATCAGTGTTCTGCCTACACCAAAATATGTGCCAAAAGGTCAAATGGCTGTTTTGTAGCTGCATGCTTTTAACTGCTCTCAAGGTATCAAATTGTTGCAGCCGACTACGAAATACAGTAGCTTTAAAGGCAAGGCAGTACACATATTAGGCATCCTGATGCTTGTACTGGGACAAGTGATGGCGGGTGCGCACTTGTATAATTAAGGAGCACATTTTATGTCCCGTGACAGTAGCCCCTTCGCACTCTTGGTATGCTTCAGCGCAATACATTGCGGATGCTTGACCGCATAACATTGGTTAATTGTGGCGAAACTGTCTTTCGGGTACCGCCATTATGCAACGCTTTAGACCCTTGCCATGCTTTTCATGCTTCGATGCCATCGGCGAAGATGACGAAAATGGAGTCTGCGATGTTGCCAACAGCATCAAATTCTTTAACTAAAAGACATGGCACTGAAAAGTAGGAAGTCTGATAGTGAACGTCGAAGCAACTAAGCTTAACGACAACCCGAAAGTACCACTTTGGCTGCCAGTGGATCGACATGCGAGAGCGCTGGTTCAAGGCTGCTAGATAATCAAAATGGCATCACTGGTGACTTCAATCAATGCCACTTGAGAACTGTAGCCACAGCAAAAAGTTTGAAGAATCAAGCGGTGAAAGGTTTCAGCATTGGAAAATTTCCGACATGCATATAGATTGTCTCTATGGGGTACGAGGCAGTGCCGTAAAGGCGTTTGGATTATCAGGCAAGTAAAAAAAAAAGAAGAATGGGTTGTTGACTGAGGAATGGATGTTTTTACCATTAACACAAAACAATGTGCATGTCAAGGTGTTCCCAATGTCATCAAGTTTATCATAAGATGGGATCTATGGTGTGGACCAGAGATTTTGTATGGTAGCTTACCCAGAATTTTATGCAGAATAATTGTGGTTTGGAGAAAGAAAGTCTCAGGCTGTCTACCAACCGGGAAAACTGGAAATTCTCAGGGATTCTGAGTAGCCTGGTAATACTCAGGGAAAACTCACGGAATACCTGGGGGAAACTCGATACTCAGGGAAATCGCATGCCTCTCAGAAACAGACAAGCGGGCATCTATTGGTGACCCTTTGAGAGATTAGAAGCCAAATCGACATCAGTTTTTAAGAGAGCAGCAAACGGAAACAGCCTGCGAAACGAAACCAAGACTAAACACTGTATGCCCTTGCACAAGCAGATGCATGAGTGGCCGCTGAAACACCTGTGTAAAAAAAAAGTCGTGGAATGAAAACCAAAACACTACGAAGCAAAAAAAAATCTAATCCATTGTATCTACACAGGGGAGCAGCACTTGCTAGGCTGCAAATATTTGAAAAATTGTCGCATTTTTGAGGCATACAGAAGGCACCGTAAGTGTACGGCATCGACCATTTGGGACTTGTTTGCGGCACCGTATGTTTATGGCATTGACCCTCAAAGGGTCACTTCTACCTTCGACGAACAACAGTGATCGCTCTCTGCACACTCATGATCGCTCTCTGCACTCATCCGACTTCACTGGCCTAAGGTGCCGTTTAAAGGCTGCTGATAAGAAAATGAGACAATTACCAGCCCTGCCGCTTTGCCAAGATTACATTGAAAGTGTGTGCTAAGCATTTACAGGCTATTGCCCCAGTGAAATTTCGTTGCAGTTGGCCTTTAAGACAGCGACGGCAAACTGAAATGATATCGAACTAATAGGTGATGCCGGAATACAATGCCACCATAGTTAAACATATAATGCTCATTTTGCACCACCTGCAATGGGGAATAGCGGGGTGTTCGGGTTAACATCTATTGAATGCATGCAGTATGCTTACAACGGTGCTAGTGCTATGCCTCACGTGTTATGAAATGGATAAATGAAGATGCTTATTGCAATATATTCCCCAATATTCTCCAATAGGGAATAGCAGGGTGTTTGGGTTATCACCTATTGAACGCGTGCAGTATGCTTCCAATGGTGCTAGTGCTATGCCGCACGTGCTATGAAAGTGAAGATGCTTATTGCATATGGTTCACAGTGGCAGCTGCGAATGCGACATGTGACAAGCTGCTAAAATACTTGCTGCTACAGGAAGAGGAAACCGAGTGTGTGCCGGCATGTTCACATGGGGTGCGGGCATTCACTGCAGGAAAACTGCACTGCTGGGCGCCTGTACTTCTTTCGATCGCACGTGCCTCGCACTTGCGATCGCACACACACATGTTCACATGCGATGTAGCAGCCAGAAAACATATAACAAAATTGCAGTTTGATGATGTACTGAATGTACATCATACACTGCTGTCAAGTGGTAGCGACTGGTGCTGGCTGCTAGGCAGGGTAGTAAATGAACAAACTTGGAATGAAGCCTTATTTGGGCGAGCTGACAGCCAGAAAGACTAGCAGGACTCAAATTACAATGATAGAGACGAGCTCAGTCATTGGTTGTGTATAAACTCGTGGCTCAAGTAAGCCTGATATTTATGCACATATTGCTGAACATTCCAAAGCAATTGCGTATGCTGACATATATTTGAGAATGTAATAGACCATACACGTCACACATACAATCTAGTTGAACGCGCTTTCTTGCGATCGGGTTCATGACAACGTTCACAAAGTTTTGGATACGGAAAGCTCATCTTGTGGGAGAGGGATCATGCGATAACAGCCGCAGTTTAGTAAAATCAGTTGCCGACAAAAAGTAAAACTATGATTTGTAGCACTAAAGGCCCTGCACCAATTAGCTCACCGGCTTTTAAATCCGGCTCTTAGCAGCCCGTTGCTGCAGTGGAGTGACTTCAATTTCCAGTGGTGGTAGTGGTGGTGCCCCCACGTGGCAGCCAGGCAAAGCTTTAACATGCCACAGTCGCCTTACCTTTCTGAATGCGCGTTCTGAAGCTTCTACAACTGGTTGTCACTAGTAAACAAATATTTGCTTCCCTTGCATTGTCTCACCATAGATGCGGCAAGTGCCGGCGGTACCTAAAGCTGGTGGCCAGTAAGCCAAGCCGGCTGCACTGTGTGCAGTGTAATGACACTCACAGCATACCGCAGAATGGCAGCGTGCGCACATTCCGCGAGCTGAAGTGCCCCCTCGATGACTTTGAGCTGCTGCAGTGGTACGGGGGAACGAAAGGAAAGGTTGGTGGGATTCATTGCCATTGGTGCACGAAATTTCCAAATTATTTCTCACTTTTCGTGCAACTAGTTTTCATTTAGTGCAGCTGTTATTAACGTAAACTCGCTTTAATAAAAGACAAGCATGGAAGGGTTTTGGAGGTGATTTTGGCTAGTGAAAAGGTCAGCTTAAAGGACATGCACAATATATTGAATTCAGACAAAAGACTAGAAAACTAAATTTAAAGGGACACTAAAGAAAAAACATATACTGCACGTAACAAAGGTATTTTCCTGTCGTGTGTTTTTGTGTAACGAGTTGCTACCGTACATGTGTGGACAAGCTAGAACTTTCTCTTCTTTGCACGAATGTAGCAGCACATTACTTTGCAGACTCATCACGCATTTGCTTCCTTGGCTGCTCCTGCTTTCACTATCTCCCCTGCAGAGCTTCATCTTTTGTCCCTACTGCTACAACCACCCACCATTCCGAGACACTGGCCGCCAGATCGGCTGCAATTCCTGCACGCACCCCACCTGCCCGCACTCCATGATGGCTAACGGCATCTCAGTATGTCCCGAATGCACGTCTGGCGTGTTGGTGCTTGACCCAGCGTCGGCTCCCAAGTGGAAGATTGGCTGCAACAGGTGGGTCGTCTGCTCCTGTGGTCCCTCTTTGCCTGTGTGTGTATGCATGCTAACTCACTGTTAACTTTGCAGAATATGCTTTTGTTATAGCACAGAAAGAGAGTGATCTCATCAGTGCTACAACATAGCAAAATGAGAGAGAGGAGAAAGAGGGAGGGGGATAGACAAGGCGCTTGGCAAGTGCAGTGTCCAGCTGGCAACCCTGTATGAAAGTAAAGGAACTGCTGTATCTGTGTGCCATCTGGTGTGGTGCCTTTATTGAGAGTGCATGAAGCAGTTATGATGCAGTTTGCGTAAATGTATTGTGTGGGAAAGGGACGTGGAATGGGAAAGCAGAGTATCAAAAGAATAAAAGGCCAGCCATTTTATAAAGTACTCATCCTTCACAGCAGTCTTAAACAATGATGTATCAGCTCCAGTGGCAACAGGCACTGGCTGTGGCTATTATTACCTGTCATACTGTTTTACTGCTGGCTGCAGATATAGGTAAACTCATAGGATCTTTTGTTAGTTTAGCTGACAATCGACGATGTGCAAAATCTGCAGGTGTAGTTCCCTAAACATCTTGTTTGACTTAAGATGGTGGACTTCAGGGTTTAGAATTTCGTGTATTTAGGTGTCAAGAGTGTGGACTGGTGCCACCATGCCTACTACCCTCCATCCCTTGCGTTATTAAATCTTACAAAATGCATCTCTCAATTACTGCATTACTAATGGAAGCTTGGCCATCTTGTTTAGGGCAAGTCTGATGTGTGGGAAAGCCTGCTTATGAAATTTATCATATCTGTTGTATCTTGGCATTGGGGGTTCTGTCTCCCTCTTCCCAATCGTATCATAACTAGGTCTGATATAGAATTCAGAAGTACGTCCCTGATAGAGCTGAGTAAAGAAGTATACATTCTAATGTAATGTATGTTACATTTGGAATGGCACTTTGCTGCCGCTCAGCTGTGCAATCTTAAGATGTTCGTTGCTTAGAATCTGCGCATTTCTCGGGCTACCTTGACCTTGTGAAATGGTAGGCATCCTATGCCTTGCCGCCAAATATCTGGACCCTGACACATGATTTTGTCTTACTTTTTTTCACTGCCCAGGTGTGACGTGATTGTCCAGCTTTGTGAGGATGCCCGGAAAGTGTGCGTAGAAGACGAGCAGTGTGATGAATGTGGCAGCCAGTTGGTCAGCGTAGAGTACAAGCTTGTAAGTAAAAAAAAAAAGCTCTGTTATGTGAAGAATGAGTGTTTGCTGCACCAAGGCCGCATTAATGTAACGATTCAAGTTGTGTGGCATACCACAACTGTTAATGGCTAATCATATCAAAGCACTACCGACATCTTATCATCATAACAAACTTGTTTAGCATGACCCTTTTGAAGTAGAAAAAGTAGTAGTTCTTGCACCTCTGGTCAGCCTAACGATACAGTGCCAAGAGCCATTCACTGAATTAATGCCAAGTACATGACATAACTGCTAACCAGTGTGGTGCACGTAAGTTTTGGTGTACTTGCATGCGCATGCGATGAGGGAAAATGCTGGCTGCGAGGAGATCTGAACATGCCTGGCCAACTTCTATGATTTCATCTTGATATGCCAGATTTTCAGAGCTTCTTTGTGATCATCATAGTGGCACACCAGCAATTTTAGAAGTGTTCATTTGCAACTTGGTCAGGGCTGAACTGATCTCAAAAGAATATAAGTATAGTCAATCATCAATCTTTCAAGGCATCATTTTTTTTAACTCGGTTATTTGAATCTACTGATGACAGAGACATCAGCAGATGGCAGCAGTGTCTGAGATCATCTAAAAATTTGAGCACCCATTATGTGAACATTTTAAAATTAAATTCATAAACATTCTTGCTGCGAGTATTCAGCCTGTTTGCAGCTTTTCTACAGAACAAAGGCAGCAAATATTTATTGAACAATCAAGATATTGAGTAATCACACACTTTTTAGCTGATCTAAAGGAATTTTGATATTTTTTTGCTTTCACGTAAAGTTTCTTTATATCTTAATGTTTGGAGGTAGAGAGGCCAGACGAGGAGGAAGGTTGTTGCATTTGCTCTTTTTAAGATGCTTACGTATGTTGTTAGCCTGTGTTCCAATATTCTGCAAACATAAATATCATAGGAATAAGCTGGAGCTACTTTGTGCTGTAGACCCCTTTTATCTGCTCGGTGGCAGTAGTGTATATTTCTGACACCGCAAAACTTCCGGTTGCACATTTTTGGCACTCAAGTTTGTCAAAAGTAAAGTAATTTTTCCCGTAGTCAACTACTGGTACATGTTTTCAATGCATTCAAATGGCAGAAATATACCGCATGCACTGAGTTTTTGTACATAGCTTTCTTGTGCAATAAATCAAACACCGTTTTAAATGACTAACAAAATCAACACCATCTGGAGAAGGCTTTGTGTGTATAGTCAGTGACCGATTTTTCGAACGCGCATAATTCAAACACCCTTGCAGCATCACCAATTACCCCGTAGAGCAAAATTATAAGGACATCTGAAATTTCGCATGCTGAAACCCTTCGCCGTCCAATTTTTATTACCTTTTTGCCGGGACCGCAGGTCTGACACAGCATTAACTGAAGCCGACACTGACTTTTTGATTATCTCGCAACCTTGAAACAGCGCTCTCGCATGCCGATCTACTGGCAGCTATAGTAGCTGTTTTTGTGCTGTCCTTAGGCCTAGCTTGACGCTTGCTATCAAACTTCCTGCTGTTCGGTGCTGTGTTTCTCATTAAAGAATATGCCGCTGTCTGCGCCACTCCGCCTTCGTCATCGTCGCCGATTGCGTTGAGGCACGGAAAGCACGGCAAGGGTCTGAAGTATTACATAACGCCGGTTCCTGGAAGCTAGTTTGCCGCAGTACGGTACATTTACGTGGTCAAGCATACACAATTTATTGCAGTGAAGTATACCAAGAATGCAAAGGGGCTACTGTCACGGGACATAGCACACACCCGCTGTCTCCTGCCACAGTACTAGCACCGAGACGCCCAAAGCATTGTATGACACCTGATAGTCTGCTTTGCCGCAATATATTTCAGTTCGTGGTCAAGCAAATGCAATCTATTGCAGTGAAGCATACCAACCGTGCAATGACGCCACTGTAACGGGACAGAGAATGTGTTCCTTAATTTTGAATGCGCACAAGCGCCATTTTCTGTCACAGTACGAGCACCGGGATGCCTAATAATTATACTCACATGCCTTTAAAGCTATTTTGGATATGGCTGTGGTGATCGGGGCCCTTGAGGGCAGTTTAACATGCATTCTTTTTTTTTGGACATTGTCACACTTCTTAGTGGGTACAAAAAATCGTATGTTGACTGTATAACAGGTTGTTAGAACTCATGCTCTCCTAATTGCCTACTAAATTTAGCGGCCAACTGTTGTAGGTGAGAACAGAAGTCTGTTCATACCTCATTGTGCAAAAAAAATATAAAATAATATGTCTATGTCACAGCCGCTTGCCTTTATGCTGGACAAAAAAAAATCCATTTTCACTGCTAATGTAGTTTTTACTGTGTTGCTACCCTCGCGTGCAGGAGAAGACGAAGCTCCCAGGTGCACAGACGGAGGCAGTAGGCTGCATCTTCTGCGACGTGACACTGTCTGGCCTTGTGGAGCGGCATCAAGCGCTAAAGCCAAGGAACAACTACCGCCGGGCAGCAGGTGCCACTGCAGGCGGTGGTAGAGGTCGAGGCCGCGGTCGGCGTAGGGGCAAGCCTAAGGACAAGATGGCACAGCTGGCTGCATACTTCGTCTGATCACTGGAACTGTCTGCTCAAAGGAAAAGTGCTTGTTGTTTAGAAGAAAGCTGACACAGTTATCTATGGGCCTTTCCTAATTAAAATGCGTTTTGTAAATACTGACAAATATGTGAAGAAAGAGTGAATTTCTTTTTGTTCGAGGAACCTTTCAAGACCCTGTCAGAGTGTAGAGGCTTCGTCGTGCAGGAACGGGGGAGGATTGATTCTGGCATCAGTAGAGATCTAAATATTTCTTTCTTTTATTAATTCACAGTACACCGAAAGACCTTCATTTGAGAGTAAATTTTACTTCTTATAGTTGAACCCTGACAGGACCGAAAAGATTGTTGCAATTAATCCGGCTGTTCGAATCAGACAAGATTCAGAAAAAATGTCGAAACACACCGCTGATTCATTTGGCAGCATTTGCCCGACTCTAACACGCCTCCGAATCAAACGCGCTCCCACTTTGTGCATGTTTCAAGTTAGAAACTAATGTAGAAAGCACCTAAACAAATAAATCTAATGCGCTCCCTATTTTTAGCAATAGCAATTGTTGCTCACTAGCGTACACTTTTCTAAAGTCAGCTTTGACGTAATGCATTTGTGTAATGCAGTAACGCGTACAAACATTGCGAAGGCAGCTTAGGTTTCGTGACCGATTCAATCATCTGCACAATTTTCAGCTCAATTTTCATCTCAATTTTCTTGAAAAATAAAAAGGAACAATGCATGCATTAGAATCTGGTGAATACCATAATCAAACATTGGGAACTACGGTTATGCTTGAAAATCGTCCTGGGGTGGGCCGAAAAGAGGTATTTTTGGCGAGAAATGATGTCTCTTCTACACATTCACTGTCCCCTAAGCTACACTGAGACAGATGCTGCCACTAAAGGCATTGGTATCGCAGTCGCCATTGAGATCAGGTGCATACGTGCTGACACAAGTCCGAATTATTTGGTGAAGGCGAATTTTAGGAACAAAATAATGAAAGGTTGTGCCCGTAGAAATGCATGGGCACTGGCTGGTATGCTTGGCTGGCATCAAATTAACAGGAAAATCGACTTAAACAGAGTCGAATTATCAGAAGTCACTGTAATGCATAAGTGGGGACGGTAAAAACATAAGCGTGCTCAAAACTAATACTAGTAGTCGCAAGAACAATAAGGTGATCTACAGAACAAAATTAAGCTAAGAGGGTTTGGCTAGAAGAGCTACCCTGTGTCACTTCGTGTACGCTTGATATCCAGTGTCCGTTTCATCCCTGTTGCATCTTGCAGTACTTAGTGCAAGAAAATTGAAGAGTTGAGCTAGTAATAAAAATGAAGTATAAGAAGAACAAAACAGGGAATTCACAGAACACAATCATAGGATGAAAAAAATTCGGCAGAATCCATCCCACGATGACTGGTGGCAGAAGTACAAGTAGCATTCAAGCAATATAACGACACACCATATTGCAGAAGTGACGTTTATTTAAAATTTGTTACTTTAACACTGCTTTGGCTATACGCAACATACACAGTCTCCGATGTCGGCGCACTTTGGTGTGGCACTTGCTTGCCAAGGTAGCCCACGAACGTGATGGCATGACAACTGTATGACAAGACGCAGTGACGATAAAATGATAAAGGAATGACGTCAGTGTAATGACGAAGGTGGTATGAGGACGGGTCATGATACATCCACCAACTTCACAGTACACTTGCCAGGATAGCTCAGAGCTATACATATTGAGCCGTCAGTTGGCACTTGCATCGGAACACTTGCGCTTTCTCTCGTCACACCTGCGTACGTACTGCGACACAGACTTCGACCATCACACGTGTGCTATGAGAGGAAGCTGAAGGCCAGGAGATACAGAGCTGTGCAGGGAAAACGTCAGTAGATGCATGAAGCAGGAGCGCTCCTACAGCTAAAATTTTTATGGTACATTCGACTTTCACTCCTGTGTAAAACAGTGAAATGCTAAAGTTGCTTGGTACAATTTGGTGGGCATTATTACAATTCAATTCTCAATATTTTCCAGGTCTGTAATTCTCTCTGTCACCCGTTTGCCACTTCGAAGATTGTGGGCTTCATGAAAGGAAGATATGATACAAAGGGAACAATGCGTTTTGCAAAAAAACAATGCACATGCGCACACTCCCTTCTTTTCCATGTCTGTTCAAGTTACAAAGAAAGCAATGACCTATTCTATAATAAGTAATTTCTTCATGGAATGAGAGACGTGCAGAAGAATGAAAATTGTTCCTTCAAATGCAAATCTTGTTTTGGGCTGATCAGTATTTTTCTACCGGTACCTGTTCTTCTTGGAACACCATACAGCCCTCACAAAAACACTAGAACAGCAGCGAAAGGAGGTTTAAACGCTATCTTTGAGGCCATTATGCAGAAAAAAATGGTTGGGGTGGAGATTCACCTTCTTAGTATTTGATCTATATATATATATATTGCAATGAATAAAACCATCATGAACAGTTTCTCAATTTGGTTGCTGGTATTCTGAAGAAGACTGCCTATGGTACCCCCAAGTGGGGCCGACATTATTTAAAAGTTCGTAGGCTTGGGTGCGTTACGACACAATTCAAGAGTTGACAATAAGTGACACAAATAATAATAATAAAAATGGCAGTGTATGTTCAATGAGCACTCATTGGAAAGAAAGAAATATGTAGATCTTTTGAGAGTGGCGTATGGAGATGTACGATCGTTGGTGTAAGCTGGCATGCCTGATGCTGCTACAGACTGTTACGCTGTTATATGCTTAGTTGCACTCCATTTTTTGTTATCATATTGCGGGTTTGTATCTGTGTCCAAGTGCGATATAAAGAAAGGCAGCTGGATGTTGACGGTAGTACGAGTCATTTTCCCATGCTCTTTTGCTGCCTTCGTTTACATGCCAATAAGCCTTGAATTCTTAAGCTATTGTTATACAAAACGTCATCGTAAATTGAGATTGCTAAAAAAAGAAAGGATTCGCCCCAGCTGTTCCAGTCCACTTTCTTATGCCAGGCATTGATCAGTCATAAATTCTTTCCTCGAAGTGCAGTTGAAAATGTTGCAGAACTCTAGCATATTGTGCAACTGCAGGAGGCAATGGGTTCTTTGTGACAGCAGCAGGCTCGGATTTTTCTTGGCGTCACAGGAGATCTGGCAAAAGCATGCGAAGCACGCCGCCTGGGCCTCGGGCCACAGCTTGAGGTACCTGCTGTTGGTTGTTGCAACGCCGAAGCTTTCCACCAGGGTGTCATACACGAGCTGCAGCCCCTGAGCACAAAAGAGCGTGTCACGACGGTGTTGCTCCCCACCACTACTCCTTGTTGGGCGCTGCAGGCCAGGTTCACGAAGCCACTGCAGGCAGATGGCGCTGATGTACTGGAGCAGCAGCATCTCCTCCCATGATGGGTCGTTATGGTCACTGGTGTCTCGTGCCTGTGGGTGTCACATCATTACTGCTATCACCACCATCAGCTTATATCAGCGGTGTCTAGAGTGTACTAGTGTTGTCCAAATTTATGCACTAGCAGCAGCTCCCTCTGAGTAGCCTCTGTGATTGCAAGTTTTTGCGGCATTGATTTCTATCGGTATGGATGGTGAATATTACCATCGTTATGTAAGACGATTGATTTTGGGTAGCTATTTGATGAGCTTGCAACAGCAAGGTTTTGGTTCATCTTCCACTGCTGTCTTTCAATTAAGATTTATGCAATTTTCTATACACTCCCATGCAGAGATGGATTCATGGCAGCCTCCACAGGGGCCCTGATCAAAATATGCAGAAAAGCAGGGTAGTGGGGCTCTCTGCATTGCATGCTTAATACTGACCCCCTCCCCCCCCCGCCCCTCTGGATCTGCCAGTGCTCCCATGAAATGATATAGTGTGAATTGTGCTATTTGCCGTAGGACATATTTAATCAGTCTTTGTATTTAAGGAATCGATTGGTAGAAGTATCTTGTATGCAAGATGATAGACTAAAGGTCAATTCCAATGAAATTTTGGATAGTGTAGATAGCCTAGCTTCAGATGACGTAGAAATAGAGAAACCTCTGTGTAAATTATTACGCTTGAATTATAAGTGGATACAAAAATTACTCGCAGAAATAGCATTTTTGATACCAAAACTGAAAAGAAAAACTGCCATTAGAGCAACTCAGGCATATTGTGACGCAGCAGTAATCACGGCGTTTATTCCGCGTCAAAAGATTAGGCGAACCGACCACGCCCACAGCACGGAGCACACACGAGAACCAGCCCCACAAGCGATGATGAAGAAGAACCCCACATGAACCCCATATGATGATGATCGTGTACAGATGACAGAATATAGCTTATAAATTCCCACAATATTTTCGATGTCCACTGACCTTAAAATTTTCTATATACATTCTCTTTTTCACTCTGAATTTCTGTGCCAAATGATATGACTGCAAGTCACGGTAGTTTCCCTGAAAATGAATTTTAAAGATTAGCTATATGTTCCCAACTCAGGCCCTTGAATGTATGACTCTTTAATGGCCATCCTGTGTTTGTGACGTCGTAGACTACACCGCCACTTCGCCCAGAAATGACAAAGCTGACTCATTTTTCTACGAGCCAACAGCCGACAACGATTGCTTTGACAGACGTCATAACCATTGGTTCCCTTCGTCTTGCCGGAGCACATTGCATTGAGCTCGAGCACATCAGCTACCTTGCGTGGTGGCAGCGAGTCATCAGCAACCGGCGATCCTTCAGCGTTCATATCGTCATTGAAATTGTCTCTAAAATTGCTGCTGTCTAGTTAGAAAGAGCTGGACAAGCATCCCATGACATCAGGAGACATCTCAACCTCACTTTTTTGATGTGAGCAGCACATGTAATGCGTGTTAGTACTACGGTAGTGTAGGATCTGACATCATCAATTCATCATGACGTCAAACAAAGCAGCTAACTGTTTTGGTTTCAGTACCTTGTTTATTGGTTATTTAAAGGGACACTAAAGCGAAACAATAAATCAGTTTAGATTAATGAAGCATTGTCTGAGAACCCTGCAGGCAGTCATTTAAAAAAAATAGTTGGATTATTAGATGAGAAAATGAAGGTCCAAGTATCAGTATTTGAATTTCGCGTCGATACCTCAGAGTGACGTCGGGGATTCCGAAGTATGTTTTCGCATTTGGGCCGCGTTGACTGAATAAAGGTTCCCGAAACATGCCATGTTTAATACTTCGTTCCTTTAGAACACAATGTAGTCAATCTGTACTGCTATATATAATTAGTAGGCCCATGAAAATGCATTCAAAATCGAAGACGTCACAGCCCGCAGGTGCAGGAACTTATCTAGGCGTCACCACACATATTTCGTTCTTGCTTTTTTTCTGGCTTATCAAACGTCTTATTTGGTGAGCGTAAGAGTGATGTTTTTGGTGTTGTAGAATGGTCATTTACTGATACAGGAGAAATAATTTCTCACTTTAGTGTCCCTTTAAGGTTACTGATGAGTTTCTAAGCAAACTGAAGCAACCTACCGCTGAGAGGACTGTCAAAGCCATTTGAAAATGACAGTATCCTCATATAGTTAAAGAATGCGCTGGAGTCGCCCATTGACGCTCCTCGTATGTGACACATGACCCAAAACATTGAGTGAGAACCGCGTGGCCAGCGAGGTTCTCACTGTTTTGGGTCGTGCGTTGAAACTGCTGCTCAATGTTCACCTCATGCTTGCACACTGCTGTCGTATTGTCACCTACCGCAGTGCAAATGTTTCATGTAAGCTCTGCCTCCCGTGCGGCAAATATTCTGTGCGAGGTCTACACATTTCGCCTTTGCGCCGCCCTGGCTTTCTACTACTTAGCTAATTTGTAATGCAAATGCAACGCAAACAAGACGAAGGCACGTAAGGAGAACATGATCAGACAGGCACAGCACAATGGGCATTAATGTGCTTTTCTTATGTCCTCGTCTTATTCGTGCAATACTAATATTCCAAGATGGCATACCAACAAGCCCACATTATGCCATTTCCTGCTGTATTCTCAGTGCGATGAACCTCCAATGACGTGATACACAAGGTCATTGCTTCATGCCACGTGCGCTTGACTGTTTGATAGCCACTTACATCCTACATGACACCTCTGCGTCTACACTGTCCTTCTAACACTTGTGCGCCATTTCATTCCTACCTGATGACGTCACATTCTTCTCGTGCAGTCTTGCTCGTGCCAAGGCTGGCCGGCACATAACTCACTCTGATTCCTGATCTTCAACTGCACGGCCAGCGTGGTTCTCACTGTTTTGGGTCGTGCGTTGAAAAATGTCAGAGGCCATGCACTTGGATTTGTCATATCTGCCAAACACCAGGATGTGTCATCGGTGTAGAGAATATTTATTGACTGCATGCTAATAAGCACATTAGATAATTATCAGACTTGTAACTTGCCAAGATTGCTTCAGTAGCATATGCCATAGAGCTTACTGCATTAATTACTACAAGGAACTCTGGCACTGCAAATGTTCAGCCAGGATTTGGCCCAATGGTTTCTGCGACTCGCGTCGCCAACAGCGTGCCGATGGTGGCATAGTTGAAGTACGTTGGAACGCCCACCAGGTAAAGAGGGAGCATGCTGGTAGAGCGTTTGGACCACCACGGATGAGGCGAGTCGCGAGTATGCCATATGGGGCAATTACAATGTTCAACCCTCTCAGAAGTTATGAAATATGGCTCACAACAATGCGTCAAGCAAACACCTCTCCATTGTGTTTTATATGTACTACACAGACAAACGCCAGTGCTGCATGGAAGGTAACGTTTAACATCAACTCGCCACTCTTGTGTTGCACAAAACGTTGAAAAAATTAAACATTCGCTGTCAACATCACTGCTAATTATCGTCAATCAAAGTAAACAGCACAGAAAGATTCGCTTATGTTGATTCCTACAGTGCTTGGGATCTGCATAATTTTTCTTTGTACTTTAGTTCGTTTGTTGGTTCTTTCTTTCGTGATTTCGTTCCTATGCTTTTATTTGTTGGACTTGAGTGAATGTACGTGTCGGGTTGAGGCCGTACATTTTTTTAAAAAGAATGCTTAGCTCTCACAGAGAAAATGCAAAAGTTGCGCTTGCAATTTCTTGCAAATGCACTCTTGAAAAGGAGGAGGAGCAACATTTATTAAAAAGAAAGGACAAGCAGGTGTCTTTCTGCTTGTGTGGGAGGCGCCCTTAGTCCAGGGCTCCTGCAGTTCTTGCTGTCTCCCGGGCCCGCCGCACCAGTTGCTGCTGGTTACGAGGGTCCGAAATAGTCAGCTCGGCCTCCCACTGCTCGGGTGTGGGGTTGGGTATTTGCGGGGCCGCCTTCACGTTGGGGCACGCCCATGTGGTGTGATATAGGGAGGCGTATTCATTACAAAGGGGACATTTGTATGAATATAGTGTAGGATGTATTGCGTGTAGTCTGCTTAAATGGGGGTATGTGTTGGTTTGTAGTTGTCGCCATGTTACAGCATCTTCACGTGAGGGTCTTGTGTGGAGGCGGGTATTGTCGTCTGTTCAATCTGTGGTGTTGTAGCATGGCGTTGTATTGTAAAGGTACGGGCTCCATGGATGCGGCCGTATCCCTCTCTTGTGGCGCCCGGGAGGCATGAGCTCGGGCTACAGCATGCGCGCACTGATTTCCACGGAGGGACTCGTGTCTGCCTGGGAGTCAGTAATAATTGTGACGTACTCGTTGGTTGGACTAGAGGTGATGGCCAAGGCAATGGCTGTCTCCTCCGCTACGAGGGCGCTGGCGGTGCGGACCGTCATCGAGACCACCTCTTGTAGGTTATAGTCGACAACGCTGGCCGTGATGGCTGCTTTTTGGGGGTACTGCGCGGCATCTGTGTATAGTGTGGTGGGGAGACTGCCATATTTTGTCTGTAGAGTTGTTGCGCAAGCTTGGCGACGATTGGCATGATGTTCCAGGTGCATGCTTCTGGGCATAGGGGCTACCTTGATGTGTTCCCGGAACTTGGGGGCCAGATGAATTGCTTGTTCGTGGCCTTTGCTGTGTGTGGGGTAGCCTAGGCGCGCTAGGACTGTTCTTTCTGTTGGTGTAAGGGCTAGTCGTTCTCGTTGGCTTGTGAGGTGGGCGTCTATAATTTCTCTTATATTATTATGGACTCCTAGGGCTTCAAGCTTGAGTGTCGCTGTTCCCGGTGGAAGGCCGAGCGCTTGCTTGCAGGCTTTCCGAAGAAGTAAGTCTAATTGATCTAGTTCCTTGGGAGTGAGGGGCAAGTACGGGGCAGCGTAGGCAATGCGGCTGATTATCAGGGCCTGGACGAGCTGTATTATGCCGTCTTCTTTCAGTCCGTATTGTTTGGTTGCGATACGGCTGACCATTCGCATGATTTGGAAGGTGGTCTGCTTGAGACATTGGATGGTGTATGCGCCTCCGCCGTCCTGTTGTATGTGGAGTCCGACAATGTGGACGCGGTTTACTGTGGGTATTTCTTTGTTGTCGAGGGTGAGTGTGATGTGGGGTAGTTCATTGAGTTTTCTTCAGGATTTCTGTCGAATGACTAATAGTTCTGACTTCTCGGGGGAGCACCGGAGACAACTTGTTTTTGCATATTGCTGGACGACGTCGGTCGCTTGTTGAAGGGCGTCTTGTTTCTCCCCTTCGGAACCAGTGGTGGTCCAGAAAGTGATGTCATCGGCGTATATTGCATGCCTGATTCCTGGTATTGCGTTGAGTTTGTCAGGTAATTTCATCATAGCAATATTGAAAAGGGTGGGTGATAGAACAGCACCTTGTGGGGTTCCTTTGTTGCGAGTAGGTAACGTTGGGGTTCTGAGTGAGCCAATGCCTATTGTGGCCGTGCGGACTCCAGCCGAGATGCCGAAATTAAATGTTTGTTTTTGCTTTTCTACATGCTCCCGCATTGATTATATATATATATCTATATATGTATATATATAGCCCTGAGATGAGAGAATTGTCATCTCTTACTTTCGCTATTATGCTGGCTCCAGACAGTCGTTGACCCTGGCCACGGATACCGCAATGTTGTCTCGGCGAAAACTACGGACGTCCTTTCCGCCGGCAACCCACGAGTCGCAGACGTAGCCGTAAAGTCGCTGCATGGTTCCTTGTGGTGTTGAAAGTGGCCAGGTTGTCGTACGTAGCAAAGTAAAGCACTTGACCGTGATGCAGGCCAGTGGCAAATCGGGGGCCAGGGCGTAGTATGCGAAAACCAGAAAAGTGAGCAGCAATGAGAAAAATTATGGCGCTTGTGGAGACCACGGCACCGGTCAGGAGGAGTTGTTGCTTGTCTTCGAGTTCCGTCATGAGCTTCACGTCCAACGCTGTGCGACAGGAAGCATGCGGGAAGTACAGGTAATGGAAGTACAGGTCATCTGTCTTGCATAGCCTATCGTTCTATATATGGGTTTGCTTTTCTTTCTGGAAACTGCTAATTTTGCAGGTGAAGGGGGCGGTCATCTCCCCCTCCTTCTGCACCCTTACCTTAAGTTCTGGGTAAGAGTAACAGTACCATAGGGTTGAGTTAGGGTAACAGTAACGGGTTGAAGAGCTTGTTGCAGGCAATCGCAAGCCCTGATCGGCATACCACCAAAATTCTTGAAGACAAATAAACATATGCACTCAATGCATTTTCACTGTCTTACCTTATAGGGTTGAAACATAAGAATTAGAAGGAATGAGGCAAGACCGCAGAATAAATGATGGAAGAAAAGTTATATATGTAACTGCAAATGGTTAGAAGATGGCTGTAGGAAGTGGCAAGCACCTTTTTTTTTGCAGGTTGAACACTTTAACATTGGTTGTTATTTTTGCGCAGTTTTCATTATTTTTATGGTGGCAATTACTGGATGTCTGCACAGAACATGACAGTTCATGTGTCGCATCCGGGCTTACATGAATGTATTCTGCATGCCATCCAAATTGGTCATTAAATTAAGTCTGTTGATTGATGCTGGGAAATCGGGCTGCCAAGTTGGTGTTGGCACTTTAAGATGTAGCATACAATGCAGGCACATAGAGTTTGTATTTTTGGAAATGGGTTCGTGTAACTGCAATGAACAGTAATAATGACTATTTGACAAGATTGCCTAGCCAGTGGCTCTGCAAGTCTTCATAATATGTTTGTGACTTGTGTGTATTGTGACTGCACAATAAATATGTGGGTATCGTAATTTGCATACGCACATGAAAAGCAATTCGTGTAGTTGAAGATCAGGAATCGGAGTGAGTTATGTGCCGGCCAGCCTCGGCACGAGCAAGATCACGCATGAAGAATGTGATGTCATCGACTAAGAATGAAACGGCGCACAAGTTTTAGAAGGACGGCAGACGCAGAGGTGTCATGTAGGATGTAAGTGGCTATCAAACAGTTAAGCGCACATGGCGCGAAGCGATGGCCTTGTGTATCACTTTGTCACAGGTTTATTGCACTGAGAATGCAGCAGGAAATGGCATAATGCAAGCTTCTTGGTATGCCATCTTGGAATGATAGTGTTGCACGAATAAGACGAGGACATGAGACGAGCACATTAATGCCCATAGCACTGTGCCTGTGTGATCATGTTCTCTTCACGTGCCCTAATCTTGCTTGCGCTACGTTAGCATTCCAAATTAGCTAAGTTGTAGAAAGCCAGGGCAGTGCAAAGGCGAAATGTGGAGACCTCGCAGGGAATATTTGCCGCATGGGAGGCAGAGGTTACGTGAAACATTTGCACTACGATAGGCGACAATACGACAGCAGTGTGCGTGCATGAGGTGAACATTGAACAGCAGTTTTAGCTCAGCATAGTGCGCTACCATGATATGTCACCTCCACATGCACTGTGTGCATGCGAATCCTGTGCTGTGGACAACTGGCAGTTGGAACCATTGCGTGACAAGGCAGTACCAGGACCGCCAGCGCCGTTACGAGTTTACCCTTGCTGGTTGCTTGTAGTAGCCGAAGAACATGTAAAATTAGCCATCACTTAGTCTCATGTCATGCTGAGGAGAAAGCGCTGGTGCTGCTTTGTCGTGATTAACGATGTCAGAGGTTTGTCTCGAACTTGTTAGGCCCAAGAGACACCACCAATCCATGAAAGCGTTCAGGTTTTTACGTACGAGGTGGTGCCACAGCAGTATTTTTGGTGATGCAGAATGCTCGAAAAGCCACATTCTTCGGTGCATCCATAGGTATACTTCTGGGCTCTAGCACACTACGCAATGACGGTGTGGTAAAGCGTTAATATCTTGGCATATTGACGTCTCTGTTGATGGTGGTCACATGCGCCATGGGCCTAATGTTCAATGATAACACATCTCGCAAAGCTGAAATATTCTATCGTAAATTGTTGACACAGCATTTACTGTGCGTTTGCTGAACGGGTTGCCCACATGTGTTGGCAGAAAATTGATCAATCATATAAATGTTTCCTGCCCAAAACAAAGTTATAGAAGGTATTGGCACGCGCGAGGAAAGCAGAGACGAGGCGTGGGGCTTGGAGTCTCGGTGCCAACTGATCTTTATTCTTTGTGCGCCGGCCCTCTCTAGGCGGCCGGCTGGCTACGGTCGGCTGTGCTCCGCGCTGGCAGCACCGCGGCTTATCCGCGGCATTTTTGTGTTTACTACAGCACTCCCCCTCTAGTGAGAACACGAACGGAACCAACACGTCAAAACACTCGTGTGATTAGAGGTTGAGGCGATTTGGCGCATTTAGACGTCTGCCACTGCGCGTGTGGTAGGTGCGAGTAGCAGGCGTGGCTGCGTTTTCCGCCCTGGTGGAAACCGCTGCCCTGGGACGAGGCACTTTTGTATGGGTTCCAGGCGACGGGGTGGGTGTCATGGACTGCGTTTCCATGTACGCAGGTTTAAGTCTGTCCAACGAGACAACTTCCCGCCGCCCCCGCATTTCGATAGTGAACGCGACTCAACTTGCACGAACCAAAGTTCCGGGTCGCCAGTCCAAAACGGAGGTAGCTTGACATCAAGTAGGGCTACCGTGGGGCTGTCGGCGTCGCTTGGCTGGTTCATGGCGATCACGTCCGGGTCACCAATTATTGGCACGCGTGAGGAATGCAAAGTCGAGGCGTGGGGCTTGGAGTCTCTGTGCCAACTGATCTTTATTCTTGGTGCGCCGGCCCTCTCTCGGCGGCCGGCTGGCTACGGTCGACTACGGTCGGATCTGCTCCGCGCTGGCAGCACAGCGGCTTATCCGCGGCATTTTTGTGTTCACTACAAAGGAAGGGATTCTGATGATGGTTCGTACACCTTCGAGAAATTATCCGTTACTTGAACTTAACTTTCTGCTTGTTTCTCCGTAACGAAAATCTCGCGTCACGTACTCTATGCTTGTGTCACAAATCTCCGTACCTAGCGCACTGCGCGGTTAGTTTGTCAGGAGGAAAATAAGTCCTGCGGAGTTCATGCCCTCTTCCATTCAGAGCTTTTGCGTATATAAGTGCACTTTGCTGTCCACGCTGTGCACGTTGTCGGTATATTGTTTCTCTCCTTGCCTGTTTGTCGTTGTGCGGTGTCTGCGCTGTGGCTCATCTGGCGGAGGTGCCGCTGGTTGTGCAGTGCACGCAGCAGGAGGCTATTCAGCCGCCGCCTTCTCCAGCTGCGTCTTCTGCTCCTGGTCAGCCATCTTGTCACCCTTGTTTTTTGACATTGCTATAGGGGAGATGCTCTGGTCCTGTGCACATCCCGGTGCACTGGCCTCTACCTGATGGATCTTACTGTCCTGTGACACAGCTGGAGAGACTCAGTGCTTGCTTTCGATAGAGCCGGTAGCAACGTCAGCTATTGCGGCAGACGAGGAGGCCGGTTGGCGAAGAGAACCGGACAGGAGGCAATTTCCAGGCCTATGGTTCCTGTGTGACGGTGCATCTGGAGCGATTTGGTTTTGATTTATGGTAACAGCGGTTGCGGGAGGATGAGGAGGAATGGTGGTTCAGTTTAGTGGACTCCTTGCCAGCAATCGCACTGGTGGTCTTTACAGTGTCCTGTGGCATCGCGGCGGTGAAATTGTCATTGGGCTCAGACACTGTGGTAAGGAGCGCCGACGTCCCCGCCATAGACACCCGACACGACTTTGTCGAAGCTCTTGTTGTCACTGCTCAATTGTTTCTCTCTTCTTTTTGTCAGTCCCGACATCTTCCTCAGCCGATTCCTTGTACCTGTCGTGAAAGGGTGAGAAACTGCCGCTCACGAATTGTGAGGGGCAGAGAGCAGCACACTCGCTCACGAGTGCACTCACTCGCACTGATTTCAAAGGCGCGAGTGCGAGTGAGGGCAAGTGAGTGTGAGTGGAGGTGAGTGCAAGTGAGTGTGAGCGGAGATGAGTGCAGTGAATGTGAGCGGACATGAGTGCAAGTGAGTACCAGTGAATGTGCGTGGAGGTGTGTGCAAGTGAGTGCCAGTGAGTGAGCGAAGATGAGTGCCAGTGAATGTGAGTGGAGGTGAGTTCGAGTTCAAGTGAGTGTTAGCGGAGGTGTGTGCAAGTGAGTGCCAGTGAGTGTGAACGGAGAAGAGTGCCAGTGAGCGTGAGCGGAGCTGTGTGCCAGTGAGTGTGAGCGGAGGAGAGTGCAAGTGAGTGCCAGTGAATGTGAGCGGAGGTGTGTGCAAGTGAGTGTGAGTGGAGGTGAGTGTGAGCGGAGATGAGTGCAAGTGAGTGACAGTGAATCTAAGTGGAGGTGTGTGCCGGTGAGTGTGAGCGGAGAAGAGTGCAAGTGAGTGCCAGTGAGTGAGTGGAGGTGTGCGCAAGTGAGTGCCAGTGAGTGTGAGCGGAGAAGAGTCCAAGTGAGTGTGAGCGGAGGTGTGTGCAAGTGAATGTGAGCGGAGGTGTGTGCAAGTGAATGTGAGTGGAGTCGAGTGCCACTGAGTGTGAACGCAGATGGGTGCAAGTGAGTGTGAACGGAGATGAGTGCGAGTGCCAGTGAATGTGAGTGGAGGTGTATGCACGTGAGTGCCAGTGAGTGAGCGGAGATGAGTGCCAGTGAGTGTGAGCGGAGGTGAGTGCCAGTGAATGTGAGTGGAGGTGTGTGCAAGTGAGTGCCAGTGAGTGAGCGGAAATGAGTGCCAGTGAGTGTGAGCGGAGGTGAGTGCCAGTGAATGTGAGTGGAGGTGTCTGCAAGTGAGTGCCAGTGAGTATGAGCGGAGATGAGTGCAAGTGAGTGCCAGTGAATGTGAGTGGATGAGTGTGCAGGTGAGTGCAGTGAGTGTGAGCGGTGAAGAGTGCAAGTGAGTGTGAGCGGAGGTGTGCGCAAGTGAGTGTGAGCGGAGAAGGGTGCAAGGGAGTGCCAGTGAATGTGAGCGGAGGTGTGTGCAAGTGAGTGCCAGTGAGTATGAGCGGAGATGAGTGCAAGTGAGTGCCAGTGAATGTGAGTGGATGAGTGTGCAGTGAGTGTGAGCGGTGAAGAGTGCAAGTGAGTGTGAACGGAGGTGTGCGCAAGTGAGTGTGAGCGGAGAAGGGTGCAAGGGAGTGCCAGTGAATGTGAGTGGAGGTGTGTGCAAGTGAGTGCCAGTGAGTATGAGCGGAGATGAGTGCAAGTGAGTGCCAGTGAATGTGAGTGGATGAGTGTGCAGGTGAGTGCAGTGAGTGTGAGCGGTGAAGAGTGCAAGTGAGTGTGAGCGGAGGTGTGCGCAAGTGAGTGTGAGCGGAGAAGGGTGCAAGGGAGTGCCAGTGAATGTGAGCGGAGGTGTGTGCAAGTGAGTGCCAGTGAGTGTAGGTGGAGGTGAGTGCCAGTGAGTGTGAGCGGAGATGAGTACAAGTGAGTGCAGTGAGTGAGCGGAGATGAGTGCAGTGAGTGTGAGCGGAGATGAGTGCAAGTGAATGTGAGTGGAGTCGAGTGCCACTGAGTGTGAATGGAGATGAGTGCAAATGAGTGAAGTGAGTGTGAGCGGAGATGAGTGCCAGTGAATGTGAGTGCAGGTGTCTGCAAGTGAGTGCCAGTGAGTGTGAGCGGAGATGAGTGCAAGTCAGTGCCAGTGAATGCGAGTGGAGGTATGTGCAAGTGAGTGCCAAAGAGTGTGACCGGAGATGAGTGCGAGTGCCAGTGAATGTTAGTGGATGTGAGTGCCAGTGAGTGTGAGCGGAGGTGAGTGCCAGTGAATGTGAGCGGAGGTGTGTGCAAGTGAGTGCCAGTGAGTGAGAGTGGACATGAGTGCCAGTGAATGTGAGTGAAGGTGCGTGCAAGTGAGTGCCAGTGAGTGTGAGCGGAGATGAGTGCCAGTGAATATGAGTAGAGGTGAGTGCCAATGAGTGTGAGCGGAGGTGAGTGCCAGTGAATGTGAGTGGAGTGGTGTGCAAGTGAGTGCCAGTGAATGTGAGCGGAGATGAGTGCAAGTGAGTGCCAGTCAATGTGGCTGGAGTTGTGTGCATGTGAGTGCCAGTGAGTGTGAGCCGAGATGAGTACAAGTGAGCGCCAGTAAATGTGAGCGGATGTGTGTGTGAGTGCCAGTGAGTGTGAGTGGAGGTGAGCACCGTGAGTGTGAGTGCAGGTGAGTGCCAGTGAATGTGAGTGGAGGTGTGTACAAATGAGTGAGCGGAGATGAGTGCCAGTGAGTGTGAGCAGAGGTGAGTGCCAGTAAATGTGAGTGGAGGTGTCTGCAAGTGAGTGCCCGTGAGTGTGAGTGCAGGTGAGTGCAAGTGAGTGCCAGTGAATGTGAGTGGAGGTGTCTGCAAGTCAGTGCCAGTGGATGCGAGTGGAGGTGTGTGCAAGTGAGTGCCAATGAGTGTGACCGGAGATGAGTGCGAGTGTGTGCCAGTGAAGGTGGGCGGAGGTGTGTGCAAGTGAGTGTAAGCGGAGATGAGTGCCAGTGAATGTGAGCGGAGGTGTGTGCCAGTGAGTGTGAGCGAAGATGAGTGCAAGTAAGTGCCAGTGAAGGTGCGTGCAAGTGAGTGCCAGTGAGTATGAGCGTAGATGAGTGCCAGTGAATGTGAGTGCCAGTGAGTGTGAGCGGAGGTGAGTGCCAGTGAATGTGAGGGGAGGTGTGTGCAAGTGAGTGTGAGCGGAGATGAGTGCCAATGAATGTGAGTGGAGGTGTGTGCAAGTGAGTGCCAGTGAGTGTGAGCGGAGATGAGTGCAAGTGAGTGCCAGTCAATGTGACTGGAGGTGTGTGCAAGTGAGTGCCAGTGAGTGTGAGCGGAGATGAGTGCGAGTGCGTGCCAGTGAATGTGAGTGGATGTGTGTGCAAGTGAGTGCCAGTGAGTGTGAGTGGAGGTGAGTGCAAGTGAGTGCCTGTGAATGTGAGCGGAGGTGTGTGCCATTGAGTGAGCGGAGTTGAGTGCCAGTGAGTGAGCGGAGGTGAGTGCCAGTGAATGTGAGTGGAGGTGTCTGCAAGTGAGTGCCAGTGAGTGTGAGCGGAGATGAGTGCAAGTCAGTGCCAGTGAATGCGAGTGGAGGTGTGTGCAAGTGAGTGCCAGTGAGTGTGAGCGGAGGTGAGTGCGAGTGAGTGCCAGTGAATGTGAATGGAGGTGTGTGCAAGTGAGTGCCAGTGAGTGTGAACGGAGATGAGTGCGAGTGCCAGTGAATGTTAGTGGAGGTGAGTGCCAGTGAGTGTAAACGGAGGTGAGTGCGAGTGAGTGCCAGTGAGTGTGAGCGGAGTTGAGTGCGAGTGACTGCCAGCCAATGTGAGTGGAGGTGTGTGCCGGTGAGTGTGAGCGGAGATGAGTGCGAGTGCCAGTGAATGTAAGTGGAGTTGTGTGCAAGTGAGTGCCAGTGAGTGTGAGCGGAGATGAGTGCAAGTAAGTGCCAGTGAATGTGAGTGGTGGTGTGTGCAAGTGAGTGTGAGCGGAGGCGCGTGCAAGTGATAGCCAGTGAGTGTGAGCGGAGATGAGTGAAAGTGAGTGCCAGTGAATGTGAGTGGAGGTGTGTGCAAGTGATTGCCAGTGAGTGTGAGCGGAGATGAGTGCAAGTGAGTGCCAGTGAATGTGAGTGGATTTGTGTGCAAGTGAGTGCCAGTGAATGTGAGTGGAGGTGTGTGCAAAGGATTGCCAGTGAGTGAACGGAGAGGAGTGCAAGTGAGTGCCAGTGAGTGTGAGCGGAGGTGAGCGCCAGTGAATGTGAGTGGAGGTGTCTGCAAGTGAGTGCCAGTGAGTGTGAGGGGAGATGAGCGCGAGTGCCAGTGAATGTGAGTGCAGGTGTGTGCAAGTGAGTGCCAGTGAGTGTGAGCGGAGATGAGTACCAGTGAATGCGAGTGGTGGTGTGTGCTAGTGAGTGTGAGCGTAGGTGCGTGCAAGTGAGTGCCAGTGAGTGTGGGTGGAGATGAGTGCAAGTGAGTGCCAGTGAATGTGAGCGGAGGTGTGTGCAAGTGAATGCCAGTGAGTGAGAGTGGAGATGAATGCAAGTGAGGGCCAGTGAATGTGAGTGAAGGTGCGTGCAAGTGAGTGCCAGTGAGTGTGAGCGGAGATGAGTGCCAGTGAATGTGAGTGCGAGTGAGTGTGAGCGGAGGTGAGTGCGAGTGAGTGCCAATGATTGTGAGTGGAGGTGTGTGCAAGCGAGTGTGAGCAGAGATGAGTGCCACTGAATGTGAGCTTGACCGGAGGTGAGTGCGAGTGTGTGCAAGTGAACGTGAGCGGAGGTATGTGCGTGTTAGTGCCAGTGAGTGTGAGCGGAGTTGAGTGCGAGTGACTGCCAGCCAATGAGAGTGGAGGTGTGTGCAAGTGAGTGCCAGTGAGTGTGAGCGGAGATGAGTGCGAGTGCCAGTGAATGTAAGTGGATGTGTGTGCAAGTGAGTGCCAGTGAGTGTGAGCGGAGATGAGTGCCAGTGAATGTGAGTGGTGGTGTGTGCAAGTGAGTGCCAGTGAATGTGAGTGAAGGTGCGTGCAAGTGAGTGTGAGCGGAGATGAGTGCCAGTGAATGTCAGTGGAGGTGTGTGGAAGTGAGTGTGATCTGATATGAGTGCAAGTGAGTGCCAGTCAATGTGAGTGGAGGTGTGTGCAAGTGAGTGCCACTGAGTGTGAGCGGAGATGAGTGCAAGTGAGTGCCAGGTAATGTCAGTGGATGTGTGTGCAAGTGAGTGCCAGTGAGTGTGAGCGGAGATGAGTGGAAGTGAGTAGCCAGTGAGTGTGAGTGGAGATGAGTGCAAGTGAGTGCCAGTGAATGTGAGTGGAGGTTTGTGCCAGTGAGTGCCATTGAATGTGGGTGGAGATAAGTGCAAGTGAGGGCCAGTGATTGTGAGTTGAGGTGAGTGCGAGTGAGTGCCAGTGAGTGATAGTTGAGGTGTGTGCAAGTGAGTGCCAGTGAGTGTGAGCGGTGATGAGTGCCAGTGAATGTGAGTGCAGGTGTGTGCAAGTGAATGCCAGTGAGTGTGAGCGGAGACGAGTGCAAGTGAGTGCCAGTCAATGTGACTGGAGGTGTGTGCAAGTGAGTGCCAGTGAGTGGGAGTGGAGATGAGTGCGAGTGCCAATGAATGTGAGTGGAGGTGTGTGCAAGTGAGTGCCAGTGAGTGTAAGCGGAGATGAGTGCAAGTGAGTGCCAGTGAGTAATAGTGGAGGTGAGTGCCAGTGAGTGTGAGCGGAGATGAGTTCCAGTGAATGTGAGTGCGAGTGAGTGCCAGTGAATGTGAGCGGAGGTGAGTGCGAGGGAGTGCCAGTGAATGTGAGTGGAGGTGTGTGCAATTGAGTGCCAGTGAGTGTGAGCGGAGATGAGTGCCAGTGAATGTGAGTGGAGGTGTGTGCAAGTGAGTGCCAGTGAGTGTGAGTGGAGATGAGTGCAAGTGAGTGCCAGTGAATGTGAGTGGATGTGTGTGCAAGTGAGTGCCAGTGAGTGTGAGTGGAGGTGAGTGGCGTGAGTGTGAGTCGAGGTGAGTGCCAGTGAGTGTGAGCGGAGTTTGGTGCCGGTGAATGTGAGCAGAGGTGTCTGCAAGTGAGTGCCAGTGAGTGGGATTGGAGATGAGTGCGAGTGCCAATGAATGTGAGTTGAGGTGTGTGCAAGTGAGTGCCAGTGAGTGTAAGCGGAGATGAATGCAAGTGAGTGCCAGTGAATGTGAGCGGAGGTAAGTGCGAGTGAAGGCCAGTGAGTGTGAGCGGAGATGAGTGCGAGTGCCAATGAATGTGAGTGGATGTGTGCGCCAGTGCGTGTGGGCGGAGATAAGTGCAGGTGAGTGCCAGTGAGTGTGAGCGGAGATAGGTGCCAGTGAATGTGAGTGGAGGTGTGTGGAAGTGAGGTCCTGTGACTGTGAGCGTAGGTGGGTTCAAGTGAGTGCCAGTGAGTGTGAGCAGAGATGAGTGCCAGTGAATGTGAGTGGAGGTGTGTGCAAGGGAGTGCCAATGAGTGTGAGCGGATATGAATGCAAGTAAGTGCCAGTGAACGTGAGCGGAGGTGAGTGCCAGTGAGTGTGAGCGGAGGTGAGTGCGAGTTCAAGTGAGTGCCACTGAGTGTGAAGCCTATAGGCGATGAAAATTTAGTTTCAGGCAGGTAAAAAAATTTATCTCTAATGCGCTTGTTCTCCGCATATTTTACTCCGCACGCATGCGCTCACGCCCGTTTACGCGATAAATGCCCGAATAGATACGGAATAAATTTTTCGAAGAAATGCCGAAATCGGTAGGCCTATAGCCCATGAAAATTTTAGTTTCAGGCAGCTAAAATAATTTATCTCTATTGCGCGTGTTCTTCGCATATTTCACTCTGCACGCATGCGCTCACGCCCGTTTACGCGATAAATACCCAAATAGAGACGGAATATCTTTTTCGAAGAAATGCCGAATTCGGTAAGCCTATAGCCCATGAAAATTTTAGTTTCACGTAGGTACAATAATTTATCTCTAATGCGCTTGTTCTTCGCATATTTCACTCCGCACGCATGCGCTCACGCCCGTTTACGCGATAAATACCCGATTAGGCAGGGAAATAATTTTTTCGAGAAAATGCCGAAATCGGTAAGCCTATAGCCCATGGAAATTTCAGTTTCAGGTAGGTAAAATAATTTATCTCTAATGCGCTTGTTCTTCGCATATTTCACTCCGCACGCATGCGCTAACGCCCGTTTACGCGATAAATACCCGATTAGGCAGGGAAATAATTTTTTCGAAGAAATGACGAAATCGGTAAGCCTATAGCCCATGAAAATTTTAGTTTCAGGCAAGTAAAATAATTTATCTCTAATGCGCTTGTTCTTCGCATATTTCACTCCGCACGCATGCGCTCACGCCCGTTTACGCAATAAATACCCAAACTGAGACGGAATAATTTTTTCGAAGAAATGACGAAATCGGTAAGCCTATAGCCCATGAAAATTTTAGTTTCAGACAGGTAAAATTATTTATCTCTCATGCGCTTGTTCTTCGCATATTTCACTCCGCACGCATGCGCTCACGCCCGTTTACGCGATAAATACCCAAATAGAGACGGAATATTTTTTTCGAAGAAATGCCGAAATCGGTAAGCCTATAGCCCATGAAAATTTCAGTTTCAGGCAGGTAAAATAATTTATCTCTAATGCGCTTGTTCTTCGCATATTTCACTCCGCACGCATGCGCTCACGCCCGTTTACGCGATAAATACCTAAATTGAGACGGTATAATTTTTTCGAAGAAATGACGAAATCGGTAAGCCTATAGCCCATGAAAATTTTAGTTTCAGGTAGGTAAAATTATCTCTAATGCGCTTGTTCTTCGCATATTTCACTCCACACGCATGCGCTCACGCCCGTTTACGCGATAAATACCCGATTAGGCAGGGAAATAATTTTTTCGAGAAAATGCCGAAATCGGTAAGCCTATAGCCCATGAAAATTTCAGTTTCAGGCAGGTAAAATAATTTATCTCTAATGCGCTTGTTTTTCGCATATTTCACTCCGCACGCATGCGCTCACGCCCGTTTACGCGATAAATACCCGATTAGGCAGGGAAATAATTTTTTCGAGAAAATGCCGAAATCTGTAAGCCTATAGCCCATGAAAATTTCGGTTTCAGGCAGGTAAAATAATTTATCTCTAATGCGCTTGTTCTTCGCATATTTCACTCCGCACGCATGCGCTCACACCCGTTTACGCGATAAATACCCGATTAGGCAGGGAAATAATTTTTTCGAGAAAATGCCGAAATCGGTAAGCCTATAGCCCATGAAAATTTTAGTTTCAGGCAGGTAAAATTATTTATCTCTAATGCGCTTGTTTTTCGCATATTTCACTCGGCACGCATGCGCTCACGCCCGTTTACGCGATAAATACCCGATTAGGCAGGGAAATAATTTTTTCGAGAAAATGCCGAAATCGGTAAGCCTATAGCCCATGAAAATTTCAGTTTCAGGCAGGTAAAATAATTTATCTCTAATGCGCTTGTTTTTCGCATATTTCACTCGGCACGCATGCGCTCACGCCCGTTTACGCGATAAATACCCGATTAGGCAGGGAAATAATTTTTTCGAGAAAATGCCGAAATCGGTAAGCCTATAGCCCATGAAAATTTCGGTTTCAGGCAGGTAAAATAATTTATCTCTAATGCGCTTGTTCTTCGCATATTTCACTCCGCACGCATGCGCTCACACCCGTTTACGCGATAAATACCCGATTAGGCAGGGAAATAATTTTTTCGAGAAAATGCCGAAATCGGTAAGCCTATAGCCCATGAAAATTTCAGTTTCAGGCAGGTAAAATAATTTATCTCTAATGCGCTTGTTTTTCGCATATTTCACTCGGCACGCATGCGCTCACGCCCGTTTACGCGATAAATACCCGATTAGGCAGGGAAATAATTTTTTCGAGAAAATGCCGAAATCTGTAAGCCTATAGCCCATGAAAATTTCGGTTTCAGGCAGGTAAAATAATTTATCTCTAATGCGCTTGTTCTTCGCATATTTCACTCCGCACGCATGCGCTCACACCCGTTTACGCGATAAATACCCGATTAGGCAGGGAAATAATTTTTTCGAGAAAATGCCGAAATCGGTAAGCCTATAGCCCATGAAAATTTCAGTTTTAGGCAGGTAAAATAATTTATCTCTAATGCGCTTGTTCTTCGCATATTTCACTCCGCACGCATGCGCTCACGCCCGTTTACGCGATAAATACCCGATTAGGCAGGGAAATAATTTTTTCGAGAAAATGCCGAAATCGGTAAGCCTATAGCCCATGAAAATTTCAGTTTCAGGCAGGTAAAATAATTTATCTCTAATGCGCTTGTTTTTCGCATATTTCACTCGGCACGCATGCGCTCACGCCCGTTTACGCGATAAATACCCGATTAGGCAGGGAAATAATATTTTCGAGAAAATGCCGAAATCGGTAAGCCTATAGCCCATGAAAATTTTAGTTTCAGGCAAGTAAAATAATTTATCTCGGATGCACTTGTTCTTCGCATATTTCACTCCGCACGCATGCGCTCACGCCCGTTTACGCGATAAATACCCAAATAGAGACGGAATATTTTTTCGAAGAAATGCCGAAATCGGTAAGCCTATAGCCCATGAAAATTTTAGTTTCAGGCAGGTAAAATTATTTATCTCTAATGCGCTTGTTCTTCGCATATTTCACACCGCACGCATGCGCTCACGCCCGTTTACGCGATAAATACCCGATTAGGCAGGAAAATATTTTTTTCGAGAAAATGCCGAAATAGGTAAGCCTATAGCCCATGAAAATTTCAGTTTCAGGCAGGTAAAATAATTTATCTCGAATGCGCTTGTTCTTCGCATATTTCACTCCACACGCATGCGCTCACGCCCGTTTACGCGATAAATACCCAAATTGAGACGGTATAATTTTTTCGAAGAAATGACGAAATCGGTAAGCCTATAGCCCATGAAAATTTTAGTTTCAGGCATGTAAAATAATTTATCTCGCATGCACTTGTTCTTCGCTTATTTCACACCGCACGCATGCGCTCACGCCCGTTTACGCGATAAATACCCAAATAGAGACGGAATATTTTTTTCGAAGAAATGCCGAAATCGGTAAGCCTATAGCCCATGAAAATTTCAGTTTCAGGCAGGTAAAATAATTTATCTCTAATGCGCTTGTTCTTCGCATATTTCACTCCGCATGCATGCGCTCACGCCCGTTTACGCGATAAATACCCAAATAGAGACGGAATATTTTTTTCGAAGAAATGCCGAAATCGGTAAGCCTATAGCCCATGAAAATTTTAGTTTCAGGCAGGTAAAATAATTTATCTCTAACGCGCTTGTTCTTCGCATATTTCACTCCACACGCATGCGCTCACGCCCGTTTACGCGATAAATACCCGATTAGGCAGGGAAATAATTTTTTCGAGAAAATTCCGAAATCGGTAACCCTATAGCCCATGAAAATTTTAGTTTCAGGCAAGTAAAATAATTTATCTCTAATGCGCTTGTTCTTCGCATATTTCACTCCGCACGTATGCGCTCACGCCCGTTTACGCGATAAATACCCAAATGGAGACGGAATAATTTTTTCGAAGAAATGACGAAATCGGTAAGCCTATAGCCCATGAAAATTTTAGTTTCAGGCAGGTAAAATTATTTATCTCTCATGCGATTGTTCTTCGCATATTTCACTCCGCACGCATGCGCTCAAGCCCATTTTCGCGACAACTACCCGATTATGCAGGGAAATAATTTTTTCGAGAAAATGCCGAAATCGGTAAGCCTATAGCCCATGAAAATTTTAGTTTCAGGCAGGTAAAATTATTTATCTCTAATGCGCTTGTTTTTCGCATATTTCACTCGGCACGCATGCGCTCACGCCCGTTTACGCGATAAATACTCGATTGGGCAGGGAAATAATTTTTTCGAGAAAATGCCGAAATCGGTAAGCCTATAGCCCATGAAAATTTCAGTTTCAGGCAGGTAAAATAATTTATCTCTAATGCGCTTGTTCTTCGCATATTTCACTCCGCACGCATGCGCTCACGCCCGTTTACGCGATAAATACCCAAATTGAGACGGTATAATTTTTTCGAAGAAATGACGAAATCGGTAACCCTATAGCCCATGAAAATTTCAGTTTCAGGCAGGTAAAATAATTTATCTCTAATGCGCTTGTTCGCATATTTCACTCCGCACGCATGCGCTCACGCCTGTTTACGCGATAAATACCCGATTAGGCAGGGAAATAATTTTTTCGAGAAAATGCCGAAATCGGTAAGCCTATAGCCCATGAAAATTTCAGTTTCAGGCAGGTAAAATAATTTATCTCTAATGCGCTTGTTCTTCGCATATTTCACTCCGCACGCATGCGCTCACGCCCGTTTACGCGAGTAATACCCGATTAGGCAGGGAAATAATTTTTTCGAGAAAATGCCGAAATCGGTAAGCCTATAGCCCATGAAAATTTTAGTTTCAGGCAGGTAAAATTATTTATCTCTAATGCGCTTGTTCTCCGCATATTTCACTCCGCACGCATGCGCTCACGCCCGTTTACGCGATAAATACCCGATTAGGCAGGGAAATAATTTTTTCGAGAAAATGCCGAAATCGGTAATCCTATAGCCCATGAAAATTTTAGTTTCAGGCAAGTAAAATAATTTATCTCGGATGCACTTGTTCTTCGCATATTTCACTCCCCACGCATGCGCTCACGCCCGTTTACGCGATAAATACCCAAATAGAGACGGAATATTTTTTCGAAGAAATGCCGAAATCTGTAAGCCTATAGCCCATGAAAATTTTAGTTTCAGGCAGGTAAAATAATTTATCTCTAATGCGCTTGTTCTTCGCATATTTCAATCCGCACGCATGCGCTCACGCCCGTTTACGCGATAAATACCCGATTAGGCAGGGAAATAATTTTATCGAAAAAATGCCGAAATCGGTAAGCCTATAGCCCATGAAAATTTTAGTTTCAGGCAGGTAAAATTATTTATCTCTCATGCGCCTGTTCTTCGCATATTTCACTCCGCACGCATGCGCTCACGCCCGTTTACGCGATGAATACCCAAATAGAGACGGAATATTTTTTTCGAAGAATTGCCGAAATCGTTAAGCCTAAGCCCATGAAAATTTTAGTTTCAGGCAGGTAAAATAATTTATCTCTAATGCTCTTGTTCTTCGCATATTTCACTCCGCACGCATGCGCTCACGCCCGTTTACGCGATAAATACCCGATTAGGCAGGGAAATAATTTTTCGAGAAATGCCGAAATCGGTAAGCCTATAGCCCATGAAAATTTCAGTTTCAGGCAGGTAACATAATTTATCTCTAATGCGCTTGTTTTTCGCATATTTCAATCCGCACGCATGCGCTCACGCCCGTTTACGCGATAAATTCCCGATTAGGCAGGGAAATAATGTTTTCGAGAAAATGCCGAAATCGGTAAGCCTATAGCCCATGAAAATTTTAGTTTCAGGCAAGTAAAATAATTTATCTCTAATGCGCGTGTTCTTCGCATATTTCACTCCACACGCATGCGCTCACGCCCGTTTATGCGATAAATACCCAAATTGAGACGGAATAATTTTTTCGAAGAAATGACGAAATCGGTAAGCCTATAGCCCATGGAAATTTTAGTTTCAGGCAGGTAAAATAATTTATCTCTAATGCGCTTGTTCTTCGCATATTTCACTCCACACGCATGCGCTCACGCCCGTTTACGCGATAAATACCCGATTAGGCAGGGAAATAATTTTTTCGAGAAAATGCCGAAATCGGTAAGCCTATAGCCCATGAAAATTTCAGTTTCAGGCAGGTAAAATAATTTATCTCTAATGCGCTTGTTTTTCGCATATTTCAATCCGCACGCATGCGCTCACGCCCGTTTACGCGATGAATACCCCATTAGGCAGGGAAATAATTTTTTCGAGAAAATGCCGAAATCGGTAACCCTATAGCCCATGAAAATTTCAGTTTCAGGCAGGTAAAATAATTTATCTCTAATGCGCTTGTTCTTCGCATATTTCACTCCACACGCATGCGCTCACGGCCGTTTACGCGATAAATACCCGATTAGGCAGGGAAATAATTTTTTCGAGAAAATGCCGAAATCGGTAAGCCTATAGCCCATGAAAATTTCAGTTTCAGGCAGGTAAAATAATTTATCGCTAATGCGCTTGTTTTTCGCATATTTCAATCCGCACGCATGCGCTCACGCCCGTTTACGCGATAAATACCCCATTAGGCAGGGAAATAATTTTTTCGAGAAAATGCCGAAATCGGTAACCCTATAGCCCATGAAAATTTCAGTTTCAGGCAGGTAAAATAATTTATCTCTAATGCGCTTGTTCGCATATTTCACTCCGCACGCATGCGCTCACGCCTGTTTACGCGATAAATACCCGATTAGGCAGGGAAATAATTTTTTCGAGAAAATGCCGAAATCGGTAAGCCTATAGCCCATGAAAATTTCAGTTTCAGGCAGGTAAAATAATTTATCTCTAATGCGCTTGTTCTTCGCATATTTCACTCCGCACGCATGCGCTCACGCCCGTTTACGCGAGTAATACCCGATTAGGCAGGGAAATAATTTTTTCGAGAAAATGCCGAAATCGGTAAGCCTATAGCCCATGAAAATTTTAGTTTCAGGCAGGTAAAATTATTTATCTCTAATGCGCTTGTTCTCCGCATATTTCACTCCGCACGCATGCGCTCACGCCCGTTTACGCGATAAATACCCGATTAGGCAGGGAAATAATTTTTTCGAGAAAATGCCGAAATCGGTAATCCTATAGCCCATGAAAATTTTAGTTTCAGGCAAGTAAAATAATTTATCTCGGATGCACTTGTTCTTCGCATATTTCACTCCCCACGCATGCGCTCACGCCCGTTTACGCGATAAATACCCAAATAGAGACGGAATATTTTTTCGAAGAAATGCCGAAATCTGTAAGCCTATAGCCCATGAAAATTTTAGTTTCAGGCAGGTAAAATAATTTATCTCTAATGCGCTTGTTCTTCGCATATTTCAATCCGCACGCATGCGCTCACGCCCGTTTACGCGATAAATACCCGATTAGGCAGGGAAATAATTTTATCGAAAAAATGCCGAAATCGGTAAGCCTATAGCCCATGAAAATTTTAGTTTCAGGCAGGTAAAATTATTTATCTCTCATGCGCCTGTTCTTCGCATATTTCACTCCGCACGCATGCGCTCACGCCCGTTTACGCGATGAATACCCAAATAGAGACGGAATATTTTTTTCGAAGAATTGCTGAAATCGTTAAGCCTAAGCCCATGAAAATTTTAGTTTCAGGCAGGTAAAATAATTTATCTCTAATGCTCTTGTTCTTCGCATATTTCACTCCGCACGCATGCGCTCACGCCCGTTTACGCGATAAATACCCGCTTAGGCAGGGAAATAATTTTTTCGAGAAATGCCGAAATCGGTAAGCCTATAGCCCATGAAAATTTCAGTTTCAGGCAGGTAACATAATTTATCTCTAATGCGCTTGTTTTTCGCATATTTCAATCCGCACGCATGCGCTCACGCCCGTTTACGCGATAAATTCCCGATTAGGCAGGGAAATAATGTTTTCGAGAAAATGCCGAAATCGGTAAGCCTATAGCCCATGAAAATTTTAGTTTCAGGCAAGTAAAATAATTTATCTCTAATGCGCGTGTTCTTCGCATATTTCACTCCACACGCATGCGCTCACGCCCGTTTATGCGATAAATACCCAAATTGAGACGGAATAATTTTTTCGAAGAAATGACGAAATCGGTAAGCCTATAGCCCATGGAAATTTTAGTTTCAGGCAGGTAAAATAATTTATCTCTAATGCGCTTGTTCTTCGCATATTTCACTCCACACGCATGCGCTCACGCCCGTTTACGCGATAAATACCCGATTAGGCAGGGAAATAATTTTTTCGAGAAAATGCCGAAATCGGTAAGCCTATAGCCCATGAAAATTTCAGTTTCAGGCAGGTAAAATAATTTATCTCTAATGCGCTTGTTTTTCGCATATTTCAATCCGCACGCATGCGCTCACGCCCGTTTACGCGATGAATACCCCATTAGGCAGGGAAATAATTTTTTCGAGAAAATGCCGAAATCGGTAACCCTATAGCCCATGAAAATTTCAGTTTCAGGCAGGTAAAATAATTTATCTCTAATGCGCTTGTTGTTCGCATATTTCACTCCGCACGCATGCGCTCACGCCTGTTTACGCGATAAATACCCGATTAGGCAGGGAAATAATTTTTTCGAGAAAATGCCGAAATCGGTAAGCCTATCGCCCATGAAAATTTCAGTTTCAGGCAGGTAAAATAATTTATCTCTAATGCGCTTGTTCTTCGCATATTTCACTCCGCACGCATGCGCTCACGCCCGTTTACGCGACAAATACCCGATTAGGCAGGGAAATAATTTTTTCGAGAAAATGCCGAAATCGGTAAGCCTATAGCCCATGAAAATTTTAGTTTCAGGCAGGTAAAATTATTTATCTCTAATGCGCTTGTTCTCCGCATATTTCACTCCGCACGCATGCGCTCACGCCCGTTTACGCGATAAATACCCGATTAGGCAGGGAAATAATTTTTTCGAGAAAATCCCGAAATCGGTAAGCCTATAGCCCATGAAAATTTTAGTTTCAAGCAAGTAAAATAATTTATCTCGGATGCACTTGTTCTTCGCATATTTCACTCCGCACGCATGCGCTCACGCCCGTTTACGCGATAAATACCCAAATAGAGACGGAATATTTTTTCGAAGAAATGCCGAAATCGGTAAGCCTATAGCCCATGAAAATTTTAGTTTCAGGCATGTAAAATAATTTATCTCGGATGCACTTGTTCTTCGCTTATTTCACACCGCACGCATGCGCTCACGCCCGTTTACGCGATAAATACCCAAATAGAGACGGAATATTTTTTCGAAGAAATGCCGAAATCGGTAAGCCTATAGCCCATGAAAATTTTAGTTTCAGGCAGGTAAAATAATTTATCTCTAATGCGCTTGTTCTTCGCATATTTCACTCCACACGCATGCGCTCACGCCCGTTTACGCGATAAATACCCGATTAGGCAGGGAAATAATTTTTTCGAGAAAATTCCGAAATCGGTAACCCTATAGCCCATGAAAATTTTAGTTTCAGGCAAGTAAAATAATTTATCTCTAATGCACTTGTTCTTCGCATATTTCACTCCGCACGTATGCGCTCACGCCCGTTTACGCGATAAATACCCAAATGGAGACGGAATAATTTTTTCGAAGAAATGACGAAATCGGTAAGCCTATAGCCCATGAAAATTTTAGTTTCAGGCAGGTAAAATTATTTATCTCTAATGCGCTTGTTCTTCGCATATTTCACTCCGCACGCATGCGCTCACGCCCGTTTACGCGATAAATACTCGATTAGGCAGGGAAATAATTTTTTCGAGAAAATGCCGAAATCGGTAAGCCTATAGCCCATGAAAATTTTAGTTTCAGGCAGGTAAAATTATTTATCTCTAATGAGCTTGTTTTTCGCATATTTCACTCGGCACGCATGCGCTCACGCCCGTTTACGCGATAAATACTCGATTAGGCAGGGAAATAATTTTTTCGAGAAAATGCGAAATCGGTAAGCCTATAGCCCATGAAAATTTTAGTTTCAGGCAGGTAAAATTATTTATCTCTAATGAGCTTGTTTTTCGCATATTTCACTCCGCACGTATGCGCTCAAGCCCATTTACGCGACAACTACCCGAATAGAGACGGATTAATTTTTTCGAGAAAATGCCGAAATCGGTAAGCCTATAGCCTATGAAAATTTCAGTTTCATGCAGGTAAAATAATTTATCTCTAATGCGCTTGTTCTCCGCATATTTCACTCCGCACGCATGCGCTCACGCCCGTTTACGCGATAAATACCCGATTAGGCAGGGAAATAATTTTTTCGAGAAAATGCGAAATCGGTAAGCCTATAGCCCATGAAAATTTTAGTTTCAGGCAGGTAAAATTATTTATCTCTAATGCGCTTGTTTTTCGCATATTTCACTCGGCACGCATGCGCTCACGCCCGTTTACGCGATAAATACTCGATTAGGCAGGGAAATAATTTTTTCGAGAAAATGCCGAAATCGGTAAGCCTATAGCCCATGAAAATTTCAGTTTCAGGCAGGTAAAATAATTTATCTCTAATGCGCTTGTTCTTCGCATATTTCACTCCGCACGCATGCGCTCACGCCCGTTTACGCGATAAATACCCGATTAGGCAGGGAAATAATTTTTTCGAGAAAATGCCGAAATCGGTAAGCCTATAGCCCATGAAAATTTCAGTTTCAGGCAGGTAAAATAATTTATCTCTCATGCGATTGTTCTTCGCATATTTCACTCCGCACGCATGCGCTCACGCCCGTTTACGCGATAAATACCCAAATTGAGACGGTATAATTTTTTCGAAGAAATGACGAAATCGGTAAGCCTATAGCCCATGAAAATTTTAGTTTCAGGCAGGTAAAATTATTTATCTCTAATGCGCTTGTTCTTCGCATATTTCACTCCACACGCATGCGCTCACGCCCGTTTACGCGATGAATACCCGATTAGGCAGGGAAATAATTTTTTCGAGAAAATGCCGAAATCGGTAAGCCTATAGCCCATGAAAATTTTAGTTTCAGGCAGGTAAAATTATTTATCTCTAATGAGCTTGTTTTTCGCATATTTCACTCGGCACGCATGCGCTCACGCCCGTTTACGCGATAAATACTCGATTAGGCAGGGAAATAATTTTTTCGAGAAAATGCCGAAATCGGTAAGCCTATAGCCCATGAAAATTTCAGTTTCAGGCAGGTAAAATAATTTATCTCTAATGCGCTTGTTCTTCGCATATTTCATTCCGCACGCATGCGCTCACGCCCGTTTACGCGATAAATACCCGATTAGGCAGGGAAATAATTTTTTCGAGAAAATGCCGAAATCGGTAAGCCTATAGCCCATGAAAATTTCAGTTTCAGGCAGGTAAAATAATTTATCTCTAATGCGCTTGTTCTTCGCATATTTCACTCCGCACGCATGCGCTCACGCCCGTTTACGCGATAAATACCCGATTAGGCAGGGAAATAATTTTTTCGAGAAAATGCCGAAATCGGTAAGCCTATAGCCCATGAAAATTTCAGTTTCAGGCAGGTAAAATAATTTATCTCTAATGCGCTTGTTCTTTGCATATTTCGCTCCGCACGCATGTGCTCACGCCCGTTTACGCGATAAATACCCAAATTGAGACGGTATAATTTTTTCGAAGAAATGACGAAATCGGTAAGCCTATAGCCCATGAAAATTTCAGTTTCAGGCAGGTAAAATAATTTATCTCTAATGCGCTTGTTCTTCGCATATTTCACTCCGCACGCATGCGCTCACGCCCGTTTACGCGATAAATACCCAAATTGAGACGGTATAATTTTTTCGAAGAAATGACGAAATCGGTAAGCCTATAGCCCATGAAAATTTTAGTTTCAGGCAAGTAAAATAATTTATCTCTAATGCGCTTGTTCTTCGCGTATTTCACTCCGCACGCATTCGCTCACGCCCGTTTAGGCGATAAATACTCGATTAGGCAGGGAAATAATTTTTTCGAGAAAATGCCGAAATCGGTAAGCCTATAGCCCATGAAAATTTCAGTTTCAGGCAGGTAAAATAATTTATCTCTAATGCGCTTGTTCTTCGCATATTTCACTCCGCACGCATGCGCTCACGCCCATTTACGCGATAAATACTCGATTAGGCAGGGAAATAATTTTTTCGAGAAAATGCCGAAATCGGTAAGCCTATAGCCCATGAAAATTTTAGTTTCAGGCAAGTAAAATAATTTATCTCTAATGCGCTTGTTCTTCGCATATTTCACTCCGCACGCATGCGCTCACGCCCGTTTACGCGATAAATACCCGATTAGGCAGGGAAATATTTTTTTCGAGAAAATGCCGAAATCGGTAAGCCTATAGCCCATGAAAATTTCAGTTTCAGGTAGGTAAAATAATTTATCTCTAATGCGCTTGTTCTTCGCATATATCACTCCGCACGCATGCGCTCACGCCCGTTTACGCGATAAATACCCAAATTGAGACGGTATAATTTTTTCGAAGAAATGACGAAATCGGTAAGCCTATAGCCCATGAAAATTTTAGTTTCAGGCAAGTAAAATAATTTATCTCGGATGCACTTGTTCTTCGCATATTTCACTCCGCACGCATGCGCTCACGCCCGTTTACGCGATAAGTACCCAAATAGTGACGGAATATTTTTTTCGAAGAAATGCCGAAATCGGTAAGCCTATAGCCCATGAAAATTTCAGTTTCAGGCAGGTAAAATAATTTATCTCTAATGCGATTGTTCTTCGCATATTTCAATCCGCACGCATGCGCTCACGCCCGTTTACGCGATAAATACCCGATTAGGCAGGGAAATAACTTTTTCGAGAAAATGCCGAAATCGGTAAGCCTATAGCCCATGAAAATTTTAGTTTCAGGCAAGTAAAATAATTTATCTCGGATGCACTTGTTCTTCGCATATTTCACTCCGCACGCATGCGCTCACGCCCGTTTACGCGATAAATACCCAAATAGAGACGGAATATTTTTTTCGAAGAAATGCCGAAATCTGTAAGCCTATAGCCCATGAAAATTTTAGTTTCAGGCAGGTAAAATAATTTATCTCTAATGCGCTTGTTCTTCGCATATTTCAATCCGCACGCATGCGCTCACGCCCGTTTACGCGATAAATACCCGATTAGGCAGGGAAATAATTTTATCGAAAAAATGCCGAAATCGGTAAGCCTATAGCCCATGAAAATTTTAGTTTCAGGCAGGTAAAATTATTTATCTCTCATGCGCCTGTTCTTCGCATATTTCACTCCGCACGCATGCGCTCACGCCCGTTTACGCGATGAATACCCAAATAGAGACGGAATATTTTTTTCGAAGAATTGCCGAAATCGTTAAGCCTAAGCCCATGAAAATTTTAGTTTCAGGCAGGTAAAATAATTTATCTCTAATGCACTTGTTCTTCGCATATTTCACTCCGCACGCATGCGCTCACGCCCGTTTACGCGATAAATACCCAAATTGAGACGGTATAATTTTTTCGAAGAAATGACGAAATCGGTAAGCCTATAGCCCATGAAAATTTTAGTTTCAGGCAAGTAAAATAATTTATCTCGGATGCACTTGTTCTTCGCATATTTCACTCCGCACGCATGCGCTCACGCCCGTTTACGCGATAAGTACCCAAATAGTGACGGAATATTTTTTTCGAAGAAATGCCGAAATCGGTAAGCCTATAGCCCATGAAAATTTCAGTTTCAGGCAGGTAACATAATTTATCTCTAATGCGCTTGTTTTTCGCATATTTCAATCCGCACGCATGCGCTCACGCCCGTTTACGCGATAAATTCCCGATTAGGCAGGGAAATAATGTTTTCGAGAAAATGCCGAAATCGGTAAGCCTATAGCCCATGAAAATTTTAGTTTCAGGCAAGTAAAATAATTTATCTCTAATGCGCGTGTTCTTCGCATATTTCACTCCACACGCATGCGCTCACGCCCGTTTATGCGATAAATACCCAAATTGAGACGGAATAATTTTTTCGAAGAAATGACGAAATCGGTAAGCCTATAGCCCATGGAAATTTTAGTTTCAGTCAGGTAAAATAATTTATCTCTAATGCGCTTGTTCTTCGCATATTTCACTCCACACGCATGCGCTCACGCCCGTTTACGCGATAAATACCCGATTAGGCAGGGAAATAATTTTTTCGAGAAAATGCCGAAATCGGTAAGCCTATAGCCCATGAAAATTTCAGTTTCAGGCAGGTAAAATAATTTATCTCTAATGCGCTTGTTTTTCGCATATTTCAATCCGCACGCATGCGCTCACGCCCGTTTACGCGATAAATACCCCATTAGGCAGGGAAATAATTTTTTCGAGAAAATGCCGAAATCGGTAACCCTATAGCCCATGAAAATTTCAGTTTCAGGCAGGTAAAATAATTTATCTCTAATGCGCTTGTTGTTCGCATATTTCACTCCGCACGCATGCGCTCACGCCTGTTTACGCGATAAATACCCGATTAGGCAGGGAAATAATTTTTTCGAGAAAATGCCGAAATCGGTAAGCCTATAGCCCATGAAAATTTCAGTTTCAGGCAGGTAAGATAATTTATCTCTAATGCGCTTGTTCTTCGCATATTTCACTCCGCACGCATGCGCTCACGCCCGTTTACGCGACAAATACCCGATTAGGCAGGGAAATACTTTTTTCGAGAAAATGCCGAAATCGGTAAGCCTATAGCCCATGAAAATTTTAGTTTCAGGCAGGTAAAATTATTTATCTCTAATGCGCTTGTTCTCCGCATATTTCACTCCGCACGCATGCGCTCACGCCCGTTTACGCGATAAATACCCGATTAGGCAGGGAAATAATTTTTTCGAGAAAATGCCGAAATCGGTAAGCCTATAGCCCATGAAAATTTTAGTTTCAGGCAAGTAAAATAATTTATCTCTAATGCGCTTGTTTTTCGCATGTTTCACTCCGCACGCATGCGCTCACGCCCATTTACGCGATAAATACCCAAATAGAGACGGAATATTTTTTCGAAGAAATGCCGAAATCGGTAAGCCTATAGCCCATGAAAATTTTAGTTTCAGGCAGGTAAAATTATTTATCTCTAATGCGCTTGTTCTTCGCATATTTCACTCCGCACGCATGCGCTCACGCCCGTTTACGCGATAAATACCCGATTAGGCAGGTAAATATTTTTTTCGAGAAAATGCCGAAATCGGTAAGCCTATAGCCCATGAAAATTTCAGTTTCAGGCAGGTAAAATAATTTATCTCTAATGCGCTTGTTTTTCGCATATTTCAATCCGCACGCATGCGCTCACGCCCGTTTATGCGATAAATACCCCATTAGGCAGGGAAATAATTTTTTCGAGAAAATGCCGAGATCGGTAACCCTATAGCCCATGAAAATTTCAGTTTCAGGCAGGTAAAATATATTATCTCTAATGCGCTTGTTGTTCGCATATTTCACTGCGCACGCATGCGCTCACGCCTGTTTACGCGATAAATACCCGATTAGGCAGGGAAATAATTTTTTCGAGAAAATGCCGAAATCGGTATCCTATAGCCCATGAAAATTTCAGTTTCAGGCAGGTAAAATAATTTATCTCTAATGCGCTTGTTCTTCGCATATTTCACTCCGCACGCATGCGCTCACGCCCGTTTACGCGATAAATACCCGATTAGGCAGGGAAATAATTTTTTCGAGAAAATGCCGAAATCGGTAAGCCTATAGCCCATGAAAATTTTAGTTTCAGGCAGGTAAAATTATTTATCTCTAATGCGCTTGTTCTCCGCATATTTCACTCCGCACGCATGCGCTCACGCCCGTTTACGCGATAAATACCCGATTAGGCAGGGAAATAATTTTTTCGAGAAAATGCGAAATCGGTAAGCCTATAGCCCATGAAAATTTTAGTTTCAGGCAGGTAAAATTATTTATCTCTAATGCGCTTGTTTTTCGCATATTTCACTCGGCACGCATGCGCTCACGCCCGTTTACGCGATAAATACTCGATTAGGCAGGGAAATAATTTTTTCGAGAAAATGCCGAAATCGGTAAGCCTATAGCCCATGAAAATTTCAGTTTCAGGCAGGTAAAATAATTTATCTCTAATGCGCTTGTTCTTCGCATATTTCACTCCGCACGCATGCGCTCACGCCCGTTTACGCGATAAATACCCGATTAGGCAGGGAAATAATTTTTTCGAGAAAATGCCGAAATCGGTAAGCCTATAGCCCATGAAAATTTCAGTTTCAGGCAGGTAAAATAATTTATCTCTCATGCGATTGTTCTTCGCATATTTCACTCCGCACGCATGCGCTCACGCCCGTTTACGCGATAAATACCCAAATTGAGACGGTATAATTTTTTCGAAGAAATGACGAAATCGGTAAGCCTATAGCCCATGAAAATTTTAGTTTCAGGCAGGTAAAATTATTTATCTCTAATGCGCTTGTTCTTCGCATATTTCACTCCACACGCATGCGCTCACGCCCGTTTACGCGATGAATACCCGATTAGGCAGGGAAATAATTTTTTCGAGAAAATGCCGAAATCGGTAAGCCTATAGCCCATGAAAATTTTAGTTTCAGGCAGGTAAAATTATTTATCTCTAATGAGCTTGTTTTTCGCATATTTCACTCGGCACGCATGCGCTCACGCCCGTTTACGCGATAAATACTCGATTAGGCAGGGAAATAATTTTTTCGAGAAAATGCCGAAATCGGTAAGCCTATAGCCCATGAAAATTTCAGTTTCAGGCAGGTAAAATAATTTATCTCTAATGCGCTTGTTCTTCGCATATTTCATTCCGCACGCATGCGCTCACGCCCGTTTACGCGATAAATACCCGATTAGGCAGGGAAATAATTTTTTCGAGAAAATGCCGAAATCGGTAAGCCTATAGCCCATGAAAATTTCAGTTTCAGGCAGGTAAAATAATTTATCTCTAATGCGCTTGTTCTTCGCATATTTCACTCCGCACGCATGCGCTCACGCCCGTTTACGCGATAAATACCCGATTAGGCAGGGAAATAATTTTTTCGAGAAAATGCCGAAATCGGTAAGCCTATAGCCCATGAAAATTTCAGTTTCAGGCAGGTAAAATAATTTATCTCTAATGCGCTTGTTCTTCGCATATTTCGCTCCGCACGCATGTGCTCACGCCCGTTTACGCGATAAATACCCAAATTGAGACGGTATAATTTTTTCGAAGAAATGACGAAATCGGTAAGCCTATAGCCCATGAAAATTTCAGTTTCAGGCAGGTAAAATAATTTATCTCTAATGCGCTTGTTCTTCGCATATTTCACTCCGCACGCATGCGCTCACGCCCGTTTACGCGATAAATACCCAAATTGAGGCGGTATAATTTTTTCGAAGAAATGACGAAATCGGTAAGCCTATAGCCCATGAAAATTTTAGTTTCAGGCAAGTAAAATAATTTATCTCTAATGCGCTTGTTCTTCGCGTATTTCACTCCGCACGCATTCGCTCACGCCCGTTTAGGCGATAAATACTCGATTAGGCAGGGAAATAATTTTTTCGAGAAAATGCCGAAATCGGTAAGCCTATAGCCCATGAAAATTTCAGTTTCAGGCAGGTAAAATAATTTATCTCTAATGCGCTTGTTCTTCGCATATTTCACTCCGCACGCATGCGCTCACGCCCATTTACGCGATAAATACTCGATTAGGCAGGGAAATAATTTTTTCGAGAAAATGCCGAAATCGGTAAGCCTATAGCCCATGAAAATTTTAGTTTCAGGCAAGTAAAATAATTTATCTCTAATGCGCTTGTTCTTCGCATATTTCACTCCGCACGCATGCGCTCACGCCCGTTTACGTGATAAATACCCGATTAGGCAGGGAAATATTTTTTTCGAGAAAATGCCGAAATCGGTAAGCCTATAGCCCATGAAAATTTCAGTTTCAGGCAGGTAAAATAATTTATCTCTAATGCGCTTGTTCTTCGCATATATCACTCCGCACGCATGCGCTCACGCCCGTTTACGCGATAAATACCCAAATTGAGACGGTATAATTTTTTCGAAGAAATGACGAAATCGGTAAGCCTATAGCCCATGAAAATTTTAGTTTCAGGCAAGTAAAATAATTTATCTCGGATGCACTTGTTCTTCGCATATTTCACTCCGCACGCATGCGCTCACGCCCGTTTACGCGATAAGTACCCAAATAGTGACGGAATATTTTTTTCGAAGAAATGCCGAAATCGGTAAGCCTATAGCCCATGAAAATTTCAGTTTCAGGCAGGTAAAATAATTTATCTCTAATGCGATTGTTCTTCGCATATTTCAATCCGCACGCATGCGCTCACGCCCGTTTACGCGATAAATACCCGATTAGGCAGGGAAATAACTTTTTCGAGAAAATGCCGAAATCGGTAAGCCTATAGCCCATGAAAATTTTAGTTTCAGGCAAGTAAAATAATTTATCTCGGATGCACTTGTTCTTCGCATATTTCACTCCGCACGCATGTGCTCACGCCCGTTTACGCGATAAATACCCAAATAGAGACGGAATATTTTTTTCGAAGAAATGCCGAAATCTGTAAGCCTATAGCCCATGAAAATTTTAGTTTCAGGCAGGTAAAATAATTTATCTCTAATGCGCTTGTTCTTCGCATATTTCAATCCGCACGCATGCGCTCACGCCCGTTTACGCGATAAATACCCGATTAGGCAGGGAAATAATTTTATCGAAAAAATGCCGAAATCGGTAAGCCTATAGCCCATGAAAATTTTAGTTTCAGGCAGGTAAAATTATTTATCTCTCATGCGCCTGTTCTTCGCATATTTCACTCCGCACGCATGCGCTCACGCCCGTTTACGCGATGAATACCCAAATAGAGACGGAATATTTTTTTCGAAGAATTGCCGAAATCGTTAAGCCTAAGCCCATGAAAATTTTAGTTTCAGGCAGGTAAAATAATTTATCTCTAATGCACTTGTTCTTCGCATATTTCACTCCGCACGCATGCGCTCACGCCCGTTTACGCGATAAATACCCAAATTGAGACGGTATAATTTTTTCGAAGAAATGACGAAATCGGTAAGCCTATAGCCCATGAAAATTTTAGTTTCAGGCAAGTAAAATAATTTATCTCGGATGCACTTGTTCTTCGCATATTTCACTCCGCACGCATGCGCTCACGCCCGTTTACGCGATAAGTACCCAAATAGTGACGGAATATTTTTTTCGAAGAAATGCCGAAATCGGTAAGCCTATAGCCCATGAAAATTTCAGTTTCAGGCAGGTAACATAATTTATCTCTAATGCGCTTGTTTTTCGCATATTTCAATCCGCACGCATGCGCTCACGCCCGTTTACGCGATAAATTCCCGATTAGGCAGGGAAATAATGTTTTCGAGAAAATGCCGAAATCGGTAAGCCTATAGCCCATGAAAATTTTAGTTTCAGGCAAGTAAAATAATTTATCTCTAATGCGCGTGTTCTTCGCATATTTCACTCCACACGCATGCGCTCACGCCCGTTTATGCGATAAATACCCAAATTGAGACGGAATAATTTTTTCGAAGAAATGACGAAATCGGTAAGCCTATAGCCCATGGAAATTTTAGTTTCAGTCAGGTAAAATAATTTATCTCTAATGCGCTTGTTCTTCGCATATTTCACTCCACACGCATGCGCTCACGCCCGTTTACGCGATAAATACCCGATTAGGCAGGGAAATATTTTTTTCGAGAAAATGCCGAAATCGGTAAGCCTATAGCCCATGAAAATTTCAGTTTCAGGCAGGTAAAATAATTTATCTCTAATGCGCTTGTTTTTCGCATATTTCAATCCGCACGCATGCGCTCACGCCCGTTTACGCGATAAATACCCCATTAGGCAGGGAAATAATTTTTTCGAGAAAATGCCGAAATCGGTAACCCTATAGCCCATGAAAATTTCAGTTTCAGGCAGGTAAAATAATTTATCTCTAATGCGCTTGTTCTTCGCATATTTCACTCCGCACGCATGCGCTCACGCCTGTTTACGCGATAAATACCCGATTAGGCAGGGAAATAATTTTTTCGAGAAAATGCCGAAATCGGTAAGCCTATAGCCCATGAAAATTTCAGTTTCAGGCAGGTAAGATAATTTATCTCTAATGCGCTTGTTCTTCGCATATTTCACTCCGCACGCATGCGCTCACGCCCGTTTACGCGACAAATACCCGATTAGGCAGGGAAATACTTTTTTCGAGAAAATGCCGAAATCGGTAAGCCTATAGCCCATGAAAATTTTAGTTTCAGGCAGGTAAAATTATTTATCTCTAATGCGCTTGTTCTCCGCATATTTCACTCCGCACGCATGCGCTCACGCCCGTTTACGCGATAAATACCCGATTAGGCAGGGAAATAATTTTTTCGAGAAAATGCCGAAATCGGTAAGCCTATAGCCCATGAAAATTTTAGTTTCAGGCAAGTAAAATAATTTATCTCTAATGCGCTTGTTTTTCGCATGTTTCACTCCGCACGCATGCGCTCACGCCCATTTACGCGATAAATACCCAAATAGAGACGGAATATTTTTTCGAAGAAATGCCGAAATCGGTAAGCCTATAGCCCATGAAAATTTTAGTTTCAGGCAGGTAAAATTATTTATCTCTAATGCGCTTGTTCTTCGCATATTTCACTCCGCACGCATGCGCTCACGCCCGTTTACGCGATAAATACCCGATTAGGCAGGTAAATATTTTTTTCGAGAAAATGCCGAAATCGGTAAGCCTATAGCCCATGAAAATTTCAGTTTCAGGCAGGTAAAATAATTTATCTCTAATGCGCTTGTTTTTCGCATATTTCAATCCGCACGCATGCGCTCACGCCCGTTTATGCGATAAATACCCCATTAGGCAGGGAAATAATTTTTTCGAGAAAATGCCGAGATCGGTAACCCTATAGCCCATGAAAATTTCAGTTTCAGGCAGGTAAAATATATTATCTCTAATGCGCTTGTTGTTCGCATATTTCACTGCGCACGCATGCGCTCACGCCTGTTTACGCGATAAATACCCGATTAGGCAGGGAAATAATTTTTTCGAGAAAATGCCGAAATCGGTATCCTATAGCCCATGAAAATTTCAGTTTCAGGCAGGTAAAATAATTTATCTCGAATGCGCTTGTTCTTCGCATATTTCACTCCGCACGCATGCGCTCACGCCCGTTTACGCGATAAATACCCGATTAGGCAGGGAAATAATTTTTTCGAGAAAATGCCGAAATCGGTAAGCCTATAGCCCATGAAAATTTTAGTTTCAGGCAGGTAAAATTATTTATCTCTAATGCGCTTGTTCTCCGCATATTTCACTCCGCACCCATGCGCTCACGCCCGTTTACGCGATAAATACCCGATTAGGCAGGGAAATAATTTTTTCGAGAAAATGCCGAAATCGGTAAGCCTATAGCCCATGGAAATTTTAGTTTCAGGCAAGTAAAATAATTTATCTCTAATGCGCTTGTTTTTCGCATATTTCACTCCGCATGCATGCGCTCACGCCCATTTACGCGATAAATACCCAAATAGAGACGGAATATTTTTTCGAAGAAATGCCGAAATCGGTAAGCCTATAGCCCATGAAAATTTTAGTTTCAGGCAGGTAAAATTATTTATCTCTAATGCGCTTGTTCTTCGCATATTTCACTCCGCACGCATGCGCTCACGTCCGTTTACGCGATAAATACCCGATTAGGCAGGGAAATATTTTTTTCGAGAAAATGCCGAAATCGGTAAGCCTATAGCCCATGAAAATTTCAGTTTCAAGCAGGTAAAATAATTTATCTCTAATGCGCGTGTTCTTCGCATATTTCACTCCACACGCATGCGCTCACGCCCGTTTACGCGATCAATACCCAAATTGAGACGGAATAATTTTTTCGAAGAAATGACGAAATCGGTAAGCCTATAGCCCATGAAAATTTTAGTTTCAGGCAGGTAAAATTATTTATCTCTAATGCGCTTGTTCGCATATTTCACTCCGCACGCATGCGCTCACGCCCGTTTACGCGATAAATACCCGATTAGGCAGGGAAATAATTTTTTCGAGAAAATGCCGAAATCGGTAAGCCTATAAGCCCATGAAAATTTCAGTTTCAGGCAGGTAAAATAATTTATCTCTAATGCGCTTGTTCTTCGCATATTTCACTCCACACGCATGCGCTCACGCCCGTTTATGCGATAAATACCCAAATAGAGACGGAATATTTTTTTCGAAGAAATGCCGAAATCGGTAAGCCTATAGCCCATGAAAATTTTAGTTTCAGGCAGGTAAAATTATTTATCTCTCATGCGCTTGTTCTTCGCATATTTCACTCCGCACGCATGCGCTCACGCCCGTTTACGCGATAAATACCCAAATAGAGACGGAATATTTTTTTCGAAGAAATGCCGAAATCGGTAAGCCTATAGCCCATGAAAATTTTAGTTTCAGGCAGGTAAAATAATTTATCTCTAATGCGCTTGTTCTTCGCATATTTCACTCCGCATGCATGCGCTCAAGCCCATTTACGCGACAACTACCCGAATAGAGACGGATTAATTTTTTCGAAAGAATGCCGAAATTGGTAAGCCTATATCCCATGAAAATTTTAGTTTCAGGCAGGTAAAATAATTTATCTCTAATGCGCTTGTTTTTCGCATATTTCAATCCGCACGCCCGTTTACGCGATAAATACCCAAATAGAGACGGAATAATTTTTTCGAAGAAATGCCGAAATCGGTAAGCCTATAGCCAGGCACGTACCGAGGGGGAGGGGGTGGGGCGGGAGGGCCGCCCCTCCCCGAAATCAAGTGGCATACACTCCCTCCCCTCCCCACCCACGTCACCACTCCTCACAGATTCCTAAAGCGCCGCCAGATCAATGTTGAGACTTCGCAGCTGTTCATCGGTCAGCATTATGCTGCCTTCTTCACTCCTTTTAGATGGCGGTAGTTATCGGCATCTCTTGTTATGTGAAGGACAGTTTTCTCGTAGATTCCGCACCCACGCGATTAACTCGAGGTGCGTTCAGTTGTCACCTTCTATTCAACCGTCACCCCCATAGCTGTTGCTGTTGTTAGTTCAAACCTCTTTGTTTAGGCTGATCCTGGGACCAGGAGAGGGATGCGGCTGTTACTCAGCTGGTCTGTACTCTCATGGAATGAATTGCGGCCGGAGAAAATGCCAATTGCGTTTAACTCATCTCTTTGCTTCAATGTTTCCTTGAGTTACGGCTCGCCGCGACGCTGGCAGATGCCCGGAACCACATACACGTGATATGGGTTAGTTAAGGTAGGAAATAAAATAATGTGAAAGAGCGTCCGTCATGGAACCCTGCAATAACCCTTAAACCCATAAGCAAGATGACTGTCGCCTGTTACTTCGTCTGTTTTTCCCTAACTGTATAGCACTTTTCGTGCAAAATTGGCAACTGGAAACAAAAATCGCAAGGAGTTGAACAATTAAGCGATCTACTAAGGGAGAGAGCCAAGGCAACAACCAAACTGCAACCAAAAGCGAATAATAAGAACGTTAACCGTTGTTTACGAGAATATTTATGGATCAACACCTTTTTATTTAAAAAGGAAGTAGAGAAAACGCCGCCGGAAGTGGAGAACAATTACTTGTTTTGAATGACGCTTCTACAGTTATCGGTCGAACCGCCTCACGTAGCCAGTTCTCTGCTGTGCTTATGTGGGTGTTTTTCTGACCTTTCGCAGTGACCGCCGTACGTCTAGAATCACAGAGTCTTGCGCTCTACGCGGTTGTATGGGACTGGCGGCCGCACAGCGTTACGCAATTCGCGGAACTGTCAAAACTGATCAACAAGGCGGAAATAACTGATATTCAAAACTATAAATGAGAAAGACTGAAGAAGCGGTAAAAAATGAACGCAGCCTGAAATCAGTATAAAATAAACCTGGCATAGGACAAACCACGATGTACGCACTAAAAGATAAGAAGGATAATATCATCAGCAATCTCGAAGATATAGTAAAAACAGCAGAAAAATTCTAAGCTGACCTGTATACAGTACCAAGAGGCGTCACGATAGTTCACTTAGAAACAGTAATGAACAGGATACAGAAACTCTCCTATAACTAGCGATGAGGTCAGAAGGGCCCTGCAAGACATGAAACGATGAAGAGCGGGAAGATAAGGTGGAATAACAGTCGATTTAATCAGAGGTGGAGGAGACATAATGCTTGGAAAACTGGCGGCTCTTTATACGAAGTGTCTTTCGACTGCAAGGGTCCCAGAAAACTGGAAGAATTCAGACATTATACTAATCCACACAAAAAAAGGAGACGTTAAAGAATTGAACAATTATGGGACCATTAGCTTGCTCCCAGTATTATGTAAAATATTTGCCAAAATAATCTCCATAGAATAAGGTTAACACTGAATTTTGTCAACCAAGGGAACAGGCTGGCTTCAGGAAGAGATACTTTACAATGGATCACATCCATGTCATCAATCAGGTTATCGCGAAATCTGCAGAGTACAATAAGCCTCTCTATGTGCCTTATATAGTTTACAAAAAGGTATTTGATTCAATAGAGATACCAGCAATCGTAGAGGCACTACGTAATCAAGGAGTACAGAACGCTTACGTAAAATGCTTGGAAAATATTGCAACATGCGTGAGGTATTTGTTTGTTTGAACGAGGCGCGTAGGCGCCATCACTCCAGAAAAGAGGAGGGAGAACGAACTGGGCTCGCGCTGTGAATCTAACCGGTCAGCGCTGCAACCGTTGTTGTAAATATATTCTGTAAATAGTTTATCTTCTTACTGACTCGTCTTTCGCGTTAGAATATCTACAGAGGTTCTACAGCTACCTTAATTCTACACAAGAAAAGCAGGGAGATACCTATAGAGAAAGGGGTCAGACAGGGAGACACAATTCACCAAAGCTATTTTCTGCGTGCTTAGAATAATTCAAGCTATTAAACTGGGAAGGCTTAGGAGTGAAGATCAGCGGCAAATATCTCAGCAATCTTGGGTTTGCCGATGACATTGCTCTATTCAACAACAATGCAGACGAGTTACAGCAAATGATTGGAGACCTTAACAGAGAGAGTGTAAGAGTGGGGTTGAATTTTATTATGCAGAAGATGAAGATAATGATAAATAGCCGGGCAAAGGAACAAGAGATCAGGAAGGCCAGTCGGCTGCTAGAGACTGTGAAGGAGTACGTTTACCTAGGTCAATTATACAGAGGGAACCCTGATGATGAGAAGGAAATTCACAGAAAAATAAAAATAGCTTAGATCGCATACGGCAGACATTACCAGCTCCTGACTGGAAGCTTGCCATTATTATTGAAAAGTAAGGTGTGCAATCAGTGCATTTTGCCAGTGCAATATGTCCAGTGCCAATGCATTTGCCAGTGCATTTCCCAGTGGATTTCGCCAGTGCATATGGGGCAGAGACTTGAGAGAAAGGACCACGCAAAGAGCGATCGAACGAAGATTGCTAGGCATAACGTTAAGAGAGAAAGAGAGTGGTTTGGATCAGAGAGCGAACGGGTATAGACGATATTCTAATTGACATCAAGAGGAAAAAATTTAGCTGGGCAGGTCATGTAATGCGCCGGTTAGATAACCATTGGACCATTAGGGTTACAGAATGGGTACCAAGAGAAGGGAAACGCAATCGAGGACGACAAAACACTAGGTGGAGCGATGAAATTAGGAAATTCGCGGGCGCTAGTTGGAATCGGTTGGCGCCGGACAGGGGTAATTGGAGATCGAAGGGAGAGGCCTTCGTCCTGCAGTGGGCATAAAACAGGCTGATGATGATGATGATGATGATGGTGGTGGTGGTGGTGATGATGATGATAGAGGTGGTGCCCCCCCCCCGAAAAAAAATCCTGGGTACGTGCCTGGCTAGAGGTCCTCTGTTTGAATTGTCCCATCGGACCATTTCATTTATGTTCATTAATTAAAGCCAGCGTCTTTCTTAACGGCTTTGCCACCCCTTTTGTACATTGGGTATGTTTCAGACCTCTTTCCTGGGCCAACCCCGGAGGTAGTAATTACCTAGTTTTCAGGGGTTTTTTTTGTTGTTTCGCGCTTTTAATGTTAAAGTCTGCGCATATTTAAGATAAAAGGCTTGCGCTATATGTGCATCGTTTCGTGATATTTGTTTATGAGCTGCCATTCTCCAAATTCTAACGAATGATTTTGTCAAGAATGCAAGACCTGATGTGAGCAACTTCAGTGACACAATACACGGTGTGGCATCCGCCACACGCAACGCCAAGACCCTGTAGGTCTTGCCATCCCACGCGCTTTTACGTAGTCGGCTTACGCTTACTTCAACTGTGATATCTGCCACAGGCTACCTTTAAAAGATTTTGAAAGTGTTCGCTGAAACACCCTGTATAGTGACCTCCGATAAATCTTGCGTGATATCTTTATTATATCGTTTCGCTCATCACGACAAAGCGTTCAGTCTGCGTTATCTCCACTTCGATATGTCATCGCTGAGGTTCCAGTCCAGCGCCTCGCCTTATCGTGCAGCAGATGTGCCGAACCGCCGTGGGAATTGATAGCACGGGCCTGTTGCCGATAGTAATTAGAGAGCCCTAACAACCTCGATACCACGCAATCCGCCCTGAAACATAATATTTACTTCTACGCTATAAGAGAAGCGATATTACACTACAAACACGCAGTTTTTAGAGTACGCTCATGCCAACGACTCTCATTAAAAAAAAATAAAAGCCTGCTTTGAAAGGAATGCCCTCCGAGCCACATTGCGGCAGAACGTACCGGGGCAAAAAAGAAAGAAAACGATACAATGCTTGGTGTATGATGAAAAATAGAGCCATTCTTTCTAATTGCAGAAAGGAGAGAGAGAAAAAAATATCTCTATTGTATGAGTGCTTAATAGCTTTAATCTAATACCATTATTTACGAGGTTTCCGCGACGTTTCTTTGCCATAGCAACGGCGCCTATATGGAAAGAGGAAACGCCACAGAAGAGTCCCAGCTTTCACGCAGCCTGTTCTGTACATGTGGCATTCGGAGCCAACAGCTGCGTGCATCAAGCTTGAGAGAGAACAAGAGCGATGGAGAGCCAGTAGTAGTAGATGTGGTACTGCTGGCACCGCTGGTTGTTGTTGAAACGTTTATTGAAAGAAAAGTAACAAAAAGCATTTCCACCTCCGTGAAACATATATCGGGGTGATGGGAAGGACAACGGAAGATACACGTTTGAATATTTTTGGAGTGGCCTAAAAGAATATATATATATATATATATATATATATATATATATATATATATATATATATATATATATATATATAGCGACTGCAATGTGGTGGTGCCGTCTTTCAAGAGCACGATGTGGGAAGGCGCTAGGCGCCCAAATCCTGACGTCTCAGCGCAGAGGAGAACGGGGGGGGAGGGGGTCGATAACACCTTTCTCCGATGCTAAGAAACTAAAGAACTAAGCAGGAGAGCTGATATATTTCTGAACACACAAGTAATTGCATATATTAAAAAAACGTGGCTCGTACACTTCCTTGCTGAGAACCCTTGTCTCTACAGCTGGCAAAAACCACGGATACCACGGGTTAAAGAAACACCTACGAAAGCACTATTCATCCATTTCAGGTGAATTCCGTAGCATGCGGACGTTATACTGCAACGACAAATGTGAACATTTAGTTTACTATTAATAAAGCTTCATTACTACTTTTGTTCATTTCTCACTTCAGTACATATGTGGCCCGAACCGGTACGAGGCAGTAATTAGATTATATAGACTCATAATAGGAATTCCGGATATGGCACCAATGTTGAAATTCCCCTTCTCCCGAAATGAGCTACAAAAACGCGTCTTTGTTCCAGTTAGGTTTGTAGAGCAGTGCTCGAGGGAAGCCTCTCGGATAAAGGTCAAGTTGATCGCCGAAGATTTTCGCTTGTGCTGTCTTTTACCCGGTAGGCGACACGCGTGAAAAGGGTCGTGCATGGTAGGCCCGCGTGTGTTCTGTGAATCACGATGCATTTACGACTTCCCGCAGTGGGGAAAAAAAAAAGCTCTCCTTCATCCTGTGCACAGGTCATGCACACGGCACGCACGCATCGTCCTCTCGCGTAAAGCACAAGTGGTGTGAGCGCAAGCGACAAAAAAAAAGCATGCGTCGTGCGTGGTAGACTAAAGATATAACCGTTTGTTTCAACAAATATCGCAGAAGTAGTACTGGCTTCAAGATTCACCCACCGTGGTTGCTCAGTGGCTATGGTGTTAGGCTGCTGAGCACGAGGTCGCGGGATCGAATCCCGGCCACGGCGGCCATATTTCGATGGCGGCGAAATGCGGAAACACCCGTGTGCTTAGATTTAGGTGCACGTTAAAGAAACCCCAGGTGGTCGAAATTCCCGGAGTCCTCCACTACGGCGTGCCTCATAATCAGAAAGTGGTTTTGGCACGTAAAACCCCATAATTTTAAGCTTCAAGATTCCTTCTATCTGACGGGGATATCACGATTGCTCGGCTTCGTTTTCGCATTTGAAACATGCGACATAAAGTCCGGAAACAGAGTGTCAATAACCACAGATTTGTTGTTTAGCTGTGCAAGATAGGACTCATCATCCAGGCAATGTGCACTTCCTCAATTTACCACGGGCCTGAAGAGGCCGAATCGCCCTACTGCCGTGAATCCGAAAGAGGATCATCAAACATTTGCTTCTTCTAGTAAGCTTTTGTTTGTAATTTTTGTTGACATTTTCTGTGGTATGATGGCAGTTTACGCAGGAATCGATTCGGAAGAGCCAACTGGTCGAGGTGCGCGTGAAAGTGGCGTCATAATTCTCGTTTCACAAGAATTTCAGTTGCCTTATAAGTTATCTTTCATTTATTTGTAGTCATTACAATTTCGTTCCGTGTAGTCGTCGCCTGTTTATCAATTCATTTCTCTCGGAAACTCGTTTGCGGCGTGCAAACCACGCTTGCCGGTGGTTGTGGCAATCCACGACGCAGCCAACTGTCCCAGGGACGAGCAGGCATTGTGAAACGGTATCATTCGTCGGCCACCCACGATGCATGGCATTTGCATGCGCGTACGCCACTTGTGCTTTCACGCAGGGACGAAGTCTGCATGGCGTATGCATGAGGCCATATCTGTGCACCGGATGAAGAGAGAGCTTTTTTTCCCCACTGCGAGACCGTAAACATCATGATTTACAGCGCACATGCGCGAATACCATGCACCACCCTTTCCACGCGGGTCGCCTACCGGGCAAGATAATATATTTAAGGTACGATGAGACTCCACCTGGACGGTAAACCTCGTCCAACATTTGAGAGGCACAATTGCGTTCACTGTGGCAGCCATGCGGGCCCTGGTCGTTCTCGTAGTCCTGGCTACTTTTCTGGCTTTATCATCATCGGCCTCAGGTAAGTCCGTATTTTATATGCTTATGTGAAGTTGCCGGATTACTATTGGAATCACCTTTAACCATCTATGCATGATAATGTGTACTTTGCCTTCACTATCTTCCCGGCTCTTCATTCACATAATCCTTAGTCATCTTTAGCCTCGATATAGTTAACGCACACTCGTTTGTTTTTGTTGTGGCCTCGATTCATGGCTATAGCCATGAGGAGGATTGTCACATTAGAGGTGATCAGAGAAAAAAAAAGTCTGCCCCTGTGGTGCTACTGGGTAAGATGCTTAGATTGTGCCAATAGTTTTGCTCCTTTGTAGTAGGTATAATAGCAAGCAAGTAAACAAAGTACGTAAAAGAAAAGGCACTAGACTGTGGGACTCGCAAATGAGCGCTTTTGATAGAAAATGACGAAATATATACACACAATCACTGTCATTTCAGCAAACTGACGCATTTACAATCATCCAACAAGAGGAAACCAAACCAATAAACTATCGCTGTATAGTATGGTATGAAGAACTTTATTTAGGTCCTGAGGGATCAGTCTGGGACTGATGCGGGCCTCTCCCACGTCGGTACAGAGAGGCCGAGCCCCTCTGCCATCACACGGGCCCTCTGGACAGCCCTGAGTTGGTCCGCCAGCACTTCACTGTGCAGCATCCGCTGCCACCACTGTTCACCTCGAGAACCATCACCGGCCAACGCCAAGCAGCGCCACAGCATGTGTTGTAAATCGAGCAAACCCCCACACTTACTACAATAGACTGAAACCCCGCAGTCCGGATTAATTTTATTCATGATGACCGGGTTAGGGTACGTTCGTGTCTGCAGAAGCCTTAATGTAACCGCCTGCGGCCTATTTAATTTACGATGTGGCAGCGGGAATCGTGACCTTTTTTTTTTCTTACATAAACCATGCTTTACACCACATGCTTTACAACTATGCTTTAAACCATAAACGTACATGCTTTTTATGTGAAACGTCTTTAACATCGGTAAAGTAGGTCAGATTTGTTGCTAGAACCTCATGTCACGAAAATACGTTAAACATTATCGCTTACATCTTTGCGGCCGTATTACCCACACGCCTTACTTTGTTTTCGTTGTTTAGAGGAAATACTCCCTTACACGACCATGCATGTACATGTGGTGAACACAAATGGCGTCGTCTCGTGCCTCGGATGACGCAATCGGAGCTAAATTTAGTCTCTCGCTTGGCGTTCAGAGAGGCCTAGCTTGGCAGTACCTCTGTCGACCCAAGCAGGAGCGATCGCGTTTGAGAGAGCTCACCCAGCCATATTAAGTAGAATCCATCGAGCTCAAGCTGGTGCCCATCAGTAGTTATTAGGTCTGCAAGTGAGCAAGTTAGTGCATAAGTTTCACGCCTGCTTCTGCTAAGGCCCCTTCTTCCTGCCCTCCTGCGTCCGACCCGTAGGGTCATGAAACGGCATGCATAGTCTCGGGCAGCAGGACAGAGGATTATCCAGCCGCTTTGACTGATGCGCAACTTGTCCCTCTTCACAGTGAGGGCAAGCGCAGGAGCCACAACCATTTAGGAGCGTGGCGAGCTCGAGTGGCCCTGAGCAATCTTGGGCGCCACTAGTTTGAGGGTTCATTTTTTTTTTGCACTGGTGACTAAACACCCTCCGGAGAACAAGCGGGCCCACTAAGAAAGAGTGACGAACACGTTCGCTAAATTTGACCGTAGGAACTCCACCAATTGTACAATAAGTTAGCGTTCAAAGTTTCAAATACGTGAATAAATGCAACTTCTGTATTTCGTTGTGTCCATATATGTACCTTAGTGCCCTACACGCCCTGCGGAACGTACAAGGCGTTTCATGTACCCCACGGGGGCTGCGCCCATGATACAAGCTACTCAGTTGCTTTTTTCATGCAGCGGAGCTGTATATGTGTACCCTCTCATAGATTTTTAAATTTCCGCGACTCAAAACTTCCGCGCTCTCTGTGAGGAAGCAAAGCAAACCAGTAAGGCGTGTGCTGACACCTTGCGTAGCAAGAGGAAAACTAAGAAAACACCCAATACGACGTAACACCGTTCTCTATGACGAGGAGGAGCAAACCAGTGAGGTATGTGCCGACACCTGGTGTAACAAGAGGAAAGCTAAGAAACGGGTGGTGAGTAGCAGCGAAGATTGTTCCCGTGAGGTTACCTGTAAGCGGTGTGCTCGACAGGAAGACGGGTGCCTGGAAGAAGAGAATGCGGTGAAGCGACGCAGGTACCACGCCAGTAAATTGTACGAGCACAACATAGCGTATGCGAAATTTTAGAGGGACTTTCTGGAGAGACATTTCGGATTCAGTTGTGCGGTGTGTTGCAGGCTGTGCTTCGAGAACGAGTTCGTGGTGATTGGTAACGTTCGAGGTGTCGCGAATCCTGAGCGTGATGCGGTATTGACAGCTGCCCCAGCTCCTGACTCAGCGAGCTCCTCGGTTTGTCGGCGTCGACGAAGCGCCAATGGCCGTAGCACGCATCGATCATTTGGTGTGACAGTGGTTGCTTACAAGCCAACTACTGCATTTCCACGCCTGCCCAAGAAACCGAATGGGCACTTATTATGTTGGGTGCCCTGGTGTGGGGAGGCCACGTGTAGTGCGTACTGCCCAAGAACAAGCCGCTCACAAGCCCCAACTTCGGGACCACAGAAGTGAGCGAGAGTGGCGGGCGGCACGAACCAGCGAGGAACGTGCCGAAGAGGCTGCGCGTTAGCGGCGGGCTCGAGCTCCAATATCTGGAGCCAGTTATGTATATGTATGTAAAATAAACCCGCTTCTTATTTCCCTCAACCTCCCGGCCTCATATCCTCCTCACCGACAAGCAACTCTCGGCAGTAGATACGGACGATGGCGTGGGTCCACTTAGCCAGCTTACTGCGACGCCGCGGTAAAGCGCCGGCCAGCTACCTCGTTTTAGGGGCCCCGGCGCAAGCGACCCTCATAGTGGCGCCCGAGTCCGAACCACGGACCCAGAACTGGATCACTACACCCATCATCATCATCATCATCATCATCATCATCATCATCATCATCATCATGTTCACTGCGGGACGAAGGCGATCTCCAATTACACCTGTCCTACGCTGACCGATTCCAACTTTGGCCGGCAAATTTCCTAATACCACAAAATTTCACGCTTTCAATATGATCCAGTTCCGCTTTTAAGATAACACGAGACAGAACTGATATTTTCGACGACCGATATGCGTTTAAGGCATTGATTTGGAGGAATACTATATGCTAATCTCAGGCAATGTGCAATGCTCTAAACGTCTACGCACATTCTCTCCGAAAGATACCTGCGAAGCGGACTAGCTGTTTCTCTTTTACCCTGCACTGTGAATGTATTACAATTCGTTACGTACAAGTCTGGCGTGTAGGACACTAACGTACTTTGAGGCCTAGGCGGAGATAAGCACGATTGATTTAAATAGCCTAGCAATATTGCTTTCGCTGTACAGTGCTTATACAAGTGAAACTCAGTGCCTCTGAAAATATTTGTGCCTTTACTGCCACTCGCAAGCATGCCAAAAAATAACGCTAAAAATAATTAAGCGCTCCATGAAGGGCTGTTCGAATGCACTATGATGAAACTAATAAGAAATCAGGAAATCAAGTTACATAGATAGCGGTCAGGTTGTTTTCTGATAGCATATCGCTTATTGTACTGAATGCCATCAGAGTTTAAAATGACTTCATTCTAGGTGTATATCAACAGATGGGTAATGCCAAGCAATCGGATTCAGCCATAAAGCATTCGTAAAAGGTTGTGTAAATGTGCAAGAAAGACTGCTAGAGTAAGGGTCTTGACGCAACCTTGTTTCAATGTTTCAGACTCTTCTGCTGTCGTCGCTGATGAATGTGAGTGTTTTCCTCTTCATTTCTCATGTTTTTATAACGTAGGGCTCTCTGGATAGCCTACAATAGTTCGGCATCGATAGGATATACCATCCCATTCTTCTTACTGTATATGCAGTCGGCTTGAAAAGAATAAGGACAGTAGGGTGCGAGGAAAAGCTGAGCATTTCGGCAGCTTGGAATTCGATATTCCAGAACTGTACTTGTATATGCGAGCAACACTCATGCTGAACCAAATGCCGGTTTCGTCGGCGTGTATCGATACACGGACTATCTTTCTCGCTTTCTTCAAGGCATTGGGTTAACCAGCTTAGGCCGTGTTCAATGTCATTGGGGACAGGACACCACCATGCGGCCCGTTTCTCGGGATTCCCTTCCATGCACTCAGCGCTGTCCCCAACTTCACTTGATAGGAAAAGGACTGTTTGCGCAGACCTGACTCGCATTGATAGGATTTTCAATATCAGTGGGAAGGTCTCGGTTTAGGCTATTTAGTGGCATGCGGCAACGGGCAACATGTCTACAGACGCCTATCGGAAATATGTCAACAAGCTAAGTGTATCCGGTTACTTCGGGCCACGCTAGACTCTAGGATGAACTGGCGACGAGCCGTGTACACCACAACATACCCTGTACCGCGTGTAAATATCATACGAAGGTTGTCAGGTATACTGGGGAAGTTATGTACTGTCGATGACAAAGTTTCGTATGGCACTGACAGTCGATCGCATGTTCTTCCAACTGCTCCTGATCTCGCTGTGTGAGTCTAGTGCGAACGGCTGCAGACGTTTTATTGTCAAGAGCTCAGAATTGCCCTGGGAGTGCCACAAGCAGCGGCGAATGTCGCGGTGAATCATGAGCCTCAGCTGCCACCGGTTCTTCTTCTCGCCTCTCAACGACTGCCTGCGGAGATGTGTCGACTAAGCGAAACGAGCGTACCGCTGATTCACCTTCGGCTACTTACCGAAGTCGCATGTTTTCATGGCACTCAATACTTTTCGTTTTATTGGCCTGAAATTTTCCACGGGAACGCAGCGAGAAGCCACCATGGTCATACGACAACCTAAACTGCCAGCTATTTCTTGCGTACACGACAAGCGCTCCGCACCTGTAGCAGAAGCTTAATTGTTGGTGCTTGAACACCTGCAAAGAACGCATGAGCAACATTTTAAACCTTAACTGACGGTAGTTCGACCATTAGAGAGCACGGAGCAAGCGCAGAAGGGTTCGTGATTTCGTCCCTTATGGCGTCCTGGGCTGCCCGACCTCACTGTATCGTCTCGACTACAGTATGCAAGGGTGTAGGCATTGAAAGCAGCCTTAAGGATAAGCTAAAGGTTTGCAGTAAGTTGCAGTGCCGTCGGACAGAAAATCCACTCTGAAGTTGTTGAAATAATGGTTTGTTTTGGATCAGTGCACGAAAAGTTCGGCACACCTAATGACAAAACTGCGTAGCCTCGGATTTACTGTAGAGTTTCGATGGCTTCTGTCGCATGTAGTCATAGCGGACAATGATGTGGTTGAAGCGACTTGCTCCGAATGCCTTAAAATCGAGACTAGCAAAAAGAATACGCTCTGAGGGACACTCAACGTATTCTAAACCAAGCCGGGCACATATATTTCATTTTCATTTGTTATGGTCACCACCTCACCAGCCCATGTCTTGAATAGGCCGAAGAGGCCACAGGCACACCTGCCGCATGACTTGCGCACGGTATCAGCGCATGCTCCGGCATAGCTACTCAAGATTCTACTCGCCGCTTGACCTCGTGCTTGACTTGCGAGACTCACTGTGGCAATAAACAATATTTGCTGTGGTGTGCTGAAGGTGTCACAAAGCACTATTGCCCTTGTGCAGCAACTACCGGCATGTACTGCAGAACTGCATTAGCCTGCAGCCAACATTTTCCTGTTCGTCCTCCTGAGAACAAAAGCGCTCTGCAATTTTACCGGCGTCGTGCCCAAACTACTTGGTAACCGAACATTTTTCTGAGGCCCCGCGGTCTCTAAAAGCGTTGAAGCCGATTGTAGGTGCTTGTGAATGCCTATTAGATATGCGTACACGAAAGTCTTCCGCGATACGAATCTAGAGAGCACATTCCTTGCATTTAACTTATGAACAGCGAGTATTAGCCAACCGTTTATAGTACAATTCGTTCAATGTTTCTAGTTTGCTCAGAAAACAGTGCAGACACAATTAGGCATGATAAACACAGTTATGAAGTAATCCGCCTCACAGCTTCACTCGGATGTCATTCTTGTCAGCAATACCTTGTTAAAAATGTTTCTGATTGTGGTTACAATCTTCTTTTCTTGGTTCTCAAATGTAGGCTGCCAGCAGGAGGTTGAAGTAGGCAAATGCAAAGCAAGCATCCCGAGGTGGGCCTTCAAAACCAAAACAGGGAAGTGTGAAGAATTTACCTGGGGTGGCTGTGAAGCAAACTGCAACAACTTTGAAACTAAGGAGGCTTGCGAACAGCGATGCAACCCATCTGACTAGTCTCAGGTTCGATCAGGACGCGACATTCGTTGGACTTTAAGGTGAATCGAACAATAAAATTGTGCTGGTCTGCATAAGTGTGTCACGCCGTTAACTGCTATAGTATTGAAGAGGCTGTACACCCCTCACGCATATCGCGTGCATTGGCGCGCCTAAAATTTCGTCGCATGTAAAGTGCAGCTTTCGACAGCACATTGCTGTCGAGCGAAAGTGTAATGACATCACTAACATTTTTTTTCTATTTGTCCTCATGAACCACGGAATAGGAGAGCATTCCTTGGTTTCTACTAATGAACGCCAAGAACGCCAGCTTGCCCGTGCTCCACTGACGGCCTCACAAACCACTCAGCAGTGCCAGTACAACGCCCGCCATCGTGTCGTACAGTTTTGCCCTAGTGCGCTCGTGCTCGTTTGGTCGCCCTCTCGCCACGTCGGACTTTCAGAGAAGCTCCTTTCACGATACACAGGGCCCTACCGCGTGCTTCGCCGACTCCTGCGACGTACGAAATTGCTCCTGTGGGTTCAACCTCGTCCTCTCCTCTGGCATCTAGTGATCTCATGCATGTCAGTAGGCTGAAGGCCTACTACAGTGCTTCCGAGTCCTGCTTTTAGTCGCTCCGGGACGGCGCTTTTGCCGCCGGGGGTAGTGCTATGGAACTGTATTTGCGATCACGAAGAGGCGAGCAGTGGGAAGACGACGACGATGATTAGATGCTTGCGCGGGCTGTTGCCTCTTGGCCAAGTGCGGCATATCTTCTTGTAAATATACTTGCATATAGCTATTAGTCTTCGTCTAGCTACGTAACAATGTAAAGTAAAAATGACTTGACAGTGCCATAGCAAACTAACTAAGTAAAGGTAAAACAAGCAGAACCAGAATCAAGCAAAATACGAAAATGCATGATTACATGTCTAAGCTTTAACAAAAGTTTCCAAATGGCAGACCATGAGTACTGCTGCTCAAGAGCTGCTCGAAGGGGGGGGGGGGGCATTATTCTGTAAGAGTACATCTAGTGGACATGTTCATTTCGTCTGGTGAAGGTATGGTTGGCTGGGTTGGAGTATCTGCATGTCAGAAGGAGGCAGGCATTCCACCCAATCAGCACATCAGTGGCAGACCAAATGGACATGTTCATAAGGTGGACTCTTGCAGAATACCCCCCTCCCCAGATCTCAATCACACAAACTAAGCTTACTTGAAGACATTAGCGTCTGTAAATATTGTTATAATGCTTCTTTAGAGGTACTCCACATTGACAATTACTCAGCGAATATTCAAATAGTGCTTGATGATCAACAAGAACGAATCATTACCGATGCAATGTAAGATTTTAATGACTCTTTATCTTTTCCACTAGGTGAAACCGGTTAATGTTACCAGTATTGAGTATGGCAACGTAAGTTAGAAGACAGTAAGTACTTCTGGGCAGACATTGTGTGGTAATAACAAAACACATTGGCTGAGGCACCTTTGAGAGGCTTTATCAGAGCATTTGTTTGGTCATATTGTCACGTGGTAGCAACCGTGAAGAATACAGAAGCAAAACTGTGGATAAGGAAACTGACTTTTATTGGGCGAACTTGTGCCCACAAAAGCAAGTTACACTCAAAGCACAAGGACAGCGGCGAACACATGGGTGATTATAGGAATCTGATCCGCCGGTCAAGCGCGTCAGCTTTTATACATGCGTCATCAATGGTTCCAGAGTATTCGCTGGTGGCAGCGTGTCTTCCAGAATGTTCTGCACAATTCGCGTCGCAGATGCAGTCAAGTTACACAAGCTTTGGTGGCAACAGACAGAAGATAGCACCATCGATAGCATTCCAGAAACTTCGGATACATGCGGATGCGTGCAGCGCTGAGCGATAACATTTGTTAGACGGTGAAATGTGCTAACTCGAAAAAACAAGCACACGTGCCAATATGGTAAACGAGATTCGGCTTGCGAGAGTCTATGGAGAAAACGAACACCGAAACAGAAACTGGTTTCCGTTTGTTGCTTCGGCTGCCTTCCACAGAGTACACTTGGTGCCAGGTCTAAAGTTACTGCTTCCGCTGAAGTATTTACATCGGATTGCCTCATCAAATGACCCAGCGAATGTTCGGCCTGCTAGAATTATATCATGTAAGTGAAGGCAACGCCATTTTTTCGCTAAAGTGATTATAACAAGAATATTTTAATGAGAGCACAGGTTGGTGAAGTTATCGTTAATTTTTTTTAAACTGACGTGGTTGCGTAAATACTTTACCGTACTTAATCCGCGTCTTAAAATACTTGAAACGAAAATGTTTTTTGGTTAGTATGTAGTAGAATTATGCTGCGCCTGCATTCTCAGGCGATCCACAGGCCAGTTTGCTCTACATTCCTGCATTGAAAGTACGTCGATACATAGTTTGGTGACAACTGTGCTTTCGCAGTTTTGGTGTGGGTATATAGCGGACTTTTATGTCCTTTCCGCACCTACCGATAATAGATGATCAATTTGTAAGCTCTTGGTACGCATGAAAGCTCAATAAATGTAAAATTCATAGCCTTCAATGCTTTCCAAGAAGCATCTGTTTTCTCGGAACTGTTGTGACACCGTCAAGCGCCTAATGACGTCTTTTTTTACAATGTCGCTGAAAGACATAGGAATAGCATGTAAATTTGCACATGCTGCTTCTACAGTGTAGTAATGTAAGCGGGCTCATCCTGATCAGCTTATCAGGAATGCGAACTGCTCACATGGACATACATTACCACTCTCAGACTTTCCTTGTACGAGTAGGCGAGATTTATAATCAAAATGCACTCTTTTATTGAACTTGTGATTCGCAGCTGCTTGGCCGAAGGCTTATGATAATTTCTATTTTGCACGAGCGGTGTTGAACATCTTGATATTTGTATATAATTGGTCCAGTTAATCATCATTCATCATGTTTTTTTGTGTCTTATCATTGTCAGGTAGCGTTGTCAGTGCAGGAAGTTTGGAGAACTTGCGTAAAACTGCCACATTCATTTGTTTTCGACGTTCAGTAGGACAAAGCCAAAGTACATAACTGCCCGACATGACTGGAGGGTGACATTTGAGATCACCATGATATTTGACCTGTTCGTAAACAATTTAATAAACTGAGTTTTCATGCACGTTAAAGGTTTAGGACCGAAGGTGAGCAGGAGGCTGTGGCTGTGTTAAAGGCTTTTTGCATTACCGAGCTGATCAGTCATTGTGAAGATCCCCCCTGGCGATTCAACAGCTGTTACCCTCAAACCTTTACTAAAACTTGTATCACGAACGGAATGACACAGCACCACCTATGAGCTATGAGGGATTTTATTGTGCCTCTGTACTTGCAGTGGTGATATAAAGGGAATTTTTGCGGCTATGAATACTTTGAACAAATATGTAAAATACCTGTCAGCGCCGTCACGTTGCTGTTGACATCGACGTGGTCGTTCCTGTCCACGTTGCTTTCCACCAACTACCGTACTTCATTTTCGTTGAATCCTGTACTATAGTTGCGTGCTATGTTCGAGGCTCATCATCATCATTCCCATGCACACCTCATTTGTGGCACCAACGCTGTCTTCGCGAGTAAGGGACGCAAAAATTGCGAGCAAACACTCCTTCATCTTGTCTACGGCATTCTCTACTCGATGCACGTAACTCAATTATTGCCCACAACAGTATAGCTGGATTATGGCTTCCGACATCCATACACAGATGCCACAGCACGGAGAGTCTGTCTGCGAAAAGCCTTGCACTACATGCCCAATAACGTTTTTTTTCATGCAGTAAAGAGAAAAAAAATTGTGTGATCAATCAGTGGTTAGCGCTCTCGTCACATAACTGAACATTGCGTACCTGACATGGATTCAAATGTTAAGGAAGGAGATTGTTCTTCCCGATGTGGCCATGGCTAACCTAAAGATAACGAGGCCTCTTGACGATGAGAGAAATAACAGATCTGTGTTGTCTTTGACGAAAACGCTCGTCCTCAACAAAGCTGAACGGACGGGCATACGGCACCAACCAGACGAACGGGCGGGACGAACAACGTAAAGCAAATTTTCAGGCGCCTAACTGTTGTCTCAGTAGCAGTTTTAATTAATGGCCCTGACGAGATTTCGCAAGTCAAGAAGCCTCGTATTGCTATGTGCACAGAGCCGCAGTGAGCAAAGAAGACTGTGACGTTGTCCAGGCAGTAGATAACTACATAGCCTTCAAGTGGGCCCCAACTACGCAAAAAAAAAACAATTGCATTAACACACCATCTGGCAACGCGCTGTTTTCTTGTTGTGACGCTCTCATTGTCATGTTACACGCGACAGCTGGAAGCAGTTGTTCCTCAGTTACAAGCTGCAGAGATGACTGCATATCCAACTGTCAATGGAAATACATGCTTGCATGAAACTGGAACTGATCCTATATAGAACGAAGCGCACTCAACTCAACATTTCTACTTTGATTAGTTTGAAAATTAAGGACTGCATATTATTTGTATTCTACTTGGAAATATCGACATACAAGCATTCCTAGTAAACTGGACAATATCCCGAATTCAATCAAATCCGTTGTTGTTGTCTGGATAGAGGGAAATCTGAATTGACAGTGACATACGAAACCGAGGTGACTCACTGAAAACCGTTAATCGCCTTCTTTTTCTGAAACAAATTATAATTCACAACACCGCTGCAATACGGGTAATTCGTCAATACTGTTACATCCTTGTAGTGATTTTCTCCATTTTGGTACACGCATGAATGGTCAATTGGATATTATATATATTGCTCACAATTCTGTAGGGTGGCCAGCGGCCCCCACGTGGTCATGGTACCTGTGAAGCGCACTTGGTTAAGGTGCAAAATTTGGTGAATTTGATGCCAGTGTTTTATTTCTTGGGAAAATTATGCTTAATTCGTGCTAGCCCATAGATTAGAAAAACGTAAATTCACTTGAACTGTTCCCAAGTGTGGACTCCACAGACACGTCTTTTGCACGTCTGAAAAAGGAAAAAATAAAATATGGCGAAGCCTGATTACACCACTGAATGTGAAAATTACTTTGTATATAATATCTCTGCTATTTAAAAACTGCAGTATATTTATTTGCGTTACTAGAACAAAGGTTGTTGATGAATTACTACGCTTTAATGGCTAGGTTATGATTAAAAAATAACATTCTTGAAAAGCATTTGCTTGTAATTGCCATTGGTTGCAAGATAAATAATCTCGAAATACGCTTCGCGTTTAACACGTCATTATTTCCTTCTCACAATTCTCCTAGATAAGCGGTCACGTTAGTTTTGTTTTCGCAACCTGCATAACTGATATTTAGATTACAAGCCCATTATATTTCCCATCGTACACGTATGTCAGTTACCTGTCCTGTTTATTAAACATAAAAGACGTACTTGTTCTCTTTGCAGCTATTTATTTCCAACCACACTAGCTTGCTGCTACGCATTCCTCAAAAAGAATTCGCCAGAGGTTACATACCTTTCCTTGATCACACGCCATGCCATCAGGTATTTTTGCTTTTCGGCAGCGGGTATGGCCGTCAACCCTAAGGCAACATTTAATTCGGCACTTACTGGTAAGCTCGGGAATCTGAAAGCACAGGAAATGTTACATAAGAGCTTTCTCATATTGTGATATCTTAGAAAATTATTATTGATGCTCTGTGATCTTAATGCTGTCATTACGCATCCAGGTGACACCCATTTATGCTTCCTTCAAGGTCTCTATAAAAGTGCCTAAAAGAAATTTAATTGAGAAATGGCCGATCAACGATAGAATGAAACGTCTTTCATTCTACTCATTTGTACCGAATGAAAAGCGCCAGGGAGTAAGACATTTCAAAACGTACCTATTATACGACATAAGACGTATCATAATAATAATAATAATAATAATAATAATAATAATAATAATAATAATAATAATAATAATAATTACGCCGACTGCAGGGCAAAAGCCTCTCCCATACTTCTCCAACTACCCCTGTCATGTACAAATTGTGCCCATGTCGTCCCTGCAAATTTCTTAATCTCATCTGCCCACGTATTTTCTTCCGCCCCCTGCTGCGCTTTCCTTGCCATGGCATCCAGTCCGTAACCCTTAATGACCATCGGTTACCTTTCCTCTTCATTACATATCCTGCCTACGCCCATTTCTTTTTCTTGATTTCAACTAAGATGTCATTAACTCGCGTTTGTTCCCTTACCCAATATGATCTTGTCTTATCCCTCAACGTTGCACCCATCATTCCTCTTTCCATAGGTCGTTGCGTCGTCTTCAATTTAAGTAGAACCTTTTTCGTAAGCCTCCAGGTTTCTGCCCCGTACATGAGTACTGGTAAGACACAGCTGTTATACACTTTTCTCTTGAAGGATAATGGCAACCTACTCTTCATGATCTGAGAATGCCTGCCAAATGCACCCCAGCCCATTCTTATTCTTCTGATTGTTTCAGTCTCATGATCCGGATCCGCGGTCATTACCTGCCCTAAGTAGATGTGTCCTCTTAGCACTTCCAGTGCCTCGCTACCTATCTTAAGCTGCTGTTCTCTCCCCCGAGGCTGTTAAACATAACTTTAGTTTTCTGCAGATTAATTTTTAGACCCACCCTTCTGCTTTGCCTGTCCAGGTCAGTGAGCATGCATTGCAGCGGTGGCGTAGAAGTAGAGCATCTGCCTCGCGTGCAAGAGGATCGTGGTTCAAATCCATTGCCGTGCAATTTTCACCGGATTAAAAAAAAGAAATCCGCGTGTTGATAAAATTGCATAAGCAGGCCTGGAGTGCGGCCTGATCCCGGTGACCAGAACCGGCAATGCGTGCACTGCCTCAGCAGAGCAGGATTGGCCACCCTGGTGCACTACTTGGCCACAACCTCCTATATGAATACAACAATCAAACCCCGGCCCTCAGTCCCAAGCAGCTGTGAAGCAACTGACCACGGCGGCTGGTAAGACCAGTGACGCAGCAGAAGGCGTTAAGAATCTCTGGGTCCGGACAGGCCACCATTGGAATGTGATCCTGGCATGTCTAGTTTACATGAGGAGAAATACTCCAGTTAGCGATCTCTGGCAACCTTGGCATACGATACAAACACAGGCCAGTGATATCCTGGAGCACTAGAACAGAAGCGATGATGCAATCCGAACCATAAAGGACTTGTTGCTATATAAAGCAATTCACAGCAGAATCTGAAGCAGTCTGTATCAATAAATGTAAATAAATAAAGGATGAATAGATATTCTATATCACATTCTTCGTAGTTTGACTTGTGAATTGCATAAAAGCATCTTTGATTGTGTTCGCAAACACTCCTCATCATTTGTCATCATCATCATCAGCTTACTTTATATCCACTGCAGGATGAATCCGACACCCTTCTGGACCAACTCCAGACAAAACACACAGAACTCGGCACCTTCTCTCCTTCACCACCCTCCACAGGAGTCTGGAGTTGGTGTGAGGATGTGTGAGCACACACACCTTAAGCCAACTAGCCCAGCAACAAATTTTGTTGACTCCTTATTAATGTGTTTATTATTTCATTGTGGAAGAAAAATATCTGTGCACTGCGGTAGCTTACCTTTTTCACTACTACCTTGTTTAGGGTTTCTTTGCTTTCATTCATGATGTACCTGCAAAATAACTCTTCGGACATTGTTTGGCCAGGAAACTTCTTGTGGTCTTTCTGGTAGTTCTGCTTCGCCTTCACCTCTATGCATTCCGGTTTTAGCTTCCTGCGACAAAACCGCGTATATGATTATTGCATTCATTGATTGTGGGAAATACAGTGCAGATTGTGTATATTGTGCTTTGCGGAGCTATGACATTATATTGAGTGTTATGGGGGCCTCTTAGAAAAAGCACATATTTTAGATAAAGCACTCGTTAACAGTAACGTGACATCAGCATAAACTGCTAATGCTTGCGGAAAGGACTTGTGGCTGAGTATGTTGTACTCATAAATTCTTACATAATATATGCAGCGTGGAACTGCAAACGCTTTTCAATTACTTTCTTTAGACTCTATATACATTTGCATAATGTGTGTTCTGAGGCTTTGCTTCGATGTCGAAGACGCATCATTAGAAGATTCAGCGTAGGGTTCACCGGTGGCCCCATGATAAAAAGACAACCACAGTTTGCCTGTTTCAAAAGTGGCGGCGCCTCGCATTGATTTATTATATAGTGGCTTTCTTAATGAGAGTGCGAAACATTGAGTGCCAAAGTAATCAGAGCTGAGACTCAGTTAGCAAGAATATTTTTGGTAACTCTGCTGCAATAAGCACCAGAACGTCCGTTCACCCAAGAAAACGTTTTTCTCAAGAAGTTTGAGGTGAAATATTCAATTGATAAGAAAGCTACAATACTGATGCTAGAAGCGGGGAGAAAATCTTCGCAGCGCAAGAGCATGATATGAAGGCATGGCATTTGTGATCTCACGGAGGCAAGAAAAACCCCTGGGCATAAAGCCGTCTAAGCTAGCAACGTTGCAACAATGAAAAATTCTGATCAATACAGCACACGGAAAAGCTACACTGCTCTCTAATTTAACCCTTTGAGGCACAACTCTACGCACTTCTACTTTAACGCTAACCACGCACGAATTTGCATAACATTGATTCCCTATAGTCAAGCTCCTCAATTCAGGCACATATGCACAAAGGGCAAGAAGTGTACGTCATACTGCAAACGTTTGAGCACGGACGCAGCCCGTCAGAATTACCCGTCATTGGTAATTCAGGAGTCAAAGAAAGCAAGAAACAAAAACGCGGTACATTTCTATACAGCAACAGACCTCCTCACTCAGATCTACATACAGTTAATCTCGTCCTAGGATTTTTGTCTTCGACACCTAAAACAAACTCGATACCTCGAGCATATTGGGACACATTAATAGAACGTCATAAAATGAGCGAAGTTTTTTCCGAATCTTCTGAAAAAATTTCATGTGGCGGTAGCTACCAATAATTACATATTACTTTTTTTAATGAATTCTGAAATCTGTAGAGGGTGCGTACCCTGCAGTAAACGACGATAGACCGCCTTTTTGCAAATGAACAAAACCTCATCGAAAACTAGGCGACTTGGACTCGGCCACTTGTAATGTCATCTACACATTGGAGAGAGAGATACTTCTTCCCGCACAGGGTATAATAGTCAGAACATGCACGTATAATGCAAAACTAAGATCTCGCTCTAAAGTCATGTTACATATGTAGCAACCCTTTGAAGCGTTTAAGTTCACCATTCGACAGTCTGCATTGCAAACCCAATCTTCAGGATAGCTTGTGAGTGTTATATCATTTATTAATTGATAAAGCGTTCGGAGGGCATCAACGGAATCAATGACACACTCAGATCAATCTCCCAATAGTCCAGCATTAGTCTGCAAATGGCATAAGAGAGGAAAAAAGATGCTACTTTTCTCTGCATCAATTTGTTCATATGGCGCACGCATATACTCACTGACAAACGGATATCCGTATTCTTTCATTGTTATCTTTTTTCTTTTCTTTTTTTAAATTTCTTTAAATAATTTAACAATCTTCCATTCTTTTTTCATTTGCACGTCACGAGAAACCTAGACATTCTAGCGTTGCGATTCCCGCCGTCTCATTTTCCTATTTTTTCTGTACTATAGTACACCTGACCTGTGGCCAGCAATTTACATCCAGATACAGGAAATTGTACCACGTACCTATATAATTGTGGAGACACTTAGTCCCCATGAACTCACCCACTAGCGCTACGAAGAAGCGATGTTAACTCACTTTAGGCATGTCTCCTACGCGTACGTAACTACATTTCACGCAAATGCGTTTCCTTTGTGGGCTGCAAGCCCAAGCCTGACGTTGGCGCCATGCCATAGGAGCAACTTATATCGTAATGTGCATTCCCACGCTTCCTTTGCTTACTCCTTGCTTACAACTTCTTTAGAGACTGACTGCACCATCTTGAAGCAAGGCTCTACACAGTGCATAATTCATCTGCCGTTCCCCTGTAAAACCACTCTTAAAAAGGACTTGTCTCCGGCCGAAACGACAAAATTCTTTTTGGAACGTGGACTTGCTCAAATACCCATACTGTTTATATATATTGTTACGGGAAGCATTTAATCTACTGTAAACAGCTAGTACTTCGCTAGTCAAGACTGCACAGGGCGCACAGGTTTTAGCAGGCCCTGCAGTCCGACAGGAGAGACTCCGCCCCAGCCTTACTACAACCTGTTTGTCCTCACCGCTTTTCGTGACATTATCCCCGGCCGGTGAAGAACAGTCCTCGTGCTAGTCGTGGTAAAATGGGTTATCAGAGCTGTAGCGCTTGAGGCGGGAAACGTGCACGATGTCAATTCGTGGTGTAGCCGTCGAAATGGAGGCCATGGGAATTATCTCATAGGAGTCACCTGACGCAGTACGTGGTAGGGCCCGACATGCAGAACATTGACTGGGGTAGTGGGAGAGAAGTGCCTTAGAAGTGCCTTCAGAAGTGCCTTAGTTGGCGCCGGGATGACCAGCTGCGGCATGGTCTCAGCTTCAGCAGCGAATGTAGAAATTGTACGTACTTCCAGTTGTGACATTTCGGCTAGTGAAATTATTTGATGAAGAATATGGGCCGAGGTAGAGAAGTTGAGGACTGGAAGCATCGTTCTGTTGTTGTAAGAAGCAATATGGCGTGAGGAAGGGCGAGGTTGCGCGAGAGGATCAGATCGATCAGATCAAATCAGCAGCAGCAGCAACAATTGGGGCAGAGAAGTGTCCAGTGTGAGGACCGGAAGCGCACATGGGCTGAGGTGCGTGACAGGCGGCTTCTGGAATGCCCATATTCGCAACCTGTTGACGAACGACGGCTTGAATGAGGGATATGGTCACCAAATGGTCGTGGGCGGGTGCCTGATAAGCGGTTCGAGCTATTTGTTCGAGCTCCTGGTTAACAATTCTGGTTAGGCTGTTAGGCGGCGAGAACGGAGGGGGCGTCACGGGATCTCCGCATGAGGATGTCGCATCCGTGTTCGGGTGTCTGGTAAAGCGGTGAGTGATGCGCCTGCCTTTTGCTTGTTCAAACCAACGGCATCCGGTTATGATGGAGTCAACCGTGCTGCAGTGCTTACACATGGGTATGTTGAAGGCATCGTCAGCTATGCCTTTCATCAAGTGGCCAACTTTGTTTGCCTCTGGAATGTCTTTGTCAATGGTGTAGCACAAGGCTAGCACGTCTTGGATATCTGTGACGCACGATTGCTTCGACGTGTGAGCTCTGGCCGCGAGCTCATGCCGGGCTGTCATTTGTCGTACGACTGATCGGCCAAACAATTCGCGCATCTTCTCCTTACATACGTCCCAACTAGCCAGTTCTTCTTCATGCGTAGTAAACCACACGGGAGCTGTGCCCCGTAGCTAGAAAATAATGTTCCCGAGCATTAACGACTCGTCCCACCTGTGGTGCTTGCCAACGCGCTCGTACAAGAGGAGCCAGTCGTCGACGTCATTATTGTCCGCACCGCAAAATGTGCCGGGATCGAGGGGATGCGAAAGGACGACGGTTGCCGGAGCCGCCAGCAAGGGCTGGGACGACGGCGTGCTGTCTTCGGTCATGTAGGCGGGTGAAACGTGGAGTCCGCTCCGAAGATCCAAGGGCCGGGAGGAATAGAGCCCGCCACCTCCACCAAAAAGATGTTACAGGGAGTCAATTCGACAGTAAACCGACAGTAAACGGCTAGCACTTGGCTAGTCAAGACTGCACAGGGCACACAGGTTTTAGCAGACCTTTCTCTCCGACAGGCGACACTCTGCCCCAGCGCCACTACAACGTCTTTGTCTTCGCCACTGTTCGGGATAACATATATATATATATATATATATATATATATATATATATATATATATATATATATATATATATATATATATATATATATATACGGCATCCGGTTGCAGCTGCGACATGCAGCGACATGCAGCTTGCCGAGAAAATCGAAAATACATTTTGTTGTTTGTCACTCGTAATTTTCTTGAAATTAACGTATGTTATTCTGCGCGCACGCAAAACAATTGCAAGAAAGTTTGGCTGAGTTGCGCGAAGGACTCATCGTGCCTTTAGATTACGTCAGTATGAAAGACGCCACTTCGTTGTTACAATATCGCCTACTTGAAAAATTGATGGATGGTTCAAACCAAATATTGTACGTGCTAAAGCTTACGCGAACGTGGTCCGTATCTTCTCCTCACTGCATGGAGAAAGCCGATATTTTTTCACTCCGCCGTCCACGTAGCTCATCAGGTATCCCTGAGACCACGAGCATTCTGGATTTTTAGGCTGGGCTTCGTCATGCGGTGATCCGAGTCTGCGCGATGAATCGACAAATGCATTTATTACTGATAATCATCCTCACACAATGTTGCACAACGTTACTTACACATTAATTTTAAAGGAATGAGTGATGTAGCAAGCTGTCGAACTATTAATAATCAGCCAAAATATTATTAAATAAAAATTGAGTATTTGACGTAGTAGTTCTGCGGAAACCCGCAGAACTTTATTCAAGAGGCAAGGGTGGCATGGGTGCCAGAAATATACAACGCAGTTGAATGCACTTCATATGTTCCGTCAAATTGAAACAGAAAGATTTTCAACTTAGGTTTACTTACATATGCGCGAGCTCATGAGCCATCGTCTTGATTCCGGTGTAAGCTTTAGCAGTGTCCTCGCCTTCGCCCACACCACTGGCTGTGCAAACACGTCCTTTAAATGCTTTTCCTATGGTAAAGAATGTAGCATTAAAAATCGTGTCAAAAACTACCCCTTGTGCCTTTAACTTGAACCTAACAATATTCAAATTGAAGTCTGGCAGGAGCATTCGGCGCGTGTGACTAAAAGCACACCACCGTTCGTGCCCGCCTACTGAGTGCATGCACTCGTCACGCGAGCGTTCCAAGACGTCTGCACGTACTCATTGCGCCAGCGCTGTGAGATGCCTGGCAGCACTGCCAGGGTGCTATTCCTTGTGCTCAGAAGAAGTTGCCTCGCGCGCTAAGTCGTGACACGGGTCTCGCCAGCATACAGCTCGACACCACCAAAGAAGTCAAAGCGCAACGCCCTATTGCAGCCTGTGCTTCACCCTTTTCGGCGACACTGCAAGGGTGCGGCAGCAACTGAACGATGCACCCGGCTGATATCTTCTTGTGCACTTAATGCGGATTGCTGTCGCTCTCCTGCTGCTACCTCCTCTCTGCAGCGCATGTCCGGTGTGCACCTTCTTCGTTCTTTGCCCTTTCGTGAGCGCTGCACAAACTACATCACTAACGCATGCCAACTCGCTCACTCTTATTGCGATAGCAAACAAGCTCGTGGCAAAAGCTTAAAGTCAAATAAATAGAAAGGGAAGCGACCCACGTATAGGGAAATGGCAAAACCGATGCGTTCAAGTAACTGCCGGGAGACAGGGTCTCTCTGCTGCCCCTGGCTCACCATAGACGCAGGCGATCAATTTGCAGGATATTTAAATCAATTTGTCAAACACACACACTTACAATGGAACCGAATGGGCAATGGGGACGTCTACAAAAAAAACTGTAAAAAAGGAAACAACCGCATTTCAATGGCCCTTATCTATTAATTCGTAAGCGCCGTTGAACACCAGCCGTTTCCTTAGAGGACGGGTTCGAATAGGCGTCCATCTGTATCTGTGCAATGCTGTGTCCACTTTATCACATCTTCAGTGGTGTTCTTGATGACTCGTTCCACTCTTGCGGCAACATAGAAAAAACCTAGCGTAAGCTACGGTTTCAACTGTATACGAGGCTGGCCCCGAACATGGCCCTGTATCTCTCACGCACGCTGAGCAAAGAGCACACCGTTTTGCTTCTAAGAGAACAGGCAATCACAGTGCAAAAGAAAGCGGAGCCAGCACTCTACTTTTTCACTCGGAGTTCCCCACTGCGCGCGCCTACAACATCGGGGAACAGCACCATACCGCAGAAAGAAGACCCGGCCAGCGGGCAGGAACCAAGGCCATCCAAGGTAGATCGTGCGTTAGCCATCTTGTGCCGGCGTAAAACAAGGACAGTCTTCGCCATTCGTTGGATATAACAACAAATCCTCCACGGTAACGTAATTCTAAGTTACGTGTACGTTATGCTTATATGACATGCTGTCGCCAGGCCCTCGTCGCTGCGTTTAGCCGAAGCGATTGGCAACCGACTAGTCGAGTGCTCTGCGTCTCTTGATGTCAATCGGAAAAGCCAGTCGTCGCGGAAACAGCATGAGATTTTATCACTTGTCGCCGCCGTAAGAGCTTTGAAAATCGCAAACGCTGCCTGAACCATCTTCGGCCCTATCTCCGGCCCAGCATGGTTTCTTGTTTCTTCAAAGACCTATCAACAATTATCGAAGTTGCAGAAAAAAACAGAAGTTCTGTAGCGCAGTTCATTGCTAACCACTTTTATATTTTACATTTCTCTAAAGCCTTCTACAGCGTCTCACAAAAAAACTAGTAAAAAAATTAGAACCGCCCCTCCAAAGTAGCACTATTCTTCATTATAATAAAAGTTTCTTCAGTGATCGCCTATAATTTCTACCATTACGTCACTGCATCTAGTTTAAGCACAGTCACATCAGGCGCACAACAAAGTATTTAGGCTGTTAATTTTGCTCAAACTATCTATTATTAGTTTGCCCTCTATAGAATAATGTAAATATTGGGGTCTTTGCAGATGACTGCGTTAATTACAGACAAGTTATTGCCTTTCCTAACCTAATTCTTCATACTTTATTAGAATATGTGCAAAGGCGGTGTAAATACTGGCATATGCGTTGTCTTGGCAGTGCCTCTAGAAATTGCAGCTAAAAGGTTTCTTACAATATGCCAAGGTCAAAGTGATTAATCACAAATATTCCGGTTTAACGCCTCGCCCGTAGTCAAAGCTCAAGAGTAAGAAAGAACGGGAAGCTCGAGTCTCACTATTAGCTAGCTTTCTGCAAGAAAGGCTCCGCCTCACAAGACGAAATCTCTCGCTTATTGATCGTCAAGTTGCATCAAGAAGCCATGCTGCATGACAAACATATACCTCCAATTCACGAAAGTTAAATTTAATCATTTTGATTGCATTACGCACTAAATAACTTATTGAACCTATGGGAATAGCCACAAGGAAAAAATGAAGCGCGCCATTTATCATCACTGGGAGGTGCTTTTGCAAAAGCGAGCGACGTCATAAAATCTCGGCGGCGATGATTTTAGCCTCTGCTCTCGACATCACCTGGCTTGATAAGAGTCGTACGTTTCTGCGCCGAAGCCTTTGTTCATTACACTGCCCAAAGGGTTGAGAATGGTGAATTGAATTCAAAAGCACACATTGCTATTAAACAATATACTGTAGAAGGATCGACATTTGGGCGAGTTGGCACTGGTTGAATATCTTGAGGGGGCAGCGCAAAAAGACGATGACAGAAGGCAGGAACACACAGGACAGCGCTGAAATCACAACTAACTTTATTCGAAGGCATACATACACTTATGTACACAACCCATGGCCACGTGCTCTCCCATCTATGGCGTCATCACAGATCAAATGGTTTTGCGTGTTTTTTTGCCTCCGCACTGATAATGGGTTGTGTACATAAGTGTGTGTATGCCTTCGAATAAAGTAATTGTGAGTTCAGCGCTGTCCTTTGTGTTCCTGCCTTCTGTCATCGTCTTTTTGCGCTGCCCCCTCAAGAAGCTATTAAACAATAAATACAACTCTATGAGCAAGTGTACGTCTTTCGTAAGCAATCGAAACACTATAAGTGACGTCTTCGATAGATATACTGTTTATACGACAATTCTGCACAAACAATGTGGTTAAGTTTTGCCTCTAGTGGAAGCTCTGCGAATATTTGTTGATACGACTGATAATGCAAGGAAAGCTGTGCCCTGTATTAGGGTTTTTCCCTTATATTTTAACACCACCCCTTAGCTTTCCTGAGTTCAAATTTTGTGCGAAAAGTGTGTGAATTGATTTCTTTAAACATGGGGCCTGTACGGATATTGTGGGTAAGGGAATAAGAAACTGTCTTTAGACCACTTAATCATATACATAGTTACGGGACCAGTAGGACAAACTCAGTTCTGCACCAAATGTACGAGAAGGTTTATTAACTGCATTCCCTTCTATGACAACAGAATTAGCAAAGTTTTGTTGGATACTTCAGTAAGTTAATGCCAGTAATTAGGGCAGAAAACCTATGTCGTACGAATATTAACACCGCAGTCGTGGAATAGCGTAGGTTGTGCACCAGTACATTTAGTCCCCTCGAAACATAGTCGACTCACCTGACAGCGATCGGCTCATATTTCCATCTTTCTCATTTACAAGATCTTGGCTGCAATAAAAGATAATTATTATGGGGTATTCCTAAGAAAACGATGATCTATACATTTCTCCACACAACTGAAATAAGTTGTTTCCAACACTTCTTCATGGTCAACCTAGTATACCTGACAACGCAGCTAGCGTAATGTCCGGCTTTAAGAGTAACCTAAAATATATAAAATACGTTCGTTTACCCGGTTAAAAGATACACCGTGTCAGCATTTCCAGGTATTTTCCCTTTCTTGTTATACTCTCTCAGTCCTCTTAATGTAGCTGAGCCACAAAGGAAGCCCTCCTTATGTACAGCGAAAGGATCGTCCTGCGTGAAAATGTAAGGAAAAGCTTTTGAGGCGCATATGCCTGATATTCGAGCAATTTTCATTCTTTGAGGACATTTTGCTTGCCGCTTTTTATATCATCAGTCGTTCTGCCGGAAGAACGCACCAGCGCACTGTCACACACCCCAATAAAAAAGGTGTACAGGACACTACCAGTACCTCTGAGAAAATGTAGGAGATAGTAATCATGTCAGTTGTTTGCATCGAAAGTGCTTGTCCTTTCAAAGAACTTTCAAACCGTAAAAGTGCATAGCACGTTATGAGCGAAATACCGGTGGTGTTGACATCGTCGGGAATGCATAGTCCGGACACTCACACTGCCAAGAACATAATTCATCCTTGATTTTCATCCTCATGGCCATATTGATGATAAAGAAGCTGTAAGCCCTGCTTGTTAATAGAATGTTTGTTGAAGCCTGCAAACCAGCCCAGTTTTGTATCAAAGAAAGCACAACGTAATATTTTTCTCCACTGTTTGCCTATTTTCTCTGTGGGTTTTTTCTTGCAATTCACTTGAGCTAGTGGCGAGTGCATGAACCTAGAAGATGTCTGTTGCATGTCCTCAAGGTGTTATCTACTTCCTTGTATTATTGGACGCCCAACAATAATGTTGTGGTACAAAAAGCGCACTGCTACATTTTCATCTCTTGAAGTCACTAGCCACCTTGGCTCAAGACCCATGGTGTTCTGTTGATTATCATGCGGTTGCAAATTTGTCTGCTAGCTACGCCCATATTTTGAAAAAAGGAAGTGCGAGAATGGAGATGCACCTATTTTCTTAATTGTGTTGCCAGCATTCTTGAACATTCATGACGCAATACCGCAATAACTGAGTCTAGTCGAAGTGTAATTTATAGGCAGCATTGTTCTTGGTCGTTGCTTTAAAAGGAAGTCACCAAAGAATAATAAGTGGCATCGACCTCCGAAAAACTAGGTTAACAAATTATTTGTATTGCACGGTGCACTTGTAACTGGGTGCCATTACGCGACGTTGACCTTTTAACGTGAAGTAGTGTATGGCTACTCACACGGGCACCAAAAACATCACTCTAGCCAGGCCAGAGTCGCTCAAAAATGCCTAATATATAAGATATACGACATGAGGAATGCAATACCAGTGTTTCACGTTCCAAAGCGATGTCATCAATCTTCTAGAACGAAATCAACTCTCATTACAGTGGAAAACGGGTTTTAGGTGAAAAGTGTGTGGCCTAGGAGCCAGGTATGGACACAAAGGCATGCTATAAGTCTTCCCAGTGTGCGAACGTAGAGTTAGCGGTGATTCGTGGTCGCGGGTATAGGTGGGGGGGGGGGGGTGGCAGGGAGGCTGTGCCCTCTGCTCTTCATAGTGGTGCCTGTGCGACAGTCTCGAAGGCAGCGGAAGGCAGCACTGAGCATGTGCAACTGGTGTCACGTGGTACGCACAGAGCCGTTGTATGTGTAAAGCAGTTGGTACGGAAAGAAAAGTGGAGCGACCGAGGGGAGTTAGCGTTGTTCCCAAGCTGCTTGGCAAAGCAGGCACGCAACAAAGGACCGTACGCCAGTCTTACCGCCGAGCACAGGCTTCGCCCATTTCAGATAATTCCCGTTACAGAATTCACCCCTTAATTTTTTTCTAGATATCAGTGCTGTCTAACGCAGACTACTTTCGTGGCGCTATCCACGCCTTAAGTTCCTTTTCAAGTGATATCGCAGTTATGGCCCAAAAATCGCTCTTACTCCTCGCCTACTACTTTTCTTGAACTTGCTGTGATGAGTCTGGAACTTTGTGGGACGGCAGGAGGGGCGCCACTCCCAGCACCATTCTTACGTTTGCTGGGAAGTCGCTCGCTAGTGATAAGCTTATACTGCAGCGGAGTAAATAATCGACGTCAAGCCTCTTGAGGTACACGTGGTCAGTTTGTTGACGGTGTGGCAAAGGACACCAAGGAAAGAGCGACATCTTTCGGGTGCCTTGGAAGCACTAAACTAGTCTTGGCCTAAAAAAGCTGTTTTTTTTTGTTCAACTAGTGAGTCGAAACATGGAGCTTCAGAACAAAGCATCAAGTGCGCTTTTCGCTTGTTCACACTTTTGTACAGACACAATACGCTAATACCACCAATAGCTTGATTCTAGACCTCGCGTACTATCTGTCCTTGTGGAGAGAACGCTAACACTGTGGAACTACAGAGAAGAACCAAGGGGTTCTCTTCAGTTGTGTTCTATTGTTCCGGTGAACACTGATTGAAAGACTTACTTTACTACGTGTAAGTCCAACGAGGATGAAGCTTATCCGTGGATTTCTCATGTCCAGATATCTTAAGTTCACCTGAAATGCAGCATCATTTACAGTTATGACGTCCTTAACGAACCTCTTGTTCCTTACACATAGTACGCTGAAACTTGGTCACCGTTATTTTAACACATTCACATTTGTTATGGTTAGGAAATAAGAGGGGGCATAGTCTGGCTGCAAGAATATACATTTAATAAAAACGTTATCGCTGACCATTTGTTCGTGATTTTGTTAGGGTGAGACGTTTATTCGATATAATATGATGGTTCCTGACAGCGAGACGATAGCTGTAAGGCCAATCAGATTACCGGAGAGCATAACCCTCCTCGGCACGAATCGTCCGCCATATCGTAGCACTACGCACATTACAGATGGTGCCAAGAGGGAGTTATTCGGAAATCCCACGGTGCAAACTTCTAAAATTGGCGACATGAACGAGACGGGTAATTCGATAGTGGCTTCCGATGCACGTGATGCCCAAAATCACGTCAGTGACGCCATTGAGGTACGCCAGAATGTTGAAGGGGCCAGTGTAGTGGACCATGAATTAGGTGCAAGCCACGCTTGCGATGTGCAGTTCATTGCCAAACCGCATCTCTTTTTGTGCATTAGATATACATAGGTCGTCCATCATAGGGAGACTGAATGATATGAGATAAAAAGTATGGGAACGGCCGATGAGCAGGCCTCCTAATCATGACAGAATCACGTGAAGCCAAGCTTTATTATGTTGGAAAAATGAAAATTGTCTTTGTTGAGCGTGCAAGTGAACCGGTAATCAACCTTACGAAATTTGGGAGGACGCCAGATGTACGAGTTCTGATCTAAAAATCTTTCATGGCCTAGTAGCTAGCGCGGTAGCGTCATGCAGACTGTGACGACTTGCTGTAGGTCGGATCGAACGCCGTGCCTATTGGTCAGGTGAGTGAGGACTAACATTTCAAGGTCACAAAGGTGGCACTGAGGGATCAACGACAGCACAGCCATGTCGAGGCATGTGGAGACTAAGTCAAAAGGACAGTTGTGCTCAATGTACTCGTGGAAAGTTATCCTGAAAAAGATGACAACGTCTTGGGGATAAATGCAAGAGAGATGGTGTACTTGAAGCTACAGATAACTATGTCAATAGACAGCCGAAGGTAAGAAGGGGCACTACACAAACGAGACGGCATAACACATAATAAACTTGAGCGAGGTGTTTGGGTTTATAAGCTTTGTTTTCCTCTTACGAAGGTATTGTAATTCGCCAATATAAAGACCCCTTGGTTGCAAAAATTGCAAATCTAGATCTGAGGTCCACGGAAAGAAAATGCAAAGCTGACAGTAGAGACGGATGCAGTTGTGGACCGGATCAGGAAGGTGTTCTTCTTCCTTTTTTTGCAGAAGGGCTCAGTTGTAGATAACTGACGCAGAACCTGCCCGAGAGAGAGAGAGAGCGAACTTTAATAAGCACCAGCAGTTTTGTCGGCTGGGCCTAGGCCTCCCACGATGGGACGTCGAGGTCTTGGCTCTTTGCCGCTTCGTAGGCCGTCTGGGTCGCCCCGTGACCCTCTCGTCGAGATGGCACGCCGCCCTGCGCAGCTCCCACCTCGACGACCAACCTGCCCGAGCTATTTTTTTTTCTTTACAAAGATGCAAGATGCAGCCGGTGACTCTTAAATGAACCTCTTCGTCATTATTTCTTTTACATGTTAAGCAATATATTTACTATTTTACTATTACTAATTTTAGCCAGTGAGACTCGATATTACCTCTGTTGGATCAGGCTGAAGTTCTAGACTCTATAGCAGCCAATTTTATCCTCTGTGTGTCTCCTGAAAATGTTGCGCAATCCAACCTCTAATACTCTACAGTAGGATAGTTGGTGCAGGAGTCACCCAAAGTGGCTGGCTCGGGGTTTGGCATTTTTGTAAGAGTCAAAGATGAGACTAAACTTTGAGAGAATGTGAACCTTGGCTTCTGACTTCATTGATAACAAACATTCAGCGCAGTCGGTAATATGACATCATCAAGCCAGGCAACAGTGGCGGTATCTTCGATGTCGTCACGTAGGCCCACCATGTCTATGCTAATGTCTGGCTCAAGGGAGGCGAGTCGCCTCCCGCTGTGCAGAACAACTGGTTAAAAAACCCAAGGCACACAATTGGAATATTAAGTAGTTAACGCGAAAGAAATCAGGCAAGCACATTTTCTTGCGGACTTTAGAGACATCACCCCAACTAGAACATCGAAGGTATTATTGTCGACGCCGCAGGCATGAAGAGGCACTCGTAATATGAACAACGCTGGCAATGGTACATCTTCCGCGAAGGCTAGAGTGTCTTGGCAACCACAGACTACTTTGCAAGAGCGCCAAAACTTCACAAGCACCCCACTCCATGGTTGCACCACTAGCGTTTTAGGAGAACTATCCTTAGTAACCCGCGGTGTATGTAGTTGAAATGAACTGTAAATTATTCCTTAAATACTTTCCCACCCTAAGTGATGCTTGTCATACTTTCATCTAGAAGCCTTCAGAAGAAAAGCTGTTTTGGCCTAGCGTGTACTTGCTGAAAAACATAAGGGCCCCAAGCAGAGCACAAAGAAAAGTGAAGACACACTGGCGATGACACCGGTGGCACTTGCAACGGATTTATTTACGGTACAGACGCACGAATAGCTGGACAAATGTACGCACGCACACACTGTCCTCAATACTTCCGGGAACGAGACGTCTAACCACTCAATGTCTGACTGAAATAGCTGTGGCGATGTATAAATCATACTGTTTCTCTTTCCTGAATAGTACCCTTCCATTACCACGCCTAATCGTAGTGTTGCTTCTGCCGAGCTTCCTGGCTACCCTACATCGCACAGACCGGGCACTCTATAAAGGAACGAGCCAGGGAGCACGGCCTAAAACTTTTAAAAACACGACAAGGCGCATTTTCTCGCACACTGCAAAGCATGCATGTATGAACCCCATTTGGGAATGGCAGAGTTTCGGCAGATACAAGAATCGCAACGCACGACAGATAATGCAAACTCCATATATGAGAAAGAAGAACGCTAGCTCTTTAAGTAAAACAGCGCTTCCTTCAGATGAATCGTAAACAAGACTGTTCGACCGCTCCCTGTATCAAACAATGAGATTAGCGTGCGCATGCGCGTATTGGTCACGTTATATTCCAATTCCCCAATATTTTTTGTTTGCCAAGAATGGGTGCACACATCTAAACATCTTCAGTATATCATTTATGTCCATACTGCATATCTAACTTGGAAGTTCAAAATATTTCAAAAGTGTACGTTCGCTACGCTTCCTTTTTATGGCTGGGTCTACAAAAGCATTTCTTCACCACGTCAATGAAGCGCCATAGCGTAATAGTGGGAAGAGACCGGAGGCAGATTTTGGTGTCACCGGCTACATCTCGTCAGAACGTAGAAATAACGGTCGCACAAAAACGTCAGAACAAAAATTCCATTCCCATGTTAATGGAGCAAACAGCCTGCGCAAACAAGTCCACTTACGTAAATGTCTGAACATATTATAATTACTCCCTGAACCGGCATAGCCGTTCAAAATACTTAAACAATTCAAGAGAAATACATTTGCAGTAAGGAAATAAAAATGTTTAGAATGTAAAAACACACAGTAATTGCATCCTTAGAAATCAGGAGAGGTACTCACTGCATTTATAAAGATTGCCAGATAAGCAATTAACTCCTCATCTTCCTCAAATGATTTTTGGTGCACCGAGTCCGAAATAACGTGAAGCTCCACAGTAAACTTATCTTGTTTCGCTGATCGCTCCTCTTCTTTATCTTCCGTGTAATGATGCGCTACACATGAAAGCAAAGTGAACATTTTTAGTAGTCTTTCTTGTATGTAAGCTACTTGCAATGGGCTCCAAATCATTCCAAGATATGTATGGCGAAAGGGGAAGTGATAGCCAATAATACTGCCACACAAAGTTGTCAGCATTAAAAATGTTTTATTCCCATAGCACGAATATTGCGTTCGTAAGCAGGACCTCCTGGATTCATTTTAATACACCAACTTCGTATTCTTTTTGGCTGCAGTGGTGGAGCACACCGCACATCAAATTTCGAACGGTCTTCTGTATGTTCTTTAGGTTGGCGAAATTTCAACATTTTAGTCCTTCTACTTTATGCTCTACTTCTGATAAAACTCACTTGTAATAAATTGTAGCACTTTCAATACTAAGAGCTGCTTTCAATAGCGGCTTTTAATGTCATCTTGTTCTCCAATGAGCGAAAATGACTCAGACTTATCGAGCTCCGAATGTAGGGTACATTAAAATTTTGGCATGCTTTCTCGATTGAACGAGAAGGCCAAACGAGAAGCCTTTACAAAAATCGGAAGCGTGAGACATGCCGAGGCGTTCATAACAACGGTGTTGCTTCTGGCCAGGGTTACAAACAGAATCAAATGTCATATTGTAGTTCACAAGATGAATTTGAAGCACAACTTGCTTTTGGGCTTAGCATGTAAAATACACGGCTTCGAGCAACATATCCATAGGCTGTCTGATCAAATTGATGAAATTACGAAACGCCTTGACTGCCTGGACCAAGAAATGAAGAATGTGAAGCGAAATGTTGAAAACATTGGGACAGCTGGGGCTCCTCAGAAACTCAGTCAACTTCGGGATGGCGTTGACGGTCCTGGAGTGGCATAGCAGACGTTTAAACTTAAAAATACAGGAAGTTGGTGTCTTGTCCTGTTGTTGATTTGCTCTCGCTCGACAAAGACACCCTACAAGGTATGTAATTGTTTTGATGTGACGCCATTAAATGGCTGCTTGAGCGAAAAGCAATGAAACGGAACCAAAGTTCTCATTGGCTGCAACAACACTTCACGAGCGCGCCTCGAGGCAGCTGAGCACTTGAAAGGAACTGCTGCCACGTAGGCGCCTCAGCTGTTGGCTGAGGGTAGAGGGCATCGACGCGACGCCACGTCACCCTCACACTCGGAAGCCTCTGCTATGAGCGCGTTCCTTGTGCGCGCAAGGTCTCACCTGGGTTCTGACTTCACCTAGGTTATGGCTATACAGAAATCAACGCATAAAAACACAAGAAATTCTAAAAGAAAACATGTTGACCGTATTGTCTTTCGAGCAAATTACGGCACGCGCAGGAGCCGAAGGTCTTACGAAATGGGCTATACCAGCGCCTCCTTAAAAGCAGGCCTGTGCACTCTGCCTTGTGACATCGTGCAACTTGGGCCGAAATTTCCACTGTCATGCCCAGCATGGCAAACGCGGTGACGTCAAAATTCACCGTGGATTATTCGAGATCGTCACCATTAGAGTTTACAGCAGTCGGACAAGGCAGCATGACGTCGTGGATCGAAGTGCACGGCCATGCGCTATCAAGGAGGTATTGGCCAAGCATCTCAATGTGCTCGCTTGCCCTTGAGGAGTTCATACCTCGAAGAACTGCTCGTAAGCGCTCACTTCAACAATTACTGTTTCGCATTCACCACTCATAAGTGCTTAAGTACCCTCGAATCTTTTAGACTGCAGCTCAGCAAAAGCTTTTATGACCGAGCATATGAAAAGTCGAGCCAGAAATGGTCTGTGCCTCACGCGAAGAAACGGGTGAAACATTTCGTGTACAAGTGCGCACGCCACGCAAATGGAAACTTGTACGCAAAGAAAACAGACTTCAGCAGCAGTGGCTGAGAAAGAGGATATGCTTCGTAATCTTGCCTAGTAGTTTTTGTTATCTCTTTGTCATATTGTGCTGTAATTACTCAACATAACCATGACTCACTTTGGGTTATTCAGAAAACAGGAATCCTACGGCCCCGCTGAGGGAAACCGAAATGCTATTATTAGCTGTGCCCATATTCAATTCTATTCAATTAAATTCAATTTATTTGGACATACATAGGTGGTAAAGGATGTCCACGAGGCGCGGAAAAAGGAGGCAACAATGCCTCCTGACAGGGCCTTCACCTCGGGATCACACATTATGACAGCAGGTCCTCATGACAAAATACTGCACTACATTGTGAGATCAAAGAAATCAGTGGAAATTCAGAAATACAATGCTGTCTCACATATGACAAATTATCCTATGATTTGATATTATACATTGATTACGTCATTCTAATTCATGGAAGCAATGATGTAGATAATCATTCAAATTGCACTTGCTCAACATAAAAGAAAGGTACAATTCTAAGCAAAAGAGTCAGGAGAAGGAAGCAAAATGCGAAATTTGTTAATAGCACAACAGAACAACTTGAAAGCTCTTTGAAGGTATTGATAAGGCCTGCAACATTGCAATGATAAACGAAACACGATATATGACTGATTGTGATGTCTTTCAGCCATCTCGGAAGAAAACATTAAAGCTAAATAGGACATCAAGTCACTGGTGATCGAGGTGTGTCACTATTAATGTTTGAACACATATAACATACTAGCCAATTGTTCATGTACAATGGAAGATTATGAAGAATTCTGTGTTACTGCTGAGTACGTCCTTGTCATTGGTGCTGCACCCCCCCCCTCTCGTTGGGGCTGGTGGCCTGTTTGTCTAATAAATATGGCATGATTTACTTCTAGTAGGCGATTTGAAGTTTATATGGCCTCCAGCACTCCACGTAGGTTTGTCTATGTGAGTACATTTGTTCCAAATGGATGCACTAAAGCAAGTCACTCTATCAGTAGTAAACAACACAATTTTTCACACTACAACTTAGTGTCATCATAATCATCATAATCATCAGCCTGGTTACGCCCACTACACGGCAGAGGCCTCTCCCATACTTCTCCAAGTACCCTGTTCATGTACTAATTGTGGCCATGTTGTCCCTGCAAACTTCTTAATCTCATTCGCCCACCTTTCTGCCGCCCCCTGCTACGCTTCCCTTCCCTTGGAATCCAGTCCATAACCCTTAATGACCATCGGTTATCTTCCCTCCTCATTACATGTCCTGCCCATGCCCGTTTCTTTTTCTTGATTTCGACTAAGATGTCATTAACTCGCGTTTGTTCCCTCACCCAATCTGCTCTTTTCTTATCCCTTAACGTTACACCTATCATTCTTCATTCCATAGCTCGTTGCGTCGTCCTCAATTTGAGTAGAACCCTTTTCGTAAGCCTCCAGGTTTCTGCCCCGTAGGTGAGTACTGGTAAGACACAGCTATTATACACTTTTCTCGTGAGGGATAATGGCAACCTGCTGTTCATGATCTGAGAACGCCTGCCAAACGCACCCCAGCGCATTCTTATTCTTCTGATTATTTCTGTCTCATGATCCGGATCCGCCGTTACTGCCTGCCCTAAGTAGATGTATTCCCTTACCACTTCCAATGCCTCGCTACCTATTGTAAATTGCTGTTCTCTTCCGAGACTGTTAAACATTACTTTAGTTTTTGCAGATTAATTTTATATAGCTGGCAAGTTCACTGGAACGGAAAGGGAGCGGTAAGACAAACATGAAAGAAAGGCATGGCATATGGTAATGTTTGTGTTAAGAATTATTGCACTGGATTACAAAAAATTACCGACGATTACGTTACTTCCTAATGCGAAATTTGAGCGCAGCAAATAAGCTGTTTCACCTTTTCGATAGATTGAGGCAAAGAAATCGAGCAACACATGTATGCGCTATCACAGAATTTTTTTTTTATTTTTCACACGTATTCCTTTAACAAAGACTCCACTAACAGTTCTTGACAGTCATGAAGGAAGCTTTGTGGTCGGAGAAATAGACTGATATATGTTCGACTTGGTACACCAATGCTTGATTCTCAAAGACGAGATCTATACAAGTGCCTCGCGAGGTTGTCACAGCCGTGGGACGCGTTACGAGCGAGAGGAACGGGATGTTCTCCCGCATAAGTGTTAGGAAATTGCTGTTTGTCTTTATGTCAACATTAAAGTCCCCCACTACTAACATCGGTGTGGATCGATGGACGGTTAATGCGAGTTGCAGGAAGTGCACGACGTCTTTCGTGAGTGCGGTAGGGGCGAAGTAGGCAGCTACTACCAGCAAGCCGTTGGGCAACTTTGCGGCGCACAGTTCGCCAACTTCAAAGTTCGAGCCGGCGCTTTGACAACCGGAGACTCGCAGGAAGGGGTGGGAGGGGGGCGGCGTGTACACCCAGCGGCAAACGATGGGGGCAGAAGCGCGTGCAGCAAGCGGACAACACGATAAAGGGAGGAGGGAAGAGATAGCAGCGACTGACTGATGCCGCTGACGCCGATAGTGAGTCAACCCCAGCTGCGGAGTTGGTTTCAGGGACAACGCCGCCGATGCCGACACAAACAATATGATACCCTCGCTTCCGCAGCGCTAAGAACCAGGGGGGGGGGGACCCTTTCCTCCTCTTTCTGCATGGCGGCGACGGTGTTCTATGCAGTCACGTTATCTTGACTCTCTAGCGGCGTAAGCGGCATCCAGCGGTATCAGTCGGTCGCTGCTAGCGCTGGGGGGATGAAAGGGGGGCGGAGCTGGTTACGAGGCCGACGACAACGCCGACGCGAAACCCAGGAACGGACGCCAAAGAGCTGCGCTCTAAAAAGAAGCTGAGGGAAATCGCACGGTGAGAAGACCGATAAACATACAGTGCGACGCAACTTGAGAAATAACATTGACATGTCCATGAATTTGGAAGACAAAAAATTACCGACGATTACGTTACTTCCTAATGCGAAATTTGAGCGCAGCAAATAAGCTGTTTCACCTTTTCGATAGATTGAGGCAAAGAAATCGAGCAACACATGCATGCGCTATCACAGAAATTTTTTTTTTATTTTTCACACGTATTCCTTTAATAAAGACTCCACTAACAGTTCTTGACAGTCATGAAGGAAGCTTTGTGGTCGGAGAAATAGACTGATATATGTTCGACTTGGTACACCAATGCTTGATTCTCAAAGACGAGATCTATACAAGTGCCTCGCGAGGTTGTCACAGCCGTGGGACGCGTTACGAGCGAGAGGAACGGGATGTTCTCCCGCATAACTGTTAGGAAATTGCTGTTTGTCTTTATGTCAACATTAAAGTCCCCCACTACTAACATCGGTGTGGATCGATGGACGGTTAATGCGAGTTGCAGGAAGTGCACGACGTCTTTCGTGAGTGCGGTAGGGGCGAAGTAGGCAGCTACTACCAGCAAGCCGTTGGGCAACTTTGCGGCGCACAGTTCGCCAACTTCAAAGTTCGAGCCGGCGCTTTGACAACCGGAGACTCGCAGGAAGGGGTGGGAGGGGGGCGGCGTGTACACCCAGCGGCAAACGATGGGGGCAGAAGCGCGTGCAGCAAGCGGACAACACGATAAAGGGAGGAGGGAAGAGATAGCAGCGACTGACTGATGCCGCTGACGCCGATAGTGAGTCAACCCCAGCTGCGGAGTTGGTTTCAGGGACAACGCCGCCGATGCCGACACAAACAATATGATACCCTCGCTTCCGCAGCGCTAAGAACCAGGGGGGGGGGGACCCTTTCCTCCTCTTTCTGCATGGCGGCGACGGTGTTCTATGCAGTCACGTTATCTTGACTCTCTAGCGGCGTAAGCGGCATCCAGCGGTATCAGTCGGTCGCTGCTAGCGCTGGGGGGATGAAAGGGGGGCGGAGCTGGTTACGAGGCCGACGACAACGCCGACGCGAAACCCAGGAACGGACGCCAAAGAGCTGCGCTCTAAAAAGAAGCTGAGGGAAATCGCACGGTGAGAAGACCGATAAACATACAGTGCGACGCAACTTGAGAAATAACATTGACATGTCCATGAATTTGGAAGACAAAAAATTACCGACGATTACGTTACTTCCTAATGCGAAATTTGAGCGCAGCAAATAAGCTGTTTCACCTTTTCGATAGATTGAGGCAAAGAAATCGAGCAACACATGCATGCGCTATCACAGAAATTTTTTTTTTATTTTTCACACGTATTCCTTTAATAAAGACTCCACTAACAGTTCTTGACAGTCATGAAGGAAGCTTTGTGGTCGGAGAAATAGACTGATATATGTTCGACTTGGTACACCAATGCTTGATTCTCAAAGACGAGATCTATACAAGTGCCTCGCGAGGTTGTCACAGCCGTGGGACGCGTTACGAGCGAGAGGAACGGGATGTTCTCCCGCATAACTGTTAGGAAATTGCTGTTTGTCTTTATGTCAACATTAAAGTCCCCCACTACTAACATCGGTGTGGATCGATGGACGGTTAATGCGAGTTGCAGGAAGTGCACGACGTCTTTCGTGAGTGCGGTAGGGGCGAAGTAGGCAGCTACTACCAGCAAGCCGTTGGGCAACTTTGCGGCGCACAGTTCGCCAACTTCAAAGTTCGAGCCGGCGCTTTGACAACCGGAGACTCGCAGGAAGGGGTGGGAGGGGGGCGGCGTGTACACCCAGCGGCAAACGATGGGGGCAGAAGCGCGTGCAGCAAGCGGACAACACGATAAAGGGAGGAGGGAAGAGATAGCAGCGACTGACTGATGCCGCTGACGCCGATAGTGAGTCAACCCCAGCTGCGGAGTTGGTTTCAGGGACAACGCCGCCGATGCCGACACAAACAATATGATACCCTCGCTTCCGCAGCGCTAAGAACCAGGGGGGGGGGACCCTTTCCTCCTCTTTCTGCATGGCGGCGACGGTGTTCTATGCAGTCACGTTATCTTGACTCTCTAGCGGCGTCAGCGGCATCCAGCGGTATCAGTCGGTCGCTGCTAGCGCTGGGGGGATGAAAGGGGGGCGGAGCTGGTTACGAGGCCGACGACAACGCCGACGCGAAACCCAGGAACGGACGCCAAAGAGCTGCGCTCTAAAAAGATTGAATCGTGGCGACGGCACATCACAGTCGCCGTAGGCGTCGTACTCTCTATAACGAAATTACTTTCGGACAGTTGTGGTAGCGTCCACGCTACAATGGTCGCTAGTGTACTGCCAAATGTTCATATACTGTGGCCTAAAGCTGACGGCGCGCACACACACACACGGTGGGAAGACGCGCTCACAGCGAAACCAAAACATTGTCCGTGGACATGCATACAGACGCGCAGTCGGTCGCTGTGAACCCGTGCGATCGCCGCATTGAGGCTTCATTCTGTTATGCCCCGTTTGTTTATACAGACAGTCTACTATAAGAACATATTTCACATAGTTTACTTTCAGCATTTGCGAAAGTAAAAGTTTGCAAAAGTGCGAAAGTTTTCACGCAAAAAACCGGCTCGGCAGTCTCCTTCGCTGTGAACACGTGTAGTGGCGTCGCTTTACATATTCGGTAAAATGATAGCGTCTGTAAACGCTTCTGTGCTTTAAGTGTGCCCAAGATTATTATATCGACAGTCAACAACTTCCCTCGTTTTGAGAGTACCTACATAAATGTCCAGGAGTGCTGCTGCGTGGTGTTTTTATTGAGCGCCATAAGCGAAACCTATGAGGAGCGCGCCGCGTGATCCTTCATACTACGCAAGGGAGGCACTTCCGACAGATGGCGACTCCATAAGTCCTCGCCCCCAATAATGTTACCAGCATGACTTTTCATAAATGCAATATATTTAACAGCTTTCTTTTATTTAGCTAAATAATTCTTAGTGGCCACCAAGTTCTCTTGAATTTAAGTCCAACTGCATTTTGTGCGGTGGATGACGAATGAATCATGCGGTTTGTGGAAACGTCCACTTATAATAAATACTTTGTTTAAGCTCTTGAATGAAACATGCGCTTATTTACTTTTCAGGCTCAATTCATCCGCATTAAATGCTTTTGTAAGTTACGCGAGTGCTTATCAGTGCATTGGCGCGGATTATAACAAAATGACAAATAGTGAAACATAACCAATTACTTCAAATTTAAATCTGCAATACTTACCGTTCCGATTTCTTCGGTCTCTTTTTTTACGCTGGTTGAGCTCATACGAGCGTTGGTAAACTTGTGAGAGCGTCGGCTCTGAAAAAATAGATATACATATTTGCTTCGATGCACAGTAAATTGGAAACTATTGAGTCTTATTGAGGCAGTTTAACGGCTGTGGTTAAACAAAGGAAAACTAATGGCATAACAACTAGTAATGCTGTTGCCAGCTGCTATAATCATGTGCGGGTGATAGACATTAAAGCGTATTGACTTTCCCGTACGCAGAGAGAGAGAGAGAAACTTTATTGGTTCTATCAAGAGGTTTAGCGGTGAGCCGTCTTGCGCTTGCTGCCTGGCTTCTCAGCACGGGTGTGCCCCTATTCCAAGGCTCCACTGAGCCTGGCCACTTCGCACGCGTGCTGCACGATCGCCCTTTGGGCGGTGAGCTCGCTGCTGGTGAGCAGGCCCTCCCATTGCTCCGCACTCGGGTTTTTATGTTTATGGAATGTGTAGTTATGCTTACATTCCCATGAAAGCAGAAAGAACATCAGCCTTATTTATTAGGCAACAGGTGCTATGTACGCATACCAGTACCAAAAGGGACGCATATTACACAGGGAACTGGACTATGCGACGAGAATTTTGTACCATGCAAAAAGGCAGTCGGTTGTTGCGACGTCACTGCCTTGATGGAGCTATCTCTGATGTAGCATCTCTATGTTTTAGATTTCCCAACTATTTTTCGGAATAGTGACGGTTACAACTCAAACCAGTGAGGAAAATATTTTAAATAAGGAGCGCGCCAGGAGATCGCGAAGCCGCCTTTGCACTTTTAACAGGGAACTGTTTAAGCTTTCGTTTTGCCGTGGAGCATTACCAGAAAATTCAGCCCAGCTGTGCGCTGCCACACGTTGCCTAGCAACCAGCTGCGAGAGTACCGAGTCACGTAACCTCCTCGCACCCCACGCGCGTAGTGCGGAGTTGTGACGTCAAAGGCTAGTAAAACCTCGAGCCGGCATGGCGGCACACCTCTCGCGTCCTTTACTGCCTGCGTACGTGCTGCTGCCATGGGAGGACCGAAGAAAGTCCGGACGCCCGAAGAAGGAGCGGCTTACCACGAAGAGTGCCGTACTGTCAAGCGAGACGCTGTGCGTCCCGCCATGCTAATCCAGAACACCGCGCTGAAGCTGCGGCTAAAAGGCGACGTCGAGTCGTGTATCTCGAGTTTCAGTTTAGGGGACTCGAGAGTTTTCGCCCAAACGCTCGACGGCACCGAAAAGCGATCCCGGCCTGCGACTGCTCCAAAGCTTCCAGCTTCAAGCCCGCCGATACACGGGGGGTGCGAACGGCCGATTTCAGCGCGAATTTCTGGGCATGGAGTTCGGGCAGAGCTGTCGCGTGTGCGACCTACAAGGAAGCTCGGCGCGCGGCTCAGCGGGAATACGACCGACGAAGGAGAGCCCATCCGGCCCATCGCACCGAGGCCGCCGCCGACAAACGCCATCGCCGAGCCGAGGATACCGAGTTACAGACCAGAGACAACGAATCCTGCCGACTGAATGCTCGGCGCTGCCGTGAATCGCTTTCGGGCCTGCGTGCCACCGAGAACTTTCAACCCGAAACCCGCAAATCCGTGGCAGGTGCGAACGGCCGTTTCCAGCGCGAATTTCTCGGCATAGAGTTCGGGCACAGCCACCGCCTCTGTGACCGGTTCTGGTTTGACGTGAAACTCTCTAAGGTGAGATCGGTGCGGAACAGAAGAGCTCTGCCTTGCAAGTGCTTGTAGCGAAGCCATCCGCGATGCCACCGACCACGACCACAACGGCGACCATGACGAAGGCCACGACGATGGTCGGGCGTCAAGGACGAGGACCGGACGACGATGATGATAGCTGGTACTGAAGCACTGTACATAATGAATTGTTATGCACCTACTGCGGCTTGTATGCGTGCGACTTGCTGGGGCTTGTGAGGCTTACCGGCATGGCCGTGTATGGCCTTGCAAAAACTTCGCGAAATTTAGCTAAATTTTCCTCGAAAAAAAGGCTTTGCAGATGAAGAAAAATTCGTCCTGGTCCGGGACTCGAGCATGGGACCACCACCTTTCCGGGGCAGCCGTTCTACCATCTGAGCTAACCGGGCGACTAGCAGATGGCAGACGAACTCAAATTTATCAACAATTCAGAAACAAAGGCAAGGGTTTGGCGTAATAGTTATGCGGAAACCAGCAACGCAGATAGGAGTAAACATTGCTTACCCATATTCATATAGGTACCATCTATCTCTTCTACTTTGTAGATCTTATGCAGTATTTTATCTTGTAACGACCGTTCGTCTTGTGGTAAAGGCTTTATTCTCAGTTCGTGGTTGATAATACCTTCCTGGTAGAAATAGGAGTAAATTTAACAGATTCACAGTCAAAAATAGAGAAAGCAATATTTTATTTCTTTCACGTTTCAAAGAACAAAAGAACTGTACGGTTATGTTGAAGATTTTGAGAAAGTTAAACAACTTTAGTCATACATCTATAACCTCTCTCAATTCGAAAGCAGGCAAATGTTTTTGTACCTCATTGCGTGACGTCACAAAACACATAGTAAGGTTGGTTGCGAGTGATGTTTCCACACTGGAACTCTCCTAGCTTTCTACGCACTGTTACATCACAAGTGAAACTTTGCCATGACCATCTTGATTTATAATTTCCAATGAGGGCGTCGATCGAGAAGGACAACAAAAACACGCTTAACATTTACGCGCAAGCATACGTGCACCGTCTGTGAAATCGGCGAGATTATGTATGTCGCAGGATGGGAAGCGAACACCGGAAGAAGAAGGCGCCTGGAGGAGAAGAGAAACACATACCGGGGAATGTACACAGGAGCGTGCTAAGCGCGCAATAAAGTAACACCACCCAGAGAAATGTCTGGGTGGCGTTGAGTGGCGCGGGGAAGGAGAAAACTGATGAAGCGTCGCGGAGGAGGAGGGTAGGTGGAGGCGCGCTGGGTTTACCTTCTGTGGTAGTTGCTGCGGCTTCTGTGTGTGCTAGTACCTGGATCCTCTCGTGAATGCGAGGCCGAGCGCCAAGCGAGGACTGAGTGACTGCCAAATTGCTTGAAATAATAAAGACGGTGTACTTCTTTACAATGCCTGACGGTATTTCCTAATGGCACTTTACAATCTACAAATATAAAAAACTGGACATAAGACATGCAAAATAAAAATAAGCTTCGAGAAAACGACTATACTTGCACACAATCAAAGCATTTTTATAATATTCCACATGCCGTGAACAAAAAGGAAGCAGCGCCCATACGCATGCGCGTAATCCGCATTCGTGAGCTAAAGCGTCACTGCAACTTCTTTAAGTCACTGTCTGCCTTTCTTCTTTCACGTTATTCTGAGGAATGCGAAGAATTCACGTCGCAATGGCATGCCCTTGACACACGGGCTAAGTTCCTTGAACGTTATCCGCTTACTTCGCACAGAAGGACTGCTTAGCAAAAGGAGTTTCACCGGCAACACACTTTACGCTGTGATTTCCTTTATTGGTTGTCAGCAAGCGCGGAAGCACGACAAGAAGCGCGTTTCGTTAAAACTGAAACTGGCAAAACGCTAGAAATTTGTCCACCTCGGAAATTCAAAAAAAAGGAAATCATAACTGATAAAAACAGGCAGCATAAGGCTTGCAATTTCTGGAAGCATTACATTTCCCGCATCCATTATTATCTCCGTTATTAACAGTCTGCTCAAATGATCTCCCCAGAAACTGCTAAGGTTTCATGTTGCTTTCTCTGGCTACTGGACGCGAGGCTTCTTGTGGTTGCCCACTGCCGGGGCCGTATTGGATACGTCAATGCTGATAACGAGGAGGCTATGCCGACGAAACTGGATGGCCAAGACAACACGCCGGTGAAGCTGCCTGAGACAAAAAGTGGGATGGTGCGGTGGTGACGGCTGCAGCGGGACCATTTGCATGCGTTTGAAAGTATGGCTGTACAAAAGTTTACTGCGAGACAAATTTTCGGTCTGCTAACTCTCAGAAACATACTTAGGAGCAATACTAATATCACCCAGAATACAGAGTCTTTTGGCAACGCTTCTGTTGTTGATGGGCTGCGAATGAGGTTTGCGACCGTTTTAGTCGCCGTCTGCCTTTCCGTTTTCACGTTATTCTCAGGAATGCGAAAGGATTTACGTCACAGTGTTTTGCCCTTGGCACACGGGGGAAGTAAAATCATTTGAAGTCATTTGAATATTTCGGGTACCTCCCTTTCCGTAAGGGACTCTTACTAGGGAGGAGACATTTCTTTGCCGTGTGTCATCTTGTGTGAAAGCCTTTCGGCTGGAGACGCCCCTTTGTTCAAGAGGCTTTGTAGTGGCCGTGTACCAGGAGCATTCGATCCACCACCAGGTCCATAGACCAGCGAATTTTGAGCGAAGGCCGGTGTGACACAGCTGATGTGCTGTGTGAAAGGAGACGATTGCGACGTGCGCAGCGGCACAATTTTATTACGAAAGGAATTTGAGAGACAGGTGATGTGCGCACGGATCCTCGGCGTGAATTTCGTTCGGCTCCACGGGGTGAGGCTTGTCATGACACCATGAGCTGGTCGCGCAGCCTCCTTTCCCGGGCATACCGCCGGGCGAATGCGCAGCTGGGGCGATGCAGGTTTCAGGTCACGTGGCTGCGGCGGGTGCAAGGACCGCATGCGAAGTCTGTACAGGAAGGGGTTAGTCTAAAGGAATCGTGCTTCGATGCACGCTCAGCCGGATTTCGCAAGCCCTGCAGTATTTCGGGGGTGCGAAACAGTGACATGGTGAACATGGTGACAGTGCGGCACGTTTAACACCATCTACACGTGATTCCGGCTGCCAACCGGCCAATACTCTTCGCATAATTTGAGTGTTGTGACCAGGAGTGATCGCGGTCATGGAGTGGACTACGTTCTCGTGTGTTGGGACGCAAGAGATGGTGTGTACTTAGCGAATGTTTGCTGAAATTTGCATTGCATATGGAGCTACGAGCCTTAGCACGTGCTGTATTGATGTGCCCTTCGGGAGAAACGATGACTTAGACTTCCGTACTAATATACTACTGTATAGACTGACATATTAGCTTTTTCACATAACTGAACATTGTGAACGCGTGACGGTCGAGTTGATACTGTCAGCCTTCAGTAAACGCAGAGGAAAAGTGACATTACCTATTACCGCACGAAGCCTGCAGATAATGAAACAAAGCATAGCATTAGCGAAACTATTTGTAATATTATTTGAAATGTAGAAATCATAACCTAAGAGAAAATGGAAGACGACGAAAAAGAAAGACCCACTGGCAGTGGGAGCCAAACCCACCACCTACGTTGCGATGTCACTGAGATTCTCTCTAGTGACGTCTGGAGAGCCGTATCGAACATTTCGCGCCTGTAGGATAGGACGATGCCATGCACTAGAGGTTTTAGGTATATGTCACCAAATATGTTATCCATGTTGTTATTCATTATGTTAACAGCATATTACCCATAAAGCCCAACGAATAAATAGGAATAGTTGCATAGGGAAGGACTTACGACTTGCACGACGCCTTCCCTCTGGCGTAAGGCGAGAGAGGATTGATGATGCACGTCCTGGTACAGAATCTCTTGAATAGCTGAGGTGTCAACCTGCGTATACACGTAATTTTTAGTGTTCGTAGGCATTTGATGACTGTGTGGTTATTTATTTGATGCTGCTGGATCTTTCCGTGTGAAAGACAGTACTTCTGCTGTGTTGCTCCACATTAAACTTCTTCTTTTTTGCTTACGTTGCACTGGATGAATGGTTGTGACCTGCTGCTTCACTAAAATCGTAATTACTGCACAGTTTACGTTGACCTTTCTTTAAGATACTAAATATGCTGTTTTCAAGGTAAATTTAGAAATAGATTTAGGTCATGATATTTGTGGGCACAAAATGTGTGTCATTAACGCGCGGAAGCTTACTGAAGGGAATCTGCATGTATTTTCGTAATTCAAAGTGCTTTTCACAAAACTTACAAGTGAACACCGATTTCGTGCATAATCCTGTTCATTTCAAAGGAACGAATGAGAAAGGAAACTAAATTATGATATTAGCACAAATTTTTGTGCAGGGAAGGTAAATTACTAAAACCTTTTTTTTTTTGCTGCGTACTCCATTCACCGGTGTGCGCCGGGATACGTTTTGTATTCTCTTTGTAAATCTTTAAAAGACTTCATGCTGTGCTATTCGCTATTGGTGTGCACATATATTTCAAAAGGCGCAAAAACATAATGAAATGCGGAGGGCCGAGTGCAAAGCGCTAATCTACGCTCGAAAACAATTCATGGTGCGGAATAGGGTACTGCAGATCTTATCCATCCACCTGTGGTAGAGCCAGTGGCGTAGCAACACGGGGGGCCGGGGGGCCGTGGGCCCCGGGTGCAAGGGGCCAGTTGGAGGAGGGGGTGTCATATACGTCTGAAGACACCCCTCTTTCTGCCGGCTACACCCGGGGTGGAGGGGGGGGGGTGACAGAAGACCTATGGGCCCCGGGTACCAGACGACCTAGCTATGCCACTGGGTAGAGCACTCCGTCCTTTCGCCCTACTTCTTCCTCCTTTCTTTTAAAGCGAAGCCGTGTATAGCTAGTTTCGTGTGGATCGGTGTCCTTAAACCAAAAACCTGGGCCGATCCCGAATATTGTGCAATACTGGGTCGACCCGCAGTGGAAGTAAAGCAGGCTTCAAGCTCTCCGCCAACTTGCAAAAATAAGTTTGATAACTTGGGTACAAATACAACCCGTATCAGATATTAAGCTGATAAGAACACAAACTACACTTCCACTCGCATCGGCCATGTCTGCGTTCGCATCACCCTCTCTTTGTTGGCGTTCCAAGCACTTGCGTATCCCCTTTCCTTCTGCTCTCCTGCGGTGTCGGTCACGTCGAAACGTCACGCGCATCCAGTTTCCTCCGGCTCCTCCGGGAGGCTTTCCCGTCGTTCACGCGAATGCATATAAAGATCATGGTAAATGAGTCCGTACCTATGTTCAGAATCCTGTGTCACCTCTGTGTCGTATGCTAAACAGCTTCGCTGGTCATTCATCTTCAAAGTGTGGTATGGCCCATAATTTTTTTCTGTTGTGCTACTTTCTATCATGTTCGAAATACTTGCTTCTGCCTTTCATCTAATGCATTTCTAAACGATGAGCAGTGTCTGCACATACGCTCTACTCAATAACTAAAAAGTTTGAACCAGAAGTTCGGACAAGACGTCCAACTAACGCACTGATCCTCGATAGGTTTTAGCAGACGACACTGTATTCTAGGGATCTACAATCTCGCATACAGTGAGATCTCCGATGTAAGCAATATCATTGTTTACAACAGCAGCACATGCTGGTGTACAAGAACTAGGCGCTTGAGCAATCTAAGGTCTCCTCGTTCGCTAGAAAGAGGCAGCTGTTTATTCGTTTATTCTGTAAGAACAGAAGTAGTGACATATAAACTCTGGTTTTTGTTGCCAATCAGCATACCTCAGTCGGTATGCAGAGAACCGCTGGGTTAAACTAAGTTTTGAAAAGTGATATATTATCGCAGACATGAAATGAAAAAGAAATGAGCATTTACTCCTATCCGATTATACCTGAGGTAATAGTTCTACGGAAGCCCGCAAGGTGCAGATAAATAATTAATGGAAAATGTCACATCCACCCAATCATAGTAATTGGTATAAAGGAAACCCATACGGGTTCCTCGAAACACTATGCTCATAGACTTAAGAGAAACTGAGTATTTATTGTCTTATGATGACGGGGGGGGGGGGTGTAATACTTCCTAAGCCCGGAAAGTGGCTTGTTTGGTCATCTTGTTGGAGCCTCTGCTGACCTTCTGCTGTAAACCATGCGTATAATCTCCCGCAGGGGCCAAATGCGTTGACATTAAGAGCTTCATGTCATCTTGATATCGTTTGATCATTTGCGCGGTACTGTAACCGCGACCACTTCTCGCAGGTCCAGAGCTTTATTAAGACGAACTGGGGGACTAGTTGGTTAATCATGATCGAATATAACAGCGCACTTCGAAACAAGGACGTAACACAGGATGAACCAGCAGCGCTCGTGTTTGTTCCCTCTGTGTTACGTCCTTGTCCTGAAGTGCGCTGCCATATTCGATCAAGAACTTCATGCCATGTTGCTACTGTTTTATCAATTGCGCTTTATCTTCACCACCTCTTCTCGGAAATCGGCATGAGTGGTAAAGCCGGCTAACGCACAGCCGCCATCTGGCAGCAGCATTAGTGATTACAGTATAATGTTACTAGTATTGAATAATCTGATGGCGCGCAATGATAACATTACTAAAGATATCATTAGGTTAGTTTAATGTCCCCACAATGCGGTGTTTGACAGGTGTTGGAACTTAGCCAGTCTTAACAATATCGACTGTCAAAAACTCATAAAATAATAACCAACTTGACTGGAATTGAGAGGTGCAAGAAGAACCTTCTCAGAACTACACCAATAAAGCGAAACTCCTGTTTGTTACCAGCCAACTCGTTCCCTTTGCAGCCTTGTTTGAAACAAGATGACCAGAACACCCGTCATATACAGAAGCTATATTCCCAGTGAGAGATTAAGTGAGTGAGCGAGTGAGTGGGCGAGTGAGTGAGTGAGTTAGTCAATAAGCTTAATTATAGAGACCAAGCTGCTAATGCTTCAAAGTGGGCGGCCGCCCTATTACAAATAGCCGTTGCCCTGCGATGATAGCCTAGACCTGTTCACCAGCCGTAGCTGGTCCTCAGGTCTTGGACCACTGGTCTTCCGTTTGTGCTTCGATAGGTGTTGTGGGCGGGACTTTTTTGTTTGCACGTATTCACAGATCCTGCGGTAAAGGGTGCTTGGTGTACTGCAGAACTGGAAGTCTCTTGTATATGTAATGTTAAAAAAATATGATGTTTTAAATTGAAGTGTACCGAGGCGCACGGCAAAACACTTTTAATTTATTGACCAAATGCTTCGTGTGTTTTTAATCGGAATCTAGTTTTGTAATATGTTCTGTGGCCGATCTCACGTTCATGAGCAACTTATACACGCCGCTTCGAGAAGTGCAATTCATGAACCTGTAACTCGATGAACTCGCCTTCTTGAAGAAGCATGTATAACTTGCTCTTGTATTCGATGAAAAGAATTGTCTCATTAGACACAATTATGTTTAAAAATTGTCACTTGAGGACGCATACTGGTGCTTGTTATTTGCAGCCGGCGATATCGTTTGCCTCATCACCTTGAAGGCAATTTCAGGCTGGCGCCAGTTTGGGATATGTGTTACCGCTATTCATGTTCGACCTAAATTTTCCATGTGTCGTTTAAAAACGCTTTAAGAAAAGTACATGGAACTCTGGGTATTTCCGCAATTCTTAAAACTCATACTTTTCTTTAAGAGAACATGCCTTAAGCTTATCTTTTTCTCTCCGCAAAATTCAAAAGATTCCTCAAGAGAATACGTTTAAAAGTAATTATTAAAATCTGCTAATTATGAAAGTTTCCATTGCGATATATCTACGTTTACTGTACGCATCATCAAGCAATCTACGTCAGACAGTAGAATTGCGCTATCTGCCAACAGCAGACTTTCTCTTCTGAAAAAATAAAAGATAACTTGAAGTGAAACCACACATTTCTTGTCGACCATTTGGTTTCAGAAAAGACTGCCTTGCATTACTTCGAAAATAAAAGGCTTTCTTCTTCGCCTTTGTTCGGCTATGTACAATATCAAAACATGCTTCGAGAAAACTGCAGGGTCTGTACATACTTTAAACAATGTAATTCTGCATATGCTTACATATCAATGCATTCGGATGCCCATAAGTGCAAGCGCTATGTGGATCGACCTGGAGCATGGATTGGCCACAAGAAAGTGTAAATTTCAAAGGTCTATGTTTATACCTGCTATACCCGTATGACCGATATTACAGAGTGGAATTCGTCTGTCACAAGCGCATCTTTTTCGATCACTTTTTCTTTTGTTTTTGTAAAAGTGTATGGCCTTGTTATTTTCGGGCTAATAACGATCGCGCAAACGCGCTTTCCGCTACGTCACAACTCTACATTTCACGGTATGCTGAAACCGGTACAAAACGAATTTGTGTCTTCGGAAAGTATGCAATTACGCAGGAGCGTAGGCGTTTTTCAAAAGCGGTGCAACGACAACGAAATTTATCTTTTTGGGGCAATAAAATGCAGAAGTTTGACGAATATGACATGGGGGGAGAGGGGGGAGGTTGGATGCTTACGCAATAAATAACGGTGATTCACCGGCATAGCTGGGTAAACATGATGCCAGCTTAGGCTATTTAATTTACAGCCTCACCACTCTTGTTTGCATACCGTGTCCATCCGATGTCCTTCGCGACTGCTCGTAACAAGCAGTAGTTGATCAGCCAGCACCGAGCTCTTTTCAAGGTTGAGAGTTAGATTGTTGGTCAGGCGCATAATTAAATTTCCGGATCTTGTTCTCTCTTGCAGAATGGTTGGGTACACGTAGAAATCTTGTTCTGCTGAAAAATGAATAGAAGTAATGAACAACACGCACCGCCAAATAAACATGCATTAGGACCAAACTGTTTAGCCCCCTTATACTGCAATAGCCGTTACAAGGGCGCTTCTGGCCGATTTGCGCCGCCGTCGTCAGCGTCGACGCTGAAGCGAGGTTCCGTATAAAGTCCAAGTGCAATAAGATCGCAGCCATGTGCCGTAAGCTGTATGTGCCAAGGGAAGTGTGTGACGACGAGCCGAGAACTTTTCGCGCACGCATTTGTACAGCGCTTGGCCAATCTGCCGGCACCGCTATATCGGTAAAGGATAAGGTTTGAGATAAGACCCGGGCGAAGTGGGGGTGGCTTAAAATCGTTTTTTGCCAATTGCGGAGGGCTGATTGAAGAATTTGAGCAGAAAAGTTTGGAATAGCTTTACTTTATAGCGCCCCACATCAATGAAAGAAGCTTCCGGCCACAGGAATGGTGCTACACGCGTGTGGCATTTGATTGTCTGAACGAGGCGCATGGGCGCCATCACTCGAGAAAGAAGAAGGAAGAACGAACTGGGCTCGCGTGTTGAATCTAAGTGGTCAGCGCTGCAACCGCTGTTGTAAATGTAACCTGCAAATAGTTGCTCGTCTTACTGACTCGTCCTTCGCGTAACATCGATGGCGTCGTCTTCTCAGCCATGGCTTCCGACAGATCCATCCCGTCACCACCTACACCTGTGGCGCCCACCACAACGTACGTTACGGTTCCTAGTCTCCGTGATTCTGGGACATTCTCCGCCCAATATGACGTTGACGTCGAAGACTGGCTCAGCATGTATGAGCGTGTTAGCCAAAGCCACCGCTGGGACCCTACCATCATGGTTGCCAATGTGATGTTTTACCTGGTCGGGACACCGCGTGTCTGGTTTCACACCCATGAGGTCGAGCTCTCCAGCTGGGACATCTTCAAAGACAGGCTTCGCGACCTATTTCGCAACCCGCCAGTTCGCCGACAGGCTGCGCGAAAAGAGCTTGCCACCCGTGTCCAGACGTCGACCGAATCGTATGTCTGCTACATACAGGAAGTGCTCGCGCTTTGCCGGTCCTCTGCCACGTCCTCTTGCTCCACTCTTACCGCCACACGACCATTTCATGAGAACGTCACACGTATCGTTCGCCGTGAGATGTAAGCGGCGAGTACGGCCCCCCTTCATCCACGACCTCTTGACGGTACCTTCGACCAAGTGCCTTCCCCCCACTATTTCCATTATTAAAGCGGTTCAGCGGCAAGAAATTGCACACCTTGGCATCCCTACCACCTGCTCTGCCTCCCGACCTGATTCGGTACCAATTCCCCATGTCCACAACCTGTAATGACCATTGTTTCACTCCCAAACCACGACATCCTGTTGAATGGCGAACCCCAGACGACAAACCGATCTGCGTCCGCTGCCACCGCGTTGGTCATGTAGCCCGCCACTGCCGCACCACATGGATGCCGCAGTACTGGAGCTCATTCCCTGCTCCTCGCCCATACGCCGACGCTCGCCGTTATTCACCTCGCCGTCTGTACCCCACTTCTGATGCCCCTGACAGCCACTGCTCCGTGCGATCGCCGTCGCCTCAACCCCTTCACTCCCCATCACCCCAACCTCGCCGCTTTTCCTCGCCAAACCGACGGACGGAAACCTAGGCCATGCAGCTCTTGGAGGTAGCGCAGCATCACGTTCGTGCTGTCCAAATCCTCCGTTGACGCTCCTCACCAACACGAACCTAATTGTAGACGCAGATGGTGTTCCGTTGACGCCATTAATTGATACTTGAGCCCAAGTGCGCCTAATGAGCGCTAACCTATGTTGTCGCCTCAAAAAAGTTCTTAAGCCTGCCATCACTCGAGCCGTACGCGTCACCAGTGGCGCCACTGTTGTCGTCAGGGGTATGTGCACTGCTCGCATTTCAATTGCTGGCCGCCATGTTCCAGTCCTCTTCGCCGTGCTGATCAGTTGCCCTCATGACCTAACCTTCGGGCTCCACTTTCTGACGACGCATTCTGGCCTCATCGACTGTTCCACCGGTACGCTGTGCCTCGAGTTTCGTCTTCTTTCAGACCTTCGCCCCGAACAACCGAACACCCTCTGCAATACAGCGTTTGCTCGCTTACCTCTAAAAGGCCTAAGGTTTGTGGAATTGGCCTCAACAGCAACCGTGCCTGATGGCGACTATGTGGTCGCACCTATCCGTGATATCCTCCTGGCGCGCGACATCTCTGTTCCACACTCCGTCGTAACCCTTGCCGCTAATCCGTTGTGTCTTCCCGTTAACAATTTTGGCTTGACAAAGCAATTGTTACCAGAAGGCATAGCGGTGGCAACGCTCCGGTCTGTGACAGACGACCACGTCACTGCTTTTGTAGCCGACGCGTCTCCAGATCCTCCTGATTACCCGCAGGTTGCCTTGAACCTTGACGGCCCATTACGTCCCATGGTCGCTCCGGACCTCACACCTGACCTAGTAGCCACCCTATATCGCCTTTTGCTTTCCTACCGCGACACATTTCACGCTGGCAATCGACCACTTGGGCAGACGTCCCTTGTTAGGCATCGGATAAACACTGTTGATGCTGGTCCCATTCACCGCCGACCGTATCGCGTGTCCACGGTAGAGTGGCAACTTTTTCAGCAGGAAGTAAACAATATGCTAGCCAGATGCATTGTTGAGCCCTCGTGGAGTCCTTGGGTGTCGGCTGTCATACTCCTAAAAAAAAAGATGGCACGTGGCGTTTTTTGCGTTGATTGCCGCCACCTAAGCCGAATCATTAAAAAGAACGTTTACCATTTACCATGAATCGACGATGCTCTTGACTGTCTTCACGGTATCAAATACTTTTCGTCCATCGACCTTTGATCTAGTTATTGGCGGATTTCAGTCGATGAGTAGGACCAAGAAAAGACCGCTTTCGTCACTCCAGATGGCCTCTACCAATCCAAGGTTATGCCCTTCGGTTTATGTTATGCCCCCGCCACGTTCGAACAGATGATGGACTCGCTGCTTCAAGGTTTCAAATGGTCAACTTGCCCTTGTAACCTCAATAACGTCCTTGTGTTTTCTCCTAAATTTGAGACGCACTTTGAGCGCGTCGCAGCTATCCTTGACGTTTTCCGCAAGGCTGGACTCCCATAAAACTCATCCAAGTGTCACTTCGCGCGCCGACAGATTACAGTGCTAGGCCATCTCGTCGATGCTTCCGGCGTAGAGCCCGACCGGGAGAACGCTCGAGCAATAACGACTTTTCCTGTGCTTCAGTCTGTCAAAGACGTCCGGAGTTTTGTGGGGCTCTGTTCTTATTTCAGGCGGTTTGTGGAAGGTTTCGCAGCAATCGCTCGACCACTCATTGAACTTCTGAAGCCGTGCCTTTTACGTGGGGTCCGACTCAGGCTGCCGCATTTTCACGCCTTATCACGATTCTCATCAATCCACCGGTCTTGACCCACTTTGACCCATCCGCACCTACGGAGGTCCGAACCGATGCCAGTGGTTATGGGATCGGCGCCGTCTTCTCGCAACGCCAACACGCCTGGTTCTTTGGTGCTTCTATGGTCTCCGTCGCGTCAGGACGGCCTTTCAGAAAAACTGCTGTCTCGCTACAGAGGCCCATACCGAGTGCTTCGTGCCGTGACTCCCGTCACCCACGAAATCGCGCCCGACGCCCCATACACTTCCCAGTCCAGTGATATCATGCACGTCACACAACTGAAGCAGTATCATCGTCCCAGTGATGACATTTAGACGCCCACCCTACAGGCTGCATACTTGCTCGTAAGCTTCCTAGTTCTTTCCTTCTACTGTCAATCAATGTTTTCCTGAACACTCTCCCAGCCCATTTACTTTCTTGCATATTCCTCAGCCGTTCTTCATACTTAATATTACAGTGAGCTTCCTTCACTTCAAAACTAGTCCAGCCCATATCTGCCTGCACATATCGCCCTGAACCCTGCCCATATATCACATATTACCCGGCCCATATCACCCTGAATGAGGCGCGTGGGAGCGACCACTCGAGAAAAGAGAAGGAAGAACGAACTGGGCTCGCGCGGTGAATCTGACCGGTCAGCGCTGCAGCCACATTTGTAGATATAACCTGTAAATAGTTGCTCGGCTTACTTACTCGTTTTTCACGTAATAATATCCTTCACTTTGTGAATGCGGGACCTCGACGTATTTCAGTGAGCTTCTGCCACCGGCTTAGTGCATGCGCACTGGTCAGTAGAAGTCCCCATCATGGACACAGTTTGCAGACTGTGGCCTCTGAGGGCACATTTTACGCTACTGCCGGCTCTGACCGGTGACCACTGTAATGTTCAGCTCATCCACCTCTCTTGCAACGAAAGGACACGGACACATATTTAACCCTTCCAATAGAGAAACAGTAACCCAGGAGATGCTAAACTTAACACGAATGAAGTGGCCCAATGCATATCTTGTCTCCGGGCCCAGCCTTGCAACGCTACCGACCGCGTCGCCGGTTTTCATTCCCGCCACCACTGGAAAACAAGATGGTGCTTTTAAGAACAGCCTGCTGAGGTGCAAGTTTTGCCAGCCAGGTGTGAGAGCGGTGTCGACTTTTCCTGGAAAGCCACCGTCACCCTTTAGCCAAACTGCGTCACTAAGTCTACTGTGTCCGGAGGACAATACGCGGCGTCCTCGACGTTCGTCGCAGGATTGCCGAGAGGAGTTCGACGAACCAGGCTTTGTGACTGAACACGCCACCGCCGACCCGGTCTGCCGTGAGCAAAGGAGTTCCTGAGGGAACGTATTTGGAGGCCCCGTCCCACGCACCATTCCTGACGTAAGCCCCGAGTTCTGCGAAGACCATCTGCCCTCGGTGGGGTCCGTGAAACACGTGCGGAAGCCCTCCCGCTCAAAGGTGGCTCGTCTACTGATCGAACATTTCCTTAACCTTGCCAAGTTGGGCTGGCAAGAGGCAAAACGGAAAGAAACGGGGCCATTACCCAAGTTGTGGGCGCATAATATCGGCAGTAAAGCCACTGCCTCAAAACATGAGGTCGGGTCGTAACGATGGCCGCCGGGCGGCTCGTACAGCCGCCTTGACGGAGACTTTGGGTCAAATAGTAGGTCACTCTCTTCACAGACGCTTCGGTACCCAAGTTTTCATCCAAAGCCACACTGGCAGTTACGACGCTGGATGTGCTCGTAACCTGCGCCTCCATCAAGACGTCTTCTCCAGAAGTGGCAGAAGAGGCAGCGATAGCTCTAGCACTCGCACAGCCCAAGGTCAGAAGAATTGTCACTGACTCGCAAAAGGCGTATAACAGCCACAGAAATGTGTGGGTGTCTCTTGCGGGACTAGATATTCTGAAGAGTAAACGCGACGTACCTGAAAGGAAAGTTGAATTGATATGGACGCCGGCTCACTCTGTGCTGGAGGGCAACGAACTTGCTCACCAGTTCACCCGAGAGATGGAACACCGGGTAGAGGAAGGTGAGCCGATGTACATAATTAGTTACAGAAACATTACGAACCATTACAAGACGGAAAGGTGCCGTTACCCCGATCTTCACAAATCGCTTAGAACAGCAAGCGGTCTAGAGGCAAATACCGGCAGGATCCTTCCCCCACCCATACCTTCAAAACAAGATGTACCCGAAAAGGTACGAGGATTGTAATTTCTGCAAAACTCAGTTAGGCACGCTCCAACACGTCATTGGAGTATGCGATTTCATCAAGGCGATTCCCCACCTCTTACCTGCCCCACTACCCTACCCCATTCCTCATCCACCCTTACCTAGCGATGGGAGACAATGCTAACCAGCACCGTTCTGGAAGACCAGCTCGTCCTGATCTCCAGGCGCCAGGCGGCTAGGGAAGCATATGGGTCCCGTGATGAGGGAACCACTTCCATCAACGGCGTCTAAAAAGATGTGGAACTCGGCTCAATAAAGTTGTTTCTCTCTCTCTCCCTCACCTAGGAATCGAGGGAGGACCGAGTGTTTATAAACCGCTGTTGTGCGGCTGCTCAGTGTACTTTCTCTCGCAGTCATGCTAGACTGATGAACTGCAACGTCCTTATGTAGATACTGTAAATAAACCCATATTCGTCGTTCTCGATGAGAAGCAGTCCTTCCATTCAACAACGTCCTCAGCGTGGATAAGTTAGACAGCGGCATGGGCCAGCTACCATTTAATTCATGCCCGACTCCAATCTTGACAACTAGTTACGAACGGTGGAATTGACCTCCCAATCCTCACAGTGCCAACAATGGAGATTTCACCATATTCGCCTCTTCGCAGCAGATGCAGATATGCTGATCTGTTTAAGAAGGTGGTGTATGCCTGTACAGACAGTGTAAACGATGGCGCCTTTTTTCAGTAACATTCTGATATCTGAAAGTTCACCTTCGACAAATAGATTTGTTCGCTCGGTATCGCGAAGTCACTTTTGGAGCACTTGAAGGTGAAATGTGGCACCCTAAACTGAATTCTTGCATCATGAAATTTGATGGGGAAGTTTCGTGCCTTCATGCTAGCGAAGTTTACCTCAAGTGAAAACGAAACGTTTTCGATATCCAGTTACGTATTCCCACCTAGTCAGGCAGCCATGTTTATGGTTGCATGCTATTCATGCTTTTGAATTAAACCCTGCAATAACATAGTGGCGCCAAAATGCATTGACGAGATTAAGAAAACTGCTGGTCGCTCATCGTTTTATTCAAGCCCTCAACCTCAACGGATAGTAAATATTTCCCCAACGCGTGTCGTTCGACCTCATTGATCTCGGAGTGCAAGTTGTTGGTGAACTCGCATTTACAGTACAAGGTGTTCCTCGATCATTCTAGTCTAACAAGCAGTTGGCTAGCTTCTCGTCTGAATTGACGCCCATGATAGAGAATTCACCATCTTCTGCCGAGTATATCTTGTGCTCCATGGAGTTCTCGCAGATTGCTCATCAGACCCCTATTTTCCTTTAACGCAACATTCTTTTGCATTTCCTGTATGCACCACCACCTCAAATACGGAGAAGCTACCCCGATACACATGAACTCCTACCACCAGTTACCTACTTCAAAGTGAAAACGATCCCCGAGCGCGTCAACGGCACGATCAAAAAATGCGTTGTCCAGCAATGCAGCAGTCCATCGGTCACTATTCTTATACTAGTAAATAATGAGAACACATGGATATTTGGTTTCTACTACCACCCTTCAACGCCGTCACAAAGAACGGTGTGTACTTCTTACGACTAGGGCGTGTTTGTGCTGGTGCTCATGTCCTCGTGTGCATACAGCGCCTTCCGCCCGGCGCAGTTCTTGATGACAGTTGTAAGTGGTGCCACTTTGCTGTATGCTCGCTATCTACCAGTCCTGCAAGACGGCACCCAGCGGGCAGCAAGTGTAAAGTCAGAGGAAGAGGCAAAGAAAGCTTGGATTTCAAAAGGCAAATAAATTTTCAAGTCAGACATGGGTAAGCTCAAATGTCTCATAGTTCTTCGTGAGAACTGTTTATGAATCTTTCACAAATATTGCAACGGAAATGAGAAAGATGGTCAGTATGGACACATTATCCTTAAGAGATATAGATGGAACTGAAATCGGCATAATTCTGACATGTTCATATATACAATTGCCTTGTTTAGTATGGTACAAACTTATGAACACGCACTGCAAATTGATACTTGCTGATTAATATAATACGTGAGGCATAGTAATATACAAATTGAATCACTATAAAATATGTTGATCAAGTAAAACAGTTCAGCATGAACTCATTCGTTTCTTTTGATCGGTATACAAAGCCAACATTTCACTAGGAGCTGCCCTTAGATAATATGCTTTCGAATGTTCTGCTACGGAAGTTGAAGATTTCTAAACATAAATAAATCACCTGTGACTCTAGCCACCTATCTTAAGTTATTCAAAACACATGACCAGGCAATGCCATGCACATTCTCTTACACCGCTTGGCGGAACATTTATTTAAGTTTTTTTTCCTCTGAGGTTGAGAGAATAGAACAAGCGTTCCGTTAAAACCTTAACGAGCATAGCGTCCGTTAAACTCCTTCATTCTGGATGCGTTGTATTTTGCACTACAGATGGTCTAAAACAAGCTGCGGGAAATCACCCTCAGGGAGCTCTTATATCATTTGTAGTGAATAAATTTATTCCTAAATATGAGCTGACAGTACTAAAGAATGACGCAATGATTTTATGGCGAGCCATCAACACCAAGTTAACAATGACAACGTTGTACCTTCCCTGCACTGCAGCCAACTGATCCACGTCAGAGGCCATCCATATATCTAACTACGAAATTTTCATTTCGAAATGTTATCAACCGGGAAATAGACTAAAGTAATCACAGCATTGACACATTTTTTTTTCAAGTTTCAATAAAGTAAAACATACGTGCAGACACGGTGTAAGAAATAATTGTGCCTAATATAGAAATCTGTGTCATTGAGACTTCGAACGAATGGTGAAGCTAGTGTAAATATTTTTAACTTTCCTTCTGTGACATCATAGATGGGTTGAGAAATGTTAAATATGGAATGAAGATTTACCTGCATAGGAGCATTGGAAAAGTTGCAGGAGAAAGAGGGCAGCAAGCATCCTTAGCGGGTCCATGCTCAGCAGAAGTGCCTGTGAGCACGTATGTTTGCCCTTCACAAAAGAAACGGTGAGAAGTTTTCCCTTATTTAGACTACGGACCCCAACAGCCTCATATTGTTTGGGTCGCCACTCGTGTTTACCACGAAGACAAAAGACGAGAAAGTTCCCCATCACATTTCAGACTTGGCGAGAAACTGAAAGGTGACTGTTGCTATGACGCCTCATACGAGGACTGAAAGCTAAAAAGAGCGCCTTGGCTGTGCTGACAGCACTCACCTATTCTTCAGTAGAGTGTGCGGTGCCGTAGAATCTTGTTTTGTCGCTCTTGGACAAGATGCTTTAAGTGATCGGTGAGCTTTAGCGATATGTGGGAGGCGACATGAAATGTTCAGTCTTTTTTAGGAGTCGTAGTGGGACATGCTCAGTCTGAATGACTGCCCGACAACAGGCAACTTGTAAAGAAATCAAAGAAAACAGAGTAAATCCAAGAATCCCTCAAAATATATTTCACAATTCGAGTGAGAGGTAGGCGTACTTTAGGAAAGCCTGCGAGTCCACATTATATGTACAGGTTTTGTGCAGGAAAGCAATATAATAATTATAGTATTCGACATACGCAGACTTGGCAAACATACAAGGGTTCTGTAAGCCATTTCGATGGTAGTTTCATGGAACGTTCGTCAAATATATACACAAATATATCCGCCAATCGAGGCTAATCTGCGGCCCAAGAGCGCTTCCTGTTACTTTGTCTCCCAGGCGTGGTTATTCGTTGTTCGTGTCGCATTTTGAAAACATGGCTCGTATGACTTTGCGAATGGATCATGGTAACGTAGAAATGCTTAGTGTGGCCTCAGGTTCCACCTGAGGTCGCTGAACATCTTTGTGCAGAACCGTCAGCTGGCGAGGTGAAGGCAGCAGCATCTTCCATGAAGTATAGCTCGGCCCCTGGGCCGGACGGGTTACCCGTAGAGTTTTATATAACATTCTGGGAACGTATTGCTGCCATTCTAGTGTCTGTTATGAGCCGCTGCTTTGAGAACTTTGAATGTCCGTCTAGTTTTCGCGACGGTCGTATTGTGGTGAAACCTAAGCACGATCCAAGATCAGCCCATCGAGAGAGGTCGTATTGTGGTGAAACCTAAGCACGATCCAAGATCAGCCCATCGAGAAGAATGGAGGCCAATCACACTTCTCAACGTTGACTACAAAACCTTCACAGCTGTTGTCACTTGACGCATGGGAAGCCTGAGGCCTTCGTTAATAGGACACCATCAGGCGTGCTCAGTCCCTGGCAGAGAGATACATAGTCTCTCGTTCATTGCACGTGAAGTAATGACATACGCGCTTACTGGGTCAGCATGTCGTCGGTTGGTTCCACTATATAAAGAAGGCATACGATTGCCTTGAGCATAGCCATATATTTAATGTACTGACCTCGTTCGGGTTTCCGTCAAATTTTGTTGAATTTATTACGAATGCCTGCTCAAATATCTGAAGTACATTGGTGCTAGATGGTCGTGAAAGTGCGCCATTTCCCGTTACTCATGGTGTTCATCGAGGGTGCCCTCTATTCTCAGCACTCTTTGTGCTTAAGCTTGAGCAATTTCTTCACTCTGTACTGAGAAACCCTTACGCGTGCGGTCTGCCTCCCTGCGCTCCCACTGCCTGGTAGCCGTGTTGTCAAGGTCACAGCCTTCGCCGATGACATCACGTTGTATGCGATGCCATCCAAACTAACCACAAAACCTATGAAAAGTGAAATTAGCTCCCCAACAACATGCTTCTTGGGCCATGTGGTGGGACAAGGCATTTTACAGCCCTTGGAAGACAGCCGACGAGATCAACACTGCTAAGCCACCTGAAACAAAAAGGAGCTCAGGGCCTCCTTAGGACTCGCGGACTACTACCGGGACTTTGTTCCAAACTGCGCTGAGCTTGGCCATCTATTAACCGATCTTACGAAGAAAGGCTGTACGAACCGGCTGAATCGGCAGACACCGCACGAAGAGGCATTTATGCGACTAAACAAGCTGTTGTCACATCAGCCTGTAGGAGAAGCCTCAGATTTGAGCAAACACTTTTCGTTACGTATGGACACCTCTTCGAGAAGCTTCGAAGCAGTTATTCTGCAAGAAAACAGAGGACGTTTGCACACTGTGCTCTACGCTAGCCCCAAACTTCTCCCTCGTGAAACTGCCTTCTCCTGAATTGAGAGAGTGCCTCGCGATAGCGTGGGCGGTACAGAAATTTCATGTGTACCTTTACGGTCACCCGTTCATCCTGCAGTCCGACCACCAACCACTGCGATATTTCAATTCCGCGAAGCATGTGAACAGGTGTGCTTCTCATGAGTTTATTCCTTTTGGATTTCGACTTCCACGTAGAGTAGATTCGTGGCTGTGACAACGTCGGTGGAGATTGTTTCAGCAATATATTTACGAACCGGGATTAATATTACATGAAAGTTATAGCGTGAACTGTGTGACTCGTTACTCCGTCGTGTTACACTGTTATAAAAAGTCCCAACATTTTACAGTATAACTACCTGCAAACTCTTCATGCCAGGAAGTTGCCGAAATGATACATTATACCACTGAAGGCATAGTTACCAACCAGCATTTGCAATGCCGTAACTCATGAAACTACTATTGAAGCCGTAGGTAATCTTAATATTACCAATCCTGTACCTCAAGCGAAAAACCCCGAAGCCATACTTATTTTCTAGCATTACAAATGCTGTAGCTCAAGAGACTACCACTGAAGCCGTAGTACCTTACAACATTGCCAATGCCATACCACGAACGAAAGCTTTTAAATTTTAAAACCGTAGTTACCTACCGACATTGTCAGTGTCATACCATGGGCAAGCAGTTACATAAATGCAGCATGCAAGTTCAAGTTCAGTGTTGGAACCGTAAGTGGCGCATGAGGAATCTGACCTGTGAGGCATCGTGACTGTAACGATACCGTAATGAATTTGTATGGTTGCTGTGCACTCCAGCAGCCTTTATGAATAATGAAAACGTCCTAAAGTAAGGCATCATAAATACACGGAAGGAGAGGGATCGCCACACGAGCGATTGCTACAAGCGTTCGTGTGTGTGACTCCTTTCCTTTTGTGTTGTGCAGCATTCGGCAATGTTGTATCCATCTGTTAGGCAGTGTAATTAAAGTCGATCTCATGCAACCAGGAGCCAATTAGAAAGGAAAGAGGTTATCCGCAAGAATGAGCAAAACCACCATTTTGGCTCTTGTATGGGAATGAGGCGCTCAACATCTGTTCGTGAGCTTTCTTCTGTTCTGTCTAACCTCACCAAATATTCTTCAGGCAGTAATAATTGATACTACATAAAGGTTACATGAATGCAGAGAGTAATTCTTGCGAAAAGCGAAAGAAGGTCAATCTTTAGTTGTACTATATTTGAAAACATGAACAGCCTGTCCTGGGCCATTATAGGAGCTGAAAATGAAAAGCAGGAAATCTAAGTGAGCGCATGAAGTCAGCCACGCAATAATAAAGAAGTTTCACATAGCTCCATTTTTTCTTGCAGCTCACAATCTCTGAGCACGCCGCCAAAACCTGTGAGCATGCTCCTTTGTTTCTATTCATTAGCTGGCGTGTTCACTACCCTAAGCAAATGATAATGAGGTATCTGGAATGAATATCAGATCGGAAGGAAAAGGCATGTAAACAAAACCATTCCGAAGTTTACCCTAATTTCTCGCAGATCTTAGGCCAATTTCTTGGTGAGGACATGCTATATTACGTAAAAAAATGGTTTCAAGAGCAAAAATATATTCCAGACACCTGTATTTTTCTTCTTAGGCGAACACCTTCCATCGATTCCTGTCTTGTTGCATGAATGACGAGGTCCGCTGGTCAGAGGCGGTTTCATTTATTTTAGTTGTTCTGAAATGCTGGACAGTGCAGGTATGTTGCAGGTTATTTTTTCAACCGAGTACAACGTCTTTCTCAATATTTCTGAGCGTGCGCAAGTCTGATTAGGTTGTATTTCTGTCACAAGGATCGTGTATTGAGAGAAAAGGAAAAATGCTACGCAGGTTCACTTTCTGTATCGAAGATCTGTTGTGAGAGTTGCCGATTGTGGCCCATTATCGACGATTTCTCAGCAGGACACCTGTAAAAACAGTCGCACTTTCCCCAGAGAGGGGAAGCATCGATTGCGTTAGGAAATTAGCAGACAGCCATGTGAATTAAGGATAGCACTTTTATCGGCAGTATCAACTTGGGAACATTCGCTTCCTAACTAAATTCACAAGCATTGTGTCAGTGCTCACAGCGAACACGAAAACTCGATGACCGCGGTCACTCGCTGTCCAAACGCTGGTGCGGCAAGCGCGGCATCACCAGCGAGCGAAGAGACCTTCGTGCTGTCTATTGCTTTGACGGAAAGTGAGCTTCGAGAATGGTACTCACACATCAGTCACACTAAAAAATTTCGGAGCTGTTGAAGCCAGCTATAGGATGGGGCAGGTCCAGCGTTCGAGAAGCTGTGGTCCCGAAGGATGTTGTAATTTTATAGTTTCTTTCTTGGCAGTGCGCTACCGTCCTCGATTTCTAAAACACGGGACGGGGGATGTGATAGCAGCTGAGACTATCTGAACTGCGAGGTCGAATATGCGTGGCTGCTGTGGTGCCGTGACGGACGATGAAGAGCAGGAGTCGGTGTCTGGCGCGGAAGGGGCCTGCACCTTTCGGTGTGAGACAAAAGGAATTGTATGTTATAATTCTACAAAATTCTTTTAGTGTGCACAGAATAAAAAAATATCTACATAATTGATTATTTATACCTGTAACAGTAGATACTTTAAATCCCAATTGGAAGATACTTAATTTCACCCTAATTTATTAAAAAAAGATGCTAACAATTCCTTTACCGCCCGATTCATGGCCGATGCCACAGAGTGGGTTGCGCCATTTCGCTAGGGAACAAGAACAAGAACAGTCATGCCACCAGCCCGAGCTGCCTGGTGCCCAATGAGCCGAGCAGTCCGTCTACCCAACAGACACTGGTAGGCGCAGTTTCAAGACGGGATAAGAGAAAACACCGATGCATAGGACAAGCGCTTGTCCTGTGCGTTTGTGTTTTCTTGTCGCATACTTAAAGTGCACTTACCAGTATTCATTTATGAGCATGAACCAACTATTCCACCAGGAAATTTTCTTAGCCATCTACCCGGGGCCGGTGTGAGTAGGGACAGCAGGTCGGACTATCCCTGTGCCAGAACTGTCCCTATGCTCCACTGGTGTGCGAACATCCGAAGCCAGCGTGTTCTGGTGTAGCCAAGCCTTCCGAATGGTCTGTTCTGTGGTGGGCAAACGCCCCGACAGAGCTGTCACAAAAGTGGCTGGTTGTGTGCCGGGCCTCCCCCCCCCCCTCCCGGCTTCCATCCCATGCGCCACCCGCTGCTACAGATTCATCGTTCTGGCTCCTGGTGCCTTTAGTGTGTGGTACCGACACGCGATGAGACGTTATCTTACAGCGACGCTGTGCATGGCACTCAAAGCGACAGCCATGAAGTGAATTGTGTCTGTTATCGTGTACGTTGCCTTGGTGCCGTCCCCGTGTCATTAAAGGCTCTCTATGTTCCCGTGTGTTGGAGGCTTCAACCCAAATTATCATCTCAGCGATGTACCGATAAAATAAAGAGCAGTTTCGTCAATCAAGCGCAGCGTCTTTCGATTTATGTATCCAATAGCTTTTCTCTATTCGCGTTCGATAAAAACTTATTGCAGAAGATAATGAAGCCCGTAGAATTCCAAATCCAAGACAGCAGGGAAGTTCAACAAATATTTAACCGTCATTCTACACTGCTACAAGCATTTCCCACAACTTCAAAAGACGTGCGCCATCGCGTAGGCGTTCAAAATATTGTTTTCTGCACAGGAAAAGGGGTCTGACCTTTCCACAGCCGACAGCATTAACAGCTCGGCAGCCAGGTGTTCAAAAAGACATTGTTTGTTTTTTGTGCTGGCCGTGGATGCTGCTGTCTACTCCATTTTGTTGACATGCGCAAAAACGTCTATTGGCAAGAGGGGCAGGTGCTTGAATGAGATGCCGAAAAAGAACACCGCTGTAATTGGACTAGGCTGACATCAGATAACGTGGGGCTGCAATGCCGTGACTATGGCCGTAATCAGCACTTTGAACGCACCACGATATGCACAGATACTGAGAAAAGACAGCATAGAAGGTAATTGAAGCCAGTGAAATACAGAAGGCTGGGACCTTGTGTGCCAGATGAACATACATATACTTATATCAAGAAAGAATCATGTTTTCACGTGAATAGACAGAATGTAACCTTTTTTCGTTGTTCGATGGAACCTGCGATGTGGTGGCGTGTGCGCCTTCTTTCCTTTCTTTGTCAAATCGTGCCGTGAATGGTGTGTCCTTGTCCCTATTTGACAACGTGCCTCTAACGAAAGGTTGAGTTGAAGGTCAGCATTAGGTTTTGTTCCTGCCTACATGTCGAGTAATACTGCTACGAAGAATGCACCAGCACCTGGACAGCCAGCAAACACTACAGAGCTTTTAACAGATTAAACCCTGTGCACTATACACACACACACATACACACGCACACACACACACACACACACACATATATATATATATATATATATATATATATATATATATATATATATATATATATATATATATATATATATATATATATACATATATATATATATATGTATATATGAAATAAGACTCCAGCAAACACTGACACTAAGGACAACATAGGGGAATTACTTGTGCTTAATAAATGAAATAGAGAAACGATGAATTAAAGGAAATGCAAGTGGATGAAAAAGCAACTTGCCGCAGGTGGGGAACGACCCCGCGACCTTGGCGTTTCGCGTGCGATGCTCTACCAATTGCGCTACCACTGCGCCGTTTCCCCAGCAACTTTCTTGGGTGTTTATGTTTCCTAGTAAAACCCTGGGAGTGTTAGCCAGCGCCACCACTCACACAAACACACACACATACAGACACACACATATATGTTTAATATATATATATATATATATATATATATATATATATATATATATATATATATATATATATATATATATAGCTATGAGGTATGACTTCGTGAGTTGTGAAGTTAAATTACTTAAACTATACTTATCTTATTAATACTCATGAACTTATGCGAGTTGATCAGCAAGTATCTTGGCATGATTTTCACAAGTGATCTTCGCTGGAACCACCGCATAGATTTTGTGTGTCCCAAGGCCAACAAGTCACTCTGCTGTCTGAGGCGTAATTTACCATTTGCAACTCAAGAAACAAAACTTCTACCTTATAAAACATTAGATACACCTATAATTGAATACGCTAATGCTGTCAGGGACCCTTACACTGCTATAAACATATCAAAATTGAAAGAATACAGCATCTGGCAGTCAGATTCATATTCAATAAATATCGGCGGATGGACTCCAATTCTCAACTTTGTGTTCAAGTAGACCTACCGACATTACAGGCTAGAACTAAATATGGAAGACCTAAGTATATTTACCTAATTATTCATATCATGTTCATGTTAGGTACACAGACGTTTTTGATTTTTTTTCCGGTGAAACCGCTAGACATCGTAATTCAATCTTTATTCGTTCCCCTGTTATTCATACCGATTGTTTCAAGTATAGCTGTTTTCGAAAGGCTATCAAAGAATGGAACTCCCTGTCGGAAGAAGCCGTTTCATCCTCATATATTGATTTGTTCGCAAAACACATTGGAGAGATCCTAGTCGTAAGTGATATACTTTACTTTGTCTCTTTGTTTTCTTCAGTGGTTTATGCTGTTACCTCTTGGTGTTAATAATTTTAATTTATTGTCCCTTTTTGTGTATCAATGTACAAGTTTCCATGCACAAAATATTTGATTTTAAATGTTCGTACTCCCCTCCTATACCCCCATCCCCAGGTCTCAATCACCCAAACAACTAAGCTCATTTGGTGACATTAGTCTCTGGAAATACAGTTATAATGCTTCTTTATAGTTACTCCACATTGACAATTTCTTAGCGAAGATTCAAACAGTGTTTGATTATAAACAAGAAGGAAGAATTACCGATGCAGAGTAAGATTTTTATGACTCCTTATCTTTTCCACTAGGTGAAACCGGTTAATGTTACCCGTATTGAGCATGGCAAGGTAAGTTAGAAGACAGTAAGTACTTCCGGGCAGACATTGTGTGGTGATAACAAAACACATTGGCTGAGGCACCCTTGAAAGGCTTTATCCGAGCATTTGTTTGGTCACATTATCACGTGGTAGCAACCGTGAAGAATACAAAAGCAAAACTGTGAATAACAAAACTGACTTTTATTGGGCGAACTTGAGCCCACAAAAGCAAGTTACACTCAAAGCACAAGGATAGCGGCGAACACATTGGCGATTATAGGAATCTGATCCGCCGGTCAAGAGCGTCAGCTTCTATACATGCGTCATCGACAATTCCAGAGTATTCCTGGTGCCCGCGTGCCTTCCAGAAAGTACTACACAATTCGCGTCGCTGATGCAGTCAAGTTGCACATGCTTTAATGACAAGAGGCAGAAAATAGAACCATCGATAACATTCGAGAAACTTCTGATACATGCGGATGCATCCAGCACTGAGCGATAACATTTGTTAGACGGTGAAAAGCGCTAACTCGAAAAAAATAAAGAAGCACACATGCCAATATGGTAAAGGAGTTTCGGCTTGTGGGAGGCTCTGGAAAAAACGAACACTGAAACAGAAATTGGTTTCTGTTTGTTGCTTCGGCAGCCTTCCACTGGGTGCACCTGGTGTCAGGTCTCAGGTTACTGCTTCTGCGGAAGTATTTACATCGGATTGCTTCATCGCTGAAGGCCGTTGTATCTGACTGTTTTAACAAGAGATTCAGAATCCGCTCAGACATTGAACGCTGTAATTAATTTTTTTTATAAATTTCTAAGCACAGTAGCTGTCCAAAAATCAACAAAACATGAGAGCACAGCTAGCTAAGCTCTTTCTCTTCAAATGACCCAGCCAATGTTCGGTCCGCTAGAATCATAGCACTTACATGACCAAAACGCCGTTTTTTTGCTAAAGTGATTAGAATATAAATATTTTAATGAAATCACTGGTTGGTGAAGATATAGCTAAATTTTTAAAATTGAAGTGATTGTGTAATTATTTTGCTGTACTTAAAACGTGTGAGAGTACTTTAACCGAAAATGTTTTTGGTTAGTATTTGCGGAGTTATGCTGCGCTTGTATTCTCCGGCGATCCACCGGCCGGTTCGCTCCACATTCCTGCATTGAAAATACGTCGATACATTGTTTGGGGACAGCTGTGCTTTCGTAATTTAGGTGTGCTTATATAGAGGGCCTTTACATGTTATTCTAACACTCATCGATAACAGATTATCAATTTATAAGCTCTTGGTACGCATGAAAGCCCAATATATGTGAAATCCATAGCCTTCAATGCTTTCCAAGAAGCATCTGTTTTCTCGGAACTGTTGCGACACTGTCCAGCCCTGAAAAACGTTTTTTCACCAATGTTGCTCAAACGCACGGCAAAAGCATGCAAACTTGCAAATGGTGCTTCTATAGTGTAGTAATGTAAGCCGGCTTATCCTGCTCGGGTTATCAGGAATGCGAACTGCTCACGTGAACAGTCGACCACTCCGAGACTCTCCCTCTCTGAGTAGGCTAGATTTATAACTTATAAAGCACTCTTTTATTGAACTTGTGATTCGCAGCTGCTTGGCCAAAGGCTCATGTTGAATCCTTTTTTTTTCACGAGGGGTTTAACACCTTGCCATCTGAATGTATTTGGTCCAGCTAATCACGATTCATAATGTTCATTTTTGTTTTTGTATCTTAGGAACGTCAGGTAGCGTTGTCAGTGCAAGGAGTTTGGAGAACTTGAATAAAACTGACACGCATTCATTTGTTTTGGATGCTCAGGTGGACAAAGCCCAAGTACCTACCAGCCCGACGTGACTGGAGCGTGACATTCGAGATCAATTTCATATCTGAAATTTTCGTACACCATTTATTAAACTCAGTTTTCGTGCAAGCTAAAAGTTCAGGACCACAGCTGAGCAGGCTGTTGCTGCGTTAAAGGCATTTTACATTTTTGAGCCGTTGAGTCGTTGTGAAGGTCCCGCCTGAGCATTAATCAACTGTGACACCCAAACCTTTACTTAAACTGGTGTCATGAACGGAAGGACACACAGTACCCCCTACGAGGTATGAGGGATTTTATTCGGCCTATATACTTGCGGTGCTGATATAAATGCAATTTTTGTGGCTGTGAATAACTTGAGCAAATATGTAAAATACCTTGCAGCGCCGACACGTTGCTGTTGGTGTGGTATGGTATGATGTGGCATGGTATTCCTTATGAGATAGCGCACACCCACTGTGGAGGATTGGCCATGGTTTGGATGAAATTAGGCAATCTTTATTAAATACTAAAATTGGTAATGCTAACTCGAGGAAATGAACAGAAATAATATGTTTAAGAATCCAAGACAATCTCTTTGTAGCAATTACAAATTCCGCCATGGTTGAGCAAATATCCCTGGGGCACTTTCCAAGAGAGGAGGCTCATAGAGAAAGGATATTTAAAACTGAAAAGCTTAAACCAAGCTGTGTAAATCTTGATTCTAGAATATTTTTTCTTAAATAAGTAAAACGGTGGCAGAATATGAAAAAATTTTTCTATTGTTTCATCTTCTCCACAGACTGGGCACAGAGGGGAGGGCACCAGACCAGCCCTGTGACGATAGAAGTTTAATTTTGGTATTCGACAACGTAATCGGGTAAAGACGACTTCAGTTATTCTGGTGTGAAAGAACTTTTTGCGCCAAGGGAATAGGAGGTGTCGATATTCTGAAAAGTTAGCTACAGCTGGGTTCAAGAAGTCTTGAATAATTGTATATCTCCTGATTCTAGTAGTCGTTAGGTAAACTATTGGAGGAAGTAATGGTAATACAGGGCCACTGAGGGCCGCTCTCGCTACTGTCAGCCATTTCGTTCATGACTAATCCTTCATTTGTAGGCACCCAAAGCAATCTAATAAATTTATGTGGGCAGGCACTAGAAAATGAAATGTACGTAAAAGATTAGTGACACCATTCGCTGTGAGTGAGAAACATAAGGATAAAGAATCTGTTATTGTCACTACCACCAATATTGACGAATTTAGTTTGCGTAAGGCTAGAACTACAGCTAGGAATTCCGCCAAAAATATGGAAAAGAAGTCCGGAATCCTGATTGCAAATGACCAGTCTAAAGCGGGAGAGAAAATGCCAATTCCAGATTTTTCTTCACACTCGGAGGCGTCTGTCGCTATGACCGTACTTATAGATAAACTCAATAAATGGTCCTGTAATAAGACGTTTACCATATTATAAGAGGGAAGTTTTGCATTATTTGGGTAGATGTCATCATATATAATTTGTAGGTTCTCTCGCACATCACAAATAGTCGCTACCTCCCAGAGACGTACATTTAAGGGATTGATGCATGTTTGTAGGAAGACCACCTGTGGTGTATGAAAACAATGCCAGTGTACTCCGAAGAATATCGCAGGCTGGGAAATGAATATGTATTGCAATCTTGTAATAGGGGATTCATACAATTTTAAGACTGTTTGCACTGTCAGTAAACGAAATCTACACAATATTGACGGCAACCTGACTTCTTGGTGTAGTATGTTATTGGCAACACATTTCGGTAATCCGCAACACAGTCGTAGGGCTTACCGCTCAAGTAGAACAAGGGGACGTAATTTATAAAATGGAGCACCAGAAAATAAAACACATCAAAATTCTAAAGTGGGCCGCACATACATTTTGTATATCATTAAAAGTGGAGCTCTCCGCATTCCGGACCGACTGTTGCACAGCTTACGTAGCATACCAACTGCTCGCACTCCTTTCTTTAACTATATAGTCAATAGGTCGAGCCAGCTGAGGGAGCCGTCATATACTACACCTAAATATTTCACCGACTCCACTTGAGGTATAGTCTCGAGGCGATAGGATATCGATATGTTAACGGGATTGCTAAGGGGAAAAAGCAAATCGAGCATTTTCTAACGTTAAGTGAAAGGTGAATTTTGTTTAACCAGGTTTCTATGCTGTTGAGGTAGTTCTGTAGTCGATAATATAGAAAGTTAATATCACTGTCTGATGCTTAGAAAGCAGTGTCATCCGTGTATACGTATGTTTGTACATCTTGATGAAGAGGAATAGAACACATCAGAGTCATAAATAGTAATGGTGAAGTGACAGCTTCTTGAGGAGCACCTCGTGATTGATTATATACACTCGAGGAAACGCCTCTTAGACAGCAGTAAAATGTTCTTCCATTTAAGAATTCACCAATCCAGTTTGAAAAATAATTTCGTATCTCTAGATTTCGCAATATATGTAATAAAATTAAGTGTTCTACACTGTCGTAGGCTTTGGAAATGTCTAATGTCACAAGAGCACTTATTTCCTTCTGCCGCCGTGCTAATTTTATTCTACTTTCTAAGTCCACGTGAGCATGTCAAATTCAACATGGTGGTCGGAATCCAATTTGGCAGGGACTAAGCAAGTTTTTGTTCTGTAAAAATTTAATCATACGGGCATGTAGAATTCTTTCAATTAATTTAACCAAATTTGAAGTTAGCGCAATCGGCCTAATGTTATCGATTGTATATCCTTCCCCATGATTTTTAAGAATAAAGATGACTTTAGCAATTTTTTACGCTGACGGAATCCATGAGAACCGAATTGAGTAATTTACAATAGCTAAAAGGTCATCAGAAGCTTTCTTAAATAAAATTCTGATCATAGTAGATGTTACCCCATCCGCGCCGGGAGCCGAATCTCGAAGTCGCTCGACGATTTCAGCCAATTCTAACATGGAGATTTCTGTAAAATCATCTGATGCCCTTCGTAAGTGAGAACAACTTGGCAAGACAGAAGAAAACCTAATTTCTAATCCCTTTGCGATTTCTTCTAGTGATTGTTTCATTTCATCGCTACTTAAGATTATAGAGTCAATATTAATTTGACGCGGAACAACGTTTCTACCGCGGAGAAAACGGAACAATGCACGCTTATTTTTATTGTTAGAGAAGAAGTCGAATTGCTTACAATCGAATTCATCTTTGGCTTTAGTAACTGTATGTTTAAAGACAGCTCGAAAAATTTATAGTCACTGCAATTTTTGGGACTCTTGTTATGCAATAATTTTTTCCAAGCAGCTTTTCTTTTTCTGTCGTCTCGAATGCATTCTTCATTCCACCAAGGACTGTAAGAATTTCTTTTATTCGATCTAATCTGAAATTGAGCCTTTTTTTTAGAAGACTTTCCAAAGCGGAACAGATAATCGTGGATTTTGTTCTGTAGGCGCATCAGACAGAGATGAAAGAACATTTCGTAAGCATTTTTTGAAAATGTTGTAATTTATGAAAGGCATTGATGTAGTCGTTCTTTTCGACGTTGCTTTTCACCCACTACAGTGCTTAATTTTCGTCGCATCCTGCACTATGGTTGTCTGCTGTGTTCGAGGCTCATCACCATCATGCCCACGCACACCTCTTATGTGACACCGACGCTGTTTTCACAAGTAAGGGAAGTGAAAATTTCAAGAAAACACACCATCATCTCGTCTATAGCATTCTCTACTCGATGCACTAAATATTGTCCACTACAGTCATACCTGGTTCAGGCTGCCAATATGCATAGGCAGATGCAACAAATGTCACAGTCCGTCAGCGAAAAGCCTTGCACTGCATGTCCAATAACGTTTATTTTTTCACGCTGTAAAGAGAAAAAAATGGCTGTGGCTTAGCTAAGGTTAAGCCCAGGATGCGGAGCATACTAGCCTTTATTTTAACGCGACAGCGTTAAGGAGCTCGTGTCGCAGAAAAGCCGGTGTCGTCGGCGTCGGCTCAGGCGTGCGGCGCTTGCTCAGGCGCACATTTCGTTGTCGCGCCGAACGCTGCGTTGCTCGACGCTCACCGCGTCCGATGCGGGGCGCGTAGTCGCTGTGGCGTAGCAAAGCCACCTAGAAACAGTCTCTGTAGCCCGCCGCAACCTTCGCTTCTCATTCCAACGAGCAGCTCTGTCTCCAGGAGGCATCTCACCTCGGAGTGTCTAGCAGAGGCAAGCGCAGCTGCTTATATACCGCCGCGACGGCGCGAGTTGGAGCCCCGTTTCTCCTCTGTCGTGACGTCACGGTGTCACGTGGTCAGCCTTGAAGGCGACGCCATGCGACGCCGCGAGCGACGGCGCGAGTTGGAGCGCCGTTTCTCCTCTGTCGTGACGTCACCGTGTCACGTGGTATTGAAGGCGACACCGCCGCGCCTGAGGAGCTGGGTTGAGCTCCAGTATTATGCTTCGCATAAAAAATTGTGTGATCGCTCAGTGGTTAGTGCTCTCCACATATACCTGCACTTTGCTTACTTGACGTAGATTCAAATCAGAAAAGTCCTTTTTTTCTTCACGCAGTGGCAATGGCGAATCTAAAGATAACGAGGCGTCTTGACGATGAGAGGAGTAATAGCAATGTGTTGTCGGTGTTGAAAATACTTGTCGTCAACAAAACTGAATGGATGGGCAGACGGCACCGTCCAGATGAACGTGCGGGACTGACAACGTAAAGCAAATTTCCAGGAACATAACCCTTGTCGCTGTTGCAGTATATGACCATGACAACATTCTGCAAGTCAAGAAGCGTCGTATTGCTATGTGCGCAGAGCCTTAGTGAGCGAAAAAGGCTGTGGAGTTGTCCAGGCAGGTAGATAAATAGATAGCCTCGAAGAGGGCCAAAACTAGGCAAAATATACCAGTCGCATTACCGCACCATCTGGCAACGTGCTGTTTCCTTGTTGTGACGCTATCATTGTCATGTTACACGCGACAGCTGGAAGCAGTTTTTCCTCACTTACAAGCTGCAGAGATGACCGCATATCCAGCTGTCAATGAAAATTCATGTTTGCATGAAACTGTAACTAATACTGTATTCAATGAAGCGCTCTCAACTCAACATGTCTACTTTGATTAGTTCGAAAATTAAATACTGCAGATCAATTGCATTCTACTTGGAAGTATCGCCATACAAGCATTGCTAGTAAAGTGGACAATATCTCGGATCTAATCGGATGCGTTGGATTGAGAGTGACATACGGAATGGAGGTGACTCACTGAAAACCGTTAATCGCCTTCTTTTTCTGAAACAAAAGATAATTGACAACACGGCATGCATACGGGTAATTCATCGATACTGTTACCTCCTTGTAGTGGTTTTCTCCATTTTTTAGTACACGCATGGCAGGTCAGTTGGATTTTATATAAATTGCCCACAACTTTTTAGGGCTGCCAGCGGCCCCCACATGGTCGTGGTACCTGCGACGAGCATTTGGTTAAAGTGCCAAATCTGGTGAATTTGGTGCAAGTGTTTTATTTCTTGAGAAAATTATACTTAATTTGTGCTAATCCATAGATTAGAAAGACGTAAATTCACTTGAACTGTTCCCAAGTGTGGACTCCGCAGACATTTCTTTTGCACGTCTGAAAGAGGAAAAAATAAAATATGGTGAAACCTGGTTATACCACTGAATGTGAACATTAGTTTGTATATATTATGTATGCTATTTAGAAACTACAGTATATTTATTTGAATTGCTAGAACAGAGGTCGTTGACGGATTAATGCACTTTAATGTCTAGGCTATGATTAAAATGTACATTCTTGAAAAGCATTTGCGTGTAATCGCTATTCGTTGCAATATATAAAATCTGGAAATATATTTCGCGTTTAGCCCGTTATTATTTGGTTCTCACAATTCTCCTAGATGAGCGGTCACGTTAGTTTTGTTTTCGCAACCTGCATGACTGATATTTACGTTGCAAACCCATTATATTTTCCATCGTACACGTATGTCAGTTACACCTGCTGTTTAATAAACATAAAACACGTACTTTTTTCCCTTTGCAGCAATTTATTTCCGACCACACTACCTTGCTGCTACGCATTCCCCAAAAAGAATTCACCCGAGGTTACATACCTTTCCTCGAGCACACGCCATACCAGAAGGCATGGTTGCTTTTCGGCAGGTTAAACGGCCGTAAGCCGCAAGGCAACACTCCATTTTCCACTTCCTGGTAAACTCGGGATTCTGAAAGTACAAGAAATGTTGCATAAGGAGAACTTTCCCATGTTGCGATATCTAAGAAAATTATCATTGATCCTAAGTAATAATAATGCGACAGCATTAATATCACTTCCAGGTGACATTTCCGGGTCACCTGGAAATGGAATATCACTGGAATATCACTTCCAGGTGACACCTGGATGCATTAATATGCATGCAGGTGACACCAATTTATGCTTGCTTCAAGGTCTCTTTAAATGTGCCTACGAGAAATTCAGAGCATATTAATTGAGAAATGGTGGATTAACGATTGAAAAAGAAACGTTTTTCAGTGTACTGGGTTGTACCTAATGAAAAGTGCTAGGGAGTAAGACATTTCAAAACGCACCCATTCTACGACATAAGACGTCTATTGTAAGGCTAATTGCTATTGCTAGTAACGTTGTGCTCATGCGGGGTTAATTATTTCTCATACCATAAACTAATTCATCTCAATTCATCTCTCACATAAGAAAATCACCTCAAGCTCATACAACAATTCTAGAGGTTGACCTGGAATACTAGCGCATGCCTGCGCGACAAATGAACATTCAAGGTCAACTCATAACCAAAATTTAGGTAAGGACTGTTTGAAGTATTTATTTTCCGGAAATTATTGTAATTTGCGAATTGGTATTTTGTGAGTTCGCAAGGCATTCCACTTGGAATGAATTAACGCAATACACCAGTCTTTGTATTTATAAAGCGAGCGAAGAAATAGATTAGCGGTCCAGTTACTTCATGCTTATTCACATAAAATGATGTCCTGTTAAAAAAAGTAAGTGTAACAACAGTGGATAGTTACCCCACGTTTTACGGCGCATATCTAGAAGCCAGTTCCATGCTCAGAAGACGCTTTAAGTCGGCATTCCTCTCGAACATTTGGGCCGCAAGTCATGAAGTAAAATATTTGCAGTAATGTAACTAGTAAACGCCTAATCGGTAAAATATTGTCACGTGGTAGTGACGGTGACGAAAGAAGCAGTACGGTGGAATACAAAATTAGCTTTTATTGGGCGAACCTGTGCCCACAAAACAGGCTACACTTATAGCACAACGAAAGCGGCGAACACGCTCGGCGATCGTCGAAAATCTCATCAGCGGGTCAAGCGCGTCGGCTTTTATAGATCAGTCGTCGAATGTTCCAGATTAACTGATGGGACCCGCGTGTCTTCCACAAAGTTCTACACCATTCGTGTCACGCGATGAAATCTGATAACACAAGGTTCGGCGACAACAGACACGCGGATAGAAGCGTCGATAACTTTCCAGAAACGTCGGATACATGCAGGCGCGTCCCTCGCTCTGCGATTACAGTTGTTAAGCGGCGAAACGTGGTTGCGCGACAAAGATAAGTACACGTGTCATTACCCCCCTCTTAAAAAGCATCGACCCGATGCTGCAAACAAACGAAAGTAACAAAGAAAAGCACTCGTAGCAAAGAAAACAACAAACTAAGGAAGTTCATCAGCGTCCGTAAAATGGTTTAAGGCGCACCACGTGGACCACTTCAGATCGTGCGCGGCGCCGCTGTGAGTGCGAAATGCCGTCTGGCACGACCTCATAGTCTAGTGCGCCAATACGTCGGATGACCTTGTAGGGTCCGAAATAGCGTCGCAGCAGCTTTTCACTGAGTCCTCGCCGGCGTATCGGGGTCCATACCCAAACACGGTCCCCGGGCTGGTACTCGACGAAGCGTCTTCGGAGGTTGTAGTGTCGGCTGTCGGTACGCTGCTGGGTCTTGATCCGTAGGCGGGCGAGCTGTCGGGCTTCTTCGGCGCGCTGGAGGTAGCTAGCGACGTCAACATTCTCTTCGTCAGTGATGTGGGGCAGCATGGCGTCGAGCGTCGTCGTCGGGTTCCTGCCGTAAACCAGATTAAACGGCGTGATCTGTGTTGTTTCTTGCACCGCCGTGTTGTAAGCGAATGTTACGTACGGCAGGACGGCATCCCAGGTCTTGTGTTCGACGTCGACGTACATCGCTAGCATGTCGGCGAGGGTCTTATTCAGCCGCTCCGTAAGGCCATTCGTCTGCGGGTGGTAGGCCGTGGTCCTCCTGTGCCTTGTATGACTGTATTTCAGAATGGCTTGGGTAAGCTCCGCTGTAAAGGCCGTTCCTCTGTCGGTGATGAGGACTTCTGGGGCGCCATGTCGAAGCAGGATGTTTTCGACAAAGAATTTCGCCACTTCGGCTGCGCTACCTTTCGGCAGTGCTTTAGTTTCAGCGAAGCGGGTGAGGTAGTCGGTCGCCACGACGATCCACTTATTTCCGGTTGTTGACGTCGGAAAGGGTCCCAGCAAGTCCATCCCGATCTGCTGGAATGGTCGGCAAGGAGGCTCGATTGGCTGTAGTAATCCGGTTGGCCTTGTCGGCGGTGTCTTGCGTCGCTGACAGTCTCGGCATGTTCTGACATAACGGGCGACGTCGGCGGTCAGGCGCGGCCAATAATACTTTTCTTGAATCCTCGATAGTGTCCGGGAAAAACCGAGGTGTCCAGCGGTCGGATCGTCATGTAGGGCGTGCAATACTTCTGGACGAAGTCCTGACGGGACAACAAGAAGGTAATTGGCGCGGACTGGTGAGAAGTTCTTCTTCACGAGTAGACTGTCTTGAAGCGTGAAGGAAGATAATCCGCGCTTAAATGCCCTGGGGACAACGTCGGTGTGCCCTTCCAAATAATCGACGAGGCCTTTAAGTTCCGGGTCCGCTCGTTGTTGTTCGGCGAAGTCTTCCGCGCTTATTATACCAAGGAAGGCTTCGTCATCCTCGTCATCTTGCGGCGGCGGGTCAATGGGGGCGCGTGATAGGCAATCGGCGTCTGAATGTTTTCGTCCGGACTTGTATGTTACAGTGATGTCGTATTCTTGTAGCCTGAGGCTCCACCGTGCCAGCCGTCCTGAGGGATCCTTTAAATTCGCTAGCCAGCACAAGGCGTGATGGTCGCTGACGACTTTGAATGGCCTGCCATATAGGTAAGGGCGAAATTTCGCTGTAGCCCAAACGATGGCGAGGCATTCCTTTTCGGTTGTAGAATAATTGCCTTCCGCTTTTGACAACGACCGGCTAGCGTAAGCTATCACGTGTTCATGTCCATCTTTTCTCTGGACCAGGACGGCGCCGAGGCCTAGGCTACTGGCGTCAGTGTGGATTTCGGTATCGGCGTTCTCGTCGAAGTGCGCAAGTACGGGCGGCGACTGCATGCGTCGTTTGAGTTCTTGAAATGCCTCGGCCTGCGGCGTTTCCCACTTGAACTCGACGTCACATTTAGTTAGCTGCGTCAGCGGCTCAGCGATGCGTGAAAAGTTCTTGACAAATCGCCTGTAGTAGGCGCACATGCCAAGAAATCTACGCACTGCCTTCTTGTCGATGGGCTGTGGGAACTTTGCTATGGCAGCTGTCTTCTGCGGGTCGGGGCGGACTCCAGATTTGCTGATGACGTGGCCTAAAAATAGAAGCTCCTCGTAAGCGAAGTGGCACTTTTCCGGCTTCAGAGTAAGTCCTGATGTCCTGATGGCCTCTAGTACTGTTGCCAGCCGCCTAAGGTGAACGTCGAAATTTTCGGCGAAGACAACGACGTCATCCAAGTATACGAGACAGGTCTGCCACTTCAATCCTGCTAAAACCGTGTCCATCACGCGCTGGAACGTTGCAGGCGCCGAGCACAGTCCGAATGGCATAACCTTGAACTCGTAGAGGCCGTCTGGGGTGATGAAGGCGGTCTTTTCGCGATCTCTTTCGTCGACTTCTATTTGCCAATAGCCAGACTTGAGATCCATGGACGAGAAGTATTTAGCGTTGCAGAGCCGATCCAATGCGTCGTCTATCCGTGGGAGGGGGTATACGTCCTTCTTCGTGATCTTGTTCAGACGCCGATAATCGACGCAGAAACGTAGGGTTCCGTCCTTTTTCTTTACCAGAACAACAGGGGATGCCCACGGGCTTTTCGATGGCTGGATGATGTCGTCGCGCAGCATTTCGTCGACTTGTTCTCTTATAGCTTCACGTTCTCGCGCCGAAACTCGGTAAGGGCTCTGACGGAGTGGTCGAGCGCATTCCTCGGTGATTATGCGATGCTTGGCGACTGGTGTTTGTCGAATCCTCGATGACGTCGAAAAGCAGCCTTTGTATCGTCGGAGCAGACTTCTCAGCTGCTGTTGCTTAATCATAGGGAGATTTGGATTAATGTCGTAGTCTGGTTCGGGAACCATGGTCGTCGGGGTAGATGTGGCGGAATCCGATAGGACAAACGCATTACTTGTTTCCAGAATTTCCTCGATGTACGCGATCGTCGTGCCCTTGTTGATGTGCTTGAACTCCTGGCTGAAGTTTGTCAGCAACACTTCAGTTTTCCCTCCATGCAGTCGAGCGATCCCTCTTGCGACGCAAATTTCACGGTCTAGCAGTAGACGTTGGTCGCCTTCGATGACGCCTTCTACGTCAGCGGGTGTTTCGGTGCTGACCGAAATAACAATGCTGCAGCGAGGCGGGATGCTCACTTGATCTTCAAGCACACTCAAGGCGTGGTGACTACGAGGGCTCTCCGGCGGCATTGCTTTATCTTCCGACAGCGTTACTGACTTCGACTTGAGGTTGATGATTGCGCCGTGTTGGTCCAGGAAGTCCATACCGAGAATGACGTCTCGTGAACACTGTTGGAGGATAACGAAGGTGGCAGGGTAAGTCCGGTCATGAATGGTTATTCTTGCCGTGCAGATCCCAGTCGGCGTGATGAGGTGTCCTCCAGCGGTGCGAATCTGAGGGCCTTCCCATGCGGTCCTCACTTTCTTCAACTGGGCGGCGATGTGTCCACTCATTACGGAGTAATCGGCCCCTGTGTCGACTAAGGCAGTGACTTTGTGGCCGTCGAGAAGCACGTCGAGGTCGGTTGTTCTTTGTCTGGCATTGCAGTTTGGTCTTGGCGTTGGATCACGGCTGCGTCGTGTTGAAATGAAGTTGGAACGTCGCGTCGTCAAGTCGTCTTTCGTCGGTGTAGTTTTGGCTTCCAGACTTCGTCGGGACGGCGGCGTGTCGTCATTAGGTCGTCGAGATGGTTTCTTCGTCGTCTTCGTCGGCGGCGGAGGATCTTGGTCAGTTCGACGAACAGCAACCGCACCTCCATCGGTTGCTGCTTTTAGTTTTCCGGGTATGGGCTCGCTGACCGGCCCCGGGCTGGGCCAGTGTATGGTCGGAGCTGCGGCGACAGGTAGCGGCCTGGTGATGGCGAACGGGACGGCCGTTGAGGGCTCCACTGAGTAGCGGCGAGGTAATCGGCGATGTCACGTGGGCGCTCGCCAAGCTGTGGACGCGGCGCGTTGACGGCGAAACCTCGCAGCCCCATCTCCCTGTACGGACATCGTCGGTAGACGTGACCCGCTTCTCCGCAGTGGTAGCAGAGCGGGCGGTGGTCAGGAGCACGCCAGATGTCCGTCTTCCTCGCGTAGGTGCGCTGGGCGACGGGTGGTCGTGCTGGCGGCGGCGGCGGCGGACGACGAAACTGTGGCGTGACAGGGCCCTGGCGTGCTCGCGGAGGGGGTCCTTGACGGCGTGCGACGGCGGCGTAGGTCATCGCTTGCGGCTCACGCTGCGGCGATTCAGGGGCTACTCCAAGTTGTTGTTGGAGCTCCTCACGCACGGCGTCGGCAATCGAAGCCACTTGAGGCTGTGATGATGGGAACAGCTTTTGTAGCTCCTCCCGCACGACAGCTCGGATAGTCTCGCGTAGGTCGTCGGCGGCGAGTGACTGAACTCCGGCGTAGTGGGTAGAGCTTGTACGGCGGTTGAATTGCCGGTTCCGCATTTCGAGTGTCTTCTCGATGCTGGTGGCCTCGCGAAGGAACTCTTCTACGGTCTTCGGTGGGCTTCGTATCATTGCGCCGAAAAGTTCTTCCTTCACACCACGCATGAGAAGGCGGACTTTCTTCTCCTCAGGCATATCCGGGTCGGCATGGCGGAACAGACGTTTCATTTCTTCCGTGAAGATGGCGACGTTCTCGTTAGGTAGCTGCACTCGGGCGTCCAGCATGGCTTCGGCCCTTTCCTTGCGCACGACGCTCGTAAAGGTGCGCAGGAAGCCGGTACGGAAGAGGTCCCATGTCGTCAAGGTCGACTCCCGGTTCTCAAACCACGTTCTGGCGGCATCTTCTAAGGCAAAGTATACATGCCGCAGCTTGTCGTCGGAGTCCCAGTTGTTAAAAGTCGCGATTCGTTCGTAGGTCTCCAACCAGGATTCTGGGTCTTCAGTCGCTGCTCCATGGAAGGTCGGTGGGTCCCGAGGTTGTTGTAGGATAACGGGGGACGCTGGGGCAGCCATTGGGGTTGTTTTGACCACGATCTTCTTTGTCGACTCAGGTAGAAGTTCGTGCTCTCGGGGCAGTCCTTGCAGTCTGCGGCTAGCACGCTGGTCTTCGGCGATGTTAGTTTTGTCCTCGGGCTTTGGGCTTGGATCGCGGCTTTGCGGGGGCGTTCGGTACATGAACGCACAAGCCCCTCCACCAGATGTCACGTGGTAGTGACGGTGACGAAAGAAGCAGTACGGTGGAATACAAAACTAGCTTTTATTGGGCGAACCTGTGCCCACAAAACAGGCTACACTTATAGCACAACGAAAGCGGCGAACACGCTCGGCGATCGTCGAAAATCTCATCAGCGGGTCAAGCGCGTCGGCTTTTATAGATCAGTCGTCGAATGTTCCAGATTAACTGATGGGACCCGCGTGTCTTCCACAAAGTTCTACACCATTCGTGTCACGCGATGAAATCTGATAACACAAGGTTCGGCGACAACAGACACGCGGATAGAAGCGTCGATAACTTTCCAGAAACGTCGGATACATGCAGGCGCGTCCCTCGCTCTGCGATTACAGTTGTTAAGCGGCGAAACGTGGTTGCGCGATGAAGATAAGTACACGTGTCAATATATTATTTAGTTTATTGAATATTTCAGTTTCTCGTTGAAGTATTGTTCAAGTCTTTGAGTTCTCCAGCTCAAGGAAAAGACTAGTGTCTTTGCCACAGGCGAGAAAATCAAAACTATGATCTAAAAAAGCACCTCGCGGACAACGCAGACGCTGTATCGCATGCAGAAATATGGGTTCATACTGTTACGAGAAAGCAAAGAGGCGAAATGCATTTACAGCGGTTATTTATAACCACGCGCAGTATCAAGAACGCATGCACGATCCTAAGCGCGCCTACATCGTCATCATTTCGAGGCCGCCACGTGGCCAGTGTTGAGAGACTGCCGTGAAACAGCACCACGGCTGCAGGAGTGCCAACTCGTTGCTGGTTAAGGACAGGAAAGAGCGGGAGTGAGGATGAGTGCGGCTAACTTTCGCACGCATGCTACGGTTTGAGCTACAGAGCGACACTTCGAGAAAGCGACACTTCGAGACCTTGTCGCCAGGCCACGGCATTCCACGCCAAGACCTATAGACGACTGCGTCCGTTTGCAGAAAGTAAGCGGTGGGGTGGCAAACGTGTCTGTGACCCAGAGGGCGTCATCCGCCAAAAATGGCTTTTACACTTCGTGCAGGGAGACAGCCGTGCAATAAATGATTACAAGGAACAAGCCGTGGCTTACATCGAGAGGCGAGCCATCGGCCGTGACTTAGGGGGACTGGAAGGAGAAAGCTATAACCAATTCATGCTAGAAAGCAGCGCAAAGCTAACGGAATACTTCTGAACGCGGTAGGTAGCACTATGTAGCACTATTCCGAAATGGTTCTAACAGCGTTGTTCCGAACCATGCGTAATCACGTAAGAAGGAAACAGTGAAAGCGGCTAGGTACACTGGGCATTTGTAACAAGCTTGAATAGCACTTAAAACGAGTAGGGAAGAAAAGAATGGCGGTGCGGTTTGCCTCGCTCACTCGAATTTGACAAATTTGTTACATGCGGTTTAAGCAAGCAACCCCACCTGACCCAGCGAAAGGAGTTCTACTTAAAGAAAACGCGTAATACACTAAAAGAGTAAGAATTGCCTACATCTACTCAACGAGAGCAAAGTAAGGTACGTGGGTCGTACGGTGCCGAAAAAAAAACAATGATAGTACAACACAAATTCGTTACATGCGGTTATAGCAAGCGATTCCATTTGACCTAGCGAAGGACGTTGCACGTCAAAAAAAGGAAAATAAAAAAAACTGCATTGTAAATTGGAGTCCATTGCAGCACAGAGCCCTTTGCGACCTTGTCAGTGATAAATCTTGAAAGACAAACTTGACAAACCTTGAAAGCCTTGAAAGCCTAGAAAGCTTTGAAAGATGAGTGAGAGGGTTTGAATTAGCAGAACGTTTATGGGTCCCATTGAAGCTGAGCTAACCTCTGGCACGCTAAAAAAAAGCGCGAGTGCGTAAGAAGACGGCTGCTGAGCGAGAGGAGGAATGGGAAAGAAAATGTATGTTATAAACCTGTCAAACATAATAAGCCAGGCTTCCAGAAATGATCTAAACATTTGACCTAAAGAACAACGACCTCCTTATTAATAAAATATGAGCAAAGCATGAACCAACTAGCCAGGAACAAATTTCGTTGACTCCTTATTAATGTAGTCAGTAATTTCATTGTGGAAGAAAAATATACGTGCATTTCGGTTGCTCATCTTTTTCACTACCACCTTCTCTCGGCTTTCTTTGGGGTGTTTCAAGACCTTCCTACAAAAGAACTCTTCGCGAACTGTTTGGCCAGGGAACTTCCTGTAGTCTTTCTGGTAGTTGTGCTTCGCCTTCACCTCTAGGCATTCCGATTTTAGCTTCCTGCGACAAATGAGCGTAAATGATTATTGCATTGGTTGAATGTGGGAAATACGGTGCAGGTTACTTATATTGGCCTTGTGGAGCTAAGGCATTATAACGGCTTCTATGGGGGCCACTTAGGAAAAGCGCATATTTTGGATAAAGAAACATGTTCGACAGTAACGTGACATCAGCACAAACTGCTAATGCTTGCGGAAAGGACTTGTGGCTTAGTATGTTGTACTCATAAATTCTTACATATTATATGAGCGTGGAACTGCAAATGCTTTTCAAAGACTTTGTTTAGATTCCTAATAAATTTGCATATATTGTGGGCTGAGGCTTCGCTTCGATGTGGTAGCCGCATCATTAGACAGGTTCAGCGTAGAGTTCACCGGTGGCCATATGATAAAAACACAACCACTGTTTACCTTTTCCAAAGGTGGCGGGGTCTCACTTATATATAGTATATATAGGCTTTTTTAATGAGTGTGCGAAACATTGGTCGGCAAAGCAATCGGAGCTCAGACTCACTTAGAAAAATATTTTTTTAGCTTTGTCACGATCAGCACCACAATGCCCGTTTAGCAAAGAAAACATTTTTCTCAAGTAAGTTTGAGCTGAAATATTCAATTGATAAGAAAGCTACAAGTACTGATGCTAGAAGCGGCCAGAATACCTTCACCTTACAAGCGCACGAAATGAATGTGTGGCGTTTTTGTTCTTGGGGTGGCAATAAAAGGCGCTGGGTTATATATAAAATATCAATCGTCTAAGCGTGCAACGTTTCAACAATGAGCAATTTTGATCAAAATGGGACACGGAAAAGCTACGTTGCTCTCTGCTCTAAACCTTTGACTTAGAAGTCTACGCACTTTCACTTTAACACTAACCACGTAAACATTTGTGTAACATCGATTCCCAATAGTCAAGCTCCTCAATTTAGGCGCATATGCGCAAAGGACAAGAACTGCAGTTCATAATTCAAACCATAATTCAAACCATAATTCAAAAAATTCAGACATAGCCCGTCAGAATTGCCCATCCTTGGTTATTCACGAGTCAAAAGAAAAAAGCACGAAAGAAAAGCGCGCCACGCTTTCATACAGCAACAAATCTGCTAAGTCAGATGCACATACAGCTAATCTCGTCCTAGAATTTTTGTCTTCGACACCTAAAACAAGCTCGATACCTCGAACACAGTGGGACATAATAATAGAGCATCATAAAATGAGTGAAGTTCTTTCTGAATTTTCTGAAAAAAATTTATATGGTGGCTGCGACCAATAAATACATATTACTTTTCTAAAATAAATGGTGAAGCTTGTCAAGGCTGCGTGCCCTGCAGTAAACGACGATAGACGGCCTGTTTGCAAGTAAACTGAACTTCATCAAAAATGAGTTGACTTTGACTCGGCCACTTGTAATGCCATCTATACACTGGAGAGACAGATACTTTTTCCCGCATAGAGTATAATAGTCAGAACATCGACGTTTGTCAGGCAGTTGCATCTGCCTTTAGCCCCTACATCCCAGACAATGTATTGTCTCAAGAAAGGATTCATTTATTTAAAAAAAACCACAAAACTCAGATCCCACTCTAAAGACATATTGCATACATGGGAACCCTTTTCAGGGGCTTATGGTCACCATTCGACAGCCTGCATTGCAAGGCCACTCGTCAAGAACGCTTGTGAATCATATATCATTTATAAATTAATTGCGCATTTGGAGTGCATCAACTAAATCAATAACACACTCAGATAAATATCCGAATAGTCCACCATTAGCCCGCAAATGGTGTAAAAGAGGAAAAAGGATGTTACGTTTCTCTGCATCACTTCATTTATGTCGCGCACGCATATACTCACTGGCAAACATATATCCGCACTCTTTCACTGTTGTCATTTTTCTTTTAGTTTTTTATGCTTTCTTTAAATCTTTAACCATCTTTCATTCTGCTTTTTTCATTTACATGTCACGAGAAACCTAGCTCTTGTAGTGCTCCGATTCCCGCCGTCTCATTCTCCTATGTTTCCTGTACTATGCTACGCCTAACCTGTGGCCAGCAGCTTACATCCCGATGCAGTTAATGGTAGCACGCGCCTATATAATTGTGGAAACACTCAGTCTCCATGAACTAACCCACTGCGCTACCAGGAAACGATGTATCCCCAGCAACCTCAAAGTTGAGTTCCGCCTCACATTTCTTGCATGGTGACAGCAGGCTCTCCTCCCTCTTTGCTCATTCCCCTTTCTTTATTCACTCGGAGGCACAATGATGCCTTCGAAAAGATATGTTTCTTCGCAACATGTTCGTTCGTTATTGTGTAATTTTTTTCGTCTGCATATGTTACGTGTCTGTTAGCAGTCGTCTGACCATGGTGGTGACGACGTTTTCTCATAGTTCTCCTTGGGAATTATACTTTCGCAACTATATTGGTGAAATGTTGCAACAACGCTATGTTACCAGTTTGCGCACATTCATGGAAGATTGTGAGGACGCAATCGCGTAGTTCTTGAAAACTTGGACGTCCATGATTATGTTACCTCATTTTAAGCATATCTCCTGCGCGTACGTAACATTTCACGCGAATGCGCTATTTGTTTTTGGTGGTATGCGAGCCCAGGCCTGACGTTGGCGCCATGCCGCAAGAGCAAGTTGTATTGTAATGTGTATTCCAACGCATCCTCTGCTTATTTTTATGTTTACAACTCCTTATTTGCTTACTGAGTGCACCATCTTGAAGCAAAGTTCTACTCTGTGTATAATTGAGCTGCCGTTCCCCTGTAAAACCACTCTTGAAAAAGACCTGCCTCCGGCCGAAACGATGAAATATTTCTTTTTGCAACTTTGACCTGTTCAAATACTCATACTCTTTATATATATTTTTACAGGGGGTATTTAATCGACAGTAAACGGCTTGGACATGCTAGTCAAGACTGCACGGGCACAGAAGTTTTAGCAGGTCTTTCTGTCCGACAGGAGAGACTTTACCCCAGCCCTTCTACAACTTCTTTGTCTTCGCCACTGTTCGTCACATTATCACCGGCTGGTTGTGGTCGAAATGGGTTATCACAGTTGTAATGTTTGAGGCGGATAACATGTGCGATGTCGCTTCGTGTTGTGGCCGTTGATGAAGTGAGTGCCATGGGAATTATCTCATAGGTAACAGGAGTCACCTGGCGCAGCACGCGGTAAGGCCCAACGTACCGCTACATTCACTTGTCACAGAGGTCGACATGACGAGATGGGAGCCAGAGAAGGACGAGAGAGCTGGGTGGTAAAGCAGGATCCCGGTGTCGGCGATCGTAAAGGGACTTTTGTGCACTCTGCGATGACGAGAGCCGAGCGCGGGCTACTGTGCGCACGACGAGCGCATGCGTGATGGCGTCTTGCGGGTAGGAAGTCGTGGACGTGGACGCGGGATCAGAAGAGATCAAGATGTCAAAGGGTAATATTGGACGGTGAAGATAGAAGGGTTAGTAGAAACTTACTGGTTAGAAACTTACTCTACTGAAAAAGGGTTAGATGAGAAGGTGAGGACGAAGTTAGAAGAGAAGACAGAAGGGCTAGTAGCCGGCAGTGTCATGACACGATGAGTTGTATGCTAATGTGATGAACGGAACGGCAAGGTCCTAAAAGTGGTGATCATCAGAAACGTACAAGGAAAGCACGTCGGTCAGTGTACGGTTGAGACGTTTTGTGAGGCCGCTGGTTTGAGGGTGAAATGAGGCGTGTGAAGTTGTGATAAGTAGCCCATGATCTAAGTAGGTCGTCAACCACACGAGACAGGAAGTAGCGACCGCGATCTGTGAGTAGGTGACGTGGAGCCCCATGTTGGAGGATGGCATCGTACAGTAGGAAGTCGGCTACGTCCATGGCACAACTAGTTGGCAGCGTTCGAGTAAATGCATATCGCTTGGTATTATCTGTAGCGACTGCAATCCATTTGTTGCCTTGCATAAAAATTGGAAATGGGCCGAGCAAATCCAGGCCCACTCGATAAAACGGCTCGGTGGGAACGTCAATTGGCTGAAGGAGACCAGCAGGTTGAGTCGCAGGTTTCTTGCGCCGCTGACACACGTCACAAGATTATACGTAGCGACGAACGGAACGCTAAAGGTCCTTCCAGAAGAAACTTCGTCGTATGGGATCATAAGTTCTGGAGACGCTTAAGTGCCTGGAAGTTGAGGTGTCATGAAACTGGACGAGGACATCTCTGCGTAGATGACGCGGGACAACTAGCAGCAGTTCTGCGCCCTCGGGGTGCATGTTACGGCGGTAAAGAACGTTATCCTGAAGCAAGAGCATGTCGAGTGAGTAGTCGGGGCTGCCGGATTGCAGACGATCAATAAGAGAGAGCAACGATAGATCCCTACGTTGTTCGTCGGCCACATGGATGAATTCTGTGGTTGCTAAGAAGTAGGTGTCGGGGTCTGTTTCAGTGGAGTCGGATGGTTCAACGGCGTAACGGGACTGGTACTCGGCGTCAGCGTGCAACTTGCCAGATTTGTACTCAACCGAAAACGTGTACTCCTGTAATCGTAATGCCCAATGACCGAGCGTCGCTGTGGTGTCTTTAAGCGCTGAGAGCCAGAAGAGCGCATGATGGTCTGTTCTGACCACGAACGGCCGTCCATATTGGTACGGACGGAATTTAATGAAAGCCCATACGAGAGCTAGGCACTCCCGCTCAATAATGATGTCATTTTTTCCGACTGGGACAGGTGGCGACTAGCACACGCTATCGCACGGTTAGCTCCGTTCTGGGTTTGGGCGAGGATATCATCGATACCATGGCCGCTTGCGTCGGTGCAAGGCTCTTTTCTAGCAGCTGCGTCAAAATTAGCCACCACAGGTGGTGCTGTGATGGCTGAAATCAGCGATGCAAAAGAAGTCCAAGGGCTAGAGGAAGGATCTATCATGTCTTTGTCAGACATTTTCTCTACCTCCTTTTGGTTGACTTGGCGGTTAGGGTGCTTGTGAAGGGGAATGGCATCTCCAGTGTCGATGCGGTGGGCCACGGCGTGTGTATGACATAGTGGACTGCTCTCAACAGCAAGAAAGTCCATGCAAGAAAATCGGACTTCACTTTGGGAAGGTAATATGTCGGCGAATATCATTTTGTTCACAAGTGCCTTGGTTGGCGCCGGTATGACAGGTTGCGGCATGGTCTCAGCGTCAGCAGCGAATGCAGGAACTGCACGTTCTTCCAGCGGTGACAGTTCGGCCAGTGAAATTCCTTGAGGAATAATATGGGTCGAAGTAGAAAAGTTGAGGACTGGAAGCATCATTCTGTTGTTGGTAGCAACCACTATGGTGTGAGGAAGTGAGATGTTGCGCAAGAGGATCAGATCTGTGAGGGGAGCGACAACATAGTCGACATCAGGGACTGGAGGAAACAGGGACAGAAGGACGTTGGTAGCAGAATGAGCAGGCAGTCGTAGAAACTCCCCAGAACGTAGGCCAGTGTTACGTAATGCGGCGTCACCAGGACACAATGGCAGTTCGAGCCGCAATATGCCGGTAGAACAATCGATGAGGGCAGAGTGGGTGGTCAAGAAGTCAATGCCAAGAATGACATCATGTGGGCAAGCGTCGAGAACAGCGAATAGAACTGAAGCGTTGTGGACGGCAACAGTAACGCGGGCAGTGCACGTGCCAAGAACCGGTGTTCGGGCGTCGTCAGCTACTCGCACAGTAGGACAGACGGCAGGTGTCAGCACTTTTCGTAGGCAGTGTCAGAGCGTAGAACTCATAACAGATATGTGTGCGCCAATATCAATGAGAGCAGTAAACGTCACGCTGTTGACGAGAACACAGAGCAAATTGCACTTGAAGTTGGGGTCAATAGAGGTTTTTCGGCCCTTGTCGTCAACGAAGCCTCACCTCCCGGAGCTGCACTGGCTAGTTATCCCGTGGGTCGCCAGAGTAAGTGGGGGAGAGAGGCGACAGCGTTGAGGAGAGTGCGATTGGCGACTCTGAGGTGACGGCAATTGGCTAGACCAGTGTCATGAAGCGGCAATATCGGCGTGCGTCGGTGCAGAGCGCGAAAATAGACGGTGATATTCATGGGCCGGAAGGGGGTTGCCGAGAAGATGTGTGTTAGAAGACGGGTCACGATCTTGTCAGTGGTTACCGGGGACCATGGTCGGTAATAACGACGATTGCGACAGCGGTGTGAAATATGGCCAACGCGAAAGCAAGAAAAGCAGATTGATCAATCGTCTGGAGTGCGCCACTCAGATGGGTTTCTGTAGCGGGGTGTGAACCACGGGGCGGAAGCGGCAGCAGCAGCAATTGGGGCAGAGAAGCGTTCTGTGTGAGGACCGGAAGCGCACATGGGCTGAGGTGCATGACAAGTGGCTTGTGGAATGCCCATATTCGAAACCTGTTGACGAAAGACGGCTTGAATGAGGGATATGGTCGACAAATAGTCGTGAGCAGGTGCCTGATAAGCGACTGGAGCTATGACTTCGAACTCCTGGCGAACAATTCTGGTTTAGTTAGGCGTTGAGAACGGAGGGGACGTCACGGGATCTTCACATGAGGATGTCGCAGCCGTGTTCGGAGTCCGTGTTCGATAAAGCGATGAGTAATGCGTCTGCTTTTTGCTTGTTCAGACCAATGGCATCCGGTTATGATGGAATCAATCGTGCTGCACTGCTTACGCACGAATATGTTAAAGGCATTTTCAGCTATGCCTTTCAACACGTGGCCAACTTTGTCTGCCTCTGGCATGTCTTTGTCAATGGTGCGGCACAAGGCTAGTACTTCTTGGATATATGCGACGTACGATTCCGTTGACGTCTGAGTTATAGCTGGCCTCGAGTTCATGCCGGGCTGTCATTTGTCGTCCGACCGATCGCCCGAAGAATTCGCGCAGCTTCTCCTTACATACGATGCTACTCGCCAGTTCTTCGTCGTGGGTACGCGAGCTGTGCCCCGTAGGTACAAAATGACGTTGGCGAGCATCAGCCTCTCGTCCCACCTGGGGTGCTTGGTTGCGCGCTCGTACAATTCGAGCCAATCGTCGACGTCATTGTTGTCCGTACCACAATATGTGCCGGGATCGAGGGGACGCGAAAGGACGACGGTTGCCAGAGCCGCGAGGGTGGCCTGCAACGACGGCGTACTGTTTTCGGCCATGTAGGCGGGAAAAACGTGGCGTCGGCTCCGAAGATCGAGGGCCGGGAGGAATAGAGCCCGCAACGTCCGCCAAAAATACGTTACGGGAAGTAAATTCCACACACTACGTCTTTGTCTTCACCACTGTTCATGACAATATATATATATATATATATATATATATATATATATATATATATATATATATATATATATATATATTGCAAGATTCTGCTACATTATGCAACTCGTCTACAAAGAAATTCCCAATAGAAATAATTTCAGACAATGCATGGATACACTGTACAGTAAGTTTTACAGTACAATTATTTGCCCATGAACAAATGAAATGCTTTAATGCGTGGCAGCTGTAGAGGTTGTTGAAGCAATCGACGTTAAAAACAAAAACAAAAAATTAATTTTCGGCATAAAGCTTGCTGAGAAATCGAAAATGCGTTTTGTTGTTATTCATTTAGAATTGTCTTCAAGTTAAACATGTTATTCTACGTGCACGCAAAATAATTCCAAGACAGTTTAGCAGCGTTGCTAAACTGTCAATTTAGGTGCACGTTAAAGAACCCCAGGTGGTCAAAATTTCCGGAGTCCTCCACTACGGCGTGCCTCATAATCAGAAAGTGGTTTTGGCGCGTAAAATCCCATAATTTTTTAAAGAGTTGCGCGAAGGACTGACAGTGCATTTAGACTACGTCAGAATGAAAGATGTCACTTCGCTGTTACCATATCGCCTACTTGAAAATTTAATGTATGGTTCAAGTCAAATATTGTGCTACAGCTTACTTGAACGCGGTCCGTATGTTGTCCTCACTGCACGGAGAAAGCTGATATCTTTTCACTCCGCCGTCCACGTAGCTCATCAGGTATCCCTGAGACCAGGCGCATTCTGGATCTTTAGGCCGGGCTTCGTCATGTGGTGCTCCGAGTCTGCGCGATGAGTCCACGAATGCATTAATTGCTGATAGTCATTCTTCTGGAGCGCACACCTTACTTAGACGTTGATTTTAAAGGAATAAATGACGGAGCAAACTCTCTGGCTATATTAATAATCATCCAAAATATTAGTAAACAGAAATCGAGCAGCTGGAGGTGGCAAGGGTGTCAAAAATATACAACGCAGTTGAATGCACTTCATACCTTTCGTCAAATTAAAACAAAAGGATTTTGAACTTTGGTTTACTTACATATGCGCGAGCTCATGAGCCATCGTGTGGGTCCCGGTGTAAGTTCTAGCAGTGTCTTCGCCTTCGCCCACAAAATTGTGTGTGCAAACACCGTCGACAAATGCGAGTCCTACGGAAAATAATATAGCATTAAAAATCGTGTCAAGAACTACCCTTTCTGCTTTTAACTTGAACTTAACAATATTCAAGTTGAAGACTTTTCAAGAGCGTTCGGCGCACGCCACTAAAAGCACACCATCGTTCCTGCCCGCATCAGGAGCGCATGCATTCGTCACGCGAGTGTTCTGAGATGTATGTACAGTCGACCAAAAAAGTTTACGGACCAAGAGATCTGACAAATAGCTGAATATCTCCTCAGTCTCAAGACACAGCCTGTTATTCCCATTTCCAGCCTTTTGTGGCATATGCGGACAACATTATGATGCCCAATTTCACTGGCTGCGTTTAAAGGCTGCTCGTATATTTTGTATATTGTGAATTTTCTGAGATCCCGTGGTCCGTAAACTTTTTTGGTCGACTGTACGTATTCATTACACCAGGGTTGTGAGATGCCTCGCAGCCCTGCCAAGGTGCTGTTCCTTCCGCTCAGCAGAACTTGCCTTGCGCGCTCCGTCGGGACAATGGTTGTACCAGCGTACAGATCAACACCACCAAAGAAGTCCAAGCACAAGGCTAAAGCTTCTTATCGCCGTCTATGCTTCACCCTTTTTGGCGACACTGCAAGGGTGCGGCAGTAACTCAACGATGCACCCAGGTGATACCTTCTTGTGCGCATAATACGGATTGCTGTCGCTCTCCTGCTGCTACCTCCTCTCTGCAGCGCATGTCCGGTGTGTACCTTCTTCGTTCTTTGTCCATTCGTGAGCGCTGCGCGAACTACATCACGAACGCATGCCAACTCGCTCACTTTTATTGCGATAGCAAACAAGCTCGTGGCAAAAGCTAAAAGTCAAATAAACATAGAGGGAAGCGACCCACGTGTAGAGAATTGGCAAAACCGCTGCGTTCAAGTAACTAAATGTGCCCCACTGACTAGATCAGATCTCCAGGACGAACGATGGGTCGTCCAGAAAGCCCGGGCAGCTGCCGGGAGACAGGGTCTCTCTGCTGCCCCTGGCTCGCCGTAGACGTAGGCGATTAATTTGCAGGATATTTAAATAAAGTTGTGAAACACACGCACTTCTAAAGGAACTGAATGGGCAATCGGGACTTCTCCAAAAAAAAACAGCAGAAAAAGAAAACAACCGCATTTCAATGGTCCTTATCTATGAATTCGTAAGCGCCGTTGAACACCAGCCGTTTCCTTAGAGGACGGGTTCGAATAGGTGTCCATCTGTATCTACGCAGTACTGTGTCCGCTTTATCACATCTTCAGTGTCATTCTTGATGACTGAAGCTGGAATTCTACTCTACAAATTAGGGAGAGTATCGCAGGAATAAAGGGGCCTATTTACTCTTCGTAGCATTGTTTTACTCCCGCAAACTGTCGAGTGGAGTTAAACGCTTTGCTCACTCCGTGGGCCAAGAGAGAGTGCAATGTTGTTTTCACTCTTCCCTTCTGGGAGAGAGAGAGAAATGCCCGTTGAACTCTTGCGACAAGAGAGAACAAAACGTTCCGTAAGCTCCTGTTTCAACTGTAAGAGGCTGGTCCCGAACATGGCAATGTATCTCTCACGCACGCTGAGCAAAGAGCGCACCGTTTTGCTTCTAAGAGAACAGGGAGCCACAATGCAAAGGCAAGCGGAGCCAGCGCTCTACTTTTTCACTCGGAGTTGCCCCACTGCGCGCGCCTACAACATCGCGGAACAGCACAACACCGGAGAAAGACGATCCCGCCAGCGGGCAGGAACCAAGGCCATCCAAGGTAGATCGTGTGTTAGCCATATTGTGCCGGCGCGAAAACAGGACAGACTTCCCCACTCGTTGGATATAACAACAAATCATCCGCGGTAACTTAATTATAAGTTATTCGCACATTATGCCTATATGACATGCTGTCGCCAGGCACTCGTCGCGACGTTTAGCCGACGCGATCGACAACCGACTAGGCAAGTGCTATGCGCCTCTCGATGTCGATCGAAAAAGCCAGTCGTTGCGGTAACTGCACGTGCTGTTATCACTCGTCGCCACCGTAAGAGCTTTGAAAAACGCAAACGCTGCCTGAACCATCTCCGGCCCTGTCTCCGGCCCAGCATGGTTTCTTGTTTCTTCAAAGGCCTATCAACAATTATCGAGGTTGCAGAAAAAACAGAGGTTCTGTAGCCATTGCTAAGCACAAGCAAATCGACCTGTATTTTACATTTCTTTAAAGCTTTCTACGGCGTCTCACAAAAGTAACTAGTAAAACAATTAGAACCAATCCTCCGAAGTAGCAGTACTGTTCATGATATTAAAATTTACTTCAGTGATCGCTTATAATTTCTACCATTACGTCACTGCATCTAGTTTAAGCCCACTCACATCAGGGGCACAACAAAGTATTTAGAATCTTAATTTTGTTCAAGGTATTTATTATTGATTTGCCCCCTATAGACTAATGTAAAGATTGGGCTCCTTGCTGATGACTGCGGTAATTACAGATAAGTTATTGCCTTTCCTAACGACCTAATTATTCATTCTTCATTAGAATATGTGCAAAGGTGTTGCAAAGACTGCCAGATGCGTTGTCTTGGCAATGCCTCGCAGAAATTGCAGCTAAAACGTTTGGTACACTGTGCCAAGGTCAAAGTGACTAATCACAAATATTCGGGTTTAATGCCTCACCCGTAGTCAAAGCTCAAAAGTAAGAAAGAACTGGAAGCTCGAGTCTTAGTATTAGCTAGCTTTCCGCAAGAGAGGCACCGCATGACAAGACGAAATTTCTCACTTATTGATCGTCAAGTTGCACCAAGGACCCACGCTGTATGAAAAAGATATACCTTAAAAGTGCGAGAGGTGAAGTTAATCATTTGTATCGCAATACGCACCAGATGACTTATTGAACCTATGAGAATAGCCACAAGAAAAATGAAGCGTGCCATTTATGATCACTGGGATGTGCTTTTGCAGAAGCGAGCGACGTCATAAAACCTCGGCGGCCATGATTTTATCCTCTTGCTCTCGACATCGCCTGGCTTCATGAGAATTGTACGTTTCTGCGCCCAAGCCCATGTTCATGACGCTGCCCAAAAGTGCTGGTAATGGCGAATTGAATTCAATAGCACACATTGCTATTAAACTATAAATGCAATTCTATGAGCAAGTGTACGTGTCTCGTAAGCAATCGAAACGCTGTTGGTCGGTAGACGTACTATTTATACGACAATTCTGCACGAACATTGTGGTTAAGTTTTGCCTCTAGTGGTAGCCCTGCGAATATTTCTTGAGACGACTGATAATGAAAGGAAAGCTCTGCTCTGTATTAGGGTTTTTCTCTTATGATTTTAACACCACCCCTTAACTTTCCTGACTTCAAATTTTGTGCGAGAAGTATGTGAATTGATTTTTTTCAACATGGGACCTGTTGGGGTATTGTGTGTAATGTAATAAAAAGACTACCTTTAGACCACCTAATGAAATACGTAGTGAGGGGACCAGTAGGACAAACTCAGCTCTGCACTTAACACAGGACAAGATTAACCGACTGCAATCCCTCGCATGACAACAAAGTTATCGAAGTTTCGTTGGATACTTCACTAAGTCTATGAGAGTAAATAGGGTAGACATACCTACGTCGTACATATCTTAACACCGCAGTCATGGAGTACTGTAGGATGTGCACAAGTACATTTAGTCCCCTCGAAACATATTCGACTCACCTGTTACAAAATTGGTCAACTTTCCATCTTGCTCATTTCCAAGATCTTGGCTGTAATAAAAGATTATTAAGATGGGGTTTTGCTAAAAAAATGGTGCTCTATACATTTCTGCGCACAACTGCAATGATTTGTTTCTAACATTTATTTATGGTGGACCGAGCACACCTGATAATGCAGCTAGCGTAACGTCCGGCTTTAAGAGTAACCTAAAATACATAAAATACGTTTACTTACCCGGTTATAAGATACACCATGTCAGCATTTCCAGGTATTTTGCCTTTATTATTATATTCTCTCAGTCCTCTTAAGGTACCTGGCGCATAAAGAAAGCCCTGCTTATGTTCAGCGAAAGGATCGTCCTGCGTGAAAATGCAAGGGAAAGCTTTTGAGGCGCATATGCGTAATATTGGAGTAATTTTCATTCTTTGAGGGCATTTTGCTTGTTTTCTATATCATCAGTGGTTCCAAAGGAAGAACGCACCAGCGCGCTGTACACACCCCAATACGAAAGGTGTACAGGACACTACAAGTACCTCTGAGAAAATGTAGGAGACTGTGATCATTTCAGTTTTTTGCATCGAAAGTACTTGTCCTTTCAGTCAGTCAGTCAAGAACTTTATTGAGGTCCTGAGGGGGTTTAAGCCGTTGGAGATCGCACGCGAGGAGCTCCTTGGGCCGAAACCGTAGGCGATGTCCTTTCAAAGAACTTTCAAAGAACTTTCAAGGCGATGTCCTTTCAAAGAACTTTCAAACCAGCAATGTCCATAGCACGTCATGAGCGAAATACCGGTGGTGTGGACATCGCCGAAAATACATAGTCCGGAAACTGACGCTGCCAAGAACATAATTCATACTTGATTTTTATCGTCATGGCCATATTGATGACAAAGAACCTCTGCGCCCTGCTTGTTAATAGAATGTGTGTTGAAGCCTGCAAACCAGCCCAATTTTGTATCAAAGAAAGAACAACGTAACATTTTTCTCCACTGTATGCCTCTTTTCTCTGTGGCTTTTTTTGCATTTCAGTTGTGCTAATGGCGAGTGCATGAACCTAGAAGACGTCATTTGTGTGTTACATGTTTTAAGGTGTTATCTACTTTCTTGTATTATAGGACGCCCAACAATAAAGTTGTGGTACAAAAAGCGCACTGCTATATTTCCATCTCTTAAAGTCACTAGCCACCTTTGCTCAAGATCCATGGGGTTCAGTTGGTTATCATGCCGTTGCGAATTTGTCTGCTAGCTACGCCCATATTTTGAAAAAGAGAAGTGCGAGAATGGAGTTGCACCTATTTTCTTAATTCTGTTGCCAGCATTGGTGAACATTCATGACGCAATACCGCAAAGGCTGAGTCTAGTCGAAGTATAGTTTATAGGGAGCTTTGTTCTTGGTCGGTGCTTCAAAGGGAGGTCACTAAAGAGCGCCAAGTGCCATCGGTCGCCGAAAAACTGGGTTAAGTACTGTTACGGGGTTAAAAACATTCAGACGTATATTTACAAGATATTTACAATAATTGTAGCAGCTGACAACGTGGTAGACAGCGGGCGAAGTTCAGAGCGTCGTGTTCTTCCGACCAGGATTAAAACATCTTCTTCGTCAGCGTGCCACATGACCCCCGGCGGCTGAAACACCGGCTCGGTGCTGGTTAGGAGGTGGGCGAATGATACAACTTAAGACGCGCGACGTCGACTACGTCGGAGCGTTGCTGAGTCATGGTTGGCTCAAGAGAGGCGATTTCGTACGTGACGTCAGTTACTTGACGCAAGACACGGTAAGGGCCAGAGTAGCGTGAAAGTAACTTCTCCGAGAGGCCAACACGTCGCGACGGTGACCAAAGGCGAACCAGGGCGCCCGGTGTGTAATGGACGTCACGATGGCGGGCGTCATATAAGCGCCGCTGATTCTCCTGCGACTCCACAAGTCGACGTCGGGCAATATGGCGTGCTTCTTGTGCTTTGAGTATGGCTTTACGGGCGTACTCGGATGTGGAATTCAGACTAGCAGGCAGAACGGTGTCGAAAGGTAGCGCAGGGTCGCTGCGAAACAAGAGGAAGAATGGAGGCAAGCCTGTGATATCATGGCGAGACGAATTATGGGCGAAAGTAACGAACGGCAGCGCAACATCCCAGTCGCGATGGTCAGCGGAGACATACGTGGACAGCATGTCAGTAAGGGTGCGGTTAAGGCGCTCAGTTTGACCGTTCCTTTGTGGATGATAAGCAGTAGCAAGTTTGTGTTTAGTCGCGCACGAGTGTAGAATGTCATTGACAACTTTAGAAAGAAAGTAACGGCCTCGGTCGGTGAGGAGCTGTCGAGGGGCTCCGTGGTGAAGGATAACGTTCTCTAGGAGGAAGTCGGCGACATCGGTTGCACAGCTTGTCGGAAGAGCCCGTGTGATTGCATATCGGGTGGCGTAGTCTGTTGCTACAGCAATCCACTTGTTTCCCGAAGCAGACGTAGGAAAAGGGCCTGGAAGATCAACACCTACACGGAAGAATGGTTCTGATGGTACGTCAAGTGGTTGAAGGTGACCAGCAGGGAGTGTGGTCGGCTTTTTGCGTCGTTGACAAAGGTCACACGTAGCGACATAATGGCAGACGTCACGGTATCGACCAGGCCAAAACAAGCTCCGACGAACGCGGTCATAAGTCCGTGACACGCCAAGGTGACCTGCAGTCGGTACATCATGAAGCTGGGCGAGAGCAGTCTGATGCAGATGCCCAGGCACAATGATGAAGAGTCGGGCAGGGCCCTCCAGGCGCATGTTAGAGCGGTACAATATACCATCATGGAGTTCGAACATGCGACGGGAAGGATGGGGAGTCGTTGAAGTGAGCCGTTGAAGAAGGTCTTGTAAGGAGGCGTCCCGACGTTGTTCGGCTCCAATATCGCGAAAACCAGCCAGAGAGAGAACGGTGACAGGTATGCCAGCCGCAGAAACGTCAGGAGGGTCGACAGAATGGCGCGACAGGCAGTCCGCAACTTGATGTAAGTGGCCAGTCTTGTATACAACTGAGTAGTTGTATTCTTGAAGGCGCAGAGCCCAGCGGCCAAGGCGCCCTGAAGGATACTTGAGCGACGAAAGCCAGCACAGAGCGTGGTGATCAGTGATGACTGTCAATTGGCGGCCGTACAAATAGGGGCGGAATTTACCCACTGCCCAAACGAGAGCCAGACACTCGTGTTCAGTGATGGAATAATTGCGCTCAGCAGAGGAAAGAAGGCGGCTGGCGTAGGCAATAACACGTTCTCGCCCTTGTTGTTTCTGTGCCAAAATAGCGCCAATACTGTGGCCACTGGCATCGGTACGGACTTCTGCTGGGGCTGACGCATCAAAGTGAGCAAGGATTGGCGGGGACGTAAGCAGCCCAATCAGCTCAGTGAAAGCACCAGCTTGCTCAGGGCCCCAAATGAATGCAGTGTCTTTCTTGAGGAGCTGACTGAGAGGGCACGCAAAGTTTGCAAAATTTCGGACAAACCGACGGAAGTAGGAGCAAAGGCCCAAGAAGCTGCGAACATCCTATGCACTAGTTTGAAGTTTTAAGTTTATTAAAATTTTGACAATACAAGGTTGTCATAGCACCGGAGCAAAAGGCGAGACTATTCACGCCTAACTAGGCCCCTGTCCCCACGAGCACAGCAGACAACAGTGCAACAAAAAAAAATGTATACATATATACACATAATACGCACATAATACACACATATACGTACTTATATATACATGTACATGTACGAAGGACACAATTGCACATACAATAAATCAATGCAACACAGTAAGTAGAATAATGCAAATTATTGCATTATTCGACCCTCCGTGCAAGTTGGCACGGGAAAGTCTTTCACTGCCCGTATTTTACCGTGATCAGGGCGTACACCAGAAGAATCGACAAGATGCCCGAGCACAGAAATTTCCCGATGACCGAAGTGGCACTTGGACGAATTTAGTTGTAGCCCGGCCTGACGGAAAATAGATAGGATCGTCGATAGGCGTTCGAGGTGTGTCGCAAAAGTCGGCGAAAAGACGATCACAGCGTCCAGGTAACATAAGCAGATGGACCACTTGAAACCGTGTAGGAGGGCGTCCATCATCGTTCAAATGTGACCGGGGCATTACATAAACCGAAAGGCATCACTTTGAACTGATACAGGCCATCGGGAGTAATAAATGCTGTCTTCTCGTGGTCCATGTCGTCGACGGCAATTATCCAGTAGCCGGAGCGAAGGTCGATGGACGAAAAATATAGTGCTCCATGCAGGCAATCCAGGGCGTCGTCAATGCGTGGTAGCGAATAGACGTCTTCCTTTGTTACCTTGCTGAGGTGTCGATGACCGACGCAAAATCGCTAACTGTTGCCCTTCTTTTTAACTAGTACAACAGGCGATGCCCATGGGCTGCAAGAAGGTTCGATGATGTCTCGAGAAAACATCTTGTCAATTTCATGTTGAATGATATGTCGCTCAGTAGGCGAGACGCGGTAGGGTCGCCGATGGATCGTGCTCGCGTCACCGATGTTTATTCGATGTTTTACGAGAGATGCTTGTCCTAGAGGGCGCTCTCCAAGGTCGAATATGTCCTAGTATGAGGCAAGGAGGCAACGCATTTCTTGACCACGCTGGGGCGGAAGATCGGGAGCAATCATTTTTGTTAGGGCATTCAAGTCTGAAGGGTCAGATGGCGAAGCAAGAGTTGAACACGAGGAGTTGTCACAAGTTAAAGCAGAAATGTGATAGTCTGGCTGGCGCTATTTGCGCCAGGGATATTCCGCGCGGGAGTACTCGTGTACCGAGTCCAAAGGTCACATGTGGAAGGCAGGACGTGTTATTCGAGATGGTAATGACGGTGTGAGGAAAAGCGACGTTATGCGAGAGCAGGACATCTGGATTAGGGGATACGATGTAGTCACCATCTGGTACAGAGGGAACGGGGGAGACACCTATGTAGGTAACGGCACGGTGAGGGAGGCGAATATGCTCTGTGAAACATAGCCGTATCGGAGCACTATCGGGAGGGTCAATAGCAGCAGGTAGAGCGAGTTTCACAGCACCAGCAGAACAGTCCATTCAAAGCGGAATGTGTAGACAGAAAGTCAAGGCCCAGGATAAGGTCGTGAGGGCTGTGCTCTAGAACATAAAATAAAACAGAAGTATGATGCTCGGCGACACTCACGCGAGCCGGACACATGCCAATAACGGCTGGTGTTCCACGGTCGGCGACTTGGCCCACAGGCGACGGAGCAGGAGTGAGGACTTTCTTGAGATGATTCCGAAGCTGAGCATTCATCACAGATACGTGCGCACCAGTGTCAATCAGAGCCGTAACAGGTACACCATCCACGTTCACTTTAATGAGGTTCCGATGTGTCGGCAAGGTCAGAAGAGGATTTTTGCGTCGGGTTGGCTTTGCAGCATCACCTCTAGGTGCTGCACCCGTTGGGTTTCCGGAAGGGTGCACCAGAAGGAGCTGGGGGACGGTGATTGGCGAGATGGGGCCGATCGGGACAAGCGGCGACGTTGCGAAGGAGAGCGGCTAGAGCGGGTAGGAAGAGCGGGTAGGAAGAGGGTAGGAACTTGCTGGCTGCACTTGCGGGGCGAACCGAGGAGCAGCATGAGGGCCGTGGGATGGGTGGTAGGACCAGGGGGTCGAATTCCACGAAGACCGGCAGTGACGTGAAATATGGCCGATACGGCCACAAGTGAAGCATATAGGCCTGTCGTCTGGAGTACGCCATTCGGCCGGGTTGCGATACCACGTTGGGGCATTCAGGTTGTGGGCGCTGTTAGGATCAGCCTGCAGCTATTTCAGCCCGCTGCACGTGTTTCGATCCAACCAGGACGGTGGCGCACTTCAGAGAACTGCGGATAACCGGCAGCCACGTGGCGAGGGGTCAGCTCATGGAAGTTCTCGACGGGAGGTAATTGGCGGAACCTCCCCATGCGCTTTTCGAGACACCAGACAATGTGCTACCCGGGAACGCCACCCGGGATGGCTCCGACTTCGACGAAGCAGGCTTTGTGCACAACACGCAACGCCCTCCTGTTCTGCTATGAGTGGGGGAGTTGCCGCGGGAACGCCGACGAAGGCTCCTTCCCACGCGCCGACCAAGACGCAAGACAATGTGCTTAACGGACGCGCTACCCGGTTCGGCTGAGAGTTCTACGAAGCCCCTCTGACGTCGGCTCCGGACCATTACACCTGTGTGTGTGTGCGGCACGTGTATGTGAGCCCTCCTCCTCCTCCAAAAGGGCGGGTCATCTTCAATGACGTCGAAATATGACGTCTAGCAGAGTGCTTATAAGTAGCGATTGTCGGCTGCTAGTGTGTGCTTGTTGTCGTTCTCCAAATGTACTCGTGAGCTGTGTGCTTGTTTGCTGTATGCTCGTCTTGCGGGCTCCATTTGGGAGTCACGCTAGACTGTCGATGTATCTCATGTTCAACTGCGAATATCATGTAAATAAATCCTGCTCTCGTAAGTCCAGACGAAGATTCAAGCTCCTTCCTACAGCTACGACTACAAATCTTACATCTGAATGGCAGCGGTTAGATCGGCCTACAGCTCGAGGTAGATCGTCCGACAACTCTCACAAATAGTGGTAGCGGCGAGATCGTCCGATGAATCTTACAGCGCGTATGACACTACAGGACGGAGTGTAGTGAGGCCGATTAACTGAGCAGACGTTGATCAAGCCAACATTGGCCAATTCTTCGCGCACGACAGACTGTATCAATGAGACTGTCACATGGTAATTTTCGGGGCCATGGGTTGGGGTCGTGACAGGAGATGCGGCTTCGATTTCGCGTCGGATGACAATACTTTGTATTGCACGGTGTACTTGTAACTGGGCGCCATTACGCGACGTTTATCTTTTAACGCAAAGTAGTATATAACTACTCACACCAGCGTCTAAAGCATCACTCTAGCCAGCCAAGAGTGGCTCAAAAATGCCTAATCATCATCATCAGCAGCAGCAGCAGCTTGGTTATGCCCACTGCAGGGCAAAGGCCTCTCCCATGCTTCTCCAACTACCCCGGTCACGTACTAATTGTGGTCATGTTGTCCCTGCAGTCTTCTTAATCTCATCCGCCCACATAACCTTCTGCCGCCCCCTGCTACGCTTCCCTTCCCTTGGAATCCATTCCGTAACCCTTAATGACCATCGGTTATCTTCCCTCCTCATTACATGTCCCGCCCATGCCCATTTTGTTTCTTGATTTCAACTATGATGTCATTAACTCGCGTTTGTTCACTCACCCAATCTGATCTTTTCTTATTCCTTAACGTTACACCCATAATTCTTCTTTCCATAGCCCGTTGCGTCGTCCTCAATTGAGGTAGAACCCTTTTCGTAAGCCTCCAGGTTTCCGCGCTGTACGTAAGTACTGTTGAGACACAGCTGTTATGCACTTATCTCTTGATGGATAATGGCAACCTACTGTTCATGATCTGAGAATGCCTGCCAAACGCACTCCAGCCCATTCTTATTCTTCTGATTATTTCAGTCTCATGATCCGGATCCACGGTCACTACCTGCCCTAAGTAGATGTATTCCCTTACCACTACCAGTGTCTCGCTACCTATCGTAAACTGCTCTTCTCTTCCGAGACTGTTAGACATTACTTTAGTTTTCTGCAGATTAATTTTTAGACCCACTCTTCTGCTTTGCCTCTCCAGGTCAGTGAGCATGCATTGCAATTGGTCCCTTGAGTTACTAAGCAAGGCAATATCATCAGCGAATCGCAAGTTACGAAGGTATTCTCCATTAACTCTTATCCCCAATTCCTTCCACTCCAGGTCTCTGAATACCTCCTGTAAACATGCTGCGAATTGCATTGGAGAGATCGCATCTCCCTGCCTGATGCCTTTCTTTATTGGGATTTTGTTGCTTTCTTTATGGAGGACTACGGTGGCTGTAGAGCCGCTATAGATATTTTTCAGTATTTTATGCGAAGCTTACTACTAGAGCTCAACCCAGCTCCTCAGGCGCGGCGGTGTCGCCTTCAATACCACGTGACACCGTGACGTCACGACAGAGGAGAAACGGGGCTCCAACTCGCGCCGTCGCTCGCGGCGTCGCCCCCCGCATCGGACGCGGTGAGCGTCGAGCAACGCAGCGTTCGGCGCGACAACGATTTATTCATGAAGTGCAACGCCGCAGACACCGACACCGACGACACCGGCTTTTCTGCGACACGAGCTCCTTAACGCTGTCGCGTTAAAATAAAGGCTAGTATGCTTCGCATCCTGGGCGTAACCTTAGCTAAGCCACAGCCATTTTTTTTTACATACGGCTTGTCTACTCCCTGATTCCGTAATGCCTCCATGACTGCTGAGGTTTCGACCAAATCAAACGCTTTTTCATCATCAATGAAAGCTATATAAGGGTTGGTTATATTCCGCACATTTCTGTATTATCTGATTAATAGTGTGAATATGGTCTATTGTTGAGTAGCCTTTACGGAATCCTACCTGGGTCTTTGGTTGACTGAAGCGTAAGGTGTTCCTGATTCTATTTGCAATTACCTTAGTAAATACTTTGTAGGCAACGGACAGTAAGCTGATCGGTCTATAACTTTTTCAAGTCTTTGGCGTCCCCTTTCTTATGGATTAGGATTATGTTCGCGTTCTTCCAAGATTCCAGTACTCTTGAGGTCATGAGGCATTGCGCATACAGGGTGGCCAGTTTTTCAAGAACAATCTGCCAACCTTCCTTCAACAAATCTGCTGTTACCTGATCCTCCCCAGCTGCCTTCCCTCTTTTAATAGCTCCCAAGGCGGTCTTTACTTCTTCCGGCGTTACTTGTGGGATTTCGAATTCCTCTAGACTATTCTCTTGCACATTATCTTCGTGGGTGCCACTAGTACTGCATAAATATCTGCAGAACTCCTCAGCCACTTGAACTATCTCATCCATATTACTAATGATATTGCCGGCTTGGTCTCTTAACGCATACATCTGATTCTTGCCTATTCCTAGTTTCTTCTTCACTGCTTTTAGGCTTCTTCCGTTCCTGAGAGCATGTTCAATTCTATCCATATGCCTAATAATATAGTATAAAAAAATTATAAATTGCCTAATATATAAGATATACGTCATGAGGAATGCAATACCAGTGTTTCACGTTCTAAAGTGATGTCATTAATCTCCTAGAAAGAAATAAACTCTCGTTGCATTGAAAAACGGGTTCTAGGCGCGAAGTGTGTGGCCTGGAGCCAGGTATGGGCACAAAGGCATGCTATAAGTGCTCCTAGTGTGGGAACTCACATTGAGCGGTAATTCGTGGTCGCGGCAAGACGGGAAGGGAGGCTGTGCCCTCTTGTCTTCATAGTGGTGCCTGCGCGACAGCCTCGAAGGCAGCGGAAGGCAGCACTGATCGTGCGCAATGGGTCCCACGTGATTCTCACAGAGCCGTTATATGTGTAAAGTAGTTAGTTCGGAGAGTAAAGTGGCGCTGCCTAGGTGAGTTAACGTTGCGCCCCAGCTGCTTGGCAAAGCAGCGCGCAAAAAACCACGGCACGCCAGTCTTACCTACGAGCACACGCTTCGCACGCTTCCGATAATTACAGTTACAGAATCCCGGTCTTCATTTTTTTCTAGATATCAGTGCCGTATAATGCAGACTACTTGCGTGGCCCTATCCACGCCTTAAGCCCCTTGTTAAGTGATTTTGCAGTTATGTCCCGAAAATCACTCTTACTCCTCCCCTACTATTTTTCTTGAACTTGCTGTGATGGGACTGGAACTTTGTGGGACGGCAGGAGGAGCGCCCCTCCAAGCACTATTCCTCCGTTTGCTGAGAAGTCGCTCGCTAGTGACAAGCTTATACTGCGGCGGAGTAAATAATCGACCTCATGCCTCTTGCTGGCACACGTGGTCAGTTTGTTGACGATGTGGGAAATGATCCCAAGGAAAGAGCGGCATCTTTCAGGTGCCTTGGAAGGACTAAACCAGCCTTGGCCTAAACAAGCTGTTTTTTTGTTCAACTAGTGAGTGGGAACATAGAGCAAAAGCTTCAGAACAAAGTATCAAGTGCTCTTTTCTCTTGGTCACACTTTTATATCGCCACAATACGCTAATACCAATAACAACTTCACTCGAGATCTTACGTACTATCTCTCCTTGTGGAAACAACGCTAATACTGTGGACCTACAGAGCAGAACCAAGGATTCTCTTCCGTGGTGTTCTATTATTCCAGTGAACAATGATTGCAAGACTTACTCTGCTACGTGTAAGTCCAACGAGGATGAAGCTTATCCGCGGATTTCTCATGTCCAGATATCTTAGGTTCACCTGAAATACACCATCATTTACAGTTATGACTTCCTCACCGAACTTGTTCCTCACACATAGTACACTGAAACTTGGTTAGCATTATTTTAAGATATTCACAATTGGTATTATTAGGCAATGAAAGGGAATGTAGTCTAGCTACAAAAATGAACATCCAATAAACACGTTCTCTCGTACCATTTTTCGGTGATTTTGTTAAGGTGGGGCGTTTATTTGATATAATATGATGGTTTCTGGCAGCGAGAGGTGTAGTGTTAAGGCCACTCAGAGTACTGGAGGGCATAGCACTCCTCTTCACGAGTCGTCGGCCATATCGTAGCGCTATGCACGTTACAGACGGTGCCAACAGAGGGAGTTGATCGGAAATCCCATGGTGCAAACTTCTAACAATGGCGACATGAACGAGGCTGGTAATGCGATCGTGGCTTCCGATGCGCGTGATGCCGAAAATCGCGTAAGTGGCGTCATTGAGGTATGCCAGAATGTTGAAGGGGCCAGTGTAGTGGGCCATGAACTTTAGGCACAGGCCACGCTTGTGATGTGCAGTCCAATACCACACCGCATCTCCTTTTGTGCATGATATCTACTTAGGTCGTTTATCTTAGGGAGACTTTGAAATATTTGAGATTAAAAGTACGGGAAACGCGTGTGCGCTAGCTTCCTAAGTGCGACACAGAGTGTTAAGTGAATCCAAACTTGATTATGTTGGAAAAATGAAAATCGTCTTTGTTGAGCGCTCTAGCGAGCCGGTAATCAACCTTAGCAAATTTGGGAGCAAGACTCCGCATATAAGAGGACAGATTCAAAAATATTTTATGACCTCGTGTCTAGCGTGATAGCGTCATGCTGGTGACTGTGACGACTTGCTGTAGGTCCGATCGAACGCCGTGCTCATTGGTTCAGGTGGCTGAGGACTAAAGTTTCAAGGTCACAAAGGTGGCACTGAGAGATCAAAGTCAGTGCAGCCCTGTCGAGACATGTAAAGACTACGTCAAAAGGACAGTTGTGCTCAATGTACTCGTGGAAAGTAATCCTGAAAAGGATGACAACGTCTTGGGGATATATGAAAGAGAGATTGTCTACTTGAGGCTACAGATAACTACGTCCATATACAGCAGAAGGTAATAAGGGGCATTACATAAACAAGATGGCATTACAGATCGGAATCTTGAACAAGATGTTTGGGTTTATCTTACGAAGGTATTGGAAGTCGCCAATATAAAGACCTCATGCTTGTAAAACATTGCAAATCTAGTTCTCAAGTCCGTAGAAGAAAAATACAAAGCAAACAGTAGTGAATGAATGCAGTTGTAGGCAGATCAGTAAGGTGTTTTTCTTTATTTATTTGCAACATGGCTGAGTTGTAATTAATCGACGCACAACCAGCACGAGCCATATTTTTCTTTATCCAGATACCAGATGCAGCCGACGTCTTTTAAATGAATGTGCTTACTTCCATTTCTTTGACATGTACATCAATAGTTTTACTCAACCAGTGAGACTCGATATGACCTCTGCCGGATCAGCCTGGAGTTTTAGTCTCTATAGCAGCCAATGTTCTCTTCTGTGTGTCTTGTCAAAATGTGGCGCAATCCAACCTCTAATACTCTATTATACGATAGTTTGTACAGGCATTACTCAAACTTGCTTGCTCGGGGTTTGTCATTCTTGTTAGAGTCACGGATGAGACTATGCTTTGAGAGAATGTGAACCTTGGTTCCTGGTTTCATTGACGACAGATGTTCAATGCAGTTGGTAATATGACATCATCAAGGGAGGCAACAGTGGCGGTACTTTCGATGTCGTCACGTAGGCCCATCATGTCTATGCTAACGTCTGGCTCAAGTAAGGCCAGTGGCATCCCACTGTGCAGAACAACAGGTTGAAAAAAATCCAAGGCTCCTAATTTGAATATTAAGTTGCTAACGTGAAGGATGCCACGCAAGCACATTTTCTTACGGACATTAGAGACATCACCTCAACTAGAACATCAAAGTTATTATTGTCGACACCACGGTCATCAACAGGCGCTCGCACTATAAGCAATGTCGGCAACAGTACATCTTCCACGACGGCTAGAGTGTCTTGGCAACCAGAGACTGCTTTGCAAGAACGCCAAATATTTCATAAGCCCCCTAGTCCATGGTAGCACCACTAGCATTTTAGGAGAACTATCCTTAGTAACCAACGGTGTATGTAGCTAAAATGAACTGTAAATTCTTCTTTAAATACTCTCGCACCCTAAGTGATACTTGCCATACTTTCATCCAGAAGCCTTCAGGAGAAAAGCTGTTTTGGCCTAGTGTGTACTTGCTGAAAGACATACGGGCCCAAAGAAGGGCACAAAGAACAGCGAAGACTCACTGGCGATGACACCGGCGGCACTTCCAACGGATTTATTTACCGTACAGACCCACGAATAAGTGGACAAATGTACGCACGCACACACTGTCCTCGATACTTCCGACAACAAGACATCTAACCACGCCATCTCTCACTGAAATAGCTGTAGCGATGTGTAAATCATACTGTTTCTCTTTCCCGAATAGTACCCTTCCATTACCACGTCTGATATTAGTGTTGCTTCTACCGAGCTTCCCGGCTACCCTACATCGGACAGACCGGGCACTCTTTAAATTAACGAGCCAAGGAGCACGGCCTAAAACTTTTAAAAACACGACGAGGGGCATTTTCTCGAGCACTGCAATGCTTGCATGTGTGAGCCCCATTTGGGAAAGGTAGATTTTCGGCAGATATAATAATCACAACGCATGAGAGATAATGGCAACTCAAAATATAAGACAGAAGAACACTAGCTCTTTAAGTGAAACAGCGCTTCTTTCATATGAATCATACACAAGACTGTTCGCTCGATGGCTGTGTCAAGTAACGGGATTAGCGTGCGCATGCGCGTATTTGTCAAGTTATACTCCGGCTCTCTGACGTTTTTTGTTTTCCATGAATGGGTCCACAGATTTAAACATCTTCAGTATGCCATCTATGTCCACACTGTATGTCTAACTTGGAAGTGCACTATGTTTAAAAAGCGTATGTTCGGTACGCTTCCTTTTCATGGCTCGGTCCACAAAAGCATTTCTTCGCCTTCACAATGATGCGTCGTTGCGTAATAGTGAAGAGAGACCGGTGGGAAATTTTGGTGTCACCGACTATACTTTGCCAGAGGGTACAAATAACGGCCGCACAAGAACGGCAGAACAGAAAATTCCATTCCCAAGTTAACGGAGTACAACAGCCCGCACTAATTAGTCCACTTACCTAAATATGTCAGCATATTGTAAATAATCCGTGAACAGGCACAGCCTTTCGAAATAAATAAACAATTCAAGAGAAATCGATTCCCAGTAAGAAAACATAAATGTTTCGAATGCAAAAACTCAGAATTGCATCCTTAAGAAGTCAGAAGAGGTACTCACTGCATTTGTCATGACTGCCAGATAAGCAATTAACTCCTCATTTTTCTTAAATGACTTTTGGTGCACCGAGTCAGAAATAACGTGAAGCTCCACAGAAACTTATCTCGGTTCGCTGATCGCTCCTCTTCTTTGTCTTCCATGTTATGACGTGCCACACATGAAAGCAAAGTAAACATTTTTAGTAGTATTCCTTGTATGTATAACGCTACTTGCAACGGGCTCCAAATCATTCCAATGTGTGTATGGCGAAAGTGGAAATGATAGCCAATGATGCTGCCATACAAAGCTGCCAGCATGAAATAACTTTCATTCCCATAGCACGAATATTGCTTTCGTGAGCACGAACTCCTCGATTCATTTTGATACTCCAACTTGGCATTCTTTTTTGGCTGAAGTGATGGAGCACACCGCACACCAAATTTTGAACGGTATTCTGTATGTTCTCTAGGTTGGTGAAAGTTCAACATTTCAACCCTACTTCTAGTTAAACTGAGTTGTAACGAATTGTAGCACTATCAACACTAAGAACTACTTGCCATAGCGGCTTTAATGTTTTCTTGTTCTCCAACGAGCGAAAATGGCTCGGACTTGTCTACCTCCGTTTGTAGGATCCTTTCAATTTCGGCATGTGTTCTGGATTGAACGAGAAGGCCAGACGAGAAGCGTTTAAACAAATTAAAAGTGTGAGACACGCCGATGCGTTCATAACAACGGTGTTGCTTCTGGCCAGGGTCGCAAAACAGAATCGAATGTCATATTGTAGTTCACAAGAAGGATTTGAAGCACTATTTGCTTTTGGGCTTAGCATGTAACATACACGGCTTCGAGCAGTCTATCCATAGGCTGTCTGCTCAACTTGATGAAATTGAGAAACTCTTTGACTGCATTGACCAAGATATGAAGAATGTGAAGCGAAATGTTGAAAACATGGGGACATCTGGGGTTCCTCAGGAACTCAGTCAACTTCGGGATGGCGTTGACGCTCCTGGAGTGGCGTAGCAGACGCGAAAACTTAAAAATACAGGAGGTTGTTCTTCTTGCCTTGTTCTTGATGTCTTGTTATTCGAGAAAAACAGGCTACAAAGTATGCAACTATTTTGATGCGACGCCATTAAATGGCTGCTTGAGCGAAAAGTAGAGAAACGGAACCTAAGTTCTGAGCTGATCCGGAACTCCGCGCCGAAGCTGCGACTAAGAGGCGACGTCGAGTCGTGTATCTCGAGTTTCAGTTTAGGGAACACGAGAGTTGTCGCCCAAACGCTTGACGTCGCCGAAAAGCGATCCCAGCCTGCGACTGCTCCAAAACTTCCAGCGTCAAGCCTGCCGCAGCTCAGCAGGACTACGATCGACGAAGTAGAGCCTATCCGGCCCATCGCGCCGAGGCGGCCGCCGACAAACGCCATCGCCGAGCCGAGGATCCCGAGTTATAGACCAGACACAAGGAACTCTGCCGACTGAATGCGCGGCGTCTCCGGGAATCGCTTTCGGGCCTGCGTGTCACCGAGAACTTTTAACCCCAAGCCCGCAAATCCGTGGGAGGTGCGAACGGCCACTTCCAGCGCGAATTTCTCGGCATAGAGTTCGGGCACAGCTGCCGCGTCTGTGATCGGTGCTGGTTTGACGTGAACCTCTCCAGGTGAGATCGGAGCGGAACTTTAAGCAGACGAGCTCTGCCTTGCAAGTTCCTAGCGAAGCTTTCCCCGATGCTATATATATATATATATATATATATATATATATATATATAACACCACTTCACGTGCGCACCTCGACGGGTCAGAGAAGTTCAAAGGAACTGCTGCAACACAGGCGCGCCAGCTGTTGCGTGAGGGGACAGGGCATCGACGTGACGTCATGTCACCATGACACTCGGAAGTCTCTGTTATACGCACGTTTCTTGCCCGTGCAAGCTCTCACCTGCATTCTAATTTCGCCTAGGTAATCGCTATGCAAAAATTAGTGCATGAAAACAGAAGAAATTCGAAAAAAAAAACACTTTGGCGGTAGTATCTTTCGAACAAGTGACCGTTCGCGCAGAATCCAAATGTCTTACCCAATGGTCTAAACCAGCGCCTCCTTGATAGCAGGCCTGTGCACTCTGCCTTATGACATCGCGCTACTCGGGTCGAAATTTCCACTGCCAAGCCCGGCATGGCAATGTGGTGGCGTCAAAATTCACCGTGGTTTATTCGAGAGCGTCACCATTAGATTGTATGGCAGTTGTGCGAGGTAGCACGACGTCGCGGATCGATGTGCAACGGAAATACGCTATCAAGGAGGCATTGGCCAAACATCTCAATGTGCTCGCTTGCCCTCGAGGAGTTCAGCACTCGAAGAACTGCTCGCAAGCGCTCAATTCAACAATTATTGTTTCGCATTCGCAACTCATAAGTGCTTAAGTGCCCTCGTATCTTTTAGAGTGCAGCTCAGCAAAAGCTTTTATAACTGAGCATATGTCTATATTTACTTAGCATATATTTTACTTTACAAAAAAAATATATAGAACTACAGACCTCGCACTCCAACCACTAAAATGTTATCGCAGCTGACGTCAATTTATAGATAGATAGATAGATAGATAGATAGATAGATAGATAGATAGATAGATAGATAGATAGATAGATAGATAGATAGATAGATAGATAGATAGATAGATAGATAGATAGATAGATAGATAGATAGATAGATAGATAGATAGATAGATAGATAGATAGATAGATAGATAGATAGATAGATAGATAGATAGATAGATAGATAGATAGATAGATAGATAGATAGATAGATAGATAGATAGATAGATAGATAGATAGATAGATAGATAGATAGATAGATAGATAGATAGATAGATAGATAGATAGATAGATAGATAGATAGATAGATAGATAGATAGATAGATAGATAGATAGATAGATAGATAGATAGATAGATAGATAGATAGATAGATAGATAGATGGATAGATAGATAATGCTTTTCAGTGCATTGGCGCGGATTATAACAAAAGGACAAATAGTGAAACATAACCAATTTCTTCAAATTTAAATCTGCAATACTTACCATTCCGATTTCTTCGGTCTCTTTTCTTACGCTGGTTGAGCTCATACGAACGTTGGTAAACTTGTGAGAGCGTCGGCTCTGCAAAAAAAAAGATATACATATTTGCTTCGCTGCACTGTAAGTTGGAAATTATTGAGTCGTATTGAAGCTGTGGTTAAACAAAGGAAAAGTAATGGCATAACAACTAGTCATGTGCTTGCCAGCTGCTGTTATCATGTGCGGGTGATAGACATTAAAGCGTATTGACTTTCCTATACGCAGAGAGAACATCAGACATATTTATTAAGCAACAGGTGCTATATACGTATACCAGTACGAAACGGGACACATATTACACCGGGAAATGGACTAGTCGACGAGAATTTCGTACCATGCTAAAAGGGAGTCGGTTGTTTCAACGTCACTGCCTTGATGGAGTCTGATGTAGCATCGCTATGTTTTACATTCCCCAACTATTTTTCGCAATAGTGACGGTTACAACTCAAACCAGTGAGGAAAATATTTTAAATAACGTGTGTGCCAGGAGATCTTGAAGCCGCCTTTGCACTTTTAACAGGGAGCAGTTTAAGCTTTTCTTTTGCCGTGGAGCGTTACCAGAAAATTCAGCCTAGCTGTGCACCGCCTCGCGTTGCCTAGCAACCAGCTGCGAGAGTCACGTAACCTCCTCACACCCCACGCGCGTAGGGCGGAGTTGTGATGTCACAGGCTAGTAAAAGCTCGAGCCCGCGTGGTGGCACACCTCTCGCCTCATGTACTCCCTGCGTACGTGCTGCTGCCATGGGAAGACCGAAGAAAGTCCGGACGCCCGAAGATGGAGCGGCTTACCATGAAGAGCGCCCTACTGCCAAGCGAGAAGCTATGCGTCCCGCCGAGCTGATCCGGAACTCCGCGCCGAAGCTGCGACTAAGAGGCGACGTCGAGTCGTGTATCTCGAGTTTCAGTTTAGGGAACACGAGAGTTGTCGCCCAAACGCTTGACGTCGCCGAAAAGCGATCCCAGCCTGCGACTGCTCCAAAACTTCCAGCGTCAAGCCTGCCGCAGCTCAGCAGGACTACGATCGACGAAGTAGAGCCTATCCGGCCCATCGCGCCGAGGCGGCCGCCGACAAACGCCATCGCCGAGCCGAGGATCCCGAGTTATAGACCAGACACAAGGAACTCTGCCGACTGAATGCGCGGCGTCTCCGGGAATCGCTTTCGGGCCTGCGTGTCACCGAGAACTTTTAACCCCAAGCCCGCAAATCCGTGGGAGGTGCGAACGGCCACTTCCAGCGCGAATTTCTCGGCATAGAGTTCGGGCACAGCTGCCGCGTCTGTGATCGGTGCTGGTTTGACGTGAACCTCTCCAGGTGAGATCGGAGCGGAACTTTAAGCAGACGAGCTCTGCCTTGCAAGTTCCTAGCGAAGCTTTCCCCGATGCTATATATATATATATATAAATATATATATATATATATATATATATATATATATATATATATATATATATATATATATATATATATATATACATATATATATATACATACCTGCATTTCAAAGATGTCGGGCCGATATCGACTCCGTGTCGATCATAAATCTGTGATTCTTCTCAATACGTGTCCTTTAGCAGGCAAGAGAACCAAATGATGGCAATTTATAACCTGTTCTCATGCTCTCGCATAGCTTCCCCACTCCCCAATATTGTATTATAACTACAGGGCGAGAACGTTTAAAGGAACTCTGCAGTGATCATGAGAGCTACGGTGAACACTTCTTGCAGTAAACAGGCTACCCTGCCAAGGAGCATTAAAAGTGATATTTCCTCAACACAAACCAAAGGGTAGCAAGGCACACTAAGGATAATCCAAGCCCTAATATCAGGCCGTGTCACCTGCGGAACCTGACACTCAAGCCGCCTGAAATCATGAAGCTGAATGTTGTCATTCGAAAGGCAATCAACGTAGGCTTGACCCTCCCGCCCATTGCATTAACGGAGATATTCCTCAACCTCGGCGTCCACAATACGTGGGAAGCGCTTGCCGACCCTCTTAAAATCGGCACACTAGAGCGGCTCAAGCTCACTGCCACCGGACGTGCATACAGTTTCGCGCTACCCCAACTACAGTGAAAGCTACACTGCCTACACAGACCAGAAAGCAAGAATCCCACCCGTCCTGCAGTACAGTATCAGCTTTGCAGGCATACCGCGCCATATGCATCCAACTTACGACAAGGAGTGTCGGTGAAGCAGAATCCGCGCACATAGCAAGAAACACGCGAGAGACCCTGATTCGAGGCGCACCAGTGCTGCCCGGTATATAAAACGAAACTCCTTTGCCTTAAGCGTCGTGGGTCACCAAGACAGAGAACTCGCAGCTTTCACCATCCAAGCAAGAGCCTCCGAGACTGCAGCGGAAACATCAATCCCTCTGGCGATAACAATCTGCCCGGAAGTGGCAGTAATGCTCACTGAGTCCCAATCAGCAGCTTGCAGCTGCCAAAAAGGACGCATATGCCAACCGACACCATGCCGGCCAACAACGTCAGTGACATCGCCCTAGAGCACTTTGAGCTTCTGCAACACCACCGACTCAGCACAAGAATGTGCCCTTTACCACACGAGAATTTGAGCAAAGAGGAAAAAGTCATCTTCCGCAGCTTACAGACGAACTTCTACGTACAGGGAATAATCATGAACACATTCTATCCTAGCAATACTTGCACACGTGCACCCACTGCGACGTCCCAGAAACCCTTCATCACATGGCCTAGGATTCCCCCCCGCGTGACACATCCACAGACCCCACACCACAAGCTCCACAATATGACTCCAAAGAAGGACGCCCCATAGAAGCACAAGAATAGCACCCCAACTCACCGCAGATCAATACCACCACAGAAAATTGGGGGGCCAAGCTTTCCTCTGACGACCTGTATAGCCAACGCAGCGTTTTTACCCGGGCTAAGAGGCATCGCTAACCAGAGTGTTCCTGGATGAAGGAATCCTCCCACATAGGGTGGACTTGGCCCGGACTAGGATTACCGTTTCACAAAATAAAAGCTAATTTCTCTCTCTCCTCATTAACGTTCGAGACGGATTGCTGCGCCTTTCAATCGCGTTCAAGTCGCGTTTCAATCTCAATGCTTAAAGCTTTGTAAAGAACTTGATGGGTGATAAACATTTTTGGAGTTAAAATATGTGGACATAAGATTGGTTAAACCACCCGTTCAAATTCTGCATCAATAAAATGATGACTAACATACAGAAAAACAATTCGCTTACCGAAGTCGTTATAGGTACCCTGTATCTCTTGTACTTTGTAGATCTTATGCGGCATCTTATCTTGTAACGAACGTTCGTCTTGTGGTAGAGGCTTTATTCTCAGTTCGTGGTTGATAATACCTTCCTGGTAGAATAGGAGGAAATATAACTCATTCACAGGCAAAAACACACAAACCGATATCTTATATATTTGGCTTTTCAAAGTGCACGAAAACAAAATATCTGCTTATGCTAAAGTTTTACAGCGGAGCTGTTAGTCTCTAGTTTGCTGAAAGTTTTCGTGTCCGCGTGTGCGGGGCTCACACAAAAATGGGAGCAATCCCGGACACAGTTAAACTAGCGCTTAGCGGAGGACCTAGAGGAATGAGCATGTAGACCGCACTTCCACACACCAACATGGGAGCGTAACATACGCCGCTTGTCTGGTCGTCGCCTAACGTCGGTCGTGCTTGTCCAAAGCTGGCAACAGTTTCGCTGTACATCCAGTTTCCCAGAGTGGAATGGCGGCTCAATATTTTTAAAAGACAGTGATGCGCAATATAGTTATACATCTTAAGCCTGCCTCTTAAGTGACGTGCACGTCGTAACCTTGGTTACGAATGGTGGTTCTACACTAAAAGTCTCGTAGCGTTCCATGTGCATCGCAAGACTGGCTGAACGGGCTCAAGAAAGATACGAAGGCAAAGAAACAGGTATCGATGCACTGTTACGAGTCAAGTCAAACCTTGCCCGGGCCATCTTAATTTATAATGGCCACAAAGGACGTCATTCAAGAAATACACACTTGGTTAGCTTTTTAGTCGCCCTGACTCTCAGGAATGCCAAGAAGAATTTACGGCGCAAGGTGACACACGGGAAAGGTGAAGGCTTTTGAAGTAAATCCGTTCACACTGTGATGAAGGACCCCTTACGGAACAGTGTTTCCCCAGTGACAACCCACATAGCACGTTTTCCTTTTCATGCTATCAGTAAGCAGCAGAGCAAAGCGCAAGAAAATTCTGCATCTCGTGAATGCGAAACAACAAGGAAAGCATAACGCATAAGAAAAGAAAGTGTAAAGCTTGAAATGCTTTGCAGCCTTATAATTCGCACATTTGGTAATATCAGTGTTACTAGCAGTGAGTCCAAAATGTCTGCCAGATGTGGATAAGCATTTCATGTTGCTTTCTCTGGCCACTGGACGAAAAGCTGATCGTGGGTGTTTGCTTCCAGGGCCAGATTAGATAGTTCCATGCAATAGGGCAGAGAGCGAGGACGCTACACCTATGAAAAACACGCGGACGAAGCTGCCCGAGGCCAGTATGGCGGTGTGACAGTGGCGAGATCAACTTGGGGGCCAGTTGCATGCGTTCAAGTGTATGGCTCTAATAACAGTCGTTTGCTGCAAGGCAAATTGTGGGTACACTAGTGGTAGTAAAATATTTATAGCAATAAAACTACCACCAAGAAAATGAAGTGTTCCGGCAACTTTTCTGTTGCTGATGGGCTGCGGATGAGGTTTCCCTTTTAGAAGCCATCTGCCCTTCTACTTTCACGTTACTCTCGGGAACGCGAAGAACGATTTACGCCGAAATGTTATGCACCGGGCACACGGGAGAACTAAAATCGTTTGAAGTGAACCCTGATGGGGATGATGCCGTTGCACCGGTAAACGCTTAGCCATCTCCATTTCCGTAAAGGACACTTACCAGTAAGGAAAAGCTCTTTTGTCGCGTGCCCCCTCGTGTCAAATACCTTTCCAGTAAGCGGCCCTTACTTCAAAGGGCTGTGGAGTGCTCGTGTGTAAAGAGTATCAGATGCACCACCTGCTGTCCATAGACCGTGAATTTTAGACGAAGGTCGCTCTGACAATACTACTGTCCCTTGTAGAAGGAGCAGATTGCGTCGTGCAAGGTGGGGCAATGTTGTTGCGAAATCAAGTTTTAGAGACACGTGATACGTGCTCGCATCATCGGTGCCAATGCCGGCGTCATGCAGTCAGGCAAGTCATGAAAACACGAGCTGCTCGCGGAGCCTACCTTTCCCGAGCATATCACTGGGTGCATGTGTGGCCGGCGAGCTGCAGGTTTTAAGTCACGTGATTGCTGCGCGCGCAGGAGTAGCATACTGTGCGGACAGCAAGGGGCCAGACGAAAATAAATTGGCTTCGATGAGCGCTCTGCTGGATTTCTCATGCGCTGCTACATTTTGGAGGCGCGAAACAGCGACAAGTAGCGTCAGCGCAGCCCATTTTACATCTATGCATGTTCCTCGTGGCCGACCCCCGAATACTCTTCACATAACGTAAGTGTTGTTACCGGGAGTGATCGCGGTCGTCGGGTGGACTATCTTCTCGTGTGTTAGGACGTGTGAGGTGGTGCGTACTCAGAAAGCGAATGTTTGCTGAAACTTGCACTGCGTGTAGAACTACGAGCCTTATTTCGTGCTATATTGATGTGTCCTTCGGGCAAAACGCTGCCTTGAACTATGATACTACTGTACGAGACGGACATACCAGCGGACTCACACCCTAAAATATTTCAAACGAGCGAGGTATAAGTTCGTACTTTCAGTCCTCAGTAAATACACAGAAAAGCGACAGTACCCGTTACCGCATGAATTCCACAGGTAACGAAGCCAAAGATAGCATTAGGAAAATTAATTGTAACATTATTTGAAGTATGCAAATCACAACCCAAATGGAAGTTAGAAACGAAGAAAAAAAAGCCTTTCCCGTAGTGGGAGCTCAACTCCCAACCTAGGTTGAAATGTCACTGAGATTTTCTCTAGTAACGTCAGGAGAGCCATATCGAATATTGCGCGCCTATAGTATAGGACGACGCCACACACTAGAGGCTTTAGGTATATGCTACCCAATATGTTACCGATATTTGTTATGGAATATGGGAGCAGTGCATTACCAATATTTTCCAGCGAGTATAGCCAGACTAGTTGCATAAGGAAGGACTTACGACTTGCGCCACGCCTTCCCTCTGGCGTAAGACGAGAGAGGATTGATGGTGCACGTCCTGGTACAGGACCTCTTGAATAGCTGAAGTGTCAACCTGCGTATACACGTCATTTTTGGAGTTGGCTATCAGTTGAAGAATCTATGATTCTTCATTTGATGCTTCTGTGGCATTCTGTGCGAAAAATTGTACTATTGCTTTATAGCTCCACAGAAAAATTTTTATTTAGCTTAAGTAGTACTGTACGAATGGTTACGATCTGCTGCTTCACCCCAATCCTAACTTGTGCACAAAAAACGCCTACTTTTTCATACAAATAAATGGGCGATTCTCATAGTAAATTTAGGAAGAGTTCTAGAAATTTTTTTTCGCCACAAAATAACTCAGGTAAGTTTACTAAACTAATTTAAGATGCACTTTCGGAATGAAAGATATTTTCCACATAACATGCAGAAGAATCACTGTTTCGGTGTATAATGCAGTTCATTTGGAAGGAACAATCAAGACAAGAGACTAAATTATGATAATGGCACAAATTCTTGTGCAGGAAACACAAATTAGTAAAACATTCCTCGCAGCAAAGTCGGTTCACGGGAGTACGCTGGCCCACACTTTTTACGGCCCTTGCAAACCTTCAAAATACTTTATGCTTTTCTGGGCTATTGGGGTGCAAAATGACGAAAAGAAGCGCAAAAAATGACAAAAAAGAAGGGCTTCAGTACAAAGCACTACACTAGAAAAAATATCGTAGTGCGAAATAATGTAAATTTTCCACGCCTACATCTACAGCTCTCTGTCTTTCCGCCTTCGATTTTTCCGCCTTTCCAGCACTACATTCCACAACATTCAAAGTACTTGCTCCAGATTATCACCTAGTAATTTTCCAAATGATGTACAATATACTGCAAGCGCTCTGCTTATCATCATGAGACGTTTGACGATCGCACGACATGTATATACGTTTTAAGAGCCCGCACTATATTCTAGGGGGTCTGCAATCTCGCGTGCAGTATAAGAGCTCTGGTGCAAGCAACACAGTCTCGTCTACAACCACAACACGTTCTACTACAAGATCGAGGAGCTTGGGCTATCTAAGATCTTGTCCGCAAGAAACAGAAGTATATCTATTATGTTAAGAGCAAACTTTAGCTCAGGCCCAACTCCGACGCGGCCTATTCAAATATATGTAAAATTCAGAAATCCTTTTATAAGATAACCACTGGACCAAGTTTAATGAGGTTTGTTGCATTTGAGAGAGAAATTTAAATCGTACTGACTGTTGGAAGCGGTATTTCGATTTAATGCCTAGAATTTGTTTAAACGTTTTTTTCATAATTCGAAAGTTCGAAAGACATAGAAGCACGAAGTTTACAACTAAATAACTCTGCAACAAGAATAAATATCGCGGTTCTGTAAGCGGCATCCACTCGATCATTGAAAGCGGACAAATTTGATTTATCATATTGTGTCTTACGTGAATTTCTTACGTTGTTTACAACGGTTCTGCAAAAGCTGTATTTCGATATTACAATTTTTTTTCAGATTCATGTGTAACATATCAATTTTGTCCGCTTTAGATGTACTATTACATGTAATTCACAGATTTGTGATATAAATTTTCATTGCGGAGTTACAGAGCTGTAAACTTGATAATTTCGTTTAATGAAAATCTGCGATTTTCGCGAATTTTTAATGAAAAATTGACGACCTAAATCGAAAATTCGAAAAGAGCAGTCACTACATTTTAGGTTTTTCTTTTAAATGCAACAAAGCTAGTCAAATTTGGTGCAGTGGTTGCCTACACATGTGTTAGTAAATCTAAAGGGCCCCTAAAAAATTCACCGATGATTACGATACACCTTAATGCGAAATTCGAGCGTGCGTGTTTTCATTTAGGAATATATTGACTGGCGTCGACAATCTGTCACGTGCGGCACATTGCGAGTGCGGCAAACCGCAGTACAATTGCGCTATATACCAAAGATAATTATCTCTTCTGTATAAATAAAAGTTCGCTTGGATTACTAGCAATCGCTTGTTTTCGGCATTTGGCCTTCAGAATAAAAGCACTTCGTATTCAAATGTTAGTTATTTTTTGTTCGCATTTGTTCGACCATCTACAATATCATTACATATACCAAGAACACTACAATGCCTCAACATACCTGAAACAATGTTCGTAAAACAGACTGCCTGTGGGCAAGATAAAGAGCTAAAATTTTACTGTTACGCTAAATAAGACTTTGTTTACAGGAGCAGTTTAGAATATGTCATAGGCTGGAAAGATAGTTGCTGATGTTGCCGTTCATCCGAGAGACCGTCATCGCGCTGTTTTCAACTTCTTTCTTCGCAGCCCTGAATATATTTAAGATTGTGGCTTAGCTTAGATATCAATGCATGTCAGACGGCCGTATGTGCAAGCATAATGTGGATCGATTGGCGTATTGCTTGGTCACAAAGCATGGTATATTTCAGCGCCCACACTTGCTCTTTCTATATGATCGAGTGAAATTATAGGATCAACTAATAGAATTTCTAATAGACTAATAACTAATAGAAGATATATTCGGGACATTCTGAATACGAAAGCTGTTCAGTCTTTTTCAGAACGCTTGTTTTCCACTTGTAAGCGTGGACCAACTCGTCATTCTTGTGCTGACAGCGATAACGAAAACGCTCTTTCCGCTGCATTAAATTTTTAAATGTACTCATTGCACATTATGCTAAACCCGGTACTAAACGCGTCCTTGTCGTCGCAAAGTTTGCAATTACGCAGGAGTGCAGGCGTCAGTGAGTTCTGAAAAGTTGGCGAGAAGACCGTGAAATTTCTCTTTTTGGCAATAACACGCAGATGTTCCCCGTGTATTATATTTGGGGCCGTGTCCACACTAAAAAACGGGGAATCTATGGCACAGCTGGCTAATCGCGAAGGTCGTTTAAGTTATCTAGGTATCTAGTTTGCCGCAACCCTAAAGCTTGCTTACCGTGTCCAACAGTTGTCCCTCGTGACTGCTCGTAACAAGCAGTAGTTTATCAGCAAGCACCGAGCTCTTTTCAAGATTCAGAGTTAGATTGTCGCTGAGGCGTAGAACCAAATTTTTGTCTTTTGTTCTCTCTTGCAGAATAGTTGGATACACATAGAAGTCTTGTTCTGCCGAAGAAAGGTAATGAACAACACGCACCATCAAAATATACCATCAATATACCTGTATTACTACCAAATCGCTTTGATATAAAGTTTGTAAACAGGGATGAAGTGCCTCAGACAGGCTGGCCAACGTTTCGATAGGAGGACCTATCTTCGTCAAAGGTCCTCCTATCGAAACGTTGGCCAGCCTGTCTGAGGCACTTCATCCCTGTTCACAAACTTTATATCACAGTGTGCCATTCCATCTGTCAGCCCCTTTCTTGTTTTTGGACTACCAAATCGCTTAGTCATCTTGCATTGCAACAGCAGTTGTACAGATACTCTTGGTCAATTTGCACAGACGTCGTCGGGGTTGACGTCAACGCTGCCACGAGCTTCCGTATAACGTCCAAGTGCTATAAGATCACGGTCACCGTAAGCTGTAGATGGGAAAGCATGCGAGCGTGAGCGGAGATTAATGGTGGCTTGGTCTTCTCACGCGTGCCTGGGTGGGCGAGCGGAGAGATACGCTCGTGCTAGGAGGGGCGCAGGTTGGCTTGACGAGAGCTTTTTCTTTTTCTCGCATTTGTCCGAGCGCCGTGCGCCCGAGTGAGTTGCGAGAGAGACATCTGAGAACTGTTGTTGAATTTTTCGGGACCTGGGGACTTTTTGCTGTGGTCTTTTGCTTCTAATGTGCATTAGCCTACGAACCACTGAGGCCGGCTCGCTTTGCTTCCATGTAAGCGTTGCCTAACGCACCGTCCAAAAGGCATCATAGTGACTGATACAGAGTCTGTAGTGCCGAAATGGCTTGTGTTTGTCTTTAGTGGCTGGTCCGTGTCAACTTGGCTCACGTTGCAAAACTCTGCGGCTTCGCAGTGCGTCATTGGTGCTCCGGCAGTCCAGCACTGGCAGTGCCTTGGTCGACGGCGGCAGGAGGAGTACGTGTCACATGGAGACGCTACGCGTATGCGCCGCACTGCTATGTACAAGAGTTTAAGCATAATCTGAAAAGGAATGTCTTACTGGAAAATGAAATCGCAGTGGCAACACGTCGTTATTCATTGGTCCGTGGCAGTAAAGCGGCACCTAAACCCAGGTCGCTTCGATCCCCTTAGCAGAAACCCTCCGTGTTAACCGTGGTGGTGAGTGAACAACTGATGCAGTACTCAAAGAAGGAAATCATATATTAATGCAAATAAAAGTGTATATCAAAAACGCCATTCGAACCTTCCAGTCAGTGCACAACGCTTTGACGCGGCACCACGATATGTGAACATATGGCTAGCTCATTTCGAAGTATCTATTTGACGTCATGCCGTGCAGCTTTGCTCGCGAAAAGCGGAGCAAAACATGCTTTACTCCGTGGTACAGCATAACCTAGAGGAAGGCAGATTCCGAGAAGCGGAAGTTGCCCCGTTTGTCTCGCGACGCCCGCACACGCGCGATCCTCGGACAAGTACGAGAAAACAGAAAGTGTCCAGGTTTCCGTGCGTCTGCTCTTCTGCTCCGGCCTCCGCATGGAACGGCTGAGCGCCACATCCTCGGAGTAATCTGTGGTGGGTGCAATGCAAGATGGTAGAAAGCTTCGTGTGTGTTGTGTTCTCGCCCCTACGTCACCTTGAAGGGAGATGCCGCAGGTGAATTAACTCGCCGCTGCTACCGCTCTTCATGACGCCGTCGTTGTGACGGCGAGTGACCTCAGTCATCGAGTGACAGGTGTCAATGCTATCCAGTACCTGCAAACTTGTTGATTTCTTTAGTAAAGGAATTTTTTACAGCTGTTTACGCGGCAGGCAAGACCATTAACCTTAACTTCGTGTAGCTGTCTAATAAGCGTCTATCGCAATCAATGCATGTCCTATAGGACATAATTGCGGCTTACTTCTCTAACAGGCTCGTCTGTTGAAGGAAAGAAGGGAAGTTCACCAAATTTAGGAAGGTATGCAGTGTACATTCACTCAGAAGAGCTTAGGAACATTTCAGAGAGGGATTATGCCAGATCCGCCATACAGGACGGGTTGTTAGAATTTAGAAGCAGCAGCCGGACCTTCCGGGGCATGTTGGTACGTGACGAGGCAATGTGTCAGCACACGGGAATTTATGCTGGAAATTTCTAGAAGAATATTCTGTCCATGTAGGTTGACCTAATATTCGCCTTTAGTTCCAGCTTAAAGTGCACGGCTTTCTTTCCGGATCAGCTCAGCGACGTCGTCATTCGGGCACTCAGTGCGCCTACTATAGATCAGTCTGTGAGAATTTCACTGAATGAAATGATATGTGCGATATGTGTGCGATATGTGCGAAATTGTGATTGACGATTGGTCGGTGAGAATGAATTGAGATTTCATTTTGCAGTGACAGGGATAGCGACAAAACTACCACGTCTTTCAGAAGCTTACTCAACAGCTTTGGTCTCATTGACCTCGTGCTAAAGGATTGGGAAGGGCAAAGCTTTGATGTGGACTTCGTGCATTTCGAATTACTTCGGATAATGCGTGAATACTGTGTTCGCGGGGTTCCCTTTGGTGATGACAGTTTTGTATATATTTTTGTTCGAGAAAAAGAGTTCAGCTACAAAATGTGCAAATTTCAGTTACCTTTTTTATGATTCCTGACGTTCTTGACAACGCTTTAGGAAACAGCCGCAAAAACAAGCAACAAGGACGAGAAAGTGTGGGCAAGAAAGGTGCATTTCAGGTTAGAGATGCGAATGAGATTAGCAAATAATGTGAACAATGTAATAAACGCAGCCAAATATCACCCTTATGGGGCCAACTAAAACCGGCAGATGCATTTTTGTGGGTGAACGTAACACCGTGCTTATCAAACTCATCGAAACACAGAACCGATGCCAGAACAGCAGCTGCCATGAATGAGCATGACATACCAAATTTACCCTGTTGGCGCAGTGTGCAGCAAGAGCAGTTTAACATTTTAAAAATAGAAAAAAAAGACTGCCATTACTCCTGCCACATACTTTAAGTTATGGGAGAGACCATTTACGAGGACTATCCGTGGACATTCTTGTAGACTGCGCAGGGCTTAACTGCTTTTTATGCATTCTCTTCTTTAGTGGAATTTATTTTGAGGTAGCAACCGTCACTCCCTTTTATTCATGACGAGCGGCGCCCCGTATAAACAGTCCATTTATTCGTAATGTGGCACTGGACAATGTACAACCGAATATGCTAAGCAAGGTTTTGTAATACCTGTTGGTCGTAGCTTTTAGTCGGGTGTCGCAAACTGCGTAGTTACTCATCACTGCATACACTTTTCTTGGCTACACTGCTCATATTTTAAAATAACGTTATTCGTTGCGAATGACTGTAAAAACGCTACAGATGGGTATTCACAACCTTTCTCGATATTCGCAGTGAATAACGTTGTTTGAAGATGCGACCAATGTGGGGCTAAGGAACGTTTGTGCAATGATGAGTAACATGCCCAGTTTCCATTACGTTAAAGAAGAGGCAATAAATGAAATAAAGAGATTTAAGCATTTAAGCGCATGTTTGTATGACTCAACAAGTTTAACCTCCCTACGGCGCCACGGGCCGCGCTTCAAGAAAAATTGCAATTAAGTTTAACGAACCCTGCGGGTAGTTCCTGGCAATAACAACTCCAACCAATGCTTAACTGCATGCACATTTCATTGAGTTTTACATAACAGTACCTCGACTAGGGTGGGAAATGCAAGGAACGTGAAACATTTACCAGCAAAAGTTGATTGGAAAAGTGAAAGCAAAGACAATGTTACAAGCATGTATGGCTTGCCCATGTTCATAGAAAGCGCGATGTAGAATGCTTGTGTTCACTTTTTTGAAATGCGCAGCGACACGTATTTCTACGATATATAGTGGACCCCAAAAAACTCACAATGTTCGCACCTCAATGCGTCCTGGTTCATAATGTTAAAGCACCGGAAAGTTCATCCTGCCACCGATGACGGCAACTGAAACTGAAGGCTTATTGTGTTTGTACCACCTTATGTGAACGCTCAACAGTAAAAATATAGACCTTGGCTCCGCTTACAGCAGTAAGCTATTGTAAAGAAACACCACAAAGTTCATCCTGATCTTCGGATTGTGCAGCCCAGACGTAACGACCACAAAAAGAAGTGCAAGTCGACACACAAAGCCAACGAGCCAAAATTTCCGCTATCTTGACGTTCATCCTCACATTGCGAAATCGGAGTGAAACTCGAAGCTTATTATGCTTAAACCAAGTCATTTGAACAATGAGCGCTAAAAATGTGCAGTTGGTGCCCTGACGGCGGTCGCCTATCCTGATTGCATCAAGTGTCTCGCAGGACACCATAAGCGCGAGTCTTATGCAAATGTCAAATTCATTCTTGAGCACTCAGTCTCAAGGAAATGAGGCTCATCTTTAGTTGGATGCTTGGAGGTCGATATTGCAAATGTATACTACTTTCTAATTATATAACATCCGAATTGGCATAATTAACTTTACCTTTTATTTCAGAGTTAAGTTACACAAGCGGTCGTTTCTAATACGTGAAATAAGTGCGATCGAACCAACATAAGCCTCGCCAATGCATTGAGACGGAGAGCAAGACACCGCCTTGCTGTATAGGATAGTACATTTTATATTTTTAATAAAATATATCCTATACAGTGACGTAAAGAAGGTTGACATTCAGAGAGAATCCTAGCAGTGTGGCTTGTCCAATACAAAAGCATGAACAAGAATTCAGGCATAACCACGTATTTTGAGATTTGTCTATCAATGCTAATACAACGAGCATCGAAGTGGTGGTGGATGTCTTATTTGATGATAGAGCGATGCTTTATTTAAAGGTTAGCTAAACATTCCTTTAATGTTATGTAATTATAAACTCGTGGATATTGTAAGAATGCTGAGAGGTGCATGATTCATATGATATTACACAAGTGATGAAGACGCACGTGATTGGCGAAGAAAAGAAAATGAATTCAGTTCAGAACGCCGGTAACACGGATGTCATTTTTAAATTAGGACATATATATATATATATATATATATATATATATATATATATATATATATATATATATATATATATATATATATATATATGTGTTGGGTGTCCGTAGTCAAGTTGGTCGATGATTTTCAAGAACCCAAGAGCACTAAAGAAATTGTACCGACTGCATGGTAGCCGTAGTCATATGTACTTACACCCAGTATGTGTTTTTTTTTTCATCACAAAGTACTAGTAGATAAATACTTCTAATTAGTGCACTTTTAAATTATTGCTTGAATTGCAAACATATAAATTACAAAGTTGTAGGGCACCTCAAATAACTTCCAAATGAAGCATTTGTTTCGTGATCAGCTGTGCCTCGTTGGTTTTTCCGAGTAAAAACAAAAGCGCGCGAAACATCCAAAATACGAAATACGCGCTCGCGCACCACTACACAAGCACTTCCAAGCTAATAGCCATGGATACACGGCTTTAATAGCAGCGGCAGCTCGATACAGGGCTTGACCGGTGCCCCATCATGAGAACACGCCACTGACGCACTGCATGACAGAGCCATATGGGGGGGGGGATGTCATCGGATGTCATCAGACATCCGCTGTTACGGATGTCTTTAGGTCATGAAGCAACTAGCTCAGCAACAAGTTTTGTAAAAGTGGATAAATTTATGTTCAAGGTAATGTGCTGGACGTTTTTGCCATTTATGAAAAATAAGCATCATGCAACCCTGTCAAGCAGACAGTTAACGAACTGCGTGCAGACGTATAGCCGCATCCACACTGCATGTGCTGTGATGTGCCGCGTGTGGCAATGACAATGATAACCTTCCTGAAGGTTATGAACAATGGCGCAGAAAAGCACCTCAAGCAAACAGGTCTCTCTCTGTTATCTGTGTACTACGCAGTTATAGCCCCACAACTGAATTTTAACTGAATTTTAACTGAACTACTGAAAATTTAACATTTCAGCCACGATGCCATGTGCCATCTCGAAGATTATGAACAATGGTGCGCAGTAACAATGCCTCAAGCAAACACGTCTCACTCTGTGTCCTCTGCACTACTCAGTAGTCGACACACACTTCTATTAAACTGTAAGGTTTCAGTCATGATGCCGTGTTCCGTGTTAGGCAAGGACAGTGCTAACCTTCTCGAATATTATGAACAATCACCCGCCGTGGTTGCTCAGTGGCTATGGTGTTGGGCTGCTGAGCACGAGGTCGCGGGATCGAATCCCGGCCACGGCGGCCGCATTTCGATGGGGGCGAAATGCGAAAACACCCGTGTGCTTAGATTTAGGTGCACGTTAAAGAACCCCAGGTGGTCAAAATTTCCGGAGTCCTCCACTACGGCGTGCCTCATAATCAGAAAGTGGTTTTGGCACGTAAAACCCCAAATATTATTATTATTATGAACAATGGTGCACAAAAGCACCTCAAGCAAACACGTCTCGCTGTGTGGTCTGTGTGCTGTGTGGTCTGTGAGCCCCATAACTGAATTAAAGTTTAACATTTCAGCCACGACGCCATGTGCCGTCTCGAAGATTAAGAACAGTGGTGCGCAAGAACAATGCCTCAAGCAAACACGTCTCGCTCTGTGTTCTGCCTACTACGCGGACAAACAGCAGTTGTGGACGCAAGATAACTTTTACCATCAAATGACCACTCTCGTGTCGAACTAAATGCTGGAGAAATTAAACAAACGCCGTGAAAACCATCGCCAATTATCGCGAATCAAATCAACGAGCACATCAAGCTTACCTTACATTGATTATCGCAGTGCGTGGGATCTGCATAATTTATTTTTATGCTTACAGACATCAGAGATCAACAACAAATGTTAAATTGGCTGTTGCTATTGTTTACCCGATTTAACGAAGTGCCGCAATGTGCCTACACCGGCTCGTTTGTCATGTGGCAGTGGGAAGGCATACGCCATTGAACAGAAAGCACAAGGCATGTTTCAAATCACAGATATACAACTTGATAAGATAATACGGCCAGCTATCCATCCTACCGAGATGAGATGAAGGGTAGCGACAGTCTACAACACTATTTCCTTCCGGTGAAGGGAGCAAGCGAGTCAAAAATGGCTGCCTCTTTAGCCTGAAACAGACAGGTGGTGCTGCCATGGTGCAATCATGGCGTTGTTCTTTCTTCCTTCCGAAACAAATAGAGGTGGCAGACCTATATACAGGGTGTTTAAAGATGAGTAGGGCGAACCTTCGAAAAATCCACGTGTCAGTTACGAAAATGCGACCAACTTAGTATTCTAATTAGTTTTAACTCAAAAAACTCTTTAACCTCGTCATGATTGGACTATCCAGGACACCCTCTGCTATCGACGGTATCAGTCATACCATATACGCAGACGACGTTACCATCTGGTGTACGGGAGGTAGTGACGGACAGGTGGAGATGGCCCTGCAAGAGGCGATTGATGCTACTGAGAGATACCTTGAGTCCACGGGCCTTCGGTGCTCACCGCACAAGTCGGAACTGCTACTTTATCGACCCAAGCGAAGAGGCCCGAAACCAAAGGGGTGGAAACCACTCGCCGAATGCGACATAAAACTGCGCACAAACGACGGAGGATATATTCCGAAGGTGGATGCTATCCGGATTCTCGGCATGATGGTAGAGTCGAATGGTTCAAACAACCAGACAGTGCTGCGACTCACTAAGAAGACGGACAATGCCATCAGACTAATCAGAAGAGTGGCCAACCGGCAGCAAGGCCTCGGAGAAGATAACCTCGTGAGATTTGTACATGCGTTCGTAATGTGTCATTTCACTTACGTCGCGGCTATGCACAACTGGCAAAGATCGGAGCGGGATAAGCTCAACGCATTAATCAGGAAGGCAATCAAGAGAGCTCTCGGCCTCCCCATATACACTCACACGGAACGCTTACTTCAACTTGGCATGCATAACACGCTAGAGGAAATAGCGGAAGCACAGGAGAGGGCCCAGTTCGTCAGGCTATCTACCACACAAGCCGGAAGACACATCTTACAGGAGCTGGGCGTTCCCCCCACAGTAATCAAAACAAAATTCTGTAGCATCCATCGAGAGCAGCGGGACCGCATCCTTGTCGCCCCGATCCCACGAAACGTCCATCCAGAGCACAACGTGGGAAGACGTCGGACGCGCGCGAAGGCTCTCCTGGAAAAGGCTCGTGAACGGGCTTCGGAGAACAGTTTTGTAGACGCAGCGCGCTACGCCGACGGACAGGCCTTCGCTGTAGTTAGCGTAGATCATGAAAGGCAAATAAAAAACGCAATCCCGATTCGGACGACGTCCTCTGAGATCGCAGAGCAGGCTGCAATAGCGATGGCCTTATTGGACGACAAGAGGACATCAATCTACAGTGACTCCATATCAGCTGTTAGGGCATTTGCCAAAGGAACCATATCCGAGCTGGCCCTAAGGATACTAGGAAGCAAGGAGATCAAGCCACACACATTGATCTGGTTTCCAGCCCACATGGGACAGATCGAGGGTGCCCCGCCCAACCTCAACGAGTCGGCACACGGAGCTGCGCGAGGGATCACCAACCGCGTAGCTACCGGGCAGCGTGACGCTGGGGCTACTGACAATCAGGACTCTCCTTCCTCCTACACCGAAATTACTAAGCACTTTTATTTGGCTCGGAGGATCTACGCCCTCCCACATTGCAAACTCAATAGACCTCAAGCTTTGACACTAAGGATGCTACAGACGAGGGCTTACCCAAACACCCTACTTCTTCACAAGGTGTACCCCGAAATTCAGACAACAAATGCATGTGCACTATGCAATGATTTAGCGAATTTACCTCACATGCTCTGGCGATGTCCCACGTTACACAGCGATGAAAACAACACTTCTTCACGTTGGGATGCGGTCCTACACAGCCCCAGCCTCGAAGAACAGTTATGGGCTGTCCAATGGGCCCGCGACGCGGCGGAGAGACTCGGCCTCTCTGTCCCGACGTGGGAGCGGCCCGCTGCGCGCTAGTGCGCGCCCTAGAGGACCCTAATAAAGTTTTTCATCCATGCATCCATTAGATAATAAATTACCAGTAATTGATCAACCTTTTTAAAACATTCAATCAAACGCCAAATCTCCGTTGTAAAAGTTGAAGATACGTGTTGAGAAATATCCAAACAATTTTTCCCATGATAATAGCTGCTGTGGAGATTTAATCATGCGAAAACATTGTATGCCCCATCTCGCGTAAATTTGGTGGCAGCGGGACCAGTACATGCCATTAAAGATCGCCGACAGCGCAGAGAGTAAAAATGTGGGGACTTCTCGCACTGTGGCAATCGATGTAAGCGAAGCTTTGTACGCTGTTTGCTTTGACTGACGATGATTAGCGGTGATGTTGCCGACTAATGTGTAATTTCTTCGGTGTTGTGTCCAATGCGAAAATGATGGGTTGATATTAAACGTTGCCTTGCGTGCACCATTGTTCTTTGTCCACGGAACACAAAAGGAGACGCGTTTGCTTGAGGTGTTGTGCGTCATTGTTCGCAATCTCTAAGAGGGTTGAGCATTATCGTTGCCTCGCAGGGCACATCGCATCGTTGCAGAGGTGCTTAACTAAGTTATGGGGCTGCACGTAATTGAATTCGTTATTATAATTGTATGTATGCATTCTACACATATAGACATTCTGCAACACGTTTCGCTGCGTTGTGAAGACGCTAATGTTTCGCGCGACTCTTCTTTCGGATCTGGGTGTCCTCAACGCTGAGTTCACACTTTGGAACAATTTCACTCGTACGGGTTTATGAGCTCCTTCTGCATGTGTTGGTAAGACGTTGTTGAGACCCCGGAGCTACTGTATATGGTTCCCGCAGGGATCCAAGGTTGGTCTTCGCTTTTCCACGTGCTGCTCTCTTGGCATTCGCCAAGCGCAGTCACGTGGAACTGCAAATTGCTGCCGTGAAGCCGACCTACCACGACGCCGTTCCTCCTTTTGGTCTCAATTCCAGTGCCATCGCCTTGAGCACTGTGCATTTTGTTGTATCCGATACAGGCGGCAGCGTTTGCGCGAATGCATTAATTTTCTGTCCGCAGCTCTATACGTGTTCTCATTTGCGATATAACGGCTGGCACGGGGAAAACAATGACTATGGAATCAAGCGCGAACGAGACCCAAGCAGGCAAGCTAAACAAGCGCGAGCAAGAGCTGATGCGAGGAGATGATATTACGAAACGAGAGGTCCGGCTGAGACATGAAGTAAGTACGCATCAAGTGGTCGGGCGGGTCCGCATGACGCCAGCTTCCAGCGCTCAAGTCACTGAAGGGGACATTCTCATTCGTCTCCGCCGTCAGCGGCTAGCGTCTTTCATCTCCCGCTCCGCATTCGCTCTATCATCTTTCGCTGTGCTCGTTCGCTCGGTCACGCCGACACTCACTGCAGAAACGGGCGCCTGACAGCGGCACTCTGAAAAGTATCAATGAATAAGATTGACGAGAGAGCGGCCTTGGAACGTAGCCCCTGCGTGAACGAGAGGTAGCTTCACTGCACAAAAGTGGGTTGCAAGATGGTGGACGTGTGCCGAAATCCGGCTCCCTGCGGGGCCCATGCACAGTAACTCTAGAGACCCCAGCTTCATGTGCTCTCTTCAGACTGTGGACGGTTGGGATGTTTACACTATCACAGCCCAGCACGCGACCTCCACCACCCAACACCTGCATTTTTGTCGCATAGGCAAGCAAGCAGAGCACGTGCCAAACTGCTGGTGCACGTGCACGTGCCAGCACGTTTGGCACGTGCTGGCACGTGCCATGCACAGCCTGCGAGCAACGATGGATGGTAACTGGACTACGACGTTTGTTTGCTCGTGCGTTTAAACATTTAATGAAACAATTTAATATTCATAACTTACTTTTTAATTTCATCATCATCATCATCAGCCTAGTTACGCCCACTGCAGGGCAAAGGCCTCTCCCATAGTTCTCCAACTACCCCGGTCATGTACTAATTGTGGCCATGTTGTCCCTGCAAACGTCTTAATGTCATCCGCCCACCTAACTTTCTGCCGCCCCCTGCTACGCTTCCCTTCCCTTCCCTTCCCTTCCCTAGGAGATTGTAAATAAAAGCAACATTATATTGCCAGCAGGTCTTCAGAATTAAAAAAGTTAATCTTTATTAGTCAGCTTTGACCTCATGGCAGAGAAGGAAATTTCAATAAAAATATCATTATGATGATTAAAGCCTGTACACTTGAAAGTGGTTCGATAGGACAAAGTGCGAATGCACCCGTGTACTTAGACTTAGGTGCACATTAAAGAACCCCATGTGGTCCAAAGTTCCGGAGTCCGCCGCTACAAAGTGCCTGATAATCCGATTGTGGTTTTGACACGTACAGCCCCATAATTCTGCCAAGACTTCTGCCGCGATGCGATGTGCCATGTGAGGCAATGGCAATGCTACACCTTCTCATATATGTTATAAACAATTGCACACAACAATGCCTCAATAAAACGCGTTTCCCTGTATCTTCTGTGTACTACTCAAGCAACAGTGGTACATGCAAGGTAACATTTACCATCAGCTCACTACTCTCATATTGCACCAAACGCTTGAGAAATGAAACAGTAGCAGTCTGCATCACAGCTAAATATCTTCAATGAAATCAAGCAGCACAGAAAGTTTCGCTTACATCTATTCCCACTGTGCTTGAGATCCACATAACTTTCCACACTGTGAAATTATATCCTTAAGGATCACCCTCGTTAATGCAATAGTTATATTCGAAGTGGTAAAATGCGGCTGTCGTGTCCACGGAAATTTTGATTTTAACGGCTTCAGTCCAATGGTCGTTGCCTGATTGCCGACTTCTGTGGGAACGTAGCCTCCAAATGGGCTACAATTGACAATGAATTCAGGAAGTTGATGAACCGCAAGGAGGCAGGAGCTTTCAGACGGGCTCAAGAAAATAAAATTACTTTTTGTGCAGCATGGTCAGGATGCCGTGCTATATGTTTTCAACGTCTATCAAAAAAAAAACCCACAATATCAACAGAGGCCGACAAAAAATGTGGGCATGTTGAGAAAGGTGAAACCGATGGAAACCGATGGAATATAAAGACAGAACACCATGACGTACATTGGCAGGGTGGCCAAATTTCGGGATAAATAATTTGGCTGTTGGAAGAGTTCAGCTTGAACACGATGGTACGAAATAAGGCGACGATATGAGCACATGTTCAAGAGAGGTCCAGTAGGGTCCAATGGCCGACGCCAGCGCCTGGCAGCTATCGGTTGACTACACATATAAGCGAGATGCTTAGTCGTCAGCCTTACAAGGTCAGTACTTACAGGGTGAGGCACGGGTCTGAAATTTGGGACGCGGACTCCATCACATTTATTACAATGCACTCTACGGTGTCTTTCTTTGAAGGTTCATACAGATTTTCACGCACTGACGATGCAAACAAATTGCCTGATGTGGCGACTGTCACCTTCCTCGAACTGCCAACATTCCGTAATGATGTCCTCTACAGTCACAAACTATTGAATGGAAGTAAGTGCGAGGAGTTGTGCGCGAGGCCTTTGAGTACGTGGGCAGTCTTTGTGGCGTTTGATACCTGCTAGTGTGCATTGCAGCTATATTATAAAGGCATAATGGCAACATGGTAGAGAGTATGCAGCACAGACAAATACTGCATGTATTACTGTGCCATAATCTTAAATAGTGATCATCTTCCACGCACCTGAATAACATTGACAGGGCAGTGCTTTGACAACTAATTTCAAGTACGGTATATGCCATGCCCAAAAGTGTAGCTGGCCCGGTGACCAGTAAATGTCACGTGACATTGTGAGCAGCGTCTGCCATAGCATGCTAATGGATGGCGAAAAAAAACAGTTCACCCAATTATTGTGCCTTCCATTTTGCCCCAAGGTGCAAAGCTAACTTGTTCATGCATCCATCCTAAAACCTAGGCACATCTTTTCTCGATTTGCAGCTGCTGCGGTAGGTCATTAGTACGGAAAGCAAAATTGGTAGAAAAAAAATGTGGAGGACGCTTAAGCTTCGCCTTTAAGAGTAGAACGCGATGTATTGTTATAACAATACGCGCAGGCGACAGGTGTTGAGGCGAGGCAGCGCACTCGTCAACTGCACCTTCGTAGCAGAAACAGCGCCGTAGTAGCTACCATGCGTCTCACTATGCTGGAGCCGCGAGGAACGCCGCCACTGACGTTACGGGTGTCCCACTTCGACGGTGCACAAAATGAGACCGATGAAGAGCCGTTGGCGTTCGTAGCGCGAAGCTCCACGGCGTTGCAGTGCGTACACAAGTGAGGGGTTCCAACGTGAGCTGACTGGATAGTGCAGGCACCAATCCTCGTCGCTCGCTCTGGAGCTCCCCACCATACAGCGCGCCCTGAAATGAACAGTCCACTTAACAGAATAGCAAATGCACTGCCCCCCTCCTCCACTTGCCTGCTCAGGAAGAACATTACTGTTCTTACGCACAGCCCTCGTGCCAGCAGCGAAAGGCAAAACGCTGTCTCGCCGTTTAGCTGAGCGTGAACGTGCGCCTGCATTGCTTAGCCGCTTTTGCAGCCAAACGCACCTTACGTCTCTCAATCTCTGAAAGCCTACTAACCCTCAACGCACAGGCCGCTCACGCTCCGTCCAAACCATGGCAGCATGACGATGACGGACGCGAGTGCGCCTCGAGCCCCTGAATAATTGGTATCGCAGTAAAGCAGAACTGCTAAGAGGCAGGCCGATAGGATCACACATGGCGAGAGTTTGCCTATGAATAAACCGGGTAGAAAAACAATGGTGTTAACCGGGCAGTGTAGACTACACTCGCATAGCGATTCAATAAATACAGTGGAAAATTCTCGAACTGGCCAGTCTACAAACATGGTATTCAAATACTGTAAAAAATGACGGCTATGCCCTGCTAGCGCAACACAAATCTGGTAACATGCTTTGTCCCATAACAAGCATTCGCTGGCCGAGTAATGGCCTGTGTCCTCTTGTGGAGAAGTCGCAACCGTGGCTGCAGGAAACAATGTGCGAAATCTTTCTCTCTTCAGGAAGCGTAGTTTTCAAGGTGGCTCTGCAGCTATAGCATTTCAAAGATACACGGGTTAGGTAGATTCCAGGTTGCGCACAGATTATTCCGCAGGGCTCGCAGGTAGTGCCAGTGTCGCAGATTGCTGAGATCGTGGTTAGGTGACTTGCAAGCACCAATCGGCTGCCACTGGCTTTCACAGTCAACCCGAGCTTTCACGCACAAAAGAAAATGGGCGCTTGGCGACCCCGTGACAGCATTAAAACATTTTTAAGCGAGTGGGCTTGCCAAATGGCAGCGTCGTAGAACTACGTACAGAAGTGGTCAAACGTTCCTAGGCCACAGCGTGTTCGACAACGTTCACTCTCAAGCAAGTTGCGGAGTTCCTGGAGTCATTTGGGCACCACTCTGAAACTGTGGGTGTGGAGAAACAGTGTATATTACAGTATTTTGCAAGTCAAGAAACCTATTACTGCTATGTGCTGGAAGCTGTAGCGAGCAAAGGACTCTGAAGCTGTCCAGACAGGAAGATAAATAGGCTCAAAATGAACCATAACTGAGCAAAGAATGCTAATCGCATTAACAAACCATCTGACAACGCACTGTTCTCTTGTTATGACGCTATATTTGTCATGTTACACGAGACAACGGGAAGCATTGTTTCTCGTTTTCAAGCTACTGAATTGATCGCACATCCAGTTGACAATGGAAATGCATGCTTGCATGACAGTGTGTAAAGAAGCCTCTATTGAATCAAGCGGACTCCACGTAACATTTCCATTTTGCTTAGTTTGAAAATAGGAAACTGTATGTTATTGTATTGCACTTAGACATATCGTCATGCAAGCATTCCTAGTAATGTGGATCTTGTTTTGTTGCAGCACAAGCTGAACAAGTACAACAAAAAGGCACATTTGACACACATCTGACATCTGCTGTCCTTGTTCAGCTTGCGCTACAAGAAAATAACATATGCCGTACCAACAAGCCCCTATAGCTATCCTCGTAGTAATGTGGACCTAATAACGGATCCAGTCGCGTGCGTTATTCTGGATGGAGAGTGAAATATGGATTGGGAGTGACATACGAAAGGGAGTTAACTCACTCAGAACTGTTAATAGGCCGCTTTTTTTTAGAAAATAAAAAAAAACAATTGATAACATGACTTGCGCACGCGCAATTCATCGATTATGTTTCATGTCCTCCTCGGCGTTTTCTCCCTTTTTTGGTATACACATGGCAGGTAGAACGCATTTCATATAAATAGCTCACAATTTTTCAGGGTGGCCAGCGGCTCCCCCGTGCTCAAGTACGTGGGAAGTTGGTTACGAGAACTTGGTTGAAGTGCACGCAAAATCGGGCGAATTTGTTGCAAGTGTTTTATTCCTTGAGAGAATTTTACTTAATTTGTGCTAGCCCATGGTTACATTAGGAAGACGCAAATTCACTTGAACTATTCCCAAGTGTGGAATCCGCAGACACCTCTTTTGCACGTCTGAAAGACAGAAAAATAAAATATGGCGAAGCCTGATTACACCACTGGATGCGAAACTTACTTTGTCTATAGTCTGTATGCAATTCAAAAACATCAGTATATTTATTTGCAATAACACTACAGGGGTTGTTGATGGATTAACACACTTTAATGACGGGTTTTCATTAAAAAAAGAACATGTTTCAAGAGCATTTGCTGGAAATTGCTATTCGTTGTAGTATACTAAATCAGAAAATATATTTCGCGCGTAATACGTCCTTATTTCTCGTTCCCCAAGTCCTCTTAGATAAGGGGTCCCGTAAGCTTTGTTTTCCTAACCTGCAAAACTGACAATTTACACTACTATCCCCTCATTTTTCCCATCAGACACGTATGCGAATTACAGGTCCAGTTTAATTAACGCAATAAACACGTCTGTTATCTTTACAACAATTTATTTTCTACAACATTAGCATGCTGCAAAGCATGCTTCAAAAAGAACTCGCCAGAGATGACATACCTTTCCTCGATCGCACGCCATGCCAGCAGGCACATTTACCCTACGGCAGTTGGGATAGCCATGAGCAATAGTGCAACAATCCATTTTGCACATCTTGATAAGCTGCGGATTCTGAAAGCATACGAAACGTTACATTACGAGAACTTAGCGACATTGTGATATCTGAGAAAATTATCATTGATGCGAAGCGATTTTAATGCCTGCCATTACGCATCAAAGTGGCGCCAGTCCATGCTTCCTTCACGTTTTCTACAAATGTGCCTGCGAAAAATTCTGAGCAGTTTAATGGAGAAATTGAGCACCAGTGATAGGGAAGGAAACGTACTTCAATGCCCCCAGTTAGTCACAATGAAAAACGCCAGGAAGATAGCTGTCGCAAAACGTAAGTCTTATACGACATAAGACGTATATTCTAGGTCTATTTAATGTTGCGAGAAACGTGTTCATAGGGGGTGCATTACTTTTCATACCACACAGGTATTTGAAAAATCACCTGAGACACATACTACAATTGTATACGTTGGCCTGGAATACTGGCGCATAGTTACGCGAGAAATGAATAGTCAAGGTCAAGTAATTATAAAAATAAGCACCGCAATAAGTATTAATTTTGCGGCAAATATTGGAATTTACGAAGTGTAGCTTGCGAGTTCGCAATGCGTTCCACTTGGAATGAATTCTCGGAAAACACCACTCTTTATATTCGTAATGCGGATGAATAAGTACATTATTGGTCCAGTTACTCGTATGTTTCTTTGCATAAAACGATGTTCTGCTAAAAAGTAAGTGGAACAACATTCGCTAGTTATCGCAAGTTTGACGGCACACCTCTCGACACCAGAGACATTCTCAGAATATGTTCGATGGTGATATTCCTCTCGAACTCCCGGCCGCAATTTGTAAATTACAATATCTGCATTAAAGAAATTACTAAAAGCCTAGTTCGTGAAATATAGTTTTTAGTTGATTGCGAATTTCAGTTTCTCTTAGAAGTAATTTTCAATTCTTTTAGTTCTCCAGCTCAAGGATTAGGATTGTGCCTTTCCCACAAGCAATTAAAAAAATCTAAGAAACCGAGTCGTAGACAACGCAGACAGAGTATCTCATGCAAAAATATGGGTTCATACTGTAACGAGAAATCAAAGAGAGAGAGAGAGAGAGAACTTTAATGAGCACCAGCAGTTTAGTCAGCTGGGCCTAGGCCTTCCATGATGGGACGTCAAGATCTTGCCTCTTCTCTGCTTCGTAGGCCTGCTGGGTCGCCCAGAGTTGGTCGTCGAGATGGGAGCTGCGCAGAGCGGCGTGCCATCTCGATGAGAGGGTCACGGGAATAAGGTCTGGGTATTGATGCTTGCACTCCCATAATATGTGGCGGAGTGTTGCTGATTGAGTTTTGCAGGCCTTGCACATCTCGCTCGGGTAGATGTTGGGGTATATGGTGTGATAGCGTGTGAGGGAGGGCTACGTATTGGTCTGTAACAGGGGTGGTTGCCTGTGTTCTGTTTAACTTGCGGTAAGGAGTGGGGAAGGTTCTTCTTGCGAGGTAAAATGACTTCACAAGGTCGTTGTATCTTGTAAGGCGGTCACGTACTACGGGTGCACCTGCACCGTCTCTGGCATGGTTGACTAGTCCTCGTGCTACGGAGTGTGCAACCTCGTTGAGGCTGGTGAGGTGCGGATAGAAAACGCTGGCATGTGCTGGGATCCAGACGAGGGTGATTTGATTTTCAGACGAATGCGGGGCTTGTAAGATACGGAGTGATTGCTGAGAAATACGACCTTTGATGCAGTTGTTGATTGCTGCGCGAGAATCGCTCAGTATGGTGTGACAGGCTGCGTCAAGAGTGGCCAGGGCGATGGCCACTTCCTCGGCCGTCTCGGCATTTTAGGTAACGATGCTGGCAGCATGTCGGAGCAAGCCGCCTGGTTTGGTAACCGCCGCAAAGCGAGGTCCATCTTGGTACTTAGCCGCGTCGACGAAGGTGACGCTCGCGGTGTTGGCATAAGCTTTGATGAGGGAGGTAGCTCGTGCCTTCCTGCGTTCTTTGTTGTGGTCAGGGTGCATTTTGCGAATAGGGTCGGCGTGCATCTATTGCTGAATGTCGCGTGGTATTGGGTGTTTGTCTGCATGTTGACGGTGGTATGTGATATCAAGCTTGGTTAGAATGCTGCGGCCCATTTCTGTCAGGGTAAGCCGCTCAAGTTGAGATCATCGTTGGGCTTCGATTAACTCGTCTAGCATGTTGTGGATACCTAATTGTAGTAGAAGTCCCGTGCTTGGTGTGGTTGGGTAGTCCTAAGGCCGGCTTATATGCTCCTCTGATGATGATGTCCAGTTTAGTCTTTTCAGCTTTGTACCAGTTGAGAAAGGGCGCAACGTAAGTAATGTGACAGATGATAAAAGATTGGACAAAGCGGATGAGGCTTTCTTCGTTCATACCCCCTCGTCGGTTGGTCACTCGTTTCAGCTGTCTAGATATATTATCGGTCTGTCGAAGGATCTTGGAGATAGCCGTAGAGTTAGCTCCGTTGGCTTCTATGGTCATACCAAGAACGCGGATGCTAGGTACCACGGGTATGGGTCTGTCATCCCTCAGATTGAGCTCTATTTCCTCGTGTTGGCGTTTATTCGTGGAGCCCCATGGGGGGGGGGGGGGGGGGGGGGTCATCCACGGAGTGTGAGGCTGTATAGGAGAAGCTCCGAATTTTCGGGGGAAACAGCGGAGTCCCGTGCCTTCAAGATAATCTTTTACGACGCAATGGCGTCTTGTAGGGCAGTTTTGATTTGGCAGATACTGGCCTTTGTAGCCCAGATTGTAATGTCGTCGGTGTATATGGTGTGTTCAATGGCGTCGAATTTTTGTAGTTCTTCTGCTAATCCGAGCATAACCAGATTAAACAGTATTGGGTAAATGACAGAGCCTTGCGGTATGTCCATGCTGCCGAAGTAGAGTTCCTCCAATCGAATGTCTCCGACCGACAGGAAGGCCTTCCGGTTGGATAGAAAGTCTCTTACGTAGTTGTAAGTGTGTTCTCCAAGGTTGAGCAAGGAAATGCGTTCGAGGACGGTGGAGTGTCTTATGTTATCGGAGGCGCTCTCGAGGTCGACCTAAGTTATCCTCGATAGACGGGTTTTAGATAGGTGCGCGGATATATGATATTTGTATACATATCGTGGTTCAGAGCCGCACGTAAGCACGTAAGCAGGCAACTATGAAAGCGGCTGGATACACCAGACATTTTCATCATGCTTGAACAGCACTTAAAACGAGTAGGGAAAGGGATGATTGGGGTGTGGTTCACCTCGCTCCCCCCGAAACCACAAGACACGCACACACGGGCGCACGTACGTCCGTCTGCTTACTGGCGCCTCCAGCTGGCCCAGTCACAGTCACCATCCAATCAGAAATCTTATGTCTCTTAATTAGCTACGACGAACACGTCTGTAATCTAGAGGGTGTCATCTGTCAAACATGCCTTGTACATTTCGCGCAGGGAGACAGCCGTGCAAGAAAGGGTCACGAGAACAAGTCCTGTGCTACGTCGTGGGCCGAGCCACCGGCCTTGACTTAGGTGGAGTGGGAGGACAAAGCTGTAATTAATTACAGCTTTGTAAGTAGGGAAGCAAAGTATGGCGGTTCACCTCGCTCACCCAAATTTGACACAAATACGCCACATCCGATTTCAGCAAGCGATACCATTTCACCAAGCGAAGGACGTTCCATGCCAAAAAAAAATAATACATGAAAGCGTAATAGAGTAAAAGGAAGTAGAGGAAGAAGTCAGGTATGTTAACCAGTTAAGTGTCTGGTTGGTTACCCTATGCTGGGGGAAGGAATAAGGGGAAGAGAGAGAATGGAGAGAGAAGGTACAGTGCAGTGCTTGAATACAGTGCTTGAGTTAAAGCCGCTCTCGCAAACCAGACCTTCCGAGAAAGCAAAAAACGGCCTTCACTGCCTTCTGAGCCGATGATCGGTGGGGACGGTGATCTAGCACTGTCGGCTCACTAAGAGGACAATCATCTAATTTCCTCAATGTGTTGGACAAATATTGTCTTTGTGCTTGAAATTAATGACAATGGTACAATAAGTGGTCAATGTTCTTCTCGCATCCGAAAATATCATACGCAGCACTATCAGCCATTCCAATTACTGCTGAGGACTAGAGTAATAACTTCTTATGTCTACGCAGCAATACCAAAGGTACGTTGGTGTTATGGTGCCGAAAAAAATCAAAAAAGAACAATGCTAGTATAAAACAAATTCATTACATGTGGTTTTAGCAAGCGATCCCATTTGACCGAGCGAAAAAGAAAGAAAAAAAGAACAAAAATAGAACCTGCATTGCAAATAGGAGTTCATTGCAGGAAAGAGCTCTTCGTCACCCTGTGAGGGACAAACCTTCAAAGACAACCCATGACAAGCCTTTCAAGCCTTGAAGGCCTAGAAAGCGTTGAAAGATGAGTGTGCGAAAATTAGAGCTAGCAGAACGCTTGTAGGTCCCAAATAAGCTGACCTAATCTCTGGCATGCGAAAAAAATAGCGCGAGTGCATACCAAGAGGGCTGCGGAGCATGAGGAGGAGGAGGAAAGAAAATGTGCTGGTCTAAATATTTTAAACGTTACAAGCAAAGCTTCGAAAACTGATCTAAACATTTGACCAGAAGAACAATGACCTCCTTATTAATAATTAATGAGCACAGCATGAACCAACTAGCCCAGCAACACGTTTTGTTAATTCTTTATTAATATGCCTAATAATTCCATTGTGAAAGAAAAATATCCGCGCATTTGAGTTGCTCACCTTTTTCACTACCACCTTGTTTCGCCTTCCTTTGATGTGTTTCAAGATTGTCCTGCAATAGAACTCTTCGCGCATTGTTTGGCCAGGGAACTTCCTGTAGTTTTCCTGGTAGTTTTGATGCGCCTTGACCTCTATACATTCGGGTCTTAGGTTCCTGCGAGAAAAAAGCGTAAATGATTGTCACATTAGCTGATTAGGCGAAACAAAGTGCACATCACTTGTAGCGGCTCTGGTTCGCTGAAGCATAATGCAAACCTCTGTAGAAACCTCTTAAAAGAAACACATATTTGAGGCAACATACATGTTCAACAGTTATGTGATACCAGCATAAAGTGCTAATGCTAAGGCAGGAGATCTTGTTAGAGACCAGCGTGGAGGTACCGCATCCTCCAGAGGGTCCGGGTAGCCACTGGTATCTGGAGAACGTGGGCAGTTTCGAGAGCAGCCAGACGCGATTCCGAGGCATCAAAAGGTGTATCGACAACATGGTTGGTTTTAGACATGTCTTGTACCATATTTGTCTGACAAGCAACTAAATCTATAATGAAGCCCATGAATGTTGTGCAACTTTTTTTTCTATTTCTGTGACTTATTTTGAATTTCGTCCTGGCTAGTCTCAGTAGGTGAACCCGGAAGTTCTGCGCACGAAACAAGAGAGTCACTCGATGCTCGTGCCACTAAAGAAAACAGGAATGTAGCCCGGTTCTATATAGCACGAAACCTGCTCGCTCAGATGCACAGGCTACAAATCTCAGCTTGAAATTTTTTGTCTTCGACACCTAAAATAAACTCAGTTGTCCGAACACACTAGTACCTAATGATAGAATGCCACAATATGAGTATAGTTATTCCTGAACCTTCCTACTGTTTATATAGTGACAGCGACCAATAGATACATATTAACTTTTTCTAAAATGAATTCCAAGACTTATAGAGGGTGCGTGCCCTGCAGTAAACCACGATAGAAAGCCTGTCTGCAAATGAATGCAACCTCATTAAAAACTAGACGACTCTGAATAGGCCCGTTATAATGTCATCTATGCATTGAAGAGACAGAGGTTTCTTTTTTTTTTTCAAAAAGAACATAATGGTCAAAAAGCGGGCACAAAATCCAACACTCAGATCCCGCTCTCAATGCACATTACACACGTGGGAACCTTTTTGAGGTGCTTAGGGTCCCCGTTCGGCAGCCTGTATTGCAAAACCTACTCGTCAGTAAAGCTTGTGGGTCATAGGTCATGTTTAAATTTAATGTGCGTTCGGAGTGCATGAATGAAATCAATGACACACTCAGATAAATCTCCGAATAGTCCATTATGAGTCAGCAAATGTCGTAAGAGAAGATGAATATATCATTTCTCTGTGCATTACTTCACGTATACGATGCATGCGTATATTCATTAATCTTTCTTTTTGATATTTTTATGGTTTCATTACATTTTTACCAATCTTTCATTTTTCTGCTTTTCATTGGCCCGTTACGAGAAACCTAACCTTTGTAGTGCTCTGATTCCCGCATCCCCATTTTCCTATTGTTCCTGTACCACATTACGCCTAACCTGTGGCCAGCAGTTTCCATCCTAATGCAGGAAATGGCAGAATGTGCATTAATAATTGCGCAGACGTTATGTACCCGTGAAGCCACCCAAGGATCTACCAGGAAACGATTAACCACCAGCGACCTTTAGGTTAAGTTCTGACTCCCATTCCCCCTTCTGCTGGGTTCTTCCTCCCATTTCTTGTATGGTGGTAGGCTGTGCTTCCTCTTCCTCCTTTCTTTATTCACTCGATGGAACAATGGTGCCTTTGAAAAAAAATGTTTTTCTTGCAAATGCGTATTTCGTGATTGGTTAATAAATTCATTTGTGTCTTTTGTGTACGCATACCTTACCTGTCTGTTAGCAGTCATCCGACAAATGATTGACATTGTTTGCTTCTAGTTCTCCGTAACTAGTTGCGAAATGATGCAACAACGCTATGTTCTCATTTCGCACACATTCGTGGAAGAACGTGACTTGGCAAAAGCATTCTGCTTGAAAACTTGGACGCCTATTATTATGTTATCACACGTGCAGCATGTATCCTGTGCACACGTAACTAGATTTCGCGAAAATGCGTTTCTTTTGTAGTCATCAGTTCGACGAAAGTTCGTCTGGTCAGGTAACATGATCATGAAGAAATTGCGGTCACTTACCAAGTCAAGGCTAACATAACGCAGAGACGTTTCGGACCCGTACGGGTACCTTGACCACACTCAATGACGAGTGTGTTCAAGGAACCTGTACGGGTCCCGAAACGTCTCTGTTATTTTAACCTTGACTTTGTCAGTGACCACCATTTCTTCATCATGCGTTTCCTTTGCGTGTGTTAGGCAGGGCCTGACGTTGGCGCCTTGACTCACGGGCAAGTTGTACTGCAGTGTGTATTCCCACACTTTCTTTTGCTTCTTATAAAGCGAAACTGTATATGACTAGCCGATCTGTCCGTCCGTGCGTCCGTCCCTCTCTCTGTCGGTCACCTCTACGCTGAAAACTACTCCAGCGCAACCCCATGCGCATGCGCGAAAAGAAAGAGAGAAAGAGAGGCGCGCGATTAGCCAACACGACCTAGATAGCAAAAGGCCTGTTTACTCCCAACCATGACGTCACGCTACATCGCCCAAAATTTCCATGAGAAGGCTGGCGTGATGAAAGCGGTGACGTCAAAGTCCCTGTTGCCTGCTCGGGAGCATCCCCACTAGATTCAGTGGTAGCAGGACCAGGTAATATGACGTCATGGATTGTAGTGAGAAGGCCTCGTGCTATCTAGGAATTAGCTGCTCCAGTAGTGACGCCGTTGATACAAGGTCGATTCAAATAGGTCGCGAAGCTTCTGGCGAAAAGCGGTTCAGTACAGATTGTCAACGACATCAGCATGAGGGGTTATGGGAGCAGCGATCGAAGCGCGACTATGTTTGGAGGGAACAAACATTGGGGAAGAAAAACGCGTTTTTTAATTCAAACGAGACACAGGTAGATTCATTCAACGAAAATAAAATTCCTAGTCAATTTTATATATTCGTGATGAGTTAAATAAATACGTTTAATTTTATTATTATTAATAAATGCATTTCTTTTCAGCGCCCATCGCTACAGGGGGCGTTGACGCCACTATCAATCGCAGTGCAATGCACGTCTTGAAATGGGCAGAAAGGCGCACTCGTATCACCTGTTGAAATACGCCCCCCTCACTAATTGTGCTTTCTTGCTTGTCGAAGTTTGTCTGAATTTGGTGACGCGGGTAGCTTCATTGCTTCTTAATCTGTTCAGTCAAAAGTAGTGAGTTACGACCGACAGATAATTGTGTAGTTGTTTTCGTGCGAATGCGCTGGCCGACGGACTTGGCATCCGACTATAGGATCAGCACTCTACACCTAAAGCTTTCGTCGGCCTCCAAAGAAAGTATGTTCTGCGCCGGGATGCGATTTCGACAACCGTACAGCTGGCCTTTTCCTGCATCGCTTTCCACGCTGAAAGATCGAAACGCCCATCAAGTCGAATGGCGGGGCATTTGAATATATAGCTCCAAAGGAAGAACAACAAAACAAATTTCGCGCCTTCGAAAACAAAATGACGTCACTTCTGCTTTTAACGGACATGGCGTCACGTTATTTTTTCTTCCGCCGGAAGTGTTCCCACCACATACAGATGGCGCTAAGCCCCATGAACCGGCGATGGACCGCCATGTTTTGAACGTATGGGCTCCTATGGAAGCTTCGCTACCAGGTACATTTGCCTTGGTTGATATCCGTCGCTACCGAGCGCGCGCGCAGCAGTTTCTATCCGGCTCCGAAATGAGTAGGCCACTCGTCATACGTACTCCTGAGCAGCAGGCAGGTTTCGATCAGCAACGCCGCGAGCGCTGGCCCATGCAGCCGAGTGCAAGCAGCAACTGCGCACCGAGGATCCGGCAGCCTAATAGGCCGTCATTTAGTGAACTTTCGGGATAAACCCAGTGATAAAGACTGGGGACGAACGTTTCGGTTTTGCTGGTTAACCATAGGTACGGAGTGCTTGGGCGGCGATTTTCGTCCACAACTTCTGCTTTGCGGACTGACTGCAGAATCCTCAAGCAACTTTCTACTCAAAGTGCATAATAGAGCTGCCGTGGCCCTCTAAAAGCACTCTTGAAGAAGACCTGCCCCCGGCAAAAACGACTATATATTTGTTTTGCTACGCGGACCTGCGCAAATATATATATATATATATATATATATATATATATATATATATATATATATATATATATATATATATATATGTCAACCCATCTACAACGAAGTTAATAGAAATACCTTAAGAAAATGCATGAATACACAGTACAGTACTGCCATAGGCTGATGAAAGATTACGGTACCTGGCAACTGTATAGGTCGTCGAAGCAAACCACGTTACAAAAACAAAGCAGATTTATTTTCTACACAGACCTTGCCAAGAAATCGGAAGTAAATTTGATTGCGTTCTTTACTCTGAATTTTTAAAAATTATTATGTGGTACTTTGCGAGCACGGAAAATAATTGCAAGGCAGATTCACAGATTTGCGCGAAGGAGGACAGTAGTGGCTTCAAAATACGTCATTATTAAAGATGCCACTTAGCTGTTACCATATCGCCTACTTCAAAAATTATTCTATTGCTCAAGCCAAATAGTGTGCCAAAGCTTACTTGACATGGGCCCGTATCTTGTCCTCACTGCACCGTGAAAGTCGATATTTTTTCACACCGCCGTCCACGTAGCTCATCAGGTATCCCTGGGACCACGAGCATTCTGGATCGTTAGACCAGTCGCCGTCATGTGGTGCTCCAATTCTGCACGATGAATTGACATATACACTTGTTACTAATAATCTTTCTTCTGATCAGAACAGATACTATTCAATGATTTTAAAAGATCGGTACGACGTGCTAAACTATATCGATAATGAGCCGACACAATTATAACCGCAAATCGAGCAGCTGCAAGTGGTAAGACTTTCAAAACACTACTGCGTCGTTCAATACGCTCCATATTTTCCGTCGAATTGACACGAAAATATTTTCAATTTAGGTTCACTTACACGTGTGCCAGTTCATGAGCCATCGTGTGGGTTCCGCTGTACGTCCTTGCAGTGTCTTCTCCTTCGCCCGCAGCAAACTGTGAGCAAACAGCGCCCAGAGCTGCGAGTCCTACAGAAACGAAAGCAGTATTAAAAATCGCATCAAAAGCTATCCTTTCTGCTCTTAACTTGGACTTAAAAATATTCAAGTTGAAGACTGGCGTGGGCGTTGTGCGCACGGCACTACAAACACACCGACGTTCCTGAACGCTTACGGAGCGAATGCATTCGTCACGCAAGCGTTCTGAGATTTCTGTACACGTTCATCACGCCAGCGTTGTGAGATGCCTGGCAGCGCTGCCAGGGTGATGTTTCTTGTGCTCAGAGGAAGTTGCCTGGAGCTCTCCATTGTGCTGATGGTCACACCAGCGTGCAGTTCAACGCCACGCAACAAGTCCAAGTCCAACAACTCCACCCAAGCGCAACGCTGAAGCTTCCTATCGCTGTCGATGCTCCACTCTTTTGGCGATACTGAAAGGGTAAGGCAGCAACTCTATGATGCGGCCGGCTGATCCCTTCTCGTGAACTTAATACAAATCGTTGCCGCTCTCCTGCTGCTACCTGCTCTCGCAGCGCATGTCTAGTGCGTACCTTCTCTCTTCGTTCTTGGTCCATTTGTGAGTGCTCCACAGGCTACATCATGAACGCATGCCAAATCTCTCACTTTTCTATCATGATGCAGTTTATATTCGAGCAGCCTTCGCCCCTCCCCCCCCCCCCCCATTCTCGGTAGAACATTTTGAAATAATTTCCCCTGTCGTCGGAAACGCCTTCGTTTTTCTTTCTCCCCGTTCCGACAAGGGTCGACCTCATATAAACTTATTCGCTCTATTGGTTCTCAATCTCGACGCGAAGATTTATGCTGTCATCTTCCATGGTAGCAGGCTGAGTTCAAGTGACGCACTTGTAGCGCAATATTCTGAAGGTGTTGCTTGTGAGAAATAATTTAATTTACTACATTTGATTTCAGGAGGGCGATTTTTACGTTGTAAGGTACATTTAAGAGAAAATGTGAAATTAAGCAATATTACTACATTACGTTTCTCAAACGGCACAAAGCTCCCGCAGGCGATGTTCTGTAAGCACCACTTGTCAGTCGTAGTCCTAGGTTATGAACTCGATCGAGTCGTCGGACGTAATATTGTCTGGCTGAACCATATATGATGCTACCATAGTCTAATATGCTGCGTATCAAGATGCGGTAGATGCGTCACAGGCACTTACGGTCAGAGCCCCAGCGCTTCCAGGAAAGCACTTTGAGGACATTAAGTGCGTTCTTCGCTTTTATTTTAAGGCTATTTATGTATGCGAGAAAGTTCAATTTTTTGTCAGACAGAACACCCAGAAACTTGTGTTCTTGTTTTACCGGCAGTGTGGCTTCCTGTAGCTTAAGGAGGGGATCTGGTTGTGGGCCTCCATTTTGTGTAAAGACAACACCAATAGTTTTTTTTTTCACTTGAGAAGCGAAAAACATTTAGAGATGCCCACTGCGTTAGTTTATTTAACGTAATTTGAAGTTTCCGTTCGCAGGTTGCCGGGTTAGATGGGCGACACCAAATTTGTAGGTCATCCACATATAGTGAGTGCATTACAGAGTTGTGCTTAATACGCATCCCTGTGGCACACCGTTTTCTTGAATGAATACACGTGACAGCGCCGTTCCTAAACGCGCTTGGAATGTTCGGTTGTACATGAAATCGGCTAGACATTTGAGCATTCTACCACGGATTCCTAATCCCACCAAGTCCCTGAATATTCCAAACCTCCATGTTGTGTTGTACGCCTTTTCTAGATCAAAGAAAACAGTGAGACAGTATTGGTTGTGCAGAAAGGCCGCACGTATGTCATGTTCTAGCCAGACTAGGTGATTCGTTGTAGAGAAACCTTTCTTGTACCCACACTGAGGGTTCTTATCGGTTTCAAGAATGTATGTCAATCTTATGTTTATGACGGCATCATAAAAGTTTTCTAGACAACTTGTGAGTGCTATAGGTCTCTAGCTGGTTGCTGTTGTGGGAGGCTTTCCAGCTTTCACGAAAGAGATTACGACGGCTTTCTTCCACTCACTAAACATTTGTCCCTTTAATCAATCTATTTTTTTTTACATAACTCCAAAGCCCTCTACAGCGTCTCACAAAAGAAACGAGTAAAAAATTAGAACCCACCCTCCGAAGTATCACTATTATTCATCACAATTAAAAGTACTTCAGTAACCGCTTATAATTTTATACTATTACGTCACTGCATCTAGAATAAACCCAGTCGTATCAGGCATACAACAGAATATTTAGGATTATAACTGTTGAAAATATTTATTATTGATTTGCCCGCTATCTACTAATGGAAAACTAGGACTCCTTGCAGATGACTGCATTATTTACAGGCAATTTAATGCATTTCCTAACCCTCTAATTATTACTTCTTTATTAGAATCTGTGCACACGCGTTGTAAAGACTGGAACATGTGTTGTTTTGGCAATGCCTCGCAGAAATCGTATATTTCTGAGCCCAAGCCCATGTTCATTAGACTGCCCGAAAGTGCTGGTAATGGTGAATTGAGTTCAATAGTACACATTGCTGTAAAACTATAAATACAACTCCATGAGCAAGCATACGTTTCTCGTAAGCAATCGAAACACTATAGATGGCGTCAACGAGAGACATACTATTTATGGGTGAATTCTGCACAAATGTTGCAGTTAAGTTTTGCCTCTAGTGGCATTTCTGCGGATATTTGTTGGGACCACTCATAATAAGAGGAAAGCTCTGCTCTGTTGTCAGCTATCAAGGCAGAAAGCTGGGCTAGTTGGTGTGTCATCATCAATCAAAAGGCTAGCGCGAATAACAGGGACACCGACAGATAAGATGACAGGACGAGCGCTAAACATCAACTGAGGTTTTACTGCGAGAGAAGGTACATATATACATTTGGGCATTCTTGTGAGGCTTCTCCCTCATGATTTTGGCACAACCCCTAGCTCTCCTGACTTAAACTTTTGTGCGAAAAGTGTGTGCATTGATTTCCTTAAACATGGGGCCTGTAGGGGTATTGTGGGTAATGGGATAAAAGAACTGGCTTTAGACCACTTAACCATATCCGTAGAAAGGGGGCCAGTAGGACAAACTGAGTACTGCACTGAACGCACGACAAGCTTAATCGACTGCAATCACTCCTATGACAACAAAATTACCAAACTTTCGTAAGATACTTCAGTAAGTTTGATAGTAAATAAGGTGGACATATCTACGTCGTACACACCTTAACACCGCAGTCATGGAGGAGTGTAGGATGTGCACCAGTACATTTAGTCCTTTCGAAACACATAAGACTCACCTGTTACCGTTGGGTCCATCTTTCCATCTTTAACCCTTGCGAGATCTTGGCTGTAATGAAAGATAATTATTGGAGAGTGTGCCTCAGAAAACGAAGCTCTATACATTTCTGTACACGAGCTGCAATGTCTTGTTTGTAACATTTCTTTATGGCCAATCCAATATACCTGACAATGCACCTATCGCTACCGAAAATATATAAAATACGTTCGCTTACCCGGTTGCAAGATAGATCGTGTCAGGCTTTCCAGGTATTTTGCCTTCCCTGTAATAGGCTTTCAGCGCGTCTAATGTGCCTGCCGCAAAAAGGTATCCCTGCTTATGTATAACGAAAGGATCGTCCTGTGTGGAAATGCAAGGAAAAGCTTTTGAGGGAGGGATGCTTGTAATTAGAGTGATTTTCATTATTTGAGGGCATTTAGCATGTTGTTGTTATATTGTAAGTGGTTTCGCCGGAAGATCGCAGCAGCGCACTGTCACACACACACACAAAGTAAATAAAAATAAAAGATAGCGACATACAAGACACTACATGTACCTCTGGGAAAATGTAGGAGACAGTAATCGTTTCCGTTTTTTCGTTTTTTCATCGAGAGTGCTGGTGCTCTTAAATAACTTTCAAACATGCAAACTAGACAGCATGTCATGGGCGAAATGTCGGTTGTGTTGAGATCATAAGAAATGCAAACTCCGGACACTGACGCTGCCAAGAGCATAATTCATCTTCGATTTTTTATCCACATGGCCATATTCAAAATTATGAGGACCTCACGCCTGCTGGTTGGTAGACTGTGTGTTGAAGACTGCAAACCAGCCCAGTTTTGTGTCATGGAAAGAAAGAAAAACAATATTTTTTTCTCCAGTGGTTGCCTCTTTTCTCTGTGGCTTTTACTGCAGTTGAGTTGCACTAGTGGTAAGTACGTTGACCGAGAAGGTGTCATTAGACCGTTACATGCTCTTAAGGTATTATTTACTTCTTTGTAGTTTTGGACACCCAACTACAAAGTTGTGGTACAAAAAGTGCACTGCTATATTTTCATCTCTTGAAGTCACTGGCCACTTTGGCTGAACATCCATAGGCTTGTGTTGATTACCCAAGCGACTACGGATTTATCGGCTAGCCACGCCCAAATTTTTATAGAGGGAAGTGCTAGAATGTTGATGCATCTAATTTATTGATTGTGTTATTTACGTTGTTGAGCATTCGTTATAGCATACTGCGGACGCTGAGTCTAGTCGAAGTACAATATATAGGCGGCATTGTGCTTGGTGGGTGCGTCAAAGGAACGTCACCAAGAAACGCCAAGTGCGATCGGTTGCCCAAAAGATAGGATAAAACCTTTGCTTGCCATGGTGCACGTTTAACTGGGGGCCGCGTTGTTCTCTTAACGCAAAGTAGTGTATTGTGACAGAAAATATCGGTATCGGAACGATACCCAGCACCTCCGCCAGTTTGTCACAGACAAAGCCACAAAAGACTTCGGTTGACGCTATAGATCTTTTATAAAGCTGTTCTGGCAACTTCGTCGTTGTTTTCTTCTGGGAGCCAGACAACACGCCTAGCATGTGGCGCCGAATTGCACCGAGTGGCTCTCAGTTCTGTCAAGGTCGGGGCAATATGGCTACTCGCACCGGCGTCAAAAGCGCCACTGTAGCCAGCCTAATGTATGAAATATATGTCACGAGCAATGCAATACGAATGCTTCACATTCCATGTTGCAGTCGTCAATATTCTAGGAGGAAATCATCTCTCAGTACAGTGCAAAACGGTATTTAGGTGACAAGTATGTCGCCTGAAGCCCGGTATGGGCACAAAGGCATACTATAGGTGTTCCTAGTGTACTAACGCACATTTCGCGGTAATTCTTGATCGCGGAAAGACAGGGAGGGAGGCTGTGCCTTCTGGTCTTCGGGGTGGTGCCCGCGCAAGAGTCTCGGAGGCAGCGGAGGGCAGCACTGAGCATGCGCAATGGGTCGCACGTGATTCGCACATGCCGTTATGTGTGTAAAGCTGTTAGTTCGGAGAGTAAAGTGGCGCTGCCTAGGTGAGTTAACGTTGCTTCCGAGCTGCTTGGCAAAGCGGCGCGCAACAAACGGCGGTACACTAGTCTTAACGACGAGCACAAGCTTCGCACGTTTCCGATAGTTCCCGTTACGGAATTGCGGCCTTAATTTTTTTTTCTAGCTATCAGGGCCGTCTAATGCAGACTACTTGTGTGGTACTATCCACACCTAAAGCTCCTTGCCAAATGATGTCACAGTTATGGCCCAACGATTACTCTTGCTGCTGCTCTAACATTCTTCTTGAACTAGCTGTGAGTCTAGAAATTTGGGGGACGGCAGGAAAGCGCCAGTCCCGGCACCATTCCTACGTTTACTGCAAAAGTCGTCGGCTAGTTATGAGCTTACACTGTGAAGGTACACGTGGTCAGTTTTTCGATGGTGTGGAAAATGACACCTAGCAAAGTCGCTTTAGAAGGATTAAACCCGTCTTGGCCGGAACAAGGTGTTTTTTTTTTTTGTGGGGTGCAACTACTGAGCACAGAGCGGAAACGCGGAGCAAAAGCTTGAGAACAAAGCACCAAGTGCTCTTTTCACTTGTTCACGTGAATGGTGTTCACGTATGGTGGCATTAGCCACCATACGCTAATGCCAGTAATAGGGGATTAGAGATCTCACGTACTATCTCTCGTTGCAGAAAGAACACTAACACGGTTTAACTACAGAGCAGAACCGATGTGTTCTTCTCAGTTGTGTTCTCTTGTGCTGGTGAACACGGGTTGCAACACTTACTTTGCTACGTGTAATTCCAACGAGGATGAACCTTATCCGCGGATTTTTCATGTCCAGGTATCTTAGGTTCACCTGAAATACAGCATTATGTGCATTTGTGACTTGCTTAACGAAACAGTTGTTCCTTATAAGTAGTATGTTGAATCTTGGTATGCATTATTTTAATAAATTCCCATTTGTGTTGGTTAGAAATTTAGGGGTGCGCAGTCTGTCTGCAGGAATGAATCTCTCAAGGACGTTATTGCTGGGCATATGTTCAACATTCTGCTAAGGTGAGTCGTTTATTTAATATAAAATGATGCTTTCTGACAGCCAGAGATGTAGCTACTAATACACTCAGAGAACCGGAGAATATAGTCCTCTTCTTCACAAGTCGTCCGCCGCATCGTAGCATTATCCACATTGCATACGGTGCCCAGAGAGGGAGTAATTCAGAAATCATACGGTGCAGACTTTTAAAAACGGTGACATGAACGAAACTGGTAATGTCATAATGACTCCCAATGCACGTGACCCTGAAAATTACGTAAGTAATGTCACCGAGGTACGCCAGACTGTCGAAGGGGTCAGTGTAGTGGGCCATGAAGTTTAGGTGCAAGCGGCACTTCCGATGTGCAGTCCAATGCCACAAGCCATTTACTTTTGTGCATGAGATATATTTAGGTCGTTCATCGAGGGGGTCTGAATGCTTTGAGATGAAACCTACGGGCACCGCGTATGCGCCAGCCTCCTAAGCGCGACAGAGTGCCACGTCAAGCCAAGCTTGATCATGCTGGAAAAATGAAAATTGTCATTGTTGAGCGTGCAAGCGGCTCCGTGATTTACCTTACCAAATTTGGGAGGAAGACATAGGAAATAAGGGCACAGATCCCAAAATCTTTCATGGCCTCGTAGCTAGCGCAGTAGCTTCATGCTGGTGACTGTGACGACTTGTAGGTCGAATCGAACACCGTGCTTACTGGTAAGGTGAAAACGACAAAGTTTCGAGGTCACAAAAGCGACAACTAGGAGATCAAGGTCAGTGCAGCCCTATCGAGGCATGCGAGGACTACGTAAAGAGGAGAGTTGTGCTCAATGTACTCATGAAATTTAATGCTACTGAAGATGTTAACGTCTAGGCTATATTTGAAAATAAAATGTTCTACTTCAGGCTGCGGATAAGTGTGTCCACAAACGGCGGAAGGATAGGAGGGGCATTGCAAGAACGACACGGCATTACGTATAATAAACTTGAACTGGATTAATAGGTTTATGAGCGCAGTTTTCCTTTTCCGAAGGTATTGGAATTCGCCAATTTAATGACCTCATGGTTGCCAGAGTTGCGAATCTAGATCTGAGGTCCACGTACGAAAAATAAGCAGCCCACAGTAGAGGATCAATGCAGTCGTAGATACGATCGGGGAGGTGTGCGTTTTTTCTTTTTTTTTTTGCTGCAAGACTCGCTTGTAGATTATCTGCACACAACCTGCACGACCCATATTTTTTCTTTACGATGCGCACAGATGTAGCCAATAACACTTAAATGAAGGCCTTTCTTCATATTTATTTACATGTTCAACAATAATTTTATTCAGCCAGTGATACTCGGTATGACTTTTGCTGGTTCCGGATGGAGATCTTGTTTCTATAGCAGCATAGTTATCGAAAGCTGTACCCAAACATGTTGGGGCGGGTGCGGAGCATTCTTGAAAGTGTCATGGACAAGGGTATGTTTTGAGATAATGTGAACCATGGCTTCAAGCTTCACTGACAACGGAGACTTATTCACCATACTTGGTAACATGACAACGCCAGAGGAGGCAGCAATCGACTTATCTTCGATGCTCTCACATAGGCTCACCATGTCTCTGCTAATGTCTGGCTCATGTATGGCCAGAAGCATCCCACTGGACAAAACAACGGGTTAAAACGGAAGTTCCAACGCCCATAATTAGAACATCGTATTTCTAACGTAAAGGAAGCAACGCAAGCATATTTTCTTACGCACACTTGGAGATCACCCAAGCTAGAACGTCGAAGCTATTATGGTCGACATCACAAACATAAACAGGCACTCGCACTATAGTACATTATTAACAGTACATCATCCGCGACTGCTACAGACTCTTGACCACCACAGACTGCTTGGCAAGGACACACAGTACTTCACCAGCACCTTAGTTTTAGGGTGCGTTTTAGGGTTCTAGCGTTTTACGAGAACGATTCATATTCCGTCATGCAGGAAGTTGATATGAACTGGAAATTCATCCTGAAATACTTTCACATCCAACGTGATACCCGCCGTACTTTTGCAAGGAGCCCTTCAGGAGAAAACGTGTTTACGCCTAGGTAGTATTTGATGAAAATCATATGGGCTACAAAGGGCACAAACAAAAAGGAAAACACACTTACCATCACAGCCCTTGAAACTTATTTGTTTACCGTAGAGACTGATGAATATGTGGACAAATACCCGCACGCACACTCCATTCTCAATACCTGAGACAGCAAGACGTCTAACCACCTCGTCTCTGGTCGAAATGCATTGTATCACTTATGCGCTTAAGGTTTTCTCTTTCCTAAATAGTATGCTTGCATTACCCTGCATACGATCGCATGGTTGCTTCTTCCAAGCTCCCCGGCTACGCTACACGGGACAGGCCGGGCACTGTATAAATGAACCAGCCAGGGAGCATGATCTAAACCTTTTAAAAATACGACAAAGCACATTTTCCCACACGCTGCAAGGCCTCCATGTGTGAATCACGTTTCGGCGAAATAAATTCTCGACAGATGCAAAAATCACAACGCACGGGAGTTAGTCGAAGCTTACTATATAAGAAAGAAGAACACTAGCTGTTTAAATGAAACAACGCTTCTTTCATCTGAATCGTAAACAAGACTTTTTGACCACTGGGTGTCTCAAGTAATGGGATTAACATACGCATGCGTGTGTTCCTCACTTTGCAATCCAGCTTTCCTACTTTTTTTGCGAGGAATGGTTCCACAAGTTTGAACATCTTAATAATATTTGGGGTTTTACGTGCCAAAACCACTAAGTTTGAACATCATTCAGTATATCCTCTGTGTCCATACTGTATGTCTAACTTGGAAGTTCAGCAGGTTTTAAAAGCGTACTTTTGGTACGCTGCCTTTTTCCTTTTTTTTTCCTTTTCTACGAAGCACTCCTTCACCTTGTCAATGAAACACCACAGCGTAATAGTGCAAAGAGACCGGTGGCAGGTTTTGGTGTCGCCGGCTACACCTCGTCACAGGGCAGAAGAATCAGTCACACAAAAATGCTACAACTGAAAAATCGAACCTTAAGTTACGCGGAGTCGAGGAATCCGCTTACGTAAATATGTGAGAATAATACAAATGCTCCGCGCACGGCTACAGCCGTTCAAAGCAAAAATATATAAAGAAAGATAAGTTCTCGGTAAGAAAAAATAAATACTTAGAACTTAAAAACTCCGAGCAACGTTGTCCTTAATAAGTTACAAGAGGTACTCACTGCGTTAGTCATGACTGCCAGATAAGCAATTAACTCCTCATTATTTTTAAAGACTTCCTGATGCACCGAGTCAGAAACAACGTGAAGCTCCACAGTAAACTTTTCCGGGTACGTTGATCGCTCCTCTTCTTTATCTTTCGGGGAATGATGATCTACACATGAAAGCAAAGTGACCATTTTCATTACCGTTCCTTGTATATATTAAAGCTATTTTCACCGAACTCCAAATCATTCTAAGAAGTGATAGCCAAGAATTCTGCCACAAAAAGTTGCCAGCAATAAAACACATTCATGCCCGTAGCACGAATATTGCGATCGTGAGCACGAACTGCTCGAATTGTTTTGATACTACAACTTCGTATTATTTTTTGGCTGCAGTGGTGGAGCACAACGCACACCACATTTAGAACGGTTTTCTGTTTGTTCTCTAGGTTGGTGAAATTTCAATATTTTACTCTTTCCTACTTTAAGCTCTACTTCTAAAACTCAGTTGTAACAAATTGTAGCACTTTCAATACTAAGAGCTCCTTCCAATAGCTGATTTTAAGGTCTCCTTCTTCTGTGATGAGCGAAAATGCTTGTCGTCCTCGAAATGTTGGTTTCTCTTCAATATTGGAATGTGTTCTGGAGTGAGTGAGAAGGCCAAACGAGAAGCCTCTACGAAGAAGTGGAACTGTGTGAGAAGTCGAGGCAATGGGAAAAACTGTTTTGCTTCTGGCCAGGGTAGGAAGCGGAATAGAAGGTCATCTTGAAGTTCGCAGCGGTGGATTAGAAGCCTACCTTACTTTTGGACTTACCATGTAAAATGAACGGCTTCGAGAAATCTGTCCATATGCTGTCTATTCAAAGTTCTATTCAAAGTGCTGTCTACTCATAGGTGCTATTTACATATTCTTGCATTTTAGCTCCATGATCACTTATCACGCGTACTATATCCACAGACCACAACATGTATCACTACCATAATTTTATACTGTATATTATTTTACGCTTCCATGACACTGATTCATTTCAGGCCACTTTACAGCCATGTTACATCCCACCATCGCAACTAACAAATCAGCGCTTAAAATAACATTATCAGTCATGGCGCTCTTTGGCCATACCCGGCCCTTGCGTCACTAAACAACACACATGCATGCAACGTGATGAAATTAAGAAACGCCTTCATTGTCATGACCATGATATCAAGAACGTGAAGCAAAAGGTGAAAATTATGGGAAAATCTGTAGTTCCTCAGGACCTCTGTGAACTTCGGTATGACGTTGACGCCCCTTGAGTAGCGTAGCAGACGCTAAAATTTCGTGACATTGGGTTTTTGACAGATTAAGAAGTTGTGGCCATCCAGAAGGTGCCAGCTAAGCCGGGAAGAACACGAGGTACAATCGTCTTCTTCGCGCATCATGAACAGCCCAATGCCTGCTTTGATAACAAACACTCACTCAGAGGTACAAACTAAATTTGTGTCACAGACCAGAAATCTTCATAGTGCCTGCCTTTCCTTTCTTTAACACTGCGCGCACGCTACGCCTCGGCCAAGATTGGCTCGTACGTTATGAGCGTGTCATAGTGTCGTTGAAAGGAAGGTAGCGAGCGCGGAGCTTTTAAGTAAGCACACGCATGCAAGGCAGGGGACGGTTATTGTTGTTCGACAAAAGGACGCTACAGTGGGTGCAACAGCATCGATGCTAAAGCATCAAATCGCTTATCGAGCGAAAAAGCTGGCGTCTGTAGCAGTGAAATGGCACCTAAATTTCCCATTGGCTGCGACGCGATTTCGCGTGCACACCTCGACGGTGTCGAGCGGGCGAAAGGAACTGTTGCTACGCTGGCGCGCCACCAAATACATTGATAATATATGCAAGAACGTGGTGATGCTAATTATTAGCACAAGTGACGACCGCCACTGATATGTAGAACTTCACTACTCGACCCTTGCCGCTAGAATGGCAAGGATAAGTGCGCACGCGAGTAAAACTACGTTTTAATCCCTTACATGCGGGTAATGACGTAACTTATCATCACGAAGAGAGTCCTCTGGCGCCTATGACCAGTTTACTTATCCGGAACTTTCCGCAATTTTCACGCGCGTGTATATGTGGAATTTCTTGCAATTTCGACACATAAATAATGCACAATTATTTTGCTATTTTTAAGCAAGACCCGTTAATATGCAATGCGCTTCCCTGCATCATATATTTAAAAGAAATTTAGGTTTAAAGAAGTTTCACCTTTCTAAATATTTTTTTAATTTCTCATGACAGTTGAAGGTGTGCAGCATATTCTTGACACTTCCTAGGAAATAAATCAGTGCCGATTGCTCCTTTTTTATGTTAATGTGGATCAGTGTGGAGACCATGGTCTAATGCAGCCTAATCCGAATTCAGTCACTCGGCGTATGGCACTCGGCATGTATCGCTTTTCAATGAACTCAATTAACCTCTTTCACGCCAACTTGGCTGCTGGGCGCCTGCCGCTCTTCACTAAATCTTTTCACACTGTCACGATCCGCCCGGGTTCATGAACGAGGGAGGGCTCGAGGCACCCTCCGTTAGACAGACGCTCCGCAGCGTGGTGGTGTTGAACAATGACTGACCGCCGAGCAGCTGTGCGTGCATCAACTTTGCGTGGAGCCGGGGCTGGGCCAGCCTGTGAAATGACATGTCCCAAGTATTCAACACTGCGGCAGGAAAATGCACTTTTCCAGCTTTAGCATGAGACCGGCATCCTGCAGCCGTGCCAGGACGTTGTGCACGATCTGCAGGTGGCCCCCATCGTCGCTGCCGGTAACCAGGATGTCGTCCAAGTACACCACCACGTGTCTCATGCCCCTGAAGAGGGTGTCCATCTCCCTCTCAAATATGGTGGGGCTGAGGCCGCGCCAAACGGTAAGCGCGTGTACTGGAAGAGCCCCAATGTATTCCATATTGTGACATACTTCCGGGAGGCATCCTGGAGCACCAGCTGCAGGTAAGCATCTCGGAGGTCGAGCTTGGTGAACTTCTGTCCACCGAACAACGCTGACCAGAGATCTTCAATCCTGGGCAACGGGTACTTCTCGACGGTAGCGACAGGGTTGAAGATAACCTTGAAATTCCCGCAGATCCTGACACTGCCGTCTCGCTGGAGGACGGGTAGGATGGAAGCGACAGGGAGTTTAACTTGGTTAGGAGGCTGGAGACGTCTTTCACCGTATGCAGGCTGACTTCCTGGTACTCTGGCAGACGAACGCCCAGTGCATGAATCCAGTTTCGGCCCAGCAGCGTCGGCGACGACCCCTTAGTTAAGTACAGAGCTAGGGTGGCCTCCCTGTCGCCAAAGCTAACGCTGACCTGAGCCTGACCCTAGACCTGGGAGAGCTGCCCGGAGTAGCTGCGCAGCATCCCGCCCGAAGATTCGACGGACACGCCGGGGAAGGTACGCTTGAACAGTTTCCCGGCCATGACCATTACGCTGGCCCGTGTGTCCTGCTCCATGAAACTGGGGTGCCCGCAGACTTCAACGGTCAGCATGTGTGGTGGCACAGACGACAGAACAAAGCCTGTGTGCCACATGTCGAAAATTGGTGGGTCCTCGGCCACGACGTGGAGCCTGGCCGCGGAAAAACTCGAGCCTGCTGCCGCACGCCCACGCCGTGTACCCTTGCGACGGCTACCCTGGCCGCGGGCTTGCGTGGAACCTAGGCTTGAACCAGACTGCTAGTGCTGTTTGCTGTTCATCCTCCCCCTTCGGCATACCCGTGCCAGGTGCCCAGTTTTTCCGCACGTGAAGCACTGCGCTTGAGAAAACTGGCACCGTGAGGGAGAGTGGGCACCACCACAGCGACCGCAGGTACTGCCCTTTGTCGCCAACTTGTTGACCGCCGCTTCCGCCGATGATGAGCCAGTCACACGGGCAATCTCGACGGCGACCTTGGCGGCATCTTCCATTGCCAGCGCTGCCTTAACGACGTCGTCCAGAGAGGGGTCGGGAAGCTCTAGGAGTCGCGTCTGCATGGCGGGGTTGTTTATGCCGCAGACAAAACGGTCCCGGAGTAACGAGTCCAGCTGGTTCCCGAAGGCGCAGGCAGTCGCTAACCCTCGTAGAGCAACGACGAACTGCCCGAGGGTCTCTTCTTCCGGGCGGCTACGGTTGTTGGAGCGCGAACTCTCCATTAGTGTGGACGTTGCTGTGTTGAAATGCGAGAGCAGTATGGCGGGCAGCTCACCCAGCATCTTAACATGCAGCGTAGCTGGCTTGAAAATGTCGAGCAGGAGACCGAAGACGCTGGTCACGCAGCTGGCCAGGAAAATGCCCCACTGTTTGGCCTCGGGTGTGTCGTTTGCGCGGAAGAACACGTGCACTTGCTCCTCGTAAATTTTCCAGGCGGACCCATCTCCCTCGAACGTCTCGAGCCTTCCGGACAATGACATGGTGGCAGCAATGGGGGGAGGTGTTTCGCCACTCGCGGCGGCATGGGACGATCCGTGGGCACTCGTCCCCAGTGTCACGATCCGCCCGAGTTCTTGAACGACGGAGGGCTACATGCACCCTCCCTTAGACATACGCTCTGCAGCGTGGTGGTGATGAACAATGAGTGACGGCCGAGCAGCTGTGCTCAGCTGTGCTCGCCGGTGTTTATTGGTGCGGTGACCAATGTTGCCTAGTGAGCCTGGCAGGCCAACGAAGATTATGACCGAGGGAGCGTCACATGCTTGTTGCACACAGATTCTTAGGCCAAGTGGTAGGGGTGCGTAGGTGTGGGTCGCTGTCTTACGAAAAATCCTTTGAAAATTTCTGGTGTGAGGTGTGATCAAAACCGTACCACATTTGTTCAGTCTTGTCTGAATATGTATTTCAAAACGCCTGACTATGACCTCCGCGATTTACGCGCGCCCGGCTATACCGAGAGGGTGCTGTTAACCGGTAGGGTGCCTCGATGTCATCCGGGCTTGCCGCTCCATACAGGGTGGAGACAACGGGGGCGCCTACTACGGCGTTGGGCACCCGAATGACGGACGCCGTAGTAGACGCCTCTCACTGACGCCGTAGGGGCACGTTGCCGGCGCTCGTGTGTACGCGCGATTCGGGTGTCCGACGCCATAGCACACGCCGTGGTTGTCTCCACCCTGCATGGAGCGGCGGGCGAGAAGGACATCGAGGCACTCCAAGGTGTACGGCCCGAGCGGAGGTCGCGGTAGAAGGCAGACCGCAAGATCTCAACGTGTGCATTGGCTCTTTTTATTCTTTCCCTTTTCGCAGCGTTTTTAACCAAAGGGGAACAAGCAGTGCCCAGATCACGTAGTAAGACATTTAGGAAGTGAAACTCCCGTCAGCGCGAGCGAGCGCGGGCGACCAGATAAGGTCACAATTGTTGTATGCACCGACGGGGCCGTATACAGTGGCGACGCCATGCGGCGCGTCGTAGAAGCCGCAGCGAAAAAAAGTGCAGCGCTCGGGCAGCGGCTCCGGCGCACGGCGCGCTCTCAACGGCGGTAATTTCTTTCCAGGCCGCCAGGCGCCGCCAGCACGATAACGGCTCCATGGGCTTGTGACCTTTTCTGGTCGCCGCAAACAGCGGAGTTTCCACTCCTATATGTTTCTTGCTCCGTGGCCCAGATTTACTGAATGCATTTATTTTGGCTAGTTTACTCAGGAAAACACAGCAATAACTCAGTTTTCTCAAATTAGACCATTGCAGGAATATACCTTCTGGTCTGTTTTATTATTGTGTTATTTATTCAGGCCACCTCTCCGCAGCGTAAAATATCCTTATGTGAGAAGTAAGTGGGTATTCTGGCATGCTTCTTTGCTGAAGAGGTATCTGGATGGAAATTGAGATAATTGTGGTCGCCGATGTATTGTGGGGTCCTCATCCCGTAAAACATGGCATTATTGTCTATTTATTACTATTGATGGGGTACGGACAAACACAAGCAGGGCTGCTTTCTGTGTTATAAGAATCCCATTTAAACACCAAAGTCATTGGAGGTCGTCAGCTGTTACTTTCGTAGGGTGCTGTGCAATGAAAGTTGACGGCTCCGAAAGATTTTGAAGCATTGTGATACCCGACACATGCTCAGTGCTTATGTTCTGGTATTTAATGTGCGTTAATACCTGTCTACGCAAGTCATTTGTTTCCCTTGAATCCTGCATGTATTTCCGGAAGCTTAGCGCAACCAAGCAGTATCTACTGTCACGCTAGTTGGTACGGGAACGAGCCCACTCGTTGCAATCCCAATTGCCATCGGCGAAATTTCATAGGGAACTCGTCACACCAGTCAGCTGGTTCAATGCCATCTCGAGAGGGGAATTCTGGAGATGGTGGCTCATCCTCATTTGGCTTTATTGTCACCGCGCCCTTGCCAACGACAGTGCTGAGCTCAAAAGTGAATGGAAAGTGGATATCACATATGTAAGCAAACTCGCTTATGAGTCGACTCACGCGAACTTACACGGACTCACGAGTGTGAGGCTGGCTGAGTAGCCTTAGTCCGACTGAGCCTTAAGCAAAAAATAAATGTTCTGTTTACGTCTGTTCCAAAAAAGGCATCGCTAAAATCTTTGCGACGACGGAAACGCCAAACTTTGTCTAAACGAGAAGAAACGGGGTTAACCAAGGGGCCTGATAGTCTTTGTCTAAGCAGCATGCACCATACTCCAAACGACTCCGCTGCCATCTCAGAGGCCATGCACCGAGATGTGTAGTTCACGGCGCGCCGCTAGGTGGACCACCGTCTGCGGAGGAAAGCGCGAGAGAGGATCCCAGCTGCAGTACATGGGTCATACGTGACGTGCTTTCGCGTTGGCGCTACGGTGTGCTGCTAGGTTGCTGCAATGATAATCGCATTAACGTCAATAGTCATCTTCAGGTTATTTTTGTTGGAATTTTCACCCCGCGAGTATACATAACGTTACCAGCATGGCCGGGTGTTCTGCAATATATTTTACGTAATTTTTTATTTAGGTAAAAAAACTCTCCCGCTGCCAATTTGTTTGAATTGAAGTCCAACTACATTTGATGCGGTGCATGACGAATGGATAATGTGGTGTGTAGAAACCTCTAACAGTGATAAATACCTAGATAAAGCTCGCGAACGAAACCTGTGCTTATTTAAGTTTCAGGCTGAATTTATAAGCATTAGGTGGATTTCTAAGCTATTCGAGTGTTCTTCAGTGCTTTGACGCGGATCATAACGAAAGGGCAAATAGTAAAACATATGCAATCATCTAAAATTGAGATCTCCACTACTTACCCTTTGGATTTCTTCCGCCTCTTCTATTGCGTTGGTTGAGCCCATATGAGCCTTGGTATACTTGTGAGAGCGTCGGCTCTGCAAAAATAGACACACATATTTTCTTCGCTGCGCAGTAAGCTGGAAGTTGTGGAGTATTATTGAGCGGCTTAATATCTATTGTAATTTGTCACCTCGAAGTGGTTTAACGACTGTGGTGAAACAAAGGGAAAGTACTGGAGCAGCGACTATCGATGTTGTTGCCAACCGCTGTAATCATGTGCAGATGACAGGCATTAAAGCGTATTCACTTTCTTGTGCATAGATAGAACAGCAGACATAAGTAATAAGCAACAGGTGCTATATACGTATACCAGTACGAAAACGACCGAATATTAGACAAGAAACAGGACTAGTTAACGAGAATTTTCTACCATACAAACGGTAAGCCGGTTGTTGCGACCTCACTGCCCTGTCCAGAGGTATCTCTCACGTAGCATCGCTCTGTATTTGATTCGCTGGCTATTTTTCCGCCATAGTCAAGGTTACAACTCAAACCAGTCAGGACAATATTTTAAGTGAGTGTGTGCCGCGAGGTGTTGAAGCCCTCCTTTGGACTTTTTTGACGTCTGCAAACATTAGGCCTAAAATAAGCTAGCCAGTATTGTACCTACAATAAGGAAGAAGACAATATCGACCTTTCTCGTGTGGCAGTTTGCTATAGAGCGACAAGATGGCGCTTTCAGTTGCGCTGCGCACGTTGCTTCAGCTGAAACGCACAAATACTAAACCAATACAGCTTCTGTTCAGCTACTGTGGGATCAGCTGTCGGAAAGTGGAAGAAGCACAACAAGAGCACCCCAACTCACCGCAGATCAATACCACCACTGAAACGTTGGAGGCGAAGGCTTCTCCTGACGATCTCGACGTCCAACGCATTTCGGTTACATACGCTCCAGTTGTCGGGAAGCGTGAGAAGCAGCCCGAGATCTTTGGATGCTATCGGTCTTCCAATCTTAAAGGCGAACCTTAAGCTTCCTCCATGTTTTTTATTCTCTGTCTCTCTCATTAACGTTATAGATGGATTTCTACGCCTATCAATCGCGTTTCTAGCCGCGTTCCAATATAACTGCTTAAAGCTTCGTAGATACCTTGATGGGTGATCAAAGTTTTCGGAATACGAAACATCTGGAAATGGGATATAGTTAAAATGACTAGTTCACCTTTCCCCTGAAAAAGAAAATGACATGAATAGCGTGGAGAACTTCGCTTACCATTGTCAATATAGGTGCCGTGTATCTCTTGTACTTTGTAGATCTTGTGCAGTATTTTATCATGTAACGAACGTTCGTCTTGTGGTAGAGGCTTTATTCTCAGTTCGTGGTTGATAATACCTTCCTGGTAGAATAGGAGCAAGTATAACTCATTCGCAGTCAAAAACACAGTAAGCAAGATCTATGTATTCAGCGTTTTAAAGTGCACGAAAGAAAAATGTAAGGTAATGTCGAAGTTTTACAGCGAAACTGTTAGCATTCAGTCGGTATGAAGTTTTCGTGTCCCCGTGCGCGGAACTCACACGAAAATGTGAGCCCATCTCGGAGACAGAGAGACTTGCGCTGAACGGAAGCCCTAGAGGACTGGGCACGTACACTGCACTTCCGCGCGCAAACGTGTACGCGTAGCGTATGTCGCTTGCGGTGGTGCTTTATTTTTAAAAGAGAGTGATGCGCTATGTTAGTCATACATCCTCAGCCTGCATCTGAAATCTAATAAAGGTAAACATTTGGCGTCAGTCCTTACATGACGTCACAGAATATGTCATAACGTTGGTTGCGAGTGGCGGTTCTACATTGGAAATCGCGTAGGGCTCCACGTACATCGCAAGGCCGGCAAAATGGGCACAAGAAAGGCACAAAGACAAAGAAACAAAGATCAATGTACTCTTGCGTGTCAGTTCAAACTTTGCTTACTAGATACACCGCCTGCTGTCCATAGACATTGAATTTTAGCGAACACTGCTGTAAGAATACTGATGTCCTTTATGGAAGGAGCAGGCTGAGTCGTACAAGGCGAGATAATTTTATTGCGAAATAAATTTTTAGAGGCACGTGATACGCGCTCGCACCATCGGCGCCAATGCCGGCGCCATGCGGTGAGGCAGGTCATGACGTCACGAGCTGCTCTCGGAGCCGACTTTCACGAGCATACCGCTGGGCGCATCCTAGGCCGTCGCGCTGCAGGTTTCAAGTCGCGTGATTGCTGCGGGTGCAAGGTTAGCAAACGACGCGGACGGCAAGGGGCTAGCCGGAAATTATTGCGCTTCAGTGGGCGCTCTGCTGTATCTCGCATGCGCTGCTACATTTCGGAGTCGCGAAACAGTGACATGTTGTAGAGTGAGCGCAGCACATTTTACGACATCTGCGCATGAGCCCCGCAGCCTACCCATTAGTATTCTTCAGATCACGCGAGTGTTGTTACCGTGAGTGATCGCCGTGATCGAGCGGACGATGTTCTCGTGTGTTAGGACGGGTTAGATGGTGTGTACTTAGAAAGGGAATGTTTGCTGTAACTTGCACTGCGTATGCAATTCCGAGCCATACTTCGAGCTATATTGATGCGCCCTTCGGACAAAACGGTGACTTCAGCTTTTAGACTAAAATACGAGACGGACACGCTACTAGACTGACATACTGGAAGGTTTCGAACGCGTGAGGCATATGATTGTACTTTCAGTCCTCAGTAAACACAGATAAATGCTACATCACCTATTACCGTATGAAGTCCGCAGACAATAAATAAAAGCAAAGCATCAGGGACAGTACTTGAAGGCTGCATATCACAACCTATGAGGACGTGAAAAAAACAGCCTTTCCAGCAGTGAGAGCCAAACCCACAACCTATGTTGAGATGTCACTGAGATTTTCTCTTGTGGTGTCTGGAGAGGCGTATCGAATATGGCACGCTTATTGTATAGGACGACACCACACACTACAGGCTTTAAGTATATGCTGCCCAATATGTTACTGACATTGTTATGAAATATTGGAGCAGTACATTACCCATATTGCCTAGTGAGTACAACCAGACTAGTTGCATAAGAAAGGACTTACGACTTCCACAACGCCTTCCCTCTGGCGTAAGACAAGAGAGGATTGATGATGCACGTCCTGGTACAGAACCTCTTGAATTGCTGAGGTGTCAACCTGCGTATACACGTCAATTTTGGAGTTCGCGATGCGTAGAAAAAATGTATGGTTCTTTGTTCGATGCATCTGGGGTATTCCGCGCGAAAAATGTCACTTTTTTTCTAGCTCCACAGTAAAATATTTCTTTTGCTTAAGTTGCGTTGTACGTGTCGTTATGCTCTGCTGCTTCACCACAATCCTAATTTTTACACAATTAAGACTTAATTATTTATGGCACTAAATGGTACATTTTCGTAGTAAATATATGAAAAGTTCTAAAAACAGATTCTGCATGCATTTTCATAATTCAAAGTTCTTTACACAACACTTACAGAAGAATCATGGTTTCGTAGAAAATGCAGCTCATTTGAAGGTAATAATACAGAAAAGAAACTAAATTGTGATAATAGCGTAAACGTTTGCGTAGGAACGATAAATTAATGAAACATTCTTCGCAGAGGAGTCTGTTCATAGGAGTGCGCCAGGACACAGTATCTATGACCCTTCTATATCTTGAAGATACTCAACTGTTTTGTGGGCTATGGGCGTGTAACCTCAGTAAAAGAAACACAATTAATGAGGAAAGAAAGGGCTCCCGTACAGAGCGCTACTTTACTCAAGAAAAGAATTCGTGGTGCAGAATTTAGCACTGTAGATATTCTACGTCTACATTTACAGTGCTCCGTCCTACCGCCCTTTTTTATTCCTCCCTTCCTGCACTACTTTCCATAACGTTCAATATACTCATTTCAGGGTATCACCTAATTCTTTCCATATGATTAACAGTACCTTTTGCGTTCTGCTCATCATCTAAGAAGTTTTAGCCAGACGTTGAACAAACGCGTTAATTGTAGGTTGGTTTTAACAGCCGGCACTGTATTGCACGGATCTGGAATTTCTCGTGCAGGAGACTCATATGTATTCTGTAAACAATAAAAGTATCGATGTGTGAAATACGGTCTCAGTCCAGTCAGTGGACCTGGGTGGCATGCGGGGAATCCCTGGCCTAGAATGAAAGTTTCCAAAACATGGGGCGCTATAACATAAGCCCATTTCAAACGTTTCTATTCCATTTCTGCAATCATCTCTCCACGATTGGTGAAAATATTTCGGGTCACGCACACGTCGCTTTTCTATCACGTGACGTCAGGACAACAGTGAAAGTTCCTCATGTGAATGACTTGTGCACACTGATTTTGCAAGATTAGTCTTAGCTAGGGGGAAAAAATCTGAGAATGCCTAAGCACTTTTTATGAGTTGTGAATGCGAAAGCATTAATGTCCAATTCAACACCACTGAGTGACCCTTCCAGTTTTGTGCTTCGAGTAATATTTGCGTTAATTAACGCTCCTTCCACCCTCCTTGTGTTGGTAGAGTTGACGAAGATGGATTTCCAGTTACCATGAGTTCTTGTTAACATTCAACTGGCTCCCTTTGCAGCCCTCTGTGAATGACGATGACCAGAAAACCTTTTATATACAACAGCGTTTACCCAATACCATAAGAATTTTGGTACTTTATAATGAATTGTACTGAGGCACAGTGCGAAACATTCTGAAGTTAGAGTTCATGAACGTTGCGTGTTTTTAATCTGCACATAATTTCGCACAGTGGTCTCTCCTGGATTTCACATTCATGAGCACGTTATACACGCCTCCTCGAAAACTCTAGCTCATGAAATTGTAGCTCCATGACTCAAAATTTTCTAAGACGCGTGCACGTATAACTTGTTCATGCATTCGATATCTTAATGGTCTGATTAGATAGAATTACATTGAAAACTTATCACTTCAAGACAAATATTAGCGCTTGCTATTTGCAGGCCACAGGATGGCCTGCCTTGCCACTTAGAAGAAAACTTGAGACTGGGACCAGTTTTCAGGTATGCGTCAGTAATAGTTATGAATGACACAAGTTTGCTATGTGCATTTTAAGAAAGCTATAAAAAAGTAAGTAGGGCTTTGTTTTTTTGCTGCAGTTGGGAGGGCACCTATATTAACACTGATGCTCTTTTTTAAACGAACATGCCCTAATCTCATCTTTTTCGTTTCGCGAATTTCAAAGGGCCCCTAAAAATTCACCGACGATTACGATACTCCCTAATCCCGAATTTGAGCGCAACCCCACACGTGTTTTCGATTCGTGATACATTGGCTAGCATGGGCAATCTTTCTCGTGCGGCACATTGCAAATGGAGTGATGAGTGCCGCGTACTGCCTCGCTAATCGGGAGATCGCGAGAGGCAGCGCGTGGCCGACGCCCGGACGTGATTCACAGCAGCCGCTGCAGCCAGACCCCTGCTCATGCAGCGCTTCAGTTGACGCGCTCGCAGCATGCCATTGGTGAACAAACGACGGCACGTTACTTTGGCGCCCTCTCGTAGCGGTCGTCGTCACACAGTCCCTCTTGCGCGGTACTAAGCTTTCCCCCTCACGCTTCCGCCATACGCTCCTCCTCCACATTCTTCATCGCGCTCTCTCCGCTATCACCGTCTTCCATCACCCTCTCCGCTCCGCGCTCGCTCTTTCATGCTTCACTATGCCGTTCGCTCAGTTACGGCGACGGACGCCGACGCTGAACGCAGGAATGGGCGCCTAAGTTTAATAAGTTGCGTGTAAAGTTACTTGTTTAAATTCTGTCCAATGCTTCAGTGTAGACTGCGATAAATCAATGCTTAGTGTACGCTTCATAAAGAAATCCAAATATGGCAGTACAATTTCACTACCTACCAAAGGTAACCTTCTCGCTTTATTAAGTAAGAGTTAACTTGCCTTACAACCATTTATTTTTTGCCGCAACTTGCTAATCAGAAAAAAACACTTCCTATTACTTTAAAATTAGTTTTTCTTGCCACGTTAGTTCGGCAATGTGCAATATTATTACATGTATCAAGAAAATTACACTGCCTGTACGTACTTCAAACAATCTATTGCAGGAAAAAGCAACTGTGAGTGAGATAAAGAGCAGAAATTTTATTTTTACGCGCGATGTGTGTTTGTTTACCGGAGCAGGTTAAAAGAAGTGATAGTCCGGAAAAGTAGCCACTGATATGTAGTCAATCACCCGACAGACTGTCATCGTGCTGCTTTCAACGTCTTTCTTCGCAGCCCTGAACATTTTTAAACTTGTAGCTTAGATGAGATATCAGCGCATGTCGGACGCCCGTATGTGCAAGCACTGTTTGAATCTATGGTACATTCCTGGTTCCGAAAGACTTGTAATGTTCAACGCCCATGCTTGTACGTTGAATGTGATCGATTTAAATTACCAAGTGAACTATTCTACTTTCACGCAGAATATTTACCTGAATACGATATATTCTGAACTCATCAGTCTTCTTCCGAACGCTTCTTTTGCTCTTCAAAACGTGGATAATCTTGTTATTCTTGTCATGACAATGATCACGAAAACACAATTTCCGCTACGTCACAATTCCAAATGTACTCATTACACAGTATGCTAAACCCGCTACAAAACGAATGTGTGTCGTCGCAAAATTTGCAATTACGCCGGAGCGCCGGCGTCAATAAGTTTTGACAAGAGGGCGAGAAGACAACAAAATTTCTCTTTTGGGCAATAACACGGAGATGTTGGGCGTGTATCATATTTGGGGGCCGTGTACACAATAAAAATATGGGAAATGTACAGCATACCGGGCTAACTGTGAAGGTACTTTAGGCTATCTAGTTTGCAGCAATAATGCTTTTGCTCGCTTACCGTGTCCAACAGTTGTCCTTCGTGACTGCTAGTAACAAGTAGTAGGTTATCAGCCAGCACCGAGCTTTTTTCAAGATTCAGTGTGAGATTGCTGTTGAGGCGTAGAACCAAGCTTTTGCCATTTGTTCTCTCTTGTAGAATAGTTGGATACACATAGAAGCCTTGTTCTGCCAAAGAAAGATAATCAACAACACAGACCGTCGAATGAACCCGCTATAATACCAAATTGTTTAGTCCTCTTAGATTGCAATAGCAGTTATACAGACAGTCCTCGTCAATTCGCACCGTCGTCATCGGCGTAGACGTCTACGCTGCCATGAGCTTCCGCATAAAATCCAAGTGCTATAATATGGCTGCTGTTCACCGTATACAGCAGGTGGGAAAGCGTACGAGTATGAGCCGAGAAGAATGCCCGCTTGATTTCGCCATCTGACTCGTGGAAGGGGGAGGGACGGCTAGCGGATACTCTTGCTAGGAGGGGGCAGGTTAACTTGACGAGAGCGTTTTCCTCGCATTTCTCCGAGCATTGTGTGCATGAGTGAGTTGCGAGAGAGACATCTGGATGCTGTGGTTGAAGCTTTAGTATTTAGATTTTACCTTTAGTATCCTTTTAAAGTGCACGGCTTTTTTTCCGGATCAGCTCAGCGATGTCATAATTCGGAGAATGAGTGCGCGTACTATTGATCAGCAGGTGAGAATTTGCCTGAAGGAAACGACAAATCAACTTGTGTCGAAGAGGCGCAGACTAATGCATAGACGTACTACGACCAGGAGACAGATCTAAGTAGCGCTAACATGACTGAGAAAATGTGTGAGCGCGTTATGTCACTGTTCATTGCCGTTTTGATCAAGCACTTTTTGTGTGAAATGGGTATATATTTCTGCTGTATATGTTGGGTCACGGCGTGAGAATATTCACTTTTGGTCTCTCTGGAAAACTTCTTATATGTAATTTAATACATTTTGGGGAGTACGTTGCCACTATAGTGAAAGCGAGCCTTCTTTAGAAGAATGTGCAACTTTTCAATAAAACATGAAGTCGTCACTGGCGATCGGTTGGTCAGAATGAAGTGAGATTTCATTTTCCTGCGCCAGCTCCATGATCTCTAGCTAAATGCATTAAAAAGGGGGCAAGGCATGTGGACTTCTTGCCTTTCAAAATACTTCTGATAATATGCGAATACTGTGCTGGCGCGGTTCTGTTTGGTGATGACGGTTTTTTAAAAACTGTTCTTCGAGAAAGAAGCTTCAGCTACAATATGTTAAAGTTCGAGTTTCTTGGAACATTCCTAACGTCCCTGAAAATGCTTTAGTAAACCGTCGCAAAAACAAGCAATGACGATGAGAAGTTGTGACCGAGGAAGGTACATTTCAAGTTATAGATGTGAGTGGCATTAGCAAGTGACGGGAGCAATGTAATAAAGGCAGCCCACTAATACACTTACGGGACCAAACAAACCCGCAGACGCAATGTTGTAGACGAACATTAAAGCTGTGCGCATCAAATTCATCGCAACAACGGACCGATGCCCAAACAACAGCTTGCATGAATGAACAGGACAGTGAAAATTTACCGTGGCAGCGCAGTGTACAACTAGAGAAGTTTTACATTTTACTAAAAGAAATTATTACCTATAGCTTACTTCAAATTATTAGAAAGACCATTTACGAACAATACCCGTGCACATTCTCGTTCGACTACGCAGGCCTTCGACACTTTTTGTGTTTTCTCTTTTTCACTCCATTTTTTTTTCAGGCAGGAACAATCACTCCATCATATTCTTGTCGAGCAGCGCACCGAATCAACAGTTCATTCATTCACACTGTGTCGCTGCACTATGTACGACCGATACTCCTAAAATGGTTTTGTGCTACGTTTATGTCCTAGCTTTTAGTCCAGCGGCACAAACTGTGCAGTTACTCCTCATTGTGCATACCTTTATCGGCACTACGTTTCTCATATCTTCAAGTAACGTTATCCACTGCGAATATCGACAAAGTTGTGACAGACGGGTACTACCCAAACATTTTCGACATTCGCAGTGAATAACGTTATTTGAACATATGAGCAAAGGGAGGTTTAAACAATGATGTGTAACATGCGCAATTTTCATTGAGTTTAACAAAGAAGCAATAAATACACTAGAAGTATTTAAGCATTGAAGCGCATGTTTGTACGCCTCAAGAAGTTTAAACTGACTTGCGTGCACGGGTCTCGCCGCAAAAAAAATGAATAAATTATAAAGCTCTTCGCGAAGTTTCTCCCGATCACACTTCTAATCGATGATTAACTGCAACTACATTTTCTTAAGTTTTAAATAACAATGCCGTCACTAGGGAGAGAAATGCAAGAGACGTAAAACGGATTTACCTTCTCGGGTGTATAGGAAAAGCGAAAGGAAAGACATGATTGCAAGCTTGTCTAGTAGGCCCATATTCACATAAAGCGTTATTTTGAATGCCTATGTTCGCTATATCGAAATGCGCGGCAACACGTCTTTCTACTATATATAGTGGACCACAAAAGCCGCACAAGGTTCGTACCTCAATGCGTCTTGGCTCACATTGTTAACGCTCCGGAAAGTTCATCCTGCCATCGAAGCCTTCAACTCAAACTGAAAGTTTATTACGTTTACACCACCTCCTGTCAACGCTCAACGCTAAAAATATAGACCTTGGCTTCACTGACCGAATTCACCTATTATGAAGAAACACCATAAAGTTCATCCTGACCTTCACGTTCTATAGCACAGACGTAACGACCACAAAAACAAGTGCAAGACGGCACACGAAGCCAACAAGCCAAAATTTCCACCATGTTGAAGTTCATCCTGACATTGTGAACTTGGAGTAAAACTCGAAGCTTATTGTGTTTATACCTCCTCATTTGAACACTCAACGCTAAAAATGTGCCCCCAGGTGTCCTGATGGCGGTCACCTATTCTCATTACATCAAGTGTCTCACAGCAAGTCGTAAGTGCGACTCTTATGCAAATGCCAAATTCGTTCTGGAGCACTGAGTTCGAAAGAAATGAGGCTCAACTTTAGTAGGGTGCGTCGTGTCATGGCCACTAACTTTGATGCCGATGTGGTGAACCTATGCACTCTTTTCTATCAATCAAACAGCCGAACAGGCAGAGCCAACAATTATCTTTTTTATTTCGGAAAGAAATTATGTAAGCGATCGGTTCTAATTACTGAAACAACTGAAAATGCAGAAGCATCAGCCTCGTTAATGCATTAAGAAGCAGAGCAAAACAATGCCTTTCTGCATAAGATAATACATTTTACATTGTGATTCAACTTTGTCCCAAACGCTGACCTAACCAAAGCGGAGATTAAGAGAGCATGCTAGCAGTGCTTCTCTTCCGATAGACAAGTAAGAGCGAGAATTCAGGCATAACCAATTTTTTTGGTCATGCTATCCTTTCTAATGCAACTAACATTGAGCAACAGATGCACGTGTAATTTGGGGATCAGGGATGAAATATTGAGAGGTTAGATAAACATTCGTTTATTGTTACGTAATTATGAAGCTCATGTATGTACTAGGAATCCCCGGAGTTCCAAGATTCGGCCTATACTTGCACAAGTAATGATTACGAATCCAATCTAACAGCAGATAAATTGAGAATCAAATATCAATATGGTACAAGGTCGAACGGTTTCGAAAAGAAAAGTGTAGAAAAGCACAATGAGTTTTTAGATCCTCTTCCATGTTCTTATGTAATCACCTGTTAATTCGAATAATTGCGTCTCGCGCGAGAAGTTTCTCCGAAATCAGTATTGATTAGAAAAGAATAAAAATTTTTGGCTTCCAGGTGGCCGTATACAACTGATGCAATCACATGTTCTAGCATCTTGCAGCATATAGATGTTAGTGATATTGGACGGTAGTGCTACCGCGTGTATTCATTACCTGACATTAATATTGATATAACCTTTGGTATCTTCCAGTCTGGTTGCAACACCAGTCTCTAATGTTGCCTGGAAATGTGACGCAGAACTTTACTAGATACTACGGTGGTGTTCTTCATAATTTTATAATTAATGTCGTCAATGCAAAGGATGTGCTTAGCTTCAGGTTATTTATCAGGCACGTGACTCCATGAACTGTTATTTCTAAAGGAAACATATATTGGCAGTTAAGTATCGATACATCCGGCGCATCAGGCTCATCTTCTGTGGTGAATATAGGAGAAAAAGAAGCGTTGAAAATAGCAGCACAGTGAGTACCTGGAAGGAAGTGTTATTATTGTGTAAAGAAATGTTATCGTGGTCCTGATCTGGGCTTATATTGTACCAGAACTTTCTGTAATGACATTTCAGAAGAGATGGCAAGTCATGAGTGAAGTATTTGTATTTAGCTGAAGACTGGGCTGGGCAGGTCATTTTTAAGCATTCTTTGTATGTGTCCCAAGCTGCTTGCGTGCGCAGTTGTTTACCACTATTCTAGTGGCGCTTGTTCCTGTTTGGCAGTAAGCGTATGGATCTGGCAAGCCATGGGTGAGGTTTATAATTGGTTATCTTAATCAGAGGAACGTACTGATTTACAAAAGGCAGACATGTTTACATCGCGTGGGGTATCTCTCGTTGCTCAGTGGATACCTTCACACGTAGGAATCGCCGGAAATGAAGAGGCTGATCGGCTCGCTTCAACTTGCGCTCATAACAACTGGGACTGCCCAGAATGTTTGGGCAAGCTTCATGGCGCTCGTCTGCTGATTCGTCGCCACCTACTCAAGCAGCATCCAGACCATTGCGTCGCAAATGGAACGTTCCCGCCCCGTGTTCGCGGTCGAGGCTTGACCCGACGTGCTAGAGCACAACTACTTAAGCTGAGGGCTGGTTGTGTGAACATGCACGAACGTTTATACACCTCTCAATTACGCTTGTTTTCAACGCGGTGGCATTAAGGGCCTTGTATCCCAGAAAATCCAATGTTGCGGTGTCGGTGGAGTCAACCGCGCGCGAAAATTTTCGTATATATCTATATGAGGTACAAGCATATATATCCCGCGCCTTGTTATGTGACGTACGGTATATACGGTTTATATTGCCACACCATTCTATCACTTCTCGACAAAGTTGTTCCTCAAGATCTTGAGAACGAGAGCCCAGAAAGAAGCTGTCATGAAACAAAGCACCAGCAGCGCATGCCTTTTATGTTAAACCTTCTCAGTCGTAAGTATTAAAAGTGGGAAACAAAACAAAACCTCAAAATTAAGTAAGTTCCTTGGCGCCTCTGCACAGAACCTCCGCGATCGGCCCACGCCGGAGGCCGCTTTTTGACCAGAAAGCTCGCCTTTGTACTGAGTGTTCGCCGCCAGCGTCCCCCGGTAAACATTACGGTTACATAAGGCTGCAGTTGCCGTTAAGCGTGAGCAGTCAGGGGTCTTTGAATGCTGTCACATTCCACTCTTAAAGGCGAGGCTTAAGCATCCACCAATTTTCCGTTCATCAAGACATGATTCTCCTTCTGCTTTGGGAATCATTGGTTGATTCGTTAAGTTGGGTTTAATTGCACGAAGGCAACTAAGGCCATGCTTGTTATTTGTTTTTTGTTTCTTTGTTCGTTTTTGTTAATCAAGTCTGCGAGCGTCCGAGCACACACAGAACGCTGTTGTAGTTGCAAACACTTATTCGCCGGACTGACCACTGTAAATTTCAAGAAACCTGTTGGAGAGGAAAAACTAATTGCCTAATGCCGCTTTATATCTCTGATGTGTCTTCGCCGACTTCAAAATTGTCTAATGCAAGTATTTTGAATACTAATTTCTTGTAGGTTTCTGTTGTAAAATTCTGTCAGAAATTATATAAATGTTAGAAATTAAACCGGGTCTCATTGCATAAAAAACATTTTCTGGCCAATCTGTGATCTGTTCTTGCTGGTCCATTTATAGATAAGTAGATGGCTAAAAAATTTATAAAATAGTAAATTACTCCATGCAAGACGATGGCTGTCAGGTCTAGGGGATGATAGGGGTATAATAAATGCCTCAGGTGGTGATAGCATCTGCCCGTGCTGATTTAGTCAAAGCAGTAAATTCAGATGAAACATCCATTTTTTGCCTAAAGAACGCGGACAGACGCAAAAAAGTGCAATCCTATTTCTGTTACAGAGTCTCCTTGGACCAAACTTTGCTCCTGACGCCTGATTGAATGAATTCTCCACTATACCAAAATAAAGAGGCCTTGGCATATGGCACTTTTGGTCTTTTTGGAGGGCACACAAGATCTGCCTGGACGGCATCACTGCCTTCTTTATCTACGAACCACACTTTCTTGCTGGCAAAAACGGAAGGCTTCGTGATATGCAAAGAGCGGTCTCAGATAGACATCGATTTTTAAGCTCCTCCAGTACATGTGGAGTAGTATGAACAGTTCATGACATAACTTTTTCATGTATGTCAAGTAAAATATAAAATGACCTGAATTTAAGCGTTTTCTTTTTTATAGAACGCTGGGCAAGGTTAGACATGCAAACAAAACTCAACTTTTCTTCAATCCAAACAAAAAAGCCCGTCTTAAAACGTATGACGCGCGCGTTCATTGTAACATGTAATCGGAAATTTTGAGCTAAAACTAAAATTGTACATCTTTGAACGAATGAGAGCTCACAGATATCAACAGTTTGTGATCCCGCTATCAACATTTCGTAACTTCAAAGAAAATTTACACCAAAGCAAACATGTGCTTTGGTATAAAGGACGCTGAGCCTGGAAGTCTTATTCTCATATATCTAGGAAACAGCACTGAGAAAACGAGAACATATGACGAGTTAAAAGGTGAACGTGACAGCGGGTTTCTATATGCCGCTGCTTTCTTCGCCGACAACACAATTGAGAAGTTTATCCCAAAGGTCGAAGCGTTGAGAGTCACATCAAGTTTTAGCTTTGCGATCACGCTCCTCGGGCGATGTTGCAACAATACGCGGGGGCGACACCTGTTGAGGCGGGGCAGATCACTGGGCAAGGGCTCCTTCGTAGCACAAACAACGTCCTAGAAGCTACAATGCTTAACACTATGCTAAAACGATGAGGAACGCCGTCATTGGTGTTTCCGGTGTCCCGCTTCTATGACTCACAAAATGAGACCGGTGAAACGGCGTTAACGTTCGTAGAAAGAAGTGTGCTTCCCGTTGCGCTCAGACGACTGCAAGCTCCACGGCGTTGTACGTAACCAATTAAGGGGTTTCAGCGCGAACTGAATGGACACGTCTCGAAGCCGGTAGTGCAGGCGCCAATCCACGTCGCCGGCTCTCGAGCTCTCCAACATTCAGCGCGCGCTGAAGTTGACAGTCCACTTAGCGGACACAAAACAGAATAGACTACCCTCTCCCGGTTCCGGAAAAAATATTACTGCTTGTGCACAGCGGTCATACCAGCAGCGAAAGGCGAAACACTATCTTGGCGTTCCTGCGGACGCGACTAACCTGAGCGTGAACGTGCGCCACTTTGCATAGCCGCTTTCGCAGCCAAACGGCTCACACGTCTCTCGATCTCTGGAAACCCACTCACGCTCAACGCACAGGCTGCGCATGCGCAGTCGAAATCGTGGCAGAACGACGACGACGGCCTCGAGTGCTTGTATAACTGGCATCGCAGTAAAGCCAAAAAGCAGTGAGGCAAGTTGATGGGGACACACATGGCGAAGGTTGACAGATAAATAAACCGCCCAGAAAAAGATGGGTGTTGACGAGGCAGTGCAGAATCAATACGCATGCCGATTCAATCTCGTCGACATGAATCATATTGCACCAGTGACATCGCTCACTAACTCAAACGTGCAATGAGCACCCCAGCGTGTCTTACTATGGCTTGGATGCTAGATGTGTAACTTGTGTCCATGTAGCTTAGGTTACCGAACCCGATTATGATACACAAGTATGGCACCGAACCTTCCAGACAATGTCAAGAATTGCTCGTAAATATTGAGCTACCGTTACCCTGTCCACTGCAAAGGCGCGTGGACGACACCTTAGCAGCTCGGAATAGGCCGGTTTCCATATTTTTCAATGATTCAGAACCTCTGTTGTAATGCATGTCTGGGTAAGGTGTGCGGTCAAGTGCAGTGAACAAGTTCTCTCGGAGCAACTCGCAGAGGCAAACATCCACGTCATATCGATTCTGAGATGGCACCACGTTTTCACCACTATTAGGCAATCGGCACTACAAAATGTATGTCAGCGTGCCCATATTAATACGTATACTTCTTTATCTTTCTCCAATGACCCCTGTTCACCGGACAATAAACGTTAAACCTTATCGCCCAGCGCAAGACGGCCTGCATGATTTGAAACTTAGGCAGATGTTATTCTGTGCTCGCCGAACCTTGTATTATCAGATTTTGATGCGTGGCATGAATTGTGCAGTTGTCTCTGGAAACCAGGCAGGCCCCAGCCATGGGCAACCAGCGCTGAAGCTTCGCGTGCCGACAGCAGCGCCGTAACACACAGCCTAGCGAGCGGTAGACACAGTAGAGAGTTTTAGCCCAGCGGGTTTACGGCCAGCGGAGCGGAGCGGTCTCCACCGTTGCGCCAGCGGAGCGGCGCGCGAAAAAAGAATTTTAGCCCAGCGGATCACCCGCTCGAGCGGGGTAAAGAGCGGGGAGCTCTGCTGCCCCACCTAGTGGTTCGAATAGGAATTACTGAGAAATGAAATTGAATTACGCTTGCTTTTATTATGCAAGAAATGTTGAATAAAGATATATTACATGTTCTCAGTGCATTATTTGTTAATAATGTACTGAGTATTAATGTACGGGTCAGCGCGGCAGTCGCCGTCTTCGATGCAGAACTGCCGGCGTTCATGATCGCGGCTGCCGTCTTGCATTTCCCATACACGCCCGCGCGCCCTTACGCACGCTCGCGCGCTGCGTATACGCTCCGCTGGGGAGTGCTTTCCAGCGGGCGTAAACGCTGCTCCGTAAAACCGCTGGCCGCCTCAGCGTGGTGCGCATGCGCAGTCGCGTCTCCGCTCGCCCGCTCCGCTCCGCTGGCCGTAAACCCGCTGGGCTAAAACTCTCTAGTTTCCAGTAGCACACGCAGTGATTTCGTGTCAGCAAATTCACCGATTGTCTTGAGTCACACTTTTCACGGCTCCTCAAACGGCAGGGAACCGACGTGCTAGGACGTAGCAGCGCATGCGCTCTACGCAGCGCGCATGGCCATGGACAGAACTTGGCTGGCCGCATCGGGCTAGACAAACATTGATACAGGCGCACGTTTCTTATCGCTAAATATGTCGTGCCATCTTCGTAGCCTCCCTATCGTACGGTTTCAGCATATTTTAGTAACGCATGAAAAATGTCGTAGCGCCTCCTGGCCAGCGCTGGTTCCAAGGTAGATGTACTGGCAGCGAAGGCTCCATAGACGCCCATTGGTCCAAAAAATGGCGGCTCGTGGGCACTCCAGCGCCCCCTGGATTTTGGGGGGCAAACTACGCAAACGTGACGTAGAATGACGTCACGCATACGTATGCTTTTGGCGCGAATTATAAAGCGGTCTTTCTGTAGAATCCGCGCTTTCGAGCCCGTACCTGTCGAACGTTGCTGCCTTTCAGCGCGCCCTAACCTTTGCCAGTCAAATGTGCTCGAGTTCCTGCTAGTTATGGCCTTGTTAATGTGCAATTGGGAACGCAACGAAAGTGACTGGTCAAGGAGGGGCAGCATAGAAAGGCAGCAACACTTCCAGACACTGGCGAAGCATGCATGATTCGTAGTGCAAATACTGGTGCTAGTACTTTTGAGAGCTTTTGAGTACAGCAAGGTATGATGCACAAAGCACTGGCTCAAGTGCACAGTTCGCAATAGAGTGTACGGCAAGTATGGTTTTCATAGTTTCATATTCATTGTTTATTGCAGCAACCAAACAAATACAGTCACAAAGCACACCCTTGGCACACAAACAAAAAATACATGTCACAGGCAGCACAAGCAGTATTGTATAAGTTGGCTAATCATCTCAATAGTCACAGTGCAGATAGGAAAAAGCCCTGAAGTGCCACGAACGTTGTCAGTTAGGAAATTGAGAAGTATAGAAAACAATGCTACGACAGCTTCAATTGAAGCAAACATAACATGACATAAGTAGGCGCATCAACACAGACCATAGAGCACAGTGGGACGATTCTTCACATTTAATTTCTTCAGCTGAAAGAATATAGCAGGTGCGTTTACATCTGCAAGGCAATGTTAAAGCCAGCTTTAGCACCCTCAAACGTGCTCAACGTAGGAGCAAATACCATACATTGAGCCGGCGTACCATCTCCAGAGTACTTCTAGTCGTTAGCCGGATCAATTTGAAGTAATTTTACGTCAACAAAAGTACACATGTACGTCAACAAAAGTACACGCTGTCGCAGTGTACCACGGAGCATCGTTTCTTCACATGCCGCAAGCTCATCTTGAAATGAAGCGCTAAGCGCTTCAAAAGACTTCGCACTGGCCGCACGCCGAAGGAAACGACAAAACCGAGAAAACTGCCGCAGCGGTGCAGCGGGCTGCAAATCTTACCGAACGGTGACAAAGAAGCGACGTGCAAGGACGAAGAAAACTTCGCAAAAGGAGCATTTTGAGACCGGCGAGCTAAATTTATACGCTTTACCAGGCGCGCCATCGCAGACAGCTGGCGATAACAAATCGCTTCGTAAGCTCCCGCCACTGTGGCCGGGTTAGCCGGGTATCGAAACAAGGCCTGCAAAGACGCGCTGTAATGCACCGCACACTCGTAAATAGGGGGCAGGTCAAGAGTGTTGCAAAAATACAAAATTTGCCAGGTTTTAATAAAATGACTTACCTCTTTCATAAAACAAGGTGCTAATATATTTTTTCTTTTCTATTGGCAGATTACATTCCAATTTTGTAGCTTTATCATTTCTTTATATGAGTGTTTTGCCCCCCATCCTCTGGTTGTGCTGCAGTCGCGCTAAACCACTTTTCGGCCCAGCCTTCGCCACCACTTTAAATCCGCCTTGCTGGTTCCCCATTACACTAGAGCCTGCGACGAGTGATGTATAAACGCCGACACGCTTGACCAACTAATAGGTTTTTCGACGATCGGCGTCCCTGTCCGCCGCTATCGCTGTGCTTTGATTGTAACTTGCTATTGTGGGCACAGGTTTGCCCATTATAAAATTTCTCATATTATTTGCAGTATCGTTCATTTGTTCTTCTCCGTCATTACTGACTCACAATATGAAAGCGACGATGGCCTTTGTACTTCTGCGAAGAATAATTAAAACGTGATGAACCTGTGCCCAGCATGAAGACGTAAAATCATCGCTTAGTTTCTACAATGAAAGTGCTGGGCAAAGTAGGCTGTCCCCAAAGATAGTACATTCGACGTGGTGGCTGAAAGCGCTAACTGTTGTGAGGCAAGTACAAGACAAACTGGCCCGTGACGAATGCACCAAGGGTATGAAAAAAATAGTCGGCTTTAGCCGGAGAGGAAAACATGTGCGAGTAGGACCTACGGCAACCAAGAACAACAATCATGGCCTAGTGGTTAGAGCACTGGGCTGGTGTGCTCGGTGGAAGAGATTCGATGCGAGTGTTGGTAATGCATTTAAGTTTAATAGAGTTCCCAAATGAGGTGAAAGAGGAGTCTAGTTCCCTACCTATCTACCGCAAAGCGCCTTGAATGAGCCACCTAACGCTTCGCATTAAATCGAAGCAAATGTTCGCCCTGACATCTGGGATGTAGCAGCCTCCTTTAGCCGAATACATGCGAGGTGGCAGAACGAAAATGCGCCCCAGCACAGAGCTGCACGAAAGTATCTTGCATCCGTGCCCTTAGACAATAATTTACCCCCGAATGCATAAACGCGACTGAACTCGAACTTGAACTCCAACCGGCATGACGTGGCTTCCATGCACTGCACAAACCTGCATCGACTTGAAGCGCCCAGTTGAAGCGAACTCGACTCGACCAAGCCATGGTGAATTCCAAGGCACAACTACGTTCGACCCGACTTCCAGCAGTCGCAGCACAGTCGAACATGGCGGCTCGTTTCATCGAAGCGCATGCGCTGGCGATATCGTCCTCGGCGCAGTTTATGCACTATTTAGAGTGCTCTGCGACTGCTGAGTGATAGGGAATACCCGATGGACCTGTACAACGACCAGCAGTTACTCCTACGCTGCCTATTCTCTAAAGAAACTGTGCGAGAACTGCTGCTGTGGCTGCCGCTGGAAACATGTGGCAACAAACGAGGAGTACCTCTCTTGCAGATGCTGCAGCTGCTCCAGGCACTCTCTGCTTTTACGGCGCCCGCACCTTCGAGATCGCCACATGAGAACTAATCAGCGTGCCTAAGCCGCCATTGTGCGCAGCCGTCGGGAAGGTCACGCGCCTCATGGTGATGCAGCTGTTCCGAAATATTGCGTATTTACCGGAACTGTCAAAGTTTTCTTCGCTGATGCGCGACTTTCATGAGATTGCTGAATTCCGACTTGTTACGGGGTGCATTGATTGCACCGACTTGGGCATAAAAAGGCCCTGGCGGTGAAGAAGTGAAGTGCTTCGCAACCGGAAAAGAGTGTTTTCACTGAACGTACAAGTGAGTTTTACCGGATTTGAACAAGTCAAGAAACGGTTGTACAAAGAGAAGCACATAATAATATCACCGTAAATGTTGAAGATTCCAAACTGGAACTGATGTGTTTGGCGATGCTGAGAATGTAGTTAATTCACACAAACAGTGATTGTGAAACAGTAGTGTTCACGCATTTAACATGCATCAAGCATCTATAGCTGATTGAGCATTTAGACGAAAACTGTCATGGGAAGGAATTTCACGCGCACGTAGTGTGCCACTGCCAAACACTTTATTGTGGCAAAAAATACTTTAATCAAAGTAATTTTATCAATACAGGAAGCTTTATGTACAGTGACTGAAACTACTGTGGTAGGAGAAGTATTGCTCAATTGGTGGCAAATGCGTTGCTAGTCCTACATATCTCCACTCATTCGAGCTTAATGGAAATTACTTGTTAACAAAGCATCAAAACAAATATGTATGAGGGGTTCATTTGATTGGTCATCTCTGTAAAGCACAAACGAGCATATGGTTCTACAAGACTACCACCATAGTGCTTTCATCTATGAAATAATACTTTAAGTATCCTCGCTAACCCGCCTGCTTCGCATTTTTCTGTAGCTTCAACGTTACCACTTGCAGGTAATCGCTGGCCCCGAATTGCAGTTGTATTATGTAGCTGCCAGTGGGCTAGAATCAGTGCACGATAGCCGGATTTTCAAGATTACCCATGCCCGAGTTCTGTACGAGGAGCACCGGGTGCCAGGAGTGCTCCTTGGAGACACGGGCTGAGCCCGTCACACATTTCAGATGACACCAGTTTACGAGGAAAGTACACGAGATGTAGCACGATTCCGGCAAGTATATTCTGATCTTGTTTGAACATTATTTAATTATGGAAACATAATAAATATTGGTTGTAATACTACCCTAAATCAGCTATTGTAATCGGCAATCAGCAACGACGCCCATTTGGTTCGCCTACTAGCTCGCATGAAAAATGTCTTGCTATGCTGCTTGCTAAAACTTTTGTTCTGTACCACTGTCAGCAGTGACCCAAGGTATACTTCAGCTACAACTGCTGCGTGTATTCATTTGATAATTCCAAGCCTTAGACTCAGGAATGAGCGTTACCAAGCAGTAGAGCAACCGCAATAATGGAGAATTGGTGTAAAGCAGCTTATGTGTTATCATAAATGTAAGCATCACTTGTAGTTACTGTCTGACTGCGTGTTTTGCAGTCCCTTAAGCAAAGTTATGTTGCAGGCGAAACTCAGTTTTTGTGTGTTTTCATTTAGACAGGTACAACAAGGCCCACAGATCAAGCCGAAAGTCCACAGAACAAGCATTTGAAGTCTGGAAACGTTGCTACGCTTTCCTCGAGATGAAACTGCAGCGCGAACCTCGTTGTTCTGTGCGGACATAACTCCATATGGAGCCCTGCACAATCTGGCATGCATAAGGAAAGATCCAGCGATTGGTCCACCGAGGCCAGCCAACCGCAGGTGCAGGTCGAACCTGCACTCGCACCTTACGTCTTTTCACTGCACTGAAGATTCCTGTCAGGCACTCAGGCGCGAGAGCTGTTTGTTCGCAGCTGCTTCACATAACATTCATACATGCAGCTTCACATCAATGATTAAACTTCAGTTTGCTGAGAGGAGTGTTGATGGTCGACTTGTTACAACTGCTAAGATCACTGCTTGTAACCAACTCTGACCAAACTGTTTGTGTATTTTTTATGTATTTGCAAAGTGTTCTAGATATTGTAAGCTTGTATTCATGTGTGTGCAGTGTCCTTGTATTCAATCATTGATCTTGAATTTATTATCAATGAGCAGGTTTTGATTAGGTTTTATGGTTTCACCACCAGTGCTAAAATCTTTGATGAAATTTATTACTTCGTCTCTTGTTTTTCTTGTTGAAACTATATAAATTCTGCGTTTATCATGTATAATGCAATGGCCGGAATGCTCTGCACATGTGCTCTTTGTTGCTGCACTCCATGTGTAAAAGGCATGAGGTCGGGGACCTACTCAGGTGCGAACGCCTTCCGTTGCTGGCATTTAAGTGTTTAAAAATGAGAATGTTGCATTAAAAAACAAGCCTTCCTAAACATGCTATACCACAGCAATGATTGTGATGTACAACACAAAAGAAGAATTGTTAGGTTTGTTTACACCACTGATGCAGTTGGAGGCTACCCTGCCTCATCTGATGCGTTCTTTTTCTTGGACTTGAAGCAGTTCAATTTTTATCTTGTTTTTCCTTTTCTATCTTCTTGAACAAGTCTCCGTGATCATCCTGCATCAGGTTCAGGCGCATAGCGTGCTCCTCATGCTGAAGTGCTGTACAATGGCAGCTTATTCACCAAGAGCCTGCTGAAGAAGTGCCATCCGGCCTCATAGCTGCCTAACGTTTTGTGCAAGATCGTCTCCATTTTCGTCTGCTACTGAATCATCTCCCCCGGTGTTCGAACATGATGACCTTGTTCAGTATTTGAAGGCTCGTGCGTTGACTGTTCATTTCGATAGCCGGGCACTGGCGTTAAGCCTTGGCAGCTTTCGCCTCAGTTCGCCCCGTGCATTTGTTCATAAATGGGGCTGCTGCACCGGTAGTCATCCACAATAAGAACACACAAAAAATAAGACATCTTTCTCTTTCATGATGCATGCACGGGAAACTCCACTGTTCACGTTATACAATACGTGGCCTATTTTGTTTTACTTTTATCTCTTAGTTTGAATAAGAGGTCATGCAGTGGCATACACAGTGTTTTGCCTGCCCGCAACAACCACGCACCTTGTGAGCACTTGTTATCACGTTACACAGCTTTGCAATGCTCATTCAAGCTGAGAAGGAAATTTATTTTATTGTATCAGTACATGTGCTGTTCATGCTAACAAATTGCCTCCTTTTACAGAATTTTCAGCAAAAGCCTATACACTGAAATTTGAATGGATGCATGGGAGTGACAGCGTGCCGTCTCTATACTGCACAAAATGTAATTACCGTAGTCAACAAATTTTTCACAAGATCCTTGTGACCTACTTTTTACGTTAGGGCTTGGACTTTCCACTACTGATTGCTCGCCTCAGAGAACTTCAGTTTGGCCTAGTTGGTATTTACCAACTAGGCCTTGCACTTGCACATTTACCAACTAGGCATTGCACGCGCTACACATAGGGTGCTTTACCTTTGTACATGAACAATGAACATTGCATCAGATCCTTTAGCACCCATGTCACGTTGCGCACGAAACTTGAATGTTTGAAAAATTATTTCATTCCGTGTTGTTATGCTACAATCGTAATTTATGATTCTAAAGAAAGGCTATACACTTTTGAGTGTCTGTACTGTATCAAGCTGTCACAAAGTGAGCCCTGCTCGCCTGTCACCATGGGTGCAGCAGCCGGACAACAGGCTCGCTTTCAATGGCAGGGAGATCAAGTGCTCCATTGCTCTCGTCAATGTTTTGCATGAGCGTGGCCATATGACCATCCAAGGAGCCCACAAGTGCTAAGACAGCAGACATCGGTGTCGGTGGTGGTCCTAGTTCTGCAATATATATGGGGTGTTCCAGCTAACTTGGACCAAGATTTTTAAAAAACCCAAGAGCTCTAGAGAAATTGTACAGACTGCGTGGTAGCGGCAGTCGTGTGTACTTACAGCCACAGTTTCTTAACCACGAAGTATTATTTATTTACCCGCCGTGGTTGCTCAGTGGCTATGGTGTTAGGCTGCTGAGCACGAGGTCGCGGGATCGAATCCAGGCCACGGCGGCCGCATTTCGATGGGGGCGAAATGCGAAAACACCCGTGTGCTTAGACTTAGGTGCACGTTAAAGAACCCCAGGTGGTCGAAATTTTCGGAATCCTCCACTACGGCGTGCCTCATAATCAGAAAGTGGTTTTGGCACGTAAAACCCCATAATTTAATTTTAAGTATTATTTATTTATTTGCTTTAATTACCGATTTCTTAAATTATTGCTTGAATCGCAAACATAATAATTAAAATGTTGTAGGGCACCTTATGTAACCTCCGAATCGAGCATTTATTTCGTGCTGAAGTGGTCCTGGTTGTTTTTTCCAAGAAAAACAAAAGCCCGCGAGACATGCGAAATACGAAATAGATGCGCACTCGCACGCCGCTACTCACGCGCCTACAAGCAACCATTGAAAGATGTACGGCTGCATTCTCTTATCGCCGCATCGTACAAGGCTCAGCTACGCTTATCAATGCGTCAGCGACGTGTTCTCTTGATGCCGCGACCATCACGCAACGTGAAGCCCTGTGTCGAGCTGCCGCCGCTAGTAAAGCCGTGTATGCGTGGCTAGTCGCTTGGGAGCGCTTGAGTATCGGCGCGCGAGCGCGTATCTATTTCTTATTTTGGATGTTTTGCGCGGTTTTGTTTTTTCTTGGAAAAACCGACGAGGCAAAGCTGAGCACTAAACCAATGCTTGATTCGGAGGTTATTTGAGGTGCCCTACAACTTTGTAATTGATACGTTTGAGATTCAAGCAATAATTAAAACGTTCACTAATTTAAAGTAATCAATTATTACTTCGTTGATGAAAAAATGCTGGCCGTAAGTACATACGACTACGGCTACTATGCAGTCGGTGCGATTTCTCTAGAGCTCTTGGGTATTTTTAAAATCTTGGTCCAAGTTAACTGGAACACATTGTATATACTACATATTCTATCACCACCCACGGTAGGTGTTCGTATACACCCACCGTGGTTGCCTAGTGGCTATGGTGTTGGGCTACTAAGCACGATGTCGCGGCATTCAATTCCGGCCATGGCGACCGCATTCGATGGGGGCGAAATGCGAAAACATCCATGTACTTAAATTTAAGTGCACCTTAAGAAACCACAGCTGGTCCAAATTTCCGGAGTCCCCACCCTGCGGCGTGGCTTATGATTGGATCGCGGTTTTGCGCGTCAAGTCCCATAATTTAATTTTTTTACCTTTACAAATATAACTAATGTCACTGCAGCAATGCAGAGCGAGAGAAAATAATTTTCTTAGAACGTGGTCCGGCAGTTTTCCTTCGGGACCAGACGAAGCAAAACATTTTCTAGACAACCGCTAATTTCTTCCAGCTGGTTCCTTTATGGTTTTGTGGATGGCTACAAAATTTATAATATCATGAAACTGCTCCCGGCAAGACGATGGTTGTAGGTCTAGTTGATGCCATGGCAATAAAAAATGCCTGCGGCAATGATGCCACGTGCTCGTGCTGATTTATTCCAAGCATTAAATTCAGATCAAGCCGTCATTTCTTCTAAATAGGGGTGGCAGACGCGAAAATTGCAATGCATTTCCCATTACAGAATCTGCCTGCACCAAACTTTCTGCCGCAAGCCTGGTGCAATGAATACTCCAAAATACCAAAATGAAGACGCTGTGGCATGCGCGTCTCGCTTTTTCTGTTCCTTGGACGACATCACTGCCTCCTTTTTTCTGCAAGTCACAAGTCCTTGACGATAAACACGGAAGCCTTTCTAATATTCAAGAAGTGATCTGAGTCAGACCTCGATTTTTAAGCTCCTCCAGTACATGAGGACTGGGATTATCGTTTGTAATATCCTCTTTTCATGTAGATCAAAGAAAATATAAAGTGACCCGAATTTAAACGTTTTATACAGAGAGAGGAAAATACTACAACTTTTCTTCAAGCCAAACAAAAGGCCCGTTTAAAACGTATGACACATGCGTAAATTGGAGCATGTAATAGGAAATGGTCAGGTCAAACAACAAATATTGCTCCTGCAGTACATGAGGAGTGGGATGAACAGTTTATACCCTTTTCATGCATGTCAGAGAAAATATAAAGTGACCCAAATTTCATCGCTTTCTTCTTTATAGAACGTCAGCGATGCGACGTATGACAGTAGAATCCTGCAACTTTCTTGAATCCAAACAAAAGGCCCGTCTTAAAACGTATTCGGCGTGCGCTCATTGGAACATGTAATCCCAAATTTTTAGGTAAAAGTACAAAGTTTACACCTTTGAACAAACGACAGCTGGCAGTGATCGATAGTTTATTATCCCGTTATCAACCTTTAGCAACTTCAAACAAAATTTACACTAACGCGAAGAGGTGCAGATGGCCATATCATAAAAACAAATGAAAAGTGCGTCTAGACCGGCGAAAAGGACGCGGAGCCTGTCAGTGTTAATCTCATCTATCGAAGAAAGAACACGGAGAAAACGAGAATATATGACGAGAAATAGTCAAAGCGGGAGCGTGACAGCTGGTTTCTATATGGTTCTGCTTTCTTCGCGCAGTTCAGCCCAAAGGGCGAAACGTTCAAAGCCATATCAAGGTTTAGCTTTGTGCTGATGCTACTCGCATGATGTTGTAACAATACGCGGGAGCGACGCGTTAACGAGGAGCATCCTGCTAGACAAGTGCACCTTTGTAGCATAAACAGCGCCCTATTAGCTGCCATGCGTCTCACTATGCTGGAGCCACGTGAACGCCGTCCTTGGCGTTGTCGGTGTCCCACCTCGACGCTGAACAAAATGAGACCGATGAAAAGCCGTTAGCGTTCGTAGCGCGAAGCTCCACGGCGTTGCACGTACACAAGGGAGAGGTCTCAGCGCGAACTGACTGGATATACCTCGAAGTCGGTCGTACAGGTGCCAATCCACGTCGCCGGCTTCCGGGCTCTATAGCATTCAGCGTGTGCTTAAGTTGACAGTCCGCTTAGCGAACATACAGAGAATACAGTTACCTCCTTCCCCCCCCCTCCAGGCTCTGGAAGAACGTTACTGTTTTTGCGCACAGAACTCATCAGCCTGCCTCTGAGTGCGGTGTGCATTCAGAGGCAGGCGGGTAGGAACACACTTGGCGAGAAGGAGCCTATAAATAGACCGGGTAGCAAAACATCATTGTTCAGCAGTCAGTGTGGAATGCATTCGCATACAAACTTAATAAACAGAGTGGAAAATGCTCGAAGTGGCAAGTGTACAAACATGGCGCTGAATTACTGTCGAAAATGATGGCTATGCCGGTCTATCACAAAGCAAATCTGGTAACATGCGTTGCCCTGCAACATGAATTTCCTGCCCGAGTAATGATCTGTGTCCTCTTATCGTGAGGCTGTCGCAAACGTGTCTACACGAAACAATGTGTGACACAGTTTGACACGGTATGTGTGACACAATACTTCCGGGCAGGCATTATGTGGTAACAACGCAACACATTGGCTGAGGCCTCTGTGAAGGGTTATATCAGAGCTTTTGTTCGGGCAGATGATGAAAGAGGGTAGGCTTGTGAGAGGCTAGGGAGATGACGAACACTGAAACAAAATTGGTTTCTGTCTGATGCTTCTGCTGCGTTCCGCTGAGTACACTTCGTGTCCAGTCTAGATTTATTGCCTCCGCTGAAGTAACTGGATCAGATAACGTCATCGCTGAAAGCCGTTGTATCTCACTCTTTTAACAAGAGATTCAGAATTCGTTCATAAAGAGACTCAGGTAGTGAACATTGTAATGAAAAATTGTATAAATTTCCAAGCACAATAGCCGCGCAAAAGGGAATGAAATATTGGAGAACACAGCTAAGTCCCTTTCTCTTAAAATGAGCCAGGCTACGTTCGGTCTCCTATAATCATATCACTTATATGAACAGAACGGCGTCTTTTCCTTTAGGTGAATAGAACATGAATATTTTAATGAAAGCAGTAGTTCGCGAAAATATAGTTAAATTATAATATAAAGAAACCTGCTTGCCTAAATATTTTGCAGAACTTGAAACGCTTGCAAGAACTTCAAAAGAAAGTGTTTTTTTGGTAAGTATTTAGTAAAATTATGGTTCGGTTGCATTCTCAGTCGACACACCGGCGCTTTGCTCCACAAGCATTTATTGAAAGTACGTCGATACTTAGTTTGGAGACAGTTATGTTTTCGTAATTTCGGTGTGATTATATAAGAACTTTTACATGCCATTCCCAATCCTATGGACAATAGATTATTCATTTATTCGGCCTTGGTACCCATCAAAGCTCAATATAGGTGAAATACAGCGCCTTCATTGCTTTATAGAAACACCTGTTTTCTCGGAACTGTTGTGACACCGTCCAGCCATGAAGGACATCTTTTTCTACAATGTTAGTGAAAAACACGAGGAATGCGTGCAAACCGGCACATTGTGCTTCTGCAGTGTAGGAATGCACACAGGCTCATCCTGGTCAGGTTATCAGGAATGCGAGCTGCACACATGTGCAGACTTTACCGCTCTCAGGCTTTCCCTGTCTGAGTAGGCTAGATTTATTATTTAAAATGCACTCCTTTATTGAACTTGTGATTCGCAGCTGCGTGGCCCAAATACTTATCATAATTACCTTTTTTTTCTCGAGGTGGTTGAACATCCTACTATTTGAATACATTTGGTGCAGTTAATCATAGTTCATCGCGCTCATTTTTGTTGCTGCTGTCAGTTAGCAGCGGCAGGTAGCATTGTCGCGGTAAGAAGTTTAGAGAACTTGTGTAAACGGACACATTTATTTCTTTTCGCCGTTCAGTAGGACAGCGCCCAAGTGCCGACCTGCCCGACAGGTGTGGAGGGTGACATTTGAGATCACCTTCATATTTGAAGTGCTCGTATAGCGTTTAATAAATACAGTTTTCACACAATCTAAAAGTTTAGGACTGCAGTTGAGCAACCTTTTGCTGCGGTAATGTCTTCTTGCATGTACAAGTCGATGAGTCATCGTAAATATCCCGCTTGGGGATTAATCAGCTCCGACACCAAAATTTCTACTAAAACTGATGCCGCGACTGAAATGACACAGTACCACCTACGAGGTTCGACGTATGTTATGCTGTCTGTATATTTGCAGTGCTGATATATAGGGCACTATGTCGCTGTCAATACATGGAACTATTAGGCAAAATACCTGGTATTGGCGTTGTCACCTTACTGTTGGCATTGACGTAGTTGTTCCTTTCAACGTTGCTTTCCACCAACCACAGTAATTCATATTCGGCGCATCCTGCACTGTGGCTGTGTTCTGTGTTCGAGGCTTATCATCATCATTGCCATGCACGCCTCTTTTTTGGCACCGAAGCTGTTTTCACGAATAAAAGAACTAAATATTACACGCAGTCTCACCACCATCTTGTCAGTAACGTTCTCTACTCGATACATTTGAAGTAATTTTTGTCCGCTACAGTATAGCTGATTACGGCTTCCGGTAAGCATAGATAGATGCTACTTCTCTAAGAGTCCACCTGCGCAAAGCCTTGCACTGAATGCCCAATATTGTTTGTTTTTTTCATGCAGAAAAAAAATATTGCGTGACAACTCAGTACATAGCGCGCTCGATACCCAACTACAGACTGCTTAGCTGACGTGGGTTTATATCCTAGTGGGGGCGATTATGTAAAAGTTGGGGATGATGATGATGATGTATGGGGTCTTTTGGCGCAAAGGTCCGGGATGTGCAAGGAGCGCCTAGAAATGGTATGAGGAAGTGAAGTGTCAGTGTAGCGAGGCTGTATAAGGACCTAAAATATTCTCTCAGAAATATGTAGAATATGGAATTATTAGAATAATGCCGAGGACAAGTGACGAGGGCGATGACCATAAGATATATTTTAAAATGAAGAAACACGAAAAAATTTATCAGTCGCACTAGCACTACCGCCTCAATATTACCCTTGAGCAGAAGAATCTGGAGGCACGTGATCTATAAAAAGTACATCGAGCTAATTCAATGTTTGTGCATCCCACAAGTTTTTTGCGTAGGAATGACATCAAGTCAGTGGTAGGAATGGGCATGGGCATTTCTAGCTTTTGCTGCGGTGGACGTTTCCATGCAGTTTATCGGCAAACTCGTTACGCTCTATACATTTGCGCCCGGGCACCTAACATATTACAACCTGTTGCTTATATGCATACGTATTGCAGAGCAGTGAATACAGAACGTTTATTACCGCATTGTTCTGTTTTCGTAACGATTCTAAAGGTTTACGGCATTCACCACCCAAGATGACACTGATGTGCCGGATGTATCGACACTAAACTGCCAATGTATGCCACCTTTAGAAATGACAGTTGAAGAAGTCTGATGACTGATAAATAACCTCAAGCTAACCACATGCTTTGCTGTTGACGACATTAATTCTAAGATTCTGAACAACACGATCATAGTATCTAGCAAAGTTCTGTCTCACATTTCCAGGCAATCATTAGAGACTGGTGTGCTGCAACCAGACTGGAAGATACCAAAGGTTATATTCATATTTATGTCAGGTAATAAATACACGCCGGAAAACTACCATCCAATATCATTAACATCCACATGCTGCAAAATGCTAGAACATGTCATTGCATCAATATTATTCGGCCATCTGGAAGCCAACAATGTGTATTCTTTTCTAAAGAACACTTATTTCGCAGAAACTTCTCACGTAAGACGCGATTATTCGGATTAAGAAGTGATTGCATAAGAACATGGAAGAGGATCTACAAACTGATTGTGCTTTTCTACGCTTTCCGAAAGCGTGCGACGTTGTACCATGTTGATGTTTGATTCTCAAATTATCTGCTGTTAGATTGGATTAGTAATCACATGCTTGTGCAAATATAGGGCGAATCTTGGAACTTTGTGGATTCTTACTACATACATGAGTTTCATAATTACGTAACAATAAACGAAAGTTTATCTAACTTCTCAATAATGCATCTCTGATCGCCAAAATACGCGTGCATCAATTGCTCAATGCTAGTTGCATTAGCAATGATAGCATAACCAAAAATAGGTTATGCCTTAATTCTTGCCCTTGTTTGTCTATTGCACAAGAAACACTGGTAGCATTCTCTCTCAATCTCATCTCAATCTCACTCAACGTTTGGGAAAAAAATTGAATCACAATGTAAATTGTATTATCTTATACAGGAAGGCATTCTCTTGCTGTCCTTGTTAATGCATTTACGAGGCTTATGCCACAGCATATTCAGTAATTAGAACCGAACTCTTACGTCATTCCTTTCACCAAAAAGAAAATAATTGGTGATTTTGCCAATTCGGCTGTTTGATTGATAGAAAAGAGTGCACAGGTTTGCAACATCGCCAACGAAGCGAGTGACCATGACACGGCGCACTCTACTAAACTTGAGCCTCGTTTCTTTCAGACTCAGTGCTCCATAACGAATTTGACATTTGCATAAGACTGGCGCTTAAGCCCTGCAGTGACGCACTTGATCCAAGGAGAATAGGTAACCACCGTCAGGACACCAGGATCCACATTTTTAGCGTTGAGTGTTCAAATGACGCGGTATAAACACAATAACCGTCCAGTTTTACCCAAGTTTCCAAAGTCGGAATGAACTTCAAGATAGTGGAAATTTTAGCTTGGTGGCTTTGTGTGTCATCTTGTACTTCTTTTTGTAGTCGTTACGTCTGTGCTATAGAACGTGAAGGTCAGGATGAACTTCATGGTGCTTCTTTATAATAAGTGAATTGCGTCAGTGGAACCAAGGCCTATATTTTTAGTGTTGAGCGTTCCCATGAGATGCTGGAGAAACAATAAGCTTTCGGTTTCAGTTGAAGTCGTCGATGGCAGGATGAACTTTCCGGCGCTTTAACAACGTGAGCCAAGACGCATTGAGGTAAGAACATTGTGTGGCTTTTGGGGCCACTATATGTAGTAGAGAGACGTGTCGCTGCCCATTTCGAGAGAGGGAACATTAGCATTCAAAATAGCGTTTTCTCTGAACGTGGAGAAATTAGACATGCTTGTAATCATGTCCTACTTTCAATATTCCAATCCACCCGAGCAGGTAAATCTGCTTTAAGTTTCTTGCATTTCCCTCCCCGGTGAAGGCGGTATTATATAAAACTTAACAACATTTAGTTGCAGTTAAGCATCGATTAGAGGTGTAATCGGGAGGAACTTCCCAAAGAGCTTTATAATTTATAAATATTTTTTCCTTACAGCGAGACCCGTGCACCGAAGTCAGGTTACACTTGCTGAGTCCTGAAGATATGCGTTTTAATGCTAAAATTCTTGTGTATTTATTGCTTCTTTCGTTAGCGTAATGAAAATTGTGCATGTTACTCATTCTTGTATGACCATCCGTTAGCAGCACATTACTCGTACGTTCAAATAATTCACTGCGAATATCGGAAAACTTTGTGCATTACCCGACTGTCGCATTTTTGTCCATATTGGCAGTCGGTGACGTTACTTGAATATGTGAAAAACGTAGTGCCAACAAAGGTGTGTACAATGATGAATAACTGCACAGTTTGTGCCACTCGACTAAAAGCTAGGACATAAACGTAGCACAAAACCTTTCCAGCAATATCGGTCATACATACTGTAGCAAACCAGTATGAATGAATGGACCGTCTATACGGGGCTGGGCTCGCCAAGAATGAGGTGTGATTGTTCCTACCTGAAAAAAAAATTCGAGTGACAAAGAGAATACATAAAAAGTGGCTAATCCCCGCACAAACAAACGAGAATGTGCACCGCTATTCCTTGTAAATGGTCTTCCCAATAGTCTTGAAGTAAGCTATAGGTAATCATTTCTCTTAGGAAAATGTTAAACTTGCCTCGCTGTGCACTGCCCCGAAACGGTGAATTTTCAATGTCCTTTTGATTCATGGCAACTGTTGTTCGGGCATCGGTCTGTCGTTGCAATGAATTTAATGCGCACAGCATTATGTTCATCCAAAACTTTGCATCTGCATGTTTGTTTTATCCGGTAAGGATATTATTGGGCTGCGTTTATTACATTGCTCAAGTCACTTGCTACTGTCACTTCCATCTATAACCTGAAACGTACCTTCATCGGTCATTTCTCGTCGTGTTTGCTTGTTTTTGCGACTGTTTCCTAAAGCGTTGTCTTCTGAGAACTGAGAATTTGCACTGGCACTGAGAATTTGCTCCTAGCCACCTTCTGTGCTCCGTTAGCCAACGCCATGGTCGCGCAACCATATGCCCTCAATTTCGTCCTGGAGATCTTGTCTGAATACGTAACTCGAGAAAGTCCGGTCCTAAATACTCGGGTCCATTTAAGATTTACCGTAGGGTAGGTCGCAATACTTTCAAGCTTGAATATGGCAAACGTTGGAATGCATCCAAACTTATCATATGCCCTGTTCGACAGGATTTTCTTGAAACCTTAACTGAAAGGAGTCATTCCAGTGACAACCCATTTCTTGATGATTATTTCCCACCTTTCCTTCCAGTTACTACTGGTATAGGGGATACCTTACGTTTCTTGTTACATAAACGTGCAGTACGCACATCATCACTATGGTACTGTCCATCATAGGAATTTGTCTTTTATGCCAAGAAGTTTTGAACATTACTTACGTCTTTAGCATCCTAAAGCGGGGACTGTGTCAACATTTGTGGAGTGTAAAGTGCTGTATACGTACAATCTTCAATTCACGACAGCCACAGAGCTGTCTCCGAGTCAGACTCAGAGCGAATGAGCCACCCATAAGTGCTGTCTCAAGGGACACACGGATGTTCGCATTGTCTACTTCTTATATTTTGTGACCTCTTTATTCTGTGTCATCTGTATGTGCAAATGTGCCTCTCGTCTTCCCAAGACGGGTACTCAGCAAAACTGTAGTGCCATCATGTTAATTTTATCTTCATGTTGTGTGTTTCTCTTAAAATTGGGAAGCCAAAGACGTTCACTTAGAAGAAGGAAGTTTGTGATAGGTACGTGTACCTGAATGTTCTATTGTATAAAGATGTCGTCACCAAACACGCGTGTTACAGTGCTTCCATGTGCTCTTTAGTCGACTGAGTTCAAGCCAATAATACGGCATGTAGTAAGCAGCATTTCCACTGAGACTATTTTTCCATTTGGCCAACGCCAACTAAGATGTGTAGATGATACATGTCCATTACTGATACTAGTAGAAAATCCTGTTTATTTTATAATGATGAATAACATGTCCAAAACTTTCATTGGAAAACCTTCATTGTGTAATGCTTACACGTCTGTGTTCTTCTGTAACTCATGACTAGCTTTTGTTGCGAGGAGAGCAAGTGGCGCATTTTTCTCTGAAGGGACAGGAGATGTAATATCCTGTGTCGGCTTCCAGTTTCAGTTTCGAATCGGTTACGTCCGCGCGCCACTCAGCGCCAAACGCTGTAGGTACACCTGCTGCGTTGCTGGAATAGTTGCGTTGCTCTCGCTGGAATAGTCATTCTTTGTGTGGTCCCCGACTTGAGCTCCGCGCCCCGGCCATTAGGCCTCTTGCCGTAGGTTCCACGTCCGGCCGCCCCGTCGAAGCTACTACACTGTTCTCTTGTTATGACGCTATAATTGTCATGTTGCGGAATAGATTAGGAAGTTTGCAGGGACAACATGGCCACAGTTAGTACATGACCGGCGTAGTTGGAAAAGTATTGGGGAGGACTTTGCCCTGCAGTGGGCGTAACCAGGCTGATGATGATGATGAATTATCATGTTACACAAGACAGCGTGAAGCAATTGCTCCTCGTTTTCAAGCTGCTCAGTCGATCGCATATTCAGTTGCCAATGGAAATGCATGCTTGCATGAAAGTATGTAAATAAGCCTCGATTGAATCAAGCGGACTCTACGTAACATTGCCATTGTGCTTAGTTTTAAGATGAGGAACTGTGTGTTATTGTATTCTGTTTAGAAATATCGTCATACGAGCACTGCTAGTAATGTGGATGTAATTACGGATCCAGTCGCGTGCGTTATTCTGGATGGAGAGTTAAATCTGGATAGAGAGCGACGTACGAAAACGAGTTGCCTCATTAAAAACAGTTAACCGCTCACTTTTTGTGAAAAAGAATATTTGACGACATGGCTGCCATACGCGCAATTCATCGATATTCTTACATGTCCTTGCAGGCTTTTCCCCATTTTTGCTATACACATCCCAGGTAGAACGGGTGTTATATACATTGTTCATAATTTTTCAGGATGGCCAGCGGCTTCCACGTGCTCATGTACCTGTCACGCGAAGTTGGATAAAGTGCAAAATTGGGCGAATTTGGTGCATGTGTTTTATTCCTTGAGAAAATTTGTGCTAGCCCTAAGTCAGATTAGGAAGAAGCAAATTCACTTGAACTGTTCCCAATTGTGGACTCCGCAGACACCTCTTTTGCACGTCTGAAAGAGGAAAAGATAAAACATGGCGAAGCCTGATTACACCACTGAATGCGAAAATTACTTTGTCTATAGGCTGTATGCGATTTAAAAACTGCAGTATATTTATTTCAAATACCAGAACAGGGTTTGTTGATGGATTAACACACTTTAATGACGGGTTATCATTAAAAAAGAACATGTTTCAAGAACATTCGCTGGAAATTGCTATTCCTTGTAGTATACTAAATCAGGAAATATATTTCGTGTTTAACACGTCCTTATTTCTCGTTCTCAAAGTTCTCATAGATAAGGGGTCACGTAACTTTTGTTTTCGTAACCTGTAAAACTGACAATTTATGTTACTATCCCATCATGTTTCCCTTCGGGCACGTATGGGAATTACACGTGCTTTTTAATAAACATAAAACACATATATGTTATCTTTGCAGCAAATTATTTGCTACTACAGTAGCATGCTGCAACGCATGCTTCAAAAAGAACTCGCTAGAGATGACATACCTTTCCTCCTCGATCGCAAGCCATGCCAGCAGGCACAATTACTCTGCGGCAGTTGGCAAAGCCACCAGCATTGCTGCAACACTCCATTTTGCATGTCTTGGAAAGATACGGATTCTGAAAGAATACGAAACGTTACATTATGAGCACTTACCAATATTGTGATATCTGAGAAAATTATCATTGATGCAAAGTAATTTTAATGCCTGCCATTACGCATCAAAGTGGCACCAGTCTATGCCTCCTTCACGTTCTCCACATGTGTGCCTGAAACAAATTCAGCGTCCGTGCAAGTGTGCCTGCAAGGTAAGAGGAGCTCTTGACGCCTGCTTCACCTCCGCCGCAGATCGGCCCGGCATTCCGCTGTCTTCGGTATCAGCCCACGTATGGGGAGTGCTTAACGCCTGCTTCACCTGCGCCGCGGGTCGGCAAGGTATTGCACTATATTCGGGATCGGTCCACGTATTGGGAGTGCCTAACGCCTGCTTCACCTGCGCCGCGGGTTGGCAAAGCATTGCACTGTCTTCGGGATCGGTCCACGTATTGGAAGTGCCTAACGCTTGCTTAATCTGCGCCGCGGGTCGGCAAGGCATTGCACTATCTTCGGGATCGGTCCACGTATTGGAAGTGCCTAACGTTTGCTTAATCTGCGCCGTGGGTCGGCAAGGCATGGCACTATCTTCGTGATCGGTCCACGTATTGGGAGTGCCTAACGCCTGCTTCACCTGCGCCGCGGGTTGGCAAAGCATTGCACTGTCTTCGGGATCGGTCCGCGTATTGGAAGTGCCTAACGCTTGCTTAATCTGCGCCGCGGGTCTGCAAGGCATTGCACTATCTTCGTGATCGGCCCACGTATGGGGAGTGCGTAACGCCTGCTTCACTTCCGCCGCCACCCGGCCCGGCATTGCACTATCTTCGGGATCGGCACACGTATGGGGAGCGCTTATAATGACTGTGTCACCTCCGCGGTGTGATCGGCCAGCATTACACTATCTCCGGGATCGGCCCACGTATGGGGAGTTTCTGCTTACGACACGAAAATTTCTTTGGTTGGATCTTCGCTGTAAAATAAGGCCGTCTGCGCGCAGACGTTCGCGCACTTGTTTTCGTCGAGACGACGCGAGCGCCACCACGAGACTCTATACTTCACCAATAGGGAAGTGCAGACTTGATCGCCTGCCTTCACTGGAGGGCTCTGGCGGAAAGATAAAAGGTTGTCGCTGCCTTTGGTTTTATTCAGGTGGCGTCAGGTGTATAAGCTTGAGGAGTGGAGTACAGCCAATGTTTATAGTTACTCACCGTGATGTTGCGATGGCAGAATTTTGTATCTTAAGGTACTCGGTACATTTTTTTCATGTATCGGAATTACAGATACTGATACTCGTGTTGCAAGACGTATAATCATACAGATACAAGAAAACCAACCAACACCTAAGATGATATCAAAGGTACATGTATCTTTGATATTGCCAGCACTGGGTGTATCATGTATAGCAACGGCCTTGTCCTTGTTTTAGATACTCTCAGCTCATCCATCATTAACCAAGTGCAGTACGTAAAAAATTAGGTGAGGTGTAACATGGACGCAACCGAACTTGTGAACGTGAAGCGTGTAGTGTGTGCTGCAGAGGGTGCACATGCACTAGGGTGCAGAGACTACGTAGCCAAATACATGTTACATTTATTCACGCACTAGAGAGCTTCCATTCTTAACGTAATTACCTTACAGTTATGTGGGGTGGGGTCTTTAGTCTCATTTGGGAAACTTACTCGTTCCCTATTCGCAGTCGGTCCACCATGGTTAAAGGTGGTGGGCGCGAATCGGCATCCTTTCTTTCCCAATCTCATCGCGGAACTTCCGGACCCATTTTGTCGAAAGCGGGTGCGCAACATTCGAGGGAGCACAAAATTTCTGAAAAACGTTCTACACTTGTAGGCCATTCAAGTCCTGATGAGCATAGGAACGAGTTTGATTGAGTATGTAACTACGGTTAGTTGTGCTCTCATACGCCACCATTCCCGCTCGCACCGCCACATGAGATATGCGTCTCTCAACGCCGATCAAGCGTGTGAATTTTGCTGCGATCGAGTCATACGTGGCTCGACGATGATGCCCTCTGTTCACGTGACACATATCATCATCATCGTTACCACCACCCTATTTTAGGCCCACTGCAGGACGAAGGCATCTCACTGCACTCTCCAATTACCCCTGTCCTGCGCCAACTGATTCCAACTTGCACCAGCGAATTTCCTCAATCCATCCTTCTACCTAGTTTTCTCCCGACCTCGACTGCGCTTCCCTTCTCTTAGCACCCATTCGGCAACACTAATAGTCCACTGGTTATCTAACCTGCGTATTACATGGCCTGCCCAGCTGCACTGTTTTCTCATGATGTCAATTGGGATATCGGCTATACTCGTTTGCTCTCTTATTCAAGCCGTTAATGTTATGCCTAGCTTTCTTCGTCCCGTCGCTCTTTGCGCGCTCCATAACTTTTCCACGCTTCTTTGCAAGTCTCCAAGTCCCCTGTGAATAGCCATAGGTAAACGTACTCTTTCACTGATCCCGGAAGCTGGCTGGCCACCTTGAACTCTTGTTCTCTTGCCAGGCTATTCAACATTATCTTTGTCTTCTGTATATTAATGTCCAACCCCACTCTAACACCTTCTCTGTTAAGATCCTCAGTCATTTGTTGCAATTCGTCTCCAGTGCTGCTGAACATAACAATGTAATATGCAAAACGAAAGTTGGTGAGACATTTGCCGTTGATCCTCGTTTCCTAAGCCTTCCCACTTTAATAGCTTGAATACTTCTTCCAAGCATGTAGTGAATAGCGTTGGAGAGATTGTGTGCCCTTGCTTGACCCCTTTTTTTTTGTAGGTACCTTTCTACTTTCCTTGTGGATAACCGAGGTAGCTGTGAAATCCTTCTAGCTATTGTCCAAGATATTCATGTACGCCTCCTGTGCTCCTTTATTACGCAATGCGTATATGACTACAAGTATCTCTACAGAATAAAGTGCCTTTTCATAATCTATGAAAGCTATGTAGAGAGACTGATTGTACTCTCTGTATTTCTCGATTACCTGATTGATTACATGGATGTGATCCATTGTACAGTATCCCTTCCTGAAGCCAATCTGTTCTCTTCATTGACTGAAGTGTCGCCCTTGTTCTACTGGAAACTATCTTCATGAATATTTTACACAACATTGAAAGAAAGCTAAAGAGCCTATTATTTTTAAGTTCTTTAACGTCTCCCTTTTTGTGGATTAATATAATCTTGACATTCTTCCAGTTGTCGGGAACCCTTGAAGTCGTGAGACATTTCGTTCAAAAGACCGCATACATTTCAAGCACGATAACCTCTCCATATTTGATTCACTAGACTGTTATTCCATCTTCTCTTGCCGCTTTCCCCCAGTTCATGTATTGCAATGCCCATCTAATTTCATCGCAAGTTATACAAGGAGCCTCTGTACCTTGTTCACTACTCTATTACTTCAAAAGGAAGTAGTTTGACTACTCTAGCTACTGTACAGATCAGTATAGAATTTTTCCGCTACTTTAACTATGTAATTCAATATTGCTGATGATATTACCCTGCTTATCTTTCAGTTCATACATCTTGACTTGTCCTATGCCAAATTTCCTTCCCACTGATTTTAATGAATGAATGAGTGTTTGGTTTTTATTGGCGCAAGGGCCAGATATGGCCAAAGAGCGCCATGCCAGTGTTGATGAATTCGCAATGTAGTTATGAGTTCAATGAAGTTCATGTGACGTGGCTGTAAAGGGGCCTTAAATATAGTCGCTCTAGGGTGCGTAAAATCTATCTGTTATAAGATTATGTCGATGATAATGACATGTTCTATGAGCAATAAAATATATCGTGAGAGAATGATGCATTATAGAAGATATGTGAGATGGTAAAATAACCTGGAGCACTACTGCCTCGCCAGCGCCCTTGAAACACAAGGGCCTGGAGGCATGTGCTATACAGTATGACTATCACAGCGGCATCCTCTCTAGAGAGGAAGCGCTACGAATGTATGGGACTAATAACGAGTAGGACAATATCTCTGAGGAAACCTAGTACAGTGCTTGTATTAAAAGCGGTTCTGGACCGAGAAACATTACAGGATGAAGAGGAATGTGTTGACGGTATGCTAAGGAAAAATGTCTCCTTCTCTCAGATTCGGCTTTCCGACACTCCAGGAGGACGTGGAGCACGGTCAGCCTCTCCCCGCATCTGCCACAGGTTGGAGGGTCATTTCCGGTGAGTAAATGGTAAATTCCTAAATGGTGAACCGGATCTAGCATCTTTAGCGCGCTCGGGGCTGCAGAATAATAAATCACGGCACCTTAGTCCAATCGTGATCGAATGAGGCTTTTGTGAAGATTCATCAAACATTGTCTGTCGCTGCCCCATGCTGTATGGGATAAAATTTTCAGTAAGTTCATTGTTTTTAAGCATTTCACCTTGAGATACTTTATGTGTGGAATAAATGTTAGTTTAGAGTCAAGTATGCTACGTAAGAACTTGTGCTCTTTGTTCACAGGGATTTGCTGGCCATACATTTGGATATTGGGATCCGCAACGAGGCCTCTCCTTCTTGTGAAAAGCACACAAGAACTTTTGTTCGGGTTCACTTTAAATCCGTTTTCGTCTGCCCATTTAGATGCTTTGTTCAAGCCCTGTTGTACTTGCCTCGCACACACTGCAAGATTGCAGGATTTGAAAGCTATTTGTATATCATCCACGTAAACAGAATAAAGAATGACTGGCGGTAATGAAGCACGAAGGGTGTTCATTTTCACGATAAAGAGTGTGCAGCTAAGCACACCTCCTTGAGGTACACCATGTTCTTGTATAAAAGGTCGCGACAATACATTGCCAATTTTCATGTGGAAGGTACGTTTCGACAGATAGCTTTCTATTTTGTTTAGCATATTTCCACGGATGCCCATCCCCGACAAGTCTCGTAAGATCCCATATCGCCACGTCGTGTCATACGCCTTCTCCATATCAAGGAATATCGATAAGAAGAACTGTGTATGTACAAATGCATCGCGGATATTTGCTTCAATGCGTACAAGATGATCAGTCGTGGACCGCCCTTCTCTGAAGCCACACTGATAGGGATCAAGCATATTGTTCAGTTCAAGGAAATGTATTAGTCTACGATTATACATTTTTTCGAATAGCTTACAAAGACAACTTGTAAGAGCTATCGGGCGATAACTTGCCGCAAAGGAAGGGTCTTTGCCTAGCTTCTAGACGGGAATAACAATAGCCTCCTTCCATGAAGATGGGAGGTATCCGGCAGCCCAGATAGAGTTGAAAAGTGCCAGAAGTGTCATTTGTGTGTCTTCGTGTAAAGTCTGAATCATGTCATAGATGATTCTATCAGCTCCCGGAGCAGAGCTTCTACATGTGTTCAATGCAGCTTTAAGCTCGGCAATATTAAGGACGGTGATATGGTTCATCTGGACGGCATTTACGATCAAGTGTCTTAAGTTCAGCTAAGTGTTTATATTTGAGGAATGATTTTGTGTAATGTGTGGAGCTTGATACATGTTCGAAGTGTTCGCCCAGAGCGTTCGCCTGGTCCTCCAAGATAGTCCCTTGGTCGTCCACTAAGGGCAGAGGGTGGATTTGTTGCCCCTTTATTTTTCGTACACCATTCCAAACTTTAGATTCTTGAGTGTAGGATGTGATGCCCGAGAGAAACTTCTCCCAGCCAGCTCTCCTTGCCTGTCTCCGCGTGCCCCTCCCTTGTGACTTTGCCAGTTTAGGTTCGATGAGGTTTTCTGCAGTCGGAGAGCGACGCAGCAAACCCCACGCTTTGTTTTGTTTTTTTTTCGTGCCAGTCTGCACTGTTCATTCCACCAGGGTACCCGTCTTTTACAAGAGAGACCTTGTGTTTGGGGAATGAACTTTTCAGCTGTGTCTATTATAAAACAGGTAAAATATGCTACAGCATTGTCTATGTTAAAATCAGTAATAAGATCTCGTGATAAGTAAGTTGCTTCCTTAAAATCATTCAATTCGGCGGAGGCTAGTTTCCACCGGGGTGTATGTAGGGGGCATTCATGTTGAGGCATTGAATTTAACATTACAGGAAAGTGGTCACTTTCATAGGGATTTTTTATTACATGCCATTGCAAGTCCGGGAAAATTGAAGCCGAGTTACTAGACAGGTCTATTGATGAATATGAATTATTATGGATATTAAAATAAGTTGGCTCCTTCTTGTTGAAAAGGCACGCACCAGAGTTCGCAAGAAAATTTTCAATGAAACGGCCTCTCGCGTCACATCGCGAGTCTCCCCACATGGTGTGGTGGGCATTAAAATCACCTGCGAGTATGTAAGGGTCCGGAAGCTGGTCAATTAGGTTATAAAAATCACTTTTTTCAGGATGAAAATTAGGGGGTATGTATAAGCAACATACAGTGATCTATTTATTAAAAAGAATTGCCCGAATGGGCACTGCCTCAATTAGGTTATAAAGATCACTTTTTTCCAGATGAAAATTAGGGGGTATGTATAAGCAACATACAGTGATCAATTTATTAAAAAGAATTGCCCGAATTGACACTGCCTCAAGGGGCGTCTGAAGGGCGACCTGGTGACAAGCTACGGACTTGTCTACAACTATTGCTACACCGCCAGACGAGGTATTCACCTCGTTGCGGTCTTTACGGTAGATGGCGTACTCACAAAGAAGGTTTGTTTGTGTGCATTTAAGATGTGTCTCTTGAACACACAGCACCTTTGGGTTATGTTTGTGTAAGAGTTCTTTAATGTCATCGAGGTTGTGGATAAGACCTCTAACGTTCCAGTGTACTATTTCTGTAGCCATATTGTTCGTGTTTTTATGCTGTGTGTCAAGAGGAGTCAAGTCAGAGAAATGACTTACGGAGCCATTTCAGGCCCCGTGATTATGGTACGAGTGTTGTCTTTTTTGGAGCGGTCGCGAGACTCGCGCCGCTCCCGAGGCGCTATATGCGCCTTCTGGCTCGGGGTTGTGTCCATCGACTCTTGGGAGCCGCTGGACTTCCGCTCACTCGAGCGGGGTGTTTTCACCTTAGGCCTTGCCTCAAAAGCACGGCCTTGGAGGCCACCAACCCAGAGGTTGATGGGCCCTGCTTCGGGGACGGCACAGCAGCGCTGGCTGCTGACGCCAGGGGGGCTGGTGGCAAGGCCGCAACCACACTCGTTGTGGGCTGGGCCGGAGCCGGAGTCTGCTGCGACTTTGCCCCCTTGCGTGCCGCACCAGCATGCCCTGAGGTATGGAAAAAGAAACACGTTTCCCCGCTTCTTGAAATGAAATGTTTTCTTGGATTTTCATTGTGATTATGTCTTTTTCTTTTTTCCATGTGGGGCAGGTTTTTTCCATGTGGGGCATGTCCACCGTCACAGTTGGGACAGTAGAGTGTGCCATTACAGTTGCTGGATTCGTGTTCGTGGTCGCCACACTTTGCACAGGTAAGTCGGCCACGGCAGCTTTGCGAACCATGGCCATATTTCTGACACTTGAAGCATCTTCGGGGGTTTGGGATGTAAGGCTGGACTCGAAGTTTGGTATATCCTTTTTCTAAAGTTTCTGGTAGAACGCTGGACGCAAAGGTGAGGATGAGATGTTTAGTTGGGATATCTTGGTTGTCTCGCTTGATCTTTATCCTTTGGACCTGAATCACATTGTGTTCCTTCCAGCCCTCCAGGAGCTCTTCCTCGCTTAGGCTCAACAGATCTTCATCAAAGATGACTCCTTTAGACGTGTTCAGTGATCGGTGGGGGTTAACAGTGATTGTCACATTACGGAATGCTAAGAGATTGGAGAGTTTACCATGCTGTAGAGTGTCGTGGACCTCATGAAGAAGGTTGCCACTGCTCAGTTTCGTCACTTTGTAGCCAGCACCTAGTGTGTCGGTAAGGCATTAAGCTACAATGAAAGGTGAGATAGTTCTGACTGTCTTTTCATGATCTTGACTGTGTTTTACATGGTAGCGTGGGAAAGTTCCATTGCGCTGACAGAATAGTTGAAAAGATTCTTCGGTGCGCCCTCTTTTTGAAAGAGGACGATAGGAAAGAGGGGGGGGGAGGAATGACGTATTAGCCATGCAGAATTCACTTATTTCGGTAGCTACGCCAGCCGCCCACCACCGAGCCCGACAAGGGGACGCCACGAGTTCGGAAGGAAACGCAGACACCAGGTGTACGTACCCACTATAACCTAATATAACATACCCAAGGTTGGATACATACACCAGGTTAACCCTTCCGCCAAGAAATTCGAAAGTGAGAAGTGATAAGAAGACAGGAAAGAGGAGATAGCGAGAGGGAAAGCAGAAGATTGAATAAGGGACAGGAAAAGGCGACTGCCGATTTCCTCCAGGTGGGTCAGTCTGGAGGTGCCGTCTATGTGAAGCAGAGGCCAAAGAGGTTTGTTGCCTCCGCCGGTGGGCCTTAAAGGTCCGATCACCCGGCATCGGCTCAACCCCCAGGATCCCCCATTCCCCGGACACGGCTAAGCCGCGCACGGCTACACGCGGGAGGGTCCAATCCTCGTGTGCTCGGGTACGTGGTGTCGCAACACACCAAACGCCTGCTCACGCAGACTCCCCTGCGGGGCCACTGATTTTATGCTGCCTCCGTGCTTTTATTATCCCTTGAATACTCTTTGAATTTTGAATATCCCTCACTTTCTCATTGTTGATCAGTATTAAGAGTTCCGCGAATCCTGAGTAATTCCTTGTGCTGGACACTTCCCCTCTCTGTCGTTTGTTTTTAGGTGCTTCGTTAGGTGGTAGAGCTTGCCTACTGGTTACATTGTTGCCATAACTTCCACTTCAATTATGTTGGCCTGTTTCTTCTTCACTAATTTCATCTTTCTCTCTTCATATTGAGGTGAATCGTAAATATAACTAACCTGGGATCGCTGCACTTCCCGGTACCTAACACTTCTACACCCTGCACTATGCCGGGATTGCAGGAAGTGTGAAATATATTTCTTTTTTTGCTCCTCCATTACCGCTCTCCCAGGTCCACTTCCTGTTCCTACATTTCCTCAAGAAGGTTTTCGTTATTCGGAGCTTATTCTTTTCCGTGAGTTCGAGTTCTACCAGTGCCTCTCCACTAGTGTTCCTAGAATCAATGTCGTAGTAGCCAATGACTTATTCACAAGGCTGCTGTTTCCCCAATTTTGCATTCACGTCGCCCATGACTGCAAGATACTGAGTTTGCACATTTGTCATTGTTAATTCAACATTTTCCGAAAACTTTTCTATTCTTCATCATCGTGACTGAAGTTGGGGCGTAAGCTTGTACTTGTTGCCCACTATGTCCTTATGGATTTGAAGTCCTATCCATGACCTTTGATATTGCTTCTGATCTGGGAGTCCTCTTTGGCAGAGGAGGTGGCCGTTCATCAGCACTGCATGAGCCTCTCTAAGGGCAATATTATACAACACAATGCCTTATAGTTCCTCAGGGAGTGCTGCTTAGCTAGCTTCGATAGAGAGAGTTCGTGTCTTGAGCGTTGCCAGATTCAGTTTCCAGTGGCGGCCTCTCTGGTTCAGAGATTCTTCGCACCCTCTGCTGCGTTGCACATCTCACCTCCACCTTACTCAGGCGCTCCGCAGCTGCTGGGAACTTAGGGTCATGGGTTAATTGTAGGAGTCATGAGCGACGTAGTGCCCGAATATGCACCAGGGAGGCCAATTCCTCTACTGGTTAGATGTTGCTGAAGCTTAATGGGCCATCTTAATTTGGTTGCAACTGAACTAGTATAGCTCCACTGGCTCTTGGCATTTTCCCCCGGTGTCAAGCGGAACTTCTAGCCTGGATGCAGTGTAATCGAGGAGGATTTGATTGTACGACTTTCAGATTAGAAGCCCGATGCTCTACCTCTGTTCCACGCCCCACCTCAGTCACATAGCAACACATGGAACATTTCTAATGGGACACATCGAAAAAAGACCCGAGGATTTGAACTTCTGACAATAGCAACCGGGCAATCTAAATAGCTCAGTCAGACAACCTTGTAGGCGGCGAGGCCACCTTATGGCTCAGAAGACCAGCCCAGGCCATCCTACATGTCTCAAAAGTAACTTAAATTATCCTCGATAGACGGGTCTTAGATAGGTAGGTGGATATATGATACATGGATACATATCGCGGTTCCGAACCACACGTAAGCACGTAAGCAGTCAACTCTGAAAGCAGCTAGATCATCATCATCATCATCAGCCTGGTTACGCCCACTGCAGGGCAAAGGCCTCTCCCATACTTCTCCAACAACCCCGGTCGTGTACTAATTGTGGCCATGCCGTGCCTGCAAACTTCTTAATCTCATCCGCCCACCTAACTTTCTGCCGCCCCCTGCTACGCTTCCCTTCCCTTGGGATCCAGTCCGTAACCCTTAATGACCATCGGTTATCTTCCCTCTTCATTACATGTCCTGCCCATGCCCATTTCTTTTCCTTGATTTCAACTAAGATGTCATTAACTCGCGTTTGTTCCCTCACCCAATCTGCTCTTTTCTTATCCCTTAACGTTACACCTATCATTCTTCTTTCCATAGCTCGTTGCGTCGTCCTCAATTTGAGTAGAACCCTTTTTGTAAGCCTCCAGGTTTCTGCCCCGTAGGTGAGTACTGGTAAGACACAGGTATTATATACTTTTCTCTTGAGGGATAATGGCAACCTGCTGTTCATGATCTGAGAATGCCTGCCAAATGCTCCCCAGCCCATTCTTATTCTTCTGATTATTTCCTTCTCATGATCCGGATCCGCCGTCACTACCTGCCCTAAGTAGATGTATTCCCTTACGACTTCCAGTGCCTTGCTGCCTATTGTAAATTGCTGTTCTCTACCGAGACTGTTAAGCATTACTTTAGTTTTCTGCAGATTAATTTTTAGACCCACTCTTCTGCTTTGCCTCTACAGGTCAGTGAGCATGCATTGCCATTGGTCCCCTGAGTTACTAAGCAAGGCAATATCATCCGCGAATCGCAAGTTACTAAGGTATTCTCCATTAAATTTTATCCCCAATTCTTCCCAATCCAGGTCTCTGAATACCTCCTGTAAGCACGCTGTGAATAGCATTAGAGATATCGTATCTCCCTGCCTGACGCCTTTCTTTATTGGGATTTTGTTGCTTGCTTTATGGAGGACTACGGTGGCTGTGGAGCCGCTGTAGATATCTTTCAGTGTTTTTACATACGGCTCGTCTACACCCTGATTCCGTAATGCCTCCATGACTGCTGAGGTTTCGACAGAATCGAACGCTTTCTCGTAATCAATGAAAGCTATATATAAGTGTTGGTTATATTCCGCACATTTCTCTATCACCTGACTGATAGTGTGAATATGGTCTATTGTTAAGTAGCCTTTACGGAATCCTGCCTGGTCCTTTGCTTGACAGAAGTCTAAGGTGCTCCTGATTCTATTTGCGATTACCTTAGTAAATAGTTTGTAGGCAACGGACAGCAAGCTGATCGGTCTATAATTTTTCAAGTTTTTGGCGTCGCCTTTCTTATGGATTAGGATTATGTTAGCGTTCTTCCAAGATTCCGGTATGCTCGAGGTCATGAGGCATTGCGTATACAGGGTGGCCAGTTTCTCTAGAACAATCTGTCCCCCATCCTTCAACAAATCTGCTGTTACCTGATCCTCTCCAGCTGCCTTCCCCCTTTGCATATCTCCCAAGGCTTTCTTTACTTCTTCCGGGGTTACCTTTGGGATTTCGAATTCGTCTAGACTATTTTCTCTTCCATTATCGTCGTGGGTGCCACTGGTACTGTATAAATCTCTATAGAACTCCTCAGCCACTTGAACTATCTCATCCATATTAGTAATGGATACACTAAACTAGATAGATAGAGGCTAGATACACTAAACATTTTCATCAAGCTTGAACAGCACTTAGAACGAGTAGGGAAAGAAATTTTGGCGGTGAAGTTCGTCTCGCTCACCCGGAAACCACGAGCCACGCACGCACAGGGGCACGTCCATCTGCTTACAGGCGTGCCTAGTTGCCCCAGTTGCAGTCGCTAACGAATCCGAAATGTTTTATCTCTTAATTACCTACCTGAAACGTGTCTGTGACCTAGAGGGTGTCATCCGTCACACATGGTTTGTACATTTCGCGCAGGCAGACAGCCGTCCAATAAATGGTTACGAGAACAAGTCATGCCCTACATCGTGGGCCGAGCCATCGGCAGTGGCTTTGACGGACTGGGAGGACAAAGCTATATTTAATTTATGCTAGAAAGCAGTGAAAAGCTAAAGAGTGCGACTTGACGCGGTAGGCAGCGTTATGTAGCACTATTTCCAAATGGTTCTAACATCGTTGTTTCGAACCGCACGTGACCGCGTAAGCAGGCAACCGTGAAAGCGGTTAGGTACACTAGGCATTTTCAACAAGCTTGAACAATGCCTAAAGCGAGTTCGGAAGGAAAGCATGGCGGTGCTGTTCGCCTGGCTTACCCGAATTTGACACAAACTCGTTACATCCGGTTTTAGCAAGCGATGCCATTTGACCGAGCGAAGGACGTTCCACGCCCCAAAATATACATTATAGAGAAATAAAGTAGAGAGAGATAGAGGAAGATACGGAAGGCATGTATGTTAACCAGTCAAGAGTTTGGTTGGCTACTCTACGCTGGGGAAAGGGAAGAGATAGAATTGGAAGAGAGAGGAGGTATAGAGACGTTCATGGACAGTACTGGAGTTAAAGCGGCTCGCGCAAACCAGACATTCTGAGAAAGCACAAAATTGCCTTCGCTGCCTTCTGAGCCGATGATCGGTGCTCTATTAATGTCTGTTCACTCAGAGGACCATCATCTAATTTCCTCAATGTATTGGACAAATATTGTCTTTGCGCTTCAAATTAATGACAACGGTGAAATAAGTGGTCAATGTTCTCCTCGCATCCACAAACATCACATGCAAGAATATCAGTCATTCCAATGAATGCACAGTAATGGAGTAGTAACTTCTTATATCTACGCAACGATACTAAAGTAAGGTGCGTAGCTATTACGGTGACGAAAAATATTTTTAAAAACAATGATAGCATAAAACAAATTCGTTACATGTGGTTTTAGCAAGCGATTCCATTTAAACTGGCGAGAAAGAAGGAAAGAAAGAAACAATAGAACCTGCATTGCAAATTGGTGTCCATTGCAGAAAAGGGCTCTCTGTCACCCTGTGAGGAACAAACCTTCAAAGAGAACCTTTGACAAGCCTTGTAAGCCTTGAAAGCCTTGAAAGATAAGTGTGCGAAAGTTCGCCGAACGCTTGTAGGTCCCAAATGAGCTGAGCTAATCTCTGGCGTGCGAGAAAAAAAGCGCGACTGCATAGCAAGAGGGCTGCGGAGCGCGAGGAGGAGGAGGAAAGAAAATTCGCTGTTATCAATCTTTTAAACACTATAGGCCAAGCTTCGAAAACTCATCTAAACATGTCACCCGTAGAAAAATGACCTCCTTATTAATAATAAATGAGCACGGCATAAAACAACTAGCCGAGCAACACGTATCCTTAATTTCTTAATATATTTAATCATTTCATTGTGACAGAAAAATATCCGTGCATTTTGGTAGCTTACCTTTTTCACTATCACCTTCCCTCGGCTTCCTTTGGGGTGTTTCAAGATGGCTCTGCAATAGAACTCTTCGCGCATTGTTTGGCCAGGGAACTTTCTGTGGTTTTTCAGGTAGTTTTGGCTCGCCTTGACCTCTATACATCCTGGTTTAAGCTTCCTGTGACAGAAAGGGGTAAATGATTACTACATTTGTTGATTGTGGGAAATACAGTACACATAATTTGTAGTGGCCCTGGTTCACTGAAGCGTAATAATAACCTCTATAAAAATCTCTTAAACAAAACTCATATTTCAGATAACATACATGTTCAGCAATAATGTGATACCAACATAAACTGCTAAAGCTTGCAGAAGGAACTTATAGTTTTGTATTTTGTACGTATTAATTGTACGTTATATATGTAGAGGTTAATTGTAAATGCTTTACGTTGAAATGAAAGTCGTTCTTTAGATTCCTAATAGGCGTCCATAAAGTGTGTGCGGGGCTTTGCTTCAATATGGTAGACGCATCATTAGACAAATTTAGCGTAGGGTCACCGGTTGCCATACGATGAAAACACAACACCAGTTTTCCTTTTCCAAAGAAGGCGAGCTCTCACTTATATTTATGTTATTAGTGGCTTTCTTAATGAGAGTGTGAGGCATTGGTCGGCGAAACAATCGCAACTCAGACACACTCAGAAAAATATTTTTGTGAGCTCTGTCGCGGTCAGGACCAAACGTCCAATTAGCCAAGAAAGCTTTTGTCTCAAAAAAGTTAGACGTGAAATATTCAACTGATACTATTCAACCTAACCTAACTATTAAACCTAACCCTTGTTAACCATTAATATCACACTCACTGTTCTGTGTTATTTTTTCTACCTTTTTCTTGCACTGTTATCCGTTTGTAACAAACTTATAGAGTTCCTTTTTATTGTACTCATATGCAGCTTTATGTAGCTAATGTTTTTTATTGTTATTGTATGTACTTGATTGTTATTATTTTATTGTATGTGCTTGATTGTATGCCATCTTACTCAATCCCCATGTAGGGGCCTTGTAAGGTATTTTACAAATAAATAAATAAGAAAACTTTCAACGACCACTGCTACAAGCGGGGTGAAAGGCTTCAGAGTGTAGGAGCACGAAGAGAATGAGTGGCATTTTCGCTCTTCAGGCGGCAAGGAAAACCACAATGAGAAATTTTGATCAACACGGGACACGGAAAGGCTGTACTGCTCTCTGCTGCTTTAACCCTTTGAGATACAAGTTTACGTGTTTCAACTTTGATACTAACGACGTAGGAATTCGTATAACATCAATTCCTTATAGTCAAGCTCTTCAATTCGGGCGCATATGCACAAAAAGCAAAGCTGTTCGTCATACTGCAAACGTTTGCGCATGGACATAAGCCACCAGAATTACCCACTATTGGTCATTAGCGTGGCAACAGGAAGAGAATGGTAGGCGACCCTAATCCTTGACTTAGGTATTTCTTAGTGGCATTCGCAGCTCGGCGTTGGTGTTCATGAGTACCTGTTCATGAGTACACGTTCCAACGCTTTCCCACACGAGACGTGAGATCGGCCGGAGGTTCTCAATGTTGGGTGGCTTGCCCAGCTTGGGAATCAAGATGGCCTTGGCTGCTTTCCACTGCTGGTGTAGTGACCCGGCTCGCCAGCAAGTGTTGAAGTATGCCGTGAGGCTCTCGTTGGCCGCTTCGTTAAGATTTTTGAGCGCTCTGTTCGCAACGCGGTTGGGACCAGCGGCGGACTTGTTGTTGAAATCGTGCAGGGCAACCCTTACTTCCCATACTTCAATGTCTCGATCTAGTCACTCGTGTGCTTCACCTAGGTAGTCCGGGTGCGTTTCTGTGGGAGTGACCGGCAGATACTTCTCGTCGTGGTGTTTCTTCACTTCGTCTTTTGTGACGGTGTAATAAATACCTGTGTACCTTTTGTATACGCATATTTTACGTGTCTGTTAGCATTCATCTGACCATAGTGATGACTGTGTTTGCTTCTACTTCTCCGTAACCAGCTGCGAAATGTTGCAACAATGCTATGTTGTCATTTTGTACACATTCGTGGTAGATTGTGACTTGGCAAAAGCATACTTCTTGCAAACTTGGACGCCTATGGTCATGTTATCACACATGCAGCATGTCTCCTGTGCATACGTAACTACATCTTGCGGAAATGCGTTTCCTTTGCGTGTGTTAGGCAGGGCCTGACGTTAGCTCCTTGCATCACGAGCAAGTTGTATCTAGTGTGTATTCCCACGCTGCCTTTACTTATTGTAAAGCGAAGCTGTATATGGCTAGCCGATTTGTCCATCCGTCCGTCTATCGCTCGCCTGTACGCTAAAAATTCCTCCGACGCAACGCCATGCGCATGCGCAAAAAGACAGACAAAGAGAAGCGCGCGATTCGTGAACACGATCTAGATAGCACAATGCCTGTTTACGCTCATCCATGACGTCATGCTACCTAGCCCGAAATATCCATTGACAAGGCTGGCGTGATGTACCGGTGACGTCAAAATTGCTGTTGCCTGCTCGGGAGCATTCCCATTCGATTCAATGGCAGTAGGATCAGGTAACATGACGTCATGGATCGGAGTGAAAAGAAAGGCCTCGTGCTATCTAGGTGGTGTTGGATTAGCGGCGCCAGTAGCGACGTCGTTGACCTCCGTCGCTACCGAATGCGCGTGCAGCAGTTCATCTCCGGCCCCGGAATGGGTAGGCCGCGCATCATACGTACTCCTGAGCAGCAGGCAGCTTTCGACCAGCAACGCGGCGAGCAGAACCGCGAACGAGCTCGTCTACGCCATGCCGATGCTGCAGCTGGGGCACAAGAACAGGCTCATGCAGCCGAGTGTAAGCAGCAACTGCGCCTCGAGGATCCGGCAGCCTAATAAGCCATCATTAAGTGAACTGTCAGCATAAACCCAGTGATAAACACTGCAGACGAACGTTTCAGTTTTGCTGGTCAACCATCGTGTGGAGAGCTTGGGCGGCGATTCTTGTATACTTCTTCTTTGCACACTGATTGCAGAATCTTGAAGCAACTTTCTACTCGAAGGGCATATAGAGCTGCCGTGCCCCTCTAAAAGCACTCCTGAAAAAGACCTGCCCCCGGCAAAAACGATGAACCTGTTTTTGCAACGTGTACTTGCTCAAATATATATATATATATATATATATATATATATATATATATATATATATATATATATATATATATATATATATATATATATATATATATATAATACAGAGACGTTAATAGAAATACCTTAAGAAAATGTCTGGATACACAGTACAGTACTGCCCATAAGCTAATGAAAGATTAGAGTGCCTGGCAACTGTATCAGTAGTTGAAGCAATCCACGCTAAAAAACACAACAGATTTATTTTCTAAATAGTGCTTGCGAGAAATCGAAACTAAATTTGCTGCGTTCTTCAATGTTAATTTTAAAAAATTAATATGTGGTACTTTGCTTGCACTGCAAATAATTGAAAGAAAGATTCACAGAGTTGCACAAAAAAGGGCAGACAGTGCCTTCAAACTACGTCACTATGAAAGATGCCACTTAGTTGTTACCATATCGCCTACTTCAAAAATTGATCTATAGTTCAAGCCAAATACTGTGCTAAAGCTTACTTGAAAGTGATCCGTATCCTTTCCTCACTGCACCGAGAAAGTCGATACTTTTTCACTCCGCCATCGATGTAGCTCATCATGTATCCCTGTGTCCACGCGCATTCTGGATCCTTAGACCACCCGTCGTCATGAGGTGCTCCAATTCTGCACGATGAATAGACATATGCGTTTGTTACTAGTAATCTTTCTTCTGATCAGAACAGATGCTATTCGTTGATTTTGAAATGATTGGTGCGACGAGCGAAACTCTGACTATATCGATAATCAGCCGAAACAATAATCGGAAATCGAGTAGCTGCAAGTGGTAAGACTGTCAAAACACTATGGCGTAGTTGAATAAGATCCATATTTTCCGTCGAACTTAACAAAAAGATTTGCAATTTAGGTTCACTTACAAGTGTGCCAGTTCATGAGCCATCGTGTGGGTTCCGCTGTATGTCCTTGCAGTGTCTTCTCCTTCGCCCGCAGCAAACTGTGAGCAAACAGCGCCCAGAGCTGCGAGTCCTACAGAAACGAAAGCAGTATTAAAAATCGCATCAAAAACTACCCTTTCTCATTTTAACTTGGACTTAGCAATATTCAAGTTGGAGAATGGCGTGGGCATTGTGCGCACGGCACTAAAAACACACCAGCGTTCCTGCCTACTTACGGAGCGCATGCACTGGTCTCAGATGTCCTGAGTGTTGCGAGATGCGTGAACTTGTTCATTACGCCAACGTTGCGAGATGCATGGCAGCCCTGCTGAGGTGCTGTTCCTTGTGCTCAGAAGAAGTTGCCTGCCGCTCTCCATCGTGCTAATGGTCACACCAGCGTGCAGTTCAACACCACGCAACAAGTCCGAGTCCAACAACTCCACCCAAGCGCAACGCTAAAACTTCCTATCGCTGTCGATGCTCCACCCTTTTGGCGATACTGGAAGGGTAAGGCAACAACTCATTGATGCGGCCGGCTGATCCCTTCTTGTGAACTTAATACAGATTGCTGCCGCTCTACTGCTGCTACCTGTTCTAGAAGCGCATGGTTGGTGCTTACTTCGTTCTTCGTCCATTCGTGGGCGCTCCACCAGCTACATCATGAACGCATGTCAAATCGCTCCCTTTTCTATCATAATGCAGTTTATATTCGAGCGGCCTTCGCCCCTCCCCCTATCCTCCATAGAATATTCTGAAATAATTTCGCAAGTAGCTGTTCTCTCCTCGGAAACACCTTTGTTTTTTTTTCTGCCCCGTTCCGACAAGGGTCGACCTCATAGACGCTTATTCGTTCTATTGGTTCTCAATCTCGACGCAAAGATCAATGCTGTCATCTTCCATTGTGGTAGGCTGAGTTGAAGTGACGCACTTGTAGCGTAATATCCTGAAGATGTTGCTTGCGACAAATAATTTCATTTACTAGATTTGATTTCAGGAGGGCGATTTTTATATTGTGAGGTACATTTAAGAAAAAGACTGTTAAATTAAGCGATATTAGTACATTACGCTTCCCAAACGGCACAATGCTCCGTTTGCCACGACGAGGAAACTCAGTAAGGCAGAAAAGAGGCAAGAACCATACGCAGGTGGCAATGCTGACCTCACCGGTTTGTCAAGACGACATGGATTTCGGCAGCATTTTCATCGACGTGTTCTTGCCCGTTTTTCATTAATGGGCTAGACTGCATAATAAGTCAACCAGAGGTTGAACCTAGCAAGATACAAGAACTTATCTGGCTGCAAAAATGCCCCAAGTTAGTCAAGGTTTAGCGCTGCACTTGAACTTCTCAGCCGGTGTTCTAGCACTTCAATAACGGCACATATAAATACCCGAAAAAATGCTCATCTTTATAATAATGTACAAAGCCGTCAAGAACACGCATATATATAAAGTAAATAAAAAAAATTTTTTGGAAGCTCTTCCTGCAATATGGGAGAAATTCCAGGCAGGAAACGGGAAGCGAGCTTCAACCGAACCCTCCAAGGCTCCGTTTCAAATTTTTTTAAATACAGGTCTCGTCGCATGGGAACCGCAGGCGTATATTTCATCTGCTTTAGGTCAAATGTGCGACCTCACTGCAGCCGAATATCTTGCATCGGTCTGCCTGCTCAGACCTTCATTTTTGTTGATGTTATTTCAAAAGATTGCTCAAATACAAAGCAAGTCGCTCACCAAACGACTTCTTCCTCGACCTGTGTACCTGCTCTAAACCAGCAAATGACGTTTGCTGCCTGTCATTCAGTGTTGGTTCAAGACATTATTCGAGAAACTTCCTGCTCAATGACAAAACTCTGCATAAAAAACTAATCTCTGGTATATTGTGTGTAGGCGACATTCGTCAATAAGGGCAAACTATATGCGGGTCCAATTAACGCGGACGCTGCATGCGGAGGTCCATGTTGTCCCTGCAAACTTCTTAATCTCATCCGCCCACCTAACTTTCTGCCGCCCACTGCTACGCTTTCCTTCTCATGTAATCCAGTCCGTAACCCTTAATGACCATCGGTTATCTTCCCCACTCATTACATGTCGTGCCCATGCCCATTTCTTTTTCTTGATTTCAACTAAGATGTCATTAAATCGCGTTTGTTCCCTGACTCAATCTGCTCTTTTCTTATCCCTTAACGTTACACCCATCATTCTTCTTTCCATAGCTCGTTGCGTCGTCCCCAATATATGTAGAACCCTTTTCGTAAGCCTCCAGGTTTCTGCCCCGTACGTGAGTACTGGTAAGACACAGCTGTTATTCACTTTTCTCTTGGGGGATAACGGCAACCTGCTGTTCATGATTTGAGAATGCCGGCCAGACGCACCCCAGCCCATTCTTATTCTCCTGATTATTTCAGTCTCATGACCCGTATCCGTGGTCTGTACGTGCCCTAAGTAGACATATTCCCTTACCACTTCCTGTGCCTCGCTACCTATCCTAAACTGCTGTTCTCTTCCGAGACTGTTGAACGTTACTTTAGTTTTCTGCAGATTAATTTTTAGACCCACCCTTCTGCTTTGCCTCTCCAGGTCAGTGAGCATGCATTGCAATTGGTCCCCTGAGTTACTAAGCAAGGCAATATCATCAGCGAATCGCAAGTTACTAAGGTATTCACCATTAGCTCTTACCCCCAATTCTTCCTATTCCAGGTCTCTGAATACCGTTTTGTTTAGATCGTTGTGTAAATCACTGAGCCAACTAACGTAATTTTTGGGGCTTTCATCTCCTGTGGCTCCATCCCTACGGATTTCGCGGAGTTTGGTCCAATCCGTAATGCATGTTTTCTTTTCAGGGCATTTGTAACTTGTGCGATGGATGCGGATGATGCGAATGTGATGATCGCTACCCAGCGTCTTGCCAGTGCTCTGCCACTCGCCGTGGACCCCCCTTGTGAAAGTGAGATCCGGGCAAGTATCCCTCTCGACACTATTTCCCTGGCGACAAGACTGGGTATGATTTGTTATGAGGGTGAATCGGTGATTATGTGTGAAGTCCCAAAGTCGTGTGCCCTTTCGTGTTACTGCAATAGCCCCAGGCCACGTGTGCGGCATTGAAGTCACCACACACTACGGGCCGTGGACCCAGCTTGATGAGTTCCAAGAGTAGGTACTCAAAATTGTCCCACCGATCACGAGGTGCACTGTATACATTCAAGATGTACAGGCTATATTATCGCGTGTCCGCGGGGACAATCTCAATGATTTGATGAGGGATGTCTGGCATGAGAGTAGTATGGGTATAGGTGAGTTTTCTAGATACGAGCGCACACACTTTCGCCTCGTACGAACCCCTAATTGTCTCCTAGCCACTGATAGGAACAAGGGTGGCACCCGGCTCTTGGAGAAGAACGATGTCTGGCGGTTCCGACACTGCGGCAACGTACTGTTGCAGTGAGCCCCGTTTAGATCGGTACTCCCTGCAATTCCATCGCAGGGGGTACGGGGGTACCACATCGTCAGCCCCGCCGTTCAATTTTGCATTTTCATTGCAGGAGCCATCATTCTGTAGCTGGGGTGGGCGAACGCACGGGTGACGGCGCTGAGGTTCGTGTAGTGCGTGCGACTAGTGACGATCAGGAGGAGGATAATTTAGGGGGAAGGGGTTGTGCCGGGAACTCTCTCACGCTCTGCTTGAGTTCGTTGGCAATTTCATGTAGCATTGGCTCCGTCACGGTGGTTTGGAAGTCTACAAAGGTGTCTCGGATAATTCCTTGACCTCGCATCTCCTGCATAGCTCGGTGCAATTCTCGTCGAAGGTCATGCTGGAGGTCACGGCACAATGCAGTTATGGACTGGGGAGGGATTTTGGTACGAGGCACCTGTGAGTGGCATTGGGTTTGTGGTAAGGACTGAGGTTCGGATGAGTGTGAGGGAGATTTGCGCAGTGAAGTTGGCGGGCACTCCGCCCAACTTACCCCATTAGGTACGGCTGCCCCTTCGAGCGCTGCTAATGGTAGCTGTTGTGGTAGTGGTGGCGGCTTCTTCTTGGCCGGCGGTGGTGACGACGGTGGTGATGAGGATGATGATGAAGATGACGGTGGTACCCGCTCGTTGTTCTTAGAAGACTCGCCAGGGCCTCGGCTCCGCGATCGTGACCGGGATCGGGACCGAGATCGGGACCGGGATCAGGACCGCGATCGGCTTCGTCGCTCTCTAGATTGGGTCAGAGGACGATGGTGTTGTCGTTCTTGTTTCTCGAGATGCTGGCGCACTCGTTGGTTTTTGGGTGGCTTTCGTGCCCGGCCCGGACAGCTGGGATCGGTATCGGATGATCCCCTTTGCACGTCAGGCACCGGGACTGGCACTGGTGAGATTCGGTAGTGTATGGCTTTTAAGTCCCACTTGTGGTTCAGTGCTTGGTGCTTGCGTGGGGCGGACGTCCACACGGCGGCCCACTGTAAGACATATGCTGCACACCTTGGCCCTCGGGGTGTGTATGTAGCATCGGCACTCGGCCCCATAATACCGTACGTAGCGCGGTACCTTGAAGCCAGCAAATGTAATGATCGCCGTGGTTGTTCGCCTCATCATGCAAGCATGGAGGACGTCCACCCCAGGTGCCAACAGATGGTCTCTGTGTCAGGACTCGTGATGATTCCTTTTCGGGAATTATGGAGGGAAGCGATGTATGTTGAGACGGGGCAGCGATCCGGGCCATGTGTAAGCGATAGTCATCTTGTTAAGGCTGGTCGCGATTCTTTCGCTTGGCATGCTTATAAGGACAATATTTTGAGCACATTGAACACGTAAATGAAGTTCGTCGACCTCCTGTTCCTTGAGGCGTGCCTCGATACCGACAGCCTGAGTCAGAGAGTGGCGAGGCCACTCTCCGAACGTGAGACCGTTTCTCGGGCGCGGGATGACTTTAATGTCATCAATGGGCAGAGGTGGGGGCCTCTGGGGTCGTCGTGGTACAGTTTGGTTCGTGTACTGCGTCTCTTGACGGCGGGCTGCTGGGTCAGACTTAACGTCGGCGAGGCGTCCCTGCCGGCCACGAGCGGTGTGCCATGATCCATCCGCCGGGTCTTCTGGATATGCTTCTGTTGCTGGATCGTCGCCGTTGGTAGCTTCTGCCTCCATGGTCGTGGTCAATGGGTGTTCGCGGTGTTGGACAAGGTCGGCAGTCCTTGGACGCCGATCCTGACCACGCTGAGGCTTAGCTCGAGCATGGACTGCATAGTGGCTCAGAGACGCCGCGAGTGGCTAAAGGAAATCATTGAATGCCCAGCGGATGCAGCACCATATACCTTCTCCCGCATCGACGCAACATCTACGGCTACAGTTGTGAAGAAATTGCCACGGCGCAGCGTTTCGACGTCGAGCTCCAGGACCTCCGGTCCTCTGCTACCTCGTTACCGCTATCCGACGTGCCTCTTCCATTTCCTCCAGGCACTTTCACTTGAGACATCTCAAGGAGTCGAGCAGGCCCATAGGTTCCATTCCGGGTCTGCCATGAAATATTTGACAAGCTACACGGCACAAATCATTCCGGAGCTCGTGGTACTGAGCGTGTGACGTACGCCGCTGGGGTCGTGAAAGCCTTTACTCTCAACGCTTCAGGAGGACACGACGCACGAAATCACCAATTCACTCCTTACATCCACCTGACGCCCGGTTCAATCACATTCACATCGTCATCGTACGCCCGATGCCACCATCCGGAGGTGCCCGCTACATACTCACTTGTGTAGTAAAAGCTGACAACTAACTGTCTGTGGCAATGAACGGATGGCTACGCGTGCGTGACTGCTGCAAATTTGTTAATAAGCCAAGTAGTCCGGCAGCGTTTGACAGCGATTTTGGTTGCTCGGAGCAGTCGCTGAATCGACGCAGCTTCCACGTGCGACGGTTTCGCGTTTCCCTAGACACGGAAGAGAAAGGCCTCAAAATAAGTAAACTTTTACACTCAGTGGTGTGTTCTATCTTATTTGACTGCAGCCAGCAAGGTGTTTATGTTCTGTCTTCCCCAGTCTAAACGAAAGTGAATTAAAACGCTGGCGTTTTTTCACAAGCGCTGTCTCTTGTGCGAGATTTGCCTCCGTAGTTTTTTTCTTTATTCCCATAGAAAGTTGTCTGCGAGCATAGACCGTTATACCCGCTGGCCTGACGCATTTCCTCTCACTGACATAACGGCCCTTACAGCGGCTTCCGCGTTTGTCGGTGGCTGGATCTCGCGCCTCGGATGTCCTAGCGTTGTTACGACCAATCGCGGCCGACAGTTTGAATGTGATCTCTTCTGCGAACTCAGATGGCTCTTTGGCATCCGCCATATTCATACTGCTGAGTATCACATATCTGCAAACGGAGTGGTTGAACGTCTTCGCCGTGAGCTTAAAGTTGCCTGGACGGCCCGCCAGGATCGCTCTGCTCGCGCTAAAGACCTTCCTCTCATTCTGCTAGGCGTGCGCTCCTCTTTTAAGGAAGACCTCGGCTACACAGCTGCGGAACTGGTCTATGGCGCAACGTTGCGGTTGTCCGGCGAATTTTTCGCACCAAGTACTGTCGGCAAGCCCGATCCAGACAGCTGTGTTCAGCAGCTCCGCTTCCCGTTATGAAGCTTGCGTCTTTGCGGTGGTAGGGTTGCATCCTCAAGTAATGTTCTTGTCAGCAAAGACATGCCTACAGAGAGCCACAGTTTCGTGAATTAGAAAAAGAGCTTCTTTGGCTCCTGCCGCCGGTCTGAACGGTTCTCAGATCTCTCGCTCGCTGACTGGCACATTGTTGTAGTGTATCTAGCCTGGCTATAAATGAACTCACAGTAGCTGTTAATAATGCGGAGTCAGAAATAAAGGAAGCTAAAGCTAATGGCTTTGCGAATGCTCTACCCTAAAGCTTCGGCCCAAATTAAGTTTTCGAAGTGCCTGTAAAACGGCGCTTTTGTAAAGTGCTTCAATGGTTATTTCTACTTAATCTTCCCTGTAGAACAGCATAGATGATGGAAGCCTAGCATTCAAAGAAGCATCCGGTCTTACACAAATAAAATCAATGACTATCACCTAGGAAGGCGCGCTTAAGCTGTTATGAAGTATAGATAAAAAGGAGGTCACAAGTGCTCCAAACTTGTCAAACGTGTTTTAACGCGATAGCGTTAAGGAGCTCGTGTCGCAGAAAAGCCGGTGTCGTCGGCGTCGGTGTCGGCGTTTGCGGCGTTGACCGTGAGCGATAAATCGCGGCAGGCGCTTCATAAATAAAAAGCAACTTCCAAGATTGGCCCGGTGGGAATCGAACCAGGGTCTCCGGAGTGTGAGACGGAGACGGTACCACTCAGCCACGAGTTTGATGCTTCCAAGCGGTGCAAACGCGCCTCTAGTGAATGCGGTGTTGCCTTCGAAACGAGCCGTGGAAAGTTATACTGCGGTGTATATCGGTAATTATGAACATGTAACGTACAGAAGTCACAATTACACGAGTTGCGAAGTGCGTTTCCGCTGCATTTCTTCTGCGCTTTCCGCACACGCAGAGCCATCTTGCGGCAAACACAGAAGACCCCCTCCTCTCAATGTACGGCGCTGCCCCGACAGGAGGCGCGCCGCGCGCGCATTGGGACCGCTGCCAGGCGCGTCGCGGGACTCCCTCTCCCCTGACGACGCTTCGCCGTGCTCCCGGTTTAGATCACTATCTATCTCTCTGCCCGTGCCGATCACGACGTTTGGCTGGCGTAGATCGTTTCCCCTCCGAGACACCGAGTTCTTTGGTTCGTTCCGTTCGCTCAGGCGCACGTTTCGTTGCCGCGCCGAACGCTGCGTTGCTCGACGCTCACCGCGTGATAGGTGGGCGCTAAGTCCGATGCGGGGCGCATCGTAAGTGATCGCTGTGCCGTAGCGCATTGTCGACCCCTTGGCGGGTCGACGGGAACGCTGTCGCGTCCCACTCTTGAAAACGAAGCTTAAGCGTCCTCCAATTTTTTAATACCTAAGCGTGGCGTTTAGTTGAGTAGTTATGCCTATCCTTTGTTAAGTCACAAAAGGCAGACACTGTTTTCACAGATTGGGAAGACGGCAAAATAAAAGCTATCTCCAAATCATGCAGCACATTACAGACCACCGTCGATACTCATCTTATTATTTACTATTATTATTAAATATTATTAAATTTATTAAAGACGTAATAAATAACACAGTCCTCTGTGCCAGGAAGTTTATCTGAGGGCCTTTCAACAATTACTCAAGATTTAGAGAAAAAATGAAGTTCTATAGCGCAGTTCAATGATAAGCACAAGAAAATCAATCTATTTTTACATTCCTCTAAAGCCTTCTGGGGCGTCTCACAAAAGAAACCGGTAAAAAAGTAGAACCAACACTCCGAAGTAGCACTGTTGTTCAATAAAACTGAAAGCACTTCATTTACCTCTTATAATTTTTACTGTTACGTCACTGCACCTAGAATAAGCCCAGTCACATCAGGCGTACAACAGAGTGTTCAAAATCTTAACATTTTTCAGAATATTTATTATTTGCCCGCTATCTACCAATAAAAACTAGGGCTCCTTTCAGATGACTGCGTTAATTGCAGGCAAATTAATGCCTTTCGTAATCCTCTAATTATTCATTCTTTATTTGAGTCTGGGCACAGGTGGTGTAAAGACTGGCGCATGCGTTGTCTTGGCAATACTTCGCAAACTTGCATCTAAAACGTTTCTTACACTGTCCCAAGGTCAAAGTGACTAATCACAAGTATTCGGGCTTAATGCCTCGCCCGCAGTCGCAGCTCAATAGTAAAAAAGAACGGGAAGCTTGAAGCTCAATAATAGCTAGCTTTCCGCGAGAGAGACTCCGCATCACAAGACGAACTGTCAAGCTTATTGATCATCAAGCTGCACCAGGAAGCCAAGCTGCATGACAAACATATACTTTAAATTTACGAAAGTTATATTTAAGCACTTTTATTCCATTATGCACAAGATAACTTATTGAACCTATGGAACTGGCCACAAGCAAAAATGAAGTATGGCATTTATTGGTCACTGGGGGACGCTCTTGCCGATGTAGGTGGCGTTATAAAACTTCCGTGGCCATGATTTTAGCCTCTTGCTGTCGTCGTCGGCTGGATTCTTGACAATTGTACGTTTTCGCGCGTAAGCCCATGTTCACTAGACTGCACGAACGTGCTGGCAATGGCCGAGTGAGTTTATTAGCACACATTGCTATTAAACTATGCATACACCTCTCTGAGCAAGTGTACGTCTCTCCCAAGCGACCGAAACGTTGCAGGTGGCGTCAGCAGTAGACATACTGCTTATACGAGGATCCTGCGTGGTTCTGGGCAAATATTGTGGTTAATTTTTGCCTCTAGTGGTATCTTTGCGGAAACTTTTGGGACGACTCTCAAGGAAATAAAAGCTCTGCTCTGTAGTTGGGCTCTTCCCTAATGATTTCGACACCAACCCTCAGCTTTCCAGACTTCAACTTCTGCTCGAATAGCGTGCGAACGTTTTTAAACATGGGGCCTACGCAGGTGTCGCGAACAATGCGATAAAAGAGCTGTCTTTAGACCACTTGACCACATGCGCTCTGAGTTCAGTGAGGGTACCTGTTGGACAAAGTCAGTTCTGTGCCAAATGCACGACTAGGTTAACTGCATTCCCTTCTGTGACAACAAAATCAAGAAAGTTTCGTTCGATACTTCAGTAAGTTAATGACAGTAAATAGGGCAGGAATACTTACGTCGTACAGATCTTAACCCCCTAATCATGGAGGAGTGTAGGATGTGCACTAATACATTTTGTCCTCTCGAAACACATTCGACTCACCTCTCACTGTTTGGTCCATCCTTCCCTCTATCACCATTCCAAGATCTTGACTGTAATGACAGATAATTATTATGGGCTATTCCTAAGAAAACGAATCTCTATACATTTCTGCACACGAGCTGCAAAGGTTTGTTTCTAACATTTCTTTATGGTCAACCCAGTATACCGGATAAAGCAGCTATCGGAATGCCCGTCGTTAAGAGTAACAGAATATATAAAAAATATATTTAAAATAAATAAAATAAATAAATATAAAATAATATATGTTCGCTTACCCGGTTATAAGGAATATCAGGTCATAATCTCGAGGTATTTTGTGTTCCTTCTTTAAAGCTTTCAGCGCGGCTAATGTGGGGTCCGCAAGAAGGTAGCCCTGCTTATGACTAGCGAAAGAATCGTCCTGTGTGCAAATTCAAGGAAAAGCTTTTGAGGAAAATATGCGTGCAATAAGAGTAATTTTCGTTATTTGTGGGCACTGTGTATCTTGTTTTATATCGTAAGGGGTTCAGCCGAAAGAACGCAGCAGCGCACTGTCGCACACACACACACACAAAGTAAACAAAAATAAAGATGATGACGTACAACACACTACAAGTACCTCTGGGGAAATGTAGGAGACAGTAATCATTTGTTTGTTTTTTCCATCGAAAGTGCTGGGTTTTTAAATACCTTTCAATGAAACAAACTAGACAGCACGTTATAAGCGATATGTCGGTGGAGTTGAGTTCATAAGAAATGTAAACTCCGGACACTGACGCAGCCAAAACCATAATTCATCTTTGATTTTTTATCCACTTGGCCGTATTCACGATTATGGGGATCTCAGACATGCTTTTGGCAGAGCTGTGAGTTGAAGATTGCCAATCAGCCCACTTTAGCGTAAAGGAAATAAATAAAAACTATTTTTCCTCCAATCGTTAACTCTTTTCTCGGCGGCTTTTATTGAAGGTGAGTTGCACTAGTGGTGAGTGCGTTGACCGAGAAGACATTTGTCCCTTACATGCTTTTAAGGTATGATTTACTTCCTTGTATAATTGCACACCCAACTACAAAGTTGTGGTACAAAAAGTGCACGGCTGTATTTTCATCCCTTAAAGTCACTGGCCACTTTGGCTGAAGATCCACGGGGCTGTGTTGATTATCAAGCGGATACGGATTTGTCTGCTAACCACTCCAAATTTTGAAAAAGGGAAGCACGAGAAGGGTAGTGCATCTAATTTGTTAATTGGGTTACTTACGTTGTTGAACATTCGCTATAGCATATTGCGGACGCTCAGCCTAGTCGAAGGTCAATATATAGGCTACATTTTGTTTGACGGGTGCTTCAAAGGGAGGTCACCAAAACATGCCAAGCGCGATCGTCGCCGAAAATTTTTGCTTGCCACAATGCACGGCTACCTGGGCGCCATTACGCGTCCTTCACCTTATAACGCGAAGCAGTATATGGCTCCTCACGCCGGCGTGAAAAGCCCCACTCTATGCAGCCTAATGTATCGAATACATGTCATAACGAGTGCAACAGGAATGTTTCACGTTCAAGGTGCTGACATCAATTTTCCAGGAGGAAAAAAACTCTCAGTATAGCGAAACAGTATTTAGGCGATAAGTGTGTCACCTTGAGCCAGGTATGGGCACAAATGCATGCTATAAATGTTCCTAGTGTGCGAACACACATTTCGCGATAATTCGTGATTGCGGAAAGACAGGGAGGGAGGCTATGCCTTCTGGCCTTCGTGGTGGTGCCTGCGCGAGCCTAGAAGGCAGCGGAAGGCAGCACTGCGCATGTGCAATGGGTGTCACGTGATTCGCAAAGAGCCGTTATCTTTTACCAAAACAGCTCGCTTAAACAAGACTTAATTTCAGAGCCTTCGTACATGTCGTCGCGTCTTGATCATCGGTTTAAAGTGTTCATTCCTTTCTGTCGCACAAATGTTTTCTCTGACTCATTTCTGCCGAACACCAGTGCCGAGTGGAACCGCCTTCCCCCCTCCATCGCCTGCATCGAGGAGGCATCATCTTTCAAGACTGCAATAACTGATTATCTTTTGAATTTATCACCTTAATACTAATAATTGTTTGAGCATGTATTTTTTATTATTATTGTACCCACCCCCCTCTGTAACGCCCTTTTGGGCCCTGAGGGTACTGTAAATAAGTAAATAAATAAATATGTATGTGTAAAGCAGTCAGTGGGGAGAGAAAAGTGACGCTGCCTAGGGGAGTTAAGGTTACGCTTGGGCTGCTTGGCAAAGCTGCACGCTACAAACGGCGGTACGCTATTCTTCGCACAAGCTTCGCACGTTTCCGATTAGTGTCGTTCCGGATTTGTGGCCTTATTTTTTCCCTAGATATCAGGGACGTCTAATGCAGACTACTTCAGTGGCACTATCCACGTCTAAAGCTCTTTGCCAAATGATATCGCCGTTATGGCCCAAAGAATACTGTTGCTCCTCCTCTACTATTGTTCTTGAACTAGTTGTGATGAGTCTAGAAATTTGGGGGACGGCAAAAGGGACTCCAGTAACGGCACCATTCCTCCGTTTGCTGCAAAAGTAGTTGGCTAGTTATGAGCTTACACTGCGGAGGTACACGTGGTCAGTTTTTTGATGGTGTGGAAAATGGCACCCACCAAAGAGGGCAGTCTTTCAGTTGTCATAGAAGGATTAGACCTGTCTTGGCCTGAAAAAGCTGTTTTTGTTTGTGCAACTACTGAGCACAGAGCGGGAACACGGAGCAAAAGCTTGAGAGCAAAGCATGAAGCGCTCTTTTCGCTTGTTCACGCAATTATTTAGCCACATTAGGCTAATACCACTATTAAGTGGACTCGAGATCTTACAGACTATGTCTGCTTGTGCAAAAAACCCCAATATAATGGAACTACAGAGCAGAACTGATGAGTTCTCAGCGCTGTTCTATTGTGCTGGTGAACACTGATTGCGATACTTACTTTGCTGCGTGTAATTCCAACGAGGATGTAGCTTACCCGCGGATTTTTCATGTCCAGGTATCTTAGGTTCACCTGAAATACAGAATCACGTACATTTGCGACTTGCTTAACGAAGCAGTTGTTCCTTACACGTAGTATGCTGAAGCTTGGTCAGCATTATTTGAAAAAATTTACATTTCTGTTGGTTAGGAATTAAGGGGGGAGCAGTCTGTCTGCAAGAAGGGATCTCATAAAGACGTTATTGCTGAGAATTTGCTCGCGATTCTCTTAGGGTGAGACGTTTATCTGATATAAAATGATGATTTCTGACAGCGAGAGGCATTGCTACTAATACAGTCCGAGCACCGGAGAACATAGCCCTCTCTTTCACGAGTCGTCCGCCATAACGTAGCACTATCCACATTGCACACGGTGCACGGAGGGGGTAATTATTCAGGAATCACACGGTGCAGCCTTTTAAAAATGGCGACATGAACGAAACTGGTAATGCCACAATGACTCCCAATGCACGCGACCCTGAAAATCACGTAAGTAGTGTCACCGAGGTACGCCAGAATGTCGAAGGGGCCAGTGTAGTGCGCCATGAAGTTTAGGCGCAAGCGACACTTCCGATGTGCAGTCCAATGCCACAAGCCAACTACCTTTGTGCATGAGATATATTTAGGTCGTTCATCGAGGGGGTCTGAATGATTTGAGATGAAAACTACTGGAACGGGCGCAATGCCAGCCTCCCAAGCATGACACATTGCTCCGTGAATCCAAGCTTGATCTTGTTGGAAAAATTTAAATCATCTTTGACGAGCGTGCTAGTGAGGAAGTAATCCATTTTGCAAATTTGGGAGGAAGACCCTGGAAATGAGAGCACAGATCCAAAAATATTTGATGGCCTCGCAACGAGCGTAGTAGCTTCATGGTGGTGACTGTGACGACTTGCAGGTCAAATCGAACACCGTGCTTATAGATAAGGTGAAAAACGACAAAGTTTCATGGTCGAAAAAGTGACAACTAAGAGATCAAGGTCAGTGCAGCCCCATCGAGCCATGTGAGGACTACGCAAAGAACACACTTGTGCTCAATGTACTCATGAAACGTAACGCTAGTGAAGATGTCAATGTCTAGGGCATATATGAAAGTGAAATGTTCTACTTCAGGCTGCGGATAAGTGTGTCCACAAACGGCGAAAAGATAGGATGGGCATTGCAAATACGACACTGCATGACACATAATAAACTTCAGCTGGATTAAAGGGTTTATGAGCGCAGTTTTCCTTTTCCGAAGGTATTGGAATTCGTCAGTTTAGCGACCTCATGGTAACCAAAGTTGCAAATCTATATCTGAAGTCTACGTACGAAAATTAAGCAGACGACAGTAGAGGATCCATGCAGTTGTAGATACAATAAGGAAGGTGTTTGTTTTTTTCAGCAAGGCTCACTTGTAGATAACCTGCACAAAACTTGCACGACCAATATTTTTTCTTTACGAGGAGAACAGACGCAGCCCATAACTCTTAAATGAAGGCCTTTCTTCGTATCTTTTTATATGTTCAACAATAATTTTACTGAGCCAGTGAGACTCGGTATGACCTTTGCTGGTTTCGGATGGAGATCATTTCTATATAGCATACTTTTCGCAGGCGGTACCCAAACATCTTGTGGCCGGCCGGGGGCATTCTTGGAAGGGTCACAGAAGGGTCACAGAAGAGAGCATGTTTTGAGATAATGTGAACCATGGCTTCAAGCTTCACTGACAACAGAGACTTATTCACCATACTTGGTAACATTACAACGCCAGAAGAGGCCTCAATCGACTAATCTTCGATGCTCTTACATAGGCCCACCATGTCTCTGCTAATGTCTGGCTCAAGTATGGCCATAGGCATCCCGCTGGAGAGAAACACGGGTTAAAAGGAAAAATCTAATGCCCATAATTAGAACACTATACTTCTAACGTCAAGGGCGCAATGCAAGCACATTTTCTTACGGACATTGAGAGATCACCCAAGATAAAACATGGAAGTTATTATGGTCGATACCACAGACATCAACAGGCACTCGAGCTTTAGTACGTTAGTAACAGTATATCTTCCACGAACGCTAGAATGTCTTGACAACCACAGACAGTTTTGCAAGAACACACAATACTTCATCAGCACCTTAGTTTTAGGGTGTGTTTTAGGGTTCTAGCGTTTTACGAGAATGATGCATATCCTGTCATGCACAAAGTTGATATGAACTGGAAATTCGTCGTGAAATCATTACACATCCAAAGTTATACCTGCTGTATTTTAACATAGAACCCTTCAGGAGAAAACCTGTTTTCGCCTAGGTTGCATTTGCTGAAGGTCATGCAGGCCACAAAAGGCACAAACAAAAAAGAAGACACACTGACTATGACAGCCCATGAAACTGATTTATTTACGGTACAGACCCATGAATATGTGGACAAATACCCGCACGCACACACCATTCTCAATACCTGAGACAGAAAGACGTCTAACCACCTCGTCTCTGATCGAAATACGATGTATCACTTATGCGCTTAAGAGTTTCTCTTTCCTAAATAGTATGCTTGCATTACCCTACGTCCGATCGCATTGTTGCTTCTGCCAAGCTTCCCGGCTACGCTACATGGGACAGACCGGGCACGGTATAAATGAACCAGCCAGGGAGCATGGCCCAAACCTTTTAAAAATACGGCAAACCGCATTCGCCCGCACACTGCAAGGCCTCCATGTGTGAATCACGTTTCGGCGAGATAGATTCTCGACAAATGCAAAAATCGCCACGCACTGAAGTTAGCGGAAGCTTACTATATAAGAAAGAAGAACACTAGCTGTTTAAGTGAAACAACGCTTCTTTTATAGGAATTGTAAACAAGACTGTTCGTCCGCTAGGTGTTTCAAGTAGTGGGACTTACATGCGAATGCGTGTGTTTCTCGCTTCATAATCCAGTTTTCCTGCCTTTTTTTTCGATTAATAGATCCACAGATTTCAACATCTTCAGTATATCCTGTGCGTCCTTACTGTATGTCTAACTTGGAAGTTCAACATGCTTCAAGAGCATATTTTCGGTACGCTTCCTTATTGTGGATGCGTCTACGAAGCACTCCTTCAGCTTGTCAATGAAATGCAACAGCATAATAGTGCAGAGAGACCGGTGGTAGGTTTTGGGGTCGCCGGCTACATCTCGTCACAGGACAGAAGAAACGGTCACAGAAAAACGCTACTACTGAAAAATCGAACCTTAAGTTAAACAGAATCGAAGAGACCGCATAAATAAGTCCACTTACATACATATCGGAAATTCATACAAGTGCTCCGCGAATTGGTACAGGCGTTTAAAAAAAAGTTGTCAAGAAAGATAGGTATGGGGCAAGAAAACATAAATGTTTAGAACGTAAAAACTTCGAGCAATGTTATTCTTAAGAAGTTACAAGTGATACTCACTGCGTTTGTCATGACTGCCAGATAAGCAATTAGCTCCTCACTGTTTTTAAACTCTCTGTTGTGCACCGAGTCAGAAATAACGTGAATCTCCACAGTAAACTTCTCCCGATTCATTGATCGCTCCTCTTCTTTATCTTTCGTGGAGTGATGTGCTACACATAAGAGCAAAGCGAACATTTTTAGTAGGGTTTTTAGTATCTATAAAACTACTTCCAGCGGACACTAAATCATTCCAAGATGTGTGTAACGAAAGCGGAAGTGATAGCCAATAATTTTGACACAGAAAGTAGCCAGCAATATAGAAACTTTAATTTCCATAGCAGGAATGTTGCGATCGTGAGCACGAACTCCTCTCATCATTTTGATAGTCCAACTTCGTATTCTTTTTTTGGCTGCCGAGGTGGAGCACAGCACACACGAAATTTTGAACGGTCTTCCGTATGTTCTCTATGTTGGTGAAATTTATACATTTTTGTCTTTCCTACTTTGCCCTCTGCTTCAGCTAACACTCAGTTGTAACAAATTGTTCCACTTTCAATGCTAAGAGCTGCTTCCAATAGCTGCTTTTAATGTCTCCTAGTTCTGTAATGAGCGAAAATGCTTGTCGTGCTCCAAATATTGGTTTCTTTTCAATATTGGAATGTGCTCTGGAGTGAGTGAGAAGACCGAACGAGAAGCCTTTACGAAGAAGTGGAAGTGTGAGACACGTCGAGGCAATGGGAAAAACGGTCTTGCTTCTGGCCAGGGTTGGGAAACAGAATCAAACATCTTGAAGTTGGCAGAGATGGATTAGAAGGTTAGCTTGCTTTTGGGCTTACCATGTAAAATGAACGGCTTCGAGCAATCTATCCAAATGCTGTTTGCTCAAAGTGATGAAATTAAGAAACGCCTTCACTGTCATGACTAAGATATGAAGAACGTGGAGCAAAATGTAGAAATTACGGGAAAATCTGTTGTTCCTCAGGAACTCAGCCAACTTTCGGGTGACGTTGACGCCCCTTGAATGTCGTAGCAGACGCTCAAACTTAAAAACACGGGATGCTCCAGAACGCTATTGTGAAAACGCGGTGGGTCGGGCGAAGGAAATCGCACAACTTCCTGACATTAGCTGCTTGTCAGAACAAGAAGTTGTGGCCATCCAGAAGGTGCCAGCTAAGCCGGGAAGAACGCCTGGTACAATCGTATTTTTCACGCATCATGAACCGCCCAATGCCTGCTTTGATAACAAACACTCACTCAGAGATACACACTAAATAAATGTGGCACCCTTTGTGGTCCATTCTTGTCACACACCAGAAATCTTCATATTGTGTGCCTTTCCTTTCTTTAACGCTGCGCGCCCGGTACTTCTCGATCACGAATCGCTCGCCCATTATCAGCGTGCCATAGCGTCCTTGAAAGGACAGCAGCGAGCGCAGAGCTTTCAAGTAAGGACACGCATGCAAAGCAGGTAAGAATTATCGTTGTTCAACAAAAGGACGCTGCAAAAGTGCAACTGTATTGATGCTAAAGCATCGAATGCCTTATCGAGCGAAAAAGCTGGCGTCTGTAGCAGTGAAATGGCACCTAAATTTCCCACTGACTGCGACGCCATTTTACGTGCGTGCCTCGACGGTGTCGAGCGGGCGAAAGGAATAGCTGCTAAACTGGCGCGCCAGCGAATATATTGATAACATATTCAAAGACATGGTGATGCTAAACATTAGCACAAGTGACGACCGCCACTGATATTTTGAAGTTTACTACTCCTGTGAAAGAATGCAAACGACCCTTGCCGGTACAATGGCGACGATAAGTGCGTACCCGAGAAAAACTACTTTTTAATCCCTTAAATGCGCGTTATAACGTGACTAATCATCACAAAGAGAGTCCTTTGGCGCCTATGACCAGTTTACTTGTCCTCAACTCTCCTCACTTTTTTGCACGTGTGTATATGTGACATTTCTTGCAAGTATGACAAATAAATATTGCATAATTATTTTGCTATCTTTAGGCAAGACTAGTGAATATGTAATATACTTGCCTGCCTCATATATTTAAGATATATTTAGGTTTAAAGAAGTTTCGCCTTTCTAAATATTTTTCTTTCAAAATTTCTCATGGCAGTTGAAGGTGTGCAGCATATTCAGGACACTTCTGTTAAATGCATCTGCCGATTGATCCTCTTCCACGCTAATGTGGGTCAGTGCGTAGACCATGGCCTAATGCGACCTAATCCAACTTCAATCTCTGGGCGTACGGCACTCTGTATGTATCGCTTTTCAAAGAACTAAATGAACCTCTTTCACGCCAGATTGGGTTACTGGGCGCCTGCCGCTCTTCACTAAATCTTTTCACAGAAACTTTGACCAAGTGATAGGGGCTAGTAGGTATGGGCCACTCTCTAACAAAAAAAAAGATCTTTTAAAAATTTTCCGGTGTGAAAAAAAAAATTATGGGGTTTTACGTGCCAAAACCACTTTCTGATTATGAGGCACGCCGTAGTGGGGGACTCCGGAAATTTCGACCACCTGGGGTTCTTTAACGTGCACCTAAATCTAAGTACACGGGTGTTTTCGCAATTCGCCCCCATCGAAATGCGGCCGCCCCGGCCGGGATTCGATCCCGCGACCTCGTGCTCAGCAGCCCAACACCATAGCCACTGAGCAACCACGGCGGGTTTTTTCCGGTGTGAGGTGCAATCAAAACCATGCCATATTTGTTCAATCTTGTCTGAATATGTATTCCCTCACGCATGACCATGACCTCAGAGATATGGGCGTGTCGGCTGGTTTCGCTAATGCCGTTACATTGGCCGAGCTCCCCAGTGAAACAGTGTAGTACGGTGCGCGAGCCCGGCTACACCGAGAGGGCGCTGTTAGTTGGTAGGGTGCCTCAATGTCCTCCTCGCCTGCCGCTCCACACAGGGTGGAGACAACGGCGGCGTCTACTACGGCGCTGGGCACACGAATGGCGGACGCCGTAGTAGGCGCCTCTGGCTGACGCCGCAAGGACACGTTGCCGGCGCTCCTGTGTATGCGCCATTCGCGTGACCGGTGCCATATTAGACGCCGCGGTTGTCTCCACCCTGCACGGAGCGGCGGGCGAGAAGGACATCGAGGCACTCCAAGCTGTACGGCCCCAACGGAGGTCGCGGTAGAAGGCAGGCGAGATCTCAGCGTGCGCATTGTCTTTTTTTTACCTTTTTTGGAGCATTTTTACAGCAAAGAGGAACAAGCAGCGCCCAGATATTCTGAATGCATTTATTTGGTCTAGTTTACGAAGGAAAACGCAGCAGCTGCTCAGTATTCCGAAATTAGATCATTGAAGGAATGTACCTTTTTGTCTGTTTTATTATCGCGTTATTTTATTCAGCCCACCTCTTCGCAGGGTAAAATATCCTTATGTGAGAAGTAATAGGGGTATTCTGGCATCCTTCTTTGCTTAAGAGGTATCTGGATGCAAATTGGGATAACAGTGGTCGCCGATGCATTCTGTGGTCCGCATCCCGTGAAAGACCGCACTATTATTTATGTATTATTATTGATGAGGTACGGACAAACACAAGCAGGGCTGCTTTTTGTGTTATAAGAATTCCTTTTAAACACCAAAGCCATTGGAGGTCGTCAGCTGTTACTCGCGTAGGGTGCTGTGCAATGAAAGTTCACGGCTCTGAAATATTTTGAACCATTCTGACACCTGACACATGCCCGTGGCCTATGATCTGGCACTTAATATTTGCGTCATTATCTATGTCTACGCAAGTCATTTGTTTCCTTTGAATCCTGCACGTATTTCCGGAAGCTTAGCGCAACCAAACAACATATGCTGTCACGCTAATTGCTACGGGAACGAGCCCACTCGTTGAAATCCCAATTGCCATCGGCGAAATTTCATAGGGAACTGGCCACACCAGCCAACTGGTTCGATGCCATCTCTAAATGGAAATTCTGGAGAAGGTGGCTTATCCTGATTTGGCTTTATTGTCACCATGACCTTGCCAACGAAAGTGCTGAGCTCAAAAATGAATGCAGAATGGGGAAAATGGAAAAGTCGCTTATGGAGTCGACTCACTCGAACTTACACGGACCCCCGAGTGTGAGGTTGAATGAGTAGCCGGAGTCCGAGTGAGCCTTAAGCAAAATATAAATGTTCTGATTACGTTCTGACTACGTGGTGAATTGGAAAAAAAGCATCGCTAAAATCGTTGCGACGAATGCAAACGCCAAATTTTCTCTAAACGAGAAGAAAGCGGGTTAACCGCGGGGCCCGATTGTCTAACTTTGTCTAAGCGGCATGCACCATACTCCGGACGACTATATCGAGCTAAAAGGACCCATCAAGAAAATGCGCGACCACCACGTTATCGGCAGCACAACCCTTGCACGTATGCGCTTCCCTTCCCCATTCCTTCACACACGCGGCGCGCACACACATACGAGCTTTACGTACGCGCCTGAAAATCCAACCGGCGTGCGCGAATCTCGGTGGCCATGCCCTGAGATGTGTAGTTCACGGCGCGCCGCTAGGCGGAGCAGCGCGTGCGGAGTGAAGCGCGAGAGAGGATCCCAGCTGCAGTACATGCGTCATACGTGACGCGCTTTCGCGTTGGCGCTACGGTGTGTTGCTAGGTTGCTGCAATGATAACCGCAATAACGTCGACAGTCATCCTCAGGTGATTTCCGCTGAAATTTTCAGCCCGCGAGTAAATATATTGTTAGCAGCATGGGTGTACTGCAATATATTTAACATAACGTTTGACTTAAGTAAAAAATTTCTGTGGCTGCCAATTTCTTTGAATAGAAGTATAACTACATTTGATGCGGTGCATGACGAATGGATAATGTGGTGTGTGGGAACCTCTACTAGTGATAAATACCTAGATAAAGCCCGCGAACGAAACCTGTGCTTATTTACGTTTCAGGCTGAATTGATTAGTATTAGGTGGTTTTCTAAGCCACCCGAGTGTTCTTCACTGCTTTGACGCGGATTATAACAAAAGGGCAAATAGTCAAACATATGCAATCACCTAAAATTTACATCTCCGCTACTTACCGTTCAGATTTCTTGCGTTTCTTCTGTTGCGTTGGTTGAGCCCATGTGAGCGTTGGTAAACTTGTGAGAGCGTCGGCTCTGCAAAAACAGATGCCCATATTTGCTTCGCTGCGCAGTAAGCTCGAAGGTATGGAGTGTTCCCGAGTGACTAGATAACTATTGCAATTTGTGACTTCGAGGTAGTTTAACGACTGTGTTTCAACAAAGGAAAAATAATGAAACAACAACTATCGATGTTGCCAGCCGCTGTAATCATGTGCAGATGATAGACATTAAAGCTTATTCACCTTCACGTACATAGGTAGAACAGCAAACATACATAGTAAGCAATGTCACTACCTTGAACGCAGGTATCTCTCACGTAGCGCCGCTCTGTATTTGACTCACTGACTATTGTTTCGCCATAGTCAAGGTTACAACTCAAATCAGTCATGACAATATTTTAAGTAAGTGTGTGCCGGGAGGTATTGAAGCCCTCCTTTAGATTTATTTGACGTCTGCAAACACAGGGTCTAAATTAAGCAATCTGGTATTGTACATACTATAAAGAGGAAGACATTATCGACCTTTTTCGCGGGGCAGTTTGCTATAGAGCAACCAGATGGCGCTTTCGGCTGCGCTACGCACGTTGCCTCAGCCGAAACACACATATGCTAAACCAATACAGCTTCTGTCCCGCTACTGTGAGCTGTATGACATGCAACTGGGTGCTTGCTATTTAGGCACCGCGCGCGAATCAATTCTGGTGCAAAAGGAAGAGCGGTCGAGGGAAGACGTCTGCAGTATTTGGCCACAACAATAGTGACTGTCACATTAAAAAAGAATTAATGCGTGTCAATAAGATGACGGACCGCTGCATGTGCTGCCGGTACTTCGAGCTGTACGGCTTCCCTCTGGGATAAAAAAATGTACTCCTCCACCTGCATCGTATCACTAAACTTTGAAAATAAGCACTTCAATCCCGGCACGTCAGCAAGAGTGAGTTTTTCTAACGTTATCTACACAGATCCCCTCAAACTCACCTGAAAACTTACGCCCACTCTATCGCCAACGTACCATGAATACGTAAATGGATGCATACTTGAATCGATGCGCCGAAACATGAGTAACGGTGACTGAACCGACAGCGCACGGATGTTCAAAGCTGGATGTTTCGTGACTGTTGACAATGTAAGCAAGTGGCTCTCGTTAGTACCTCTTGCTACCAGCTATTAAGAAGTACAGAAGATCCGTGTTTCAAGCCATGGTGAGCAGCAAGAACATATGTATCGCAAATGAGCACACCCGCTAAAGATCAGGCAGAAAAAAAATCGGATAGCGACACACCGAGGAACATTACTGAGTCAGAAACCTTACAAGCCGCTAATCGAGAGTGTTTGACAAATACAGAACGAAGAGTGAACCACACTGATCCTATTTTAATTGATAAGTGTAAAGTTCAGTCAGCTTGTCATAGATTTATATAGCCCCGCGTTTAGTACAAGCACCATGTGCGCTGGTCGCGCCGTTTGGACAAGATGTAGTGAGCTTCAGAAGCGCTTACATGTCCTGCGAAGCTGTGGTCAAGGCTTCGCGTCGCTCGCCCAGTCACCGTTCCAATTTCGGCGGGAACAGAGGTTTGCTTAACGGCACCGGGCCGTCGGCACATCTGTTGTAAAGACGGCCAGGCCATGGAGACAGCTGAGGCAAACCACGGAGGCGTGACCACGTGATCTAACGTGGCGGCACCCGGTGATCGCCGTAGAAGGGTCTATATGTGTAAACGATTGCCCAGTTTCTTTTGTGTTTTACTAACACTTGGTTACAGCAATGCGGAATATATATATATATATATTTATATTTATATATACCATAATCTTCTTCTTAGGAATACAATTTTGCACGCAACAAAAAAAGCGCATTCATGTAATCAACTAACATTACAGTTTCAGAAAATAAAAGCTCACTAACGTGACAGCGTTACGGGCCTCATGTCGCTGAAAATCCACCGTCAGACGTCGCTTCGGCCAAAAATTTCAAGCCACCCAAACCCAGGCCTTTCCACGTGACGCAAGGGAGCTACTGAACTAATTGAATTTCTCAAGCTATGATAGGTAGAAAAATCGTAAAGTACAACTTACAACCTTCAAACATGACAGCGTCGGATTGCAACTGGACTATACGAGAAAACAAAATTCTGTTACACGAAAACTCAAACCCCTTTTTCCAGCGTTTCTACTATACATAGACCAGCCTTTTGCGCGCGCAGGCATGTGAGTATCTTGCAGGCACGGAGCGGCGCGCCCGGTTCTTTGTGGCGCTCGCCTCTCCCGCATCGTGGCCCACGCAAGAGGCCGCGTTTCTACTAGAAAGCTCGCCTCCGTGCATAGTGTTTGCTGCCAGCGTTTCCCGGTAAACATTACCGTTACATATGCTCCAGTTGCCGGGAAGCGTGAGGAAAAGTCAAGGATCTTTGGATGCTATCATCTTTTACTCTTAAGAGGACGCTTTAGCTCGGGTGTTCCTATCTAAATACATGTAAAAGGAGAATTTTCTCCCGGCAACCACTGCACCAATTTTGACGAGGTTTGATGCATTTAATAGGAAAACTTAAAACCTATAGTGACTGGTTGTTTCGAATTTTTAAGTTAGGTCGTAAGTTTTTTTATTAAAGGTTGGGAAAAAAATTATCAATAAATGTAGCTGTAGAGTTTACAACTCTGTAACTCAACAACGAAGAATGATACTACAATTCTGTGAATTGCACCTAATAGTACATCTAAAGCGGACAAAATTGATATGTTACATATCAATATAAATCCAGGGAAAACACGGGGAAAGCGGGAGATGGAAATTCAAGATGATGAGCAAAAGTGAACAAGGTGAATGCAGGAGACAACGTTTCGATAAGTGGCCTTGAAGAAGACAAGTCCACTTGTCGAAACGTTGGCTCCTGCATTCACTTTGTTCACTTTTGCTCATATCAATATAAAAAAACTTAGTAATATGGAAATACAGCTTTTGCAGAACCCTTGTAACCAACGTAACAAATTCGCGTAACATGTAAAATGACATATCAAATTTATGCGCTTTAAATGATCTCAAGTATATCGTTTACAGAACCGCGATATCGGTTCTTGATGTAGAGCTATAAATTTGTAAACTTCGTGCTTCTATCTTTTCCGCACGGTCGAATATTTGAAAATTTCTTAACAAACTTTAAGCCCTAAATCGAAATTCCGCTTCTAACAGTCACTAGAAGTTAATTTTCTCTCTCAAAAGCAACAAATTTCATTAGAATCGGTCCAGGGGTTATCTCAGAAAAACGTTTTTGCCTTTTACATGTATTTGAATAGGCCACGTCGGAGTTGGGTCGAGCTAAAGCTTCCTCTTAAGGGCGAAGCTGAAGCGTCCTCCATGTTTCTTTTTTTACCTCTGATTATCGTTTTAGAGGGACTTCTACGGCTTTCAATCGCGTTTTTGGCCGGATTTCATTATGACTGCTTAAAGCTTCATAGATAACTTGAATGGCGATCAAACTTTTCGGAATACAAAACATCTGGAACTGGGATATAGTTAAAACCACTTCTGCACCTATCCCCCGAAAAAAAAATGAGATGACTAACATGGAGAAGAATTTCGCTTACTCTTGTCGGTATACATACCGTGTCCCTCTTGTACTTTGTAGATCTTGTGCAGTATTTTATCATGTAACGAACGTTCGTCTTGTGGTAGAGGCTTTATTCTCAGTTCGTGGTTGATAATACCTTCCTGATAGAATAGGAGCAAATATAACTCATTCACAGTCAAATACACAGCAAGCAAGATCTATTGATTCAGGGCTTTAAAGCACACCAAAGAAAAATGTAAGGTTATGTCGAAGTTTTACAGCGAAACTGTTAGCATCTAGTCGGTAGGAAGTTTTCGCGTACGCGTGCGCGGGACCCACACAAAAATGTGGGTCAATCCCGGAGACGAGGCACTAGACGAATGAGCACGTAGACTGCACTACCGCACGCAAACGTGGACGCGTAGCGTATGTCGCTTGCGGTGCTGCTTTATTTTTAAGAGAGTGATGCGCAATGTTATTCATACATCTTAAGCCTGCATATGAAATCGAATGAAGGTCATGACCATCTACTTAGCTGTGTAGGTGATCCCTGTTAGTGACGTTGGAGTGCTGGTAGACAAGCACCCCTTTGTTGTTGCAAGACATATGATAGAGTGCAGCTGTAGCAGTATACGAAGGGGGTAATATATACGCCAAGTTAGGTTTTTTGAGTTAATATGATAATGTATTGATGTCATTCGATTGTGGTCTATAGCAGGCAAAAATGCTAAACAAGAAGTAATTTTATATCCCCTTGTTAAATTGTGCAAGCAAATCAATCAAGCTGTTACAAATGAAATGGGCCATTTGTAGATATGTTCTACAATGCCGCAGCTCTGAATAGCTTTACAGTTTAGTGATACCACTATAATTTCTCTGTAAAGCATGCAACAAGGTTCTGCGTTAGGAGGCTGGCATAAACAGGGGTCTATTTGCTGCGAAGTTCAAATCAGGTGTTCCTGTTAGGGTGATTATATAAAATTTGTGCTTTAGTTCTCCTCTTGTATACGTAAACAGATGTGAAAATTTATTTATTTTGAACAATAGCAGAAATGCATGGGTAATGCATTACATCGCGATTGTTTAAAAGTGGCGCCCCGGCATGCTAAACTTTACGGTGCTGTGACTGAATAATGTCAACTTTTGTTGTAACAGATTGTGAGATCACTTTATTGCGTACCCTCATAGTGTGGTATTTGCACTAAATGTACTTGACTTTATCTATAAAACCCTGCACACTGGTGCATCATGAAAGTTTATCATGTGAAACATGTCATGTAGCTTACCAATTTGCATGAATATATTGCAAGATTTTTTTATAGTTTCTGGCTTCAGAATGCACGCCACGTTATATTTTTGTTCGCGACAAGACTATTATGCATTTTTCTCACTTTATACTTTCTGGCCCTTCAAACTGCAGCGAGCTGAACCACTAGGCAGCAATACCGGAATCACTACCGCGTGTGGAGCTGTGTTCAAACACACGAGGAAACACTGCTTTGCCTTGATTGAATGCGTCGCGGTCACTTCTGAAGTACTGCCTGTCCAATAACCTTGGTGGCATGGAAGCGCCGTCCACTTCTATTTCATTGTATTTCATTGTAGCATCACATCACATTATAATCACAACATATATGTTCTCTTTCCAAGAGGTCCATAGTCATCCTCTTGTGTTATATTTGCAACCCGCCGTGGTTGCTCAGTGGCTATGGTGTTATGGCTGCTGAGCACGAGGTCGCGGGATCGAATCCCGGCCACGGCGGCCGCATTTCGATGGGGGCGAAATGCGAAAACACCCGTGTGCTTAGATTTAGGTGCACGTTAATGAACCCCAGGTGGTCAAAATTTCCGGAGTCCTCCACTACGGCGTGCCCCATAATCAGAAAGTGGTTTTGGCACGTAAAACCTCAAATATTATTATTATTATGTGTTATATTTGCAGTCATTATTTATGTGCAGATGACCAGTGCTCCAAGTTCCATTTTATCGCCAAGTAAGGTATTAGTACCTAAACAACTCTATAGCGGAAACCAAAGTCGAACTGCCGAACAGTACCAAGCAGAAGCCTCAATGCAGTCTCAAGAAGACAGATTGCGGTCATGCAGAGGTGCGCAGCGTACCACTTTATTACTTGCTGAACAATTAAGCTGTGTAAAAACTGCACATTTATGTAGCTTCAACAACGTGCTATTGGCCATCGCTCCTGCCCTCAGCAAATGTGGAAGATTATCACGGAATTTTTTTTTCTAACTCATTTTTCTTATAGCAGTAGGATTATTGCCTGTCTAAGCAGGAATCGAATCACATAGGCAATCAAAAGCTCACAGTGTGTAAACTTGGAACATTGATTGTGCTGATTGTGAAGTTTCATGACTCAGAATAAGTAGAAATACGCCATAAACAATTGACAATTAACTTTTATTGACACAGGGCTAAAGCATACGGTAACGATACTGTACGCTCATACAGTGTCACGTAAACTTAAATTGTAGTGTAGCTTTCCAGTGCATGCTTGTTTGTTTCATTCTGTCAGAGGGCTGGCAGCATGTTTCAAACGTCTTGCCACATTAGTAAAAATGTGCCAACGTATTTTTTAATGATTTGATAGAGCATGTAGGCAGTTCGCTTAGAAAAATTAAGCCATACAATCATTGTAGAGTGATGTGACTTTCTCTGCATGTGTTGCAGGTTCAAAATAGTAAGGTGCGAGCAGTTGCCAAGGTTCCAACCAGAAAGGAAAGCCTGTATAAAAGGGTCCACACCAATCATCTCTACTGCAGGGGGTGGATAGCGCATCGAGCACCCTCAACTGAAGCCAACCTTGTCGCGGAAGTTGGCGATTCACGACTTTGCAGCAGCACTTTGTCTGCACGGGTGTGTGGCATTCCTTCCCCTGTGAACTACCCAAGCAGGCTAGAGCAGTGCTTAGAGAAGATGTCCAGAATTTTTTCATTGCAGCGTCCACAGCCTCGCTAACGTAAGTGTCGCGCACTTGAAACACTGGTAAATGAGAAAACACTTTATGTAAGGAAAGACTATCGTTTACGGGTTCAGATTGTCATAAAAGCGCTTATCAGACATGTAGAGACAACATTTAAAATGTGGAAAACCACGAAGAACAATTTTTACGGTGGCAATATTTTGTGCACCATACACCCTGTTTTCAGGAGAAGCCGCTACGCGACACCGCATTTCCATTGGCTTCACCTACATCCGGCGCAGCGAGCGGCATCCAGCAAAAATTAGAAATCAATGGTGCAGCGTTTCGTGTCAACTTTCTCGGCGCCAACTGAACACATGGTAAACTGTTTATAGCAGAAAAACAGAGTGCAATGGCTCTGAACAAATTCCATTTCAATGCGGCTTGCACTGGGTGAAGGAAGTAGTGTGGCATAGTAGATTTGCACGAGGCAAGCTAGGAGCCAAAAAGACTCCTGGTTTCTTACATATTTCCAACGTGTTGTTAGCATGTGGAAGTTCTTTTTTTTATTCTCATCGCTTATTTGTGCAATGGAGAAAGCTTTCACAACTCGAGATGCCTTGGATGCGTGAAACACTTCACGAAACCAGCTTCAATATATCATGTATCTGCATCACATAATTTCATGGCTGCGTCAGTGACCCCATTGGTTAACATGTAAAAGTGTTCATAATGTTTGCCATGCATTATCCACTTTATCAGAAAGTCAACCCTACCTTGGGGACCTAAGCTGATGTTGCTTTTAAAGAAATTGTGGCTATGAGCTTCCTTTGTGAGAGCCGGCTTTTGAGAATACAGAATGAGCTCAACACATTACACGCCAGAAAAAGTTGTTGAGGATTTCAGACAGAGAATCTTCAAAGCCCTATTCATTTAGTGGTCTTAATATTCTGGTGAAAGTTATTGATTGTTACGTTCATATGGTGCCCAAGCATTGTGGTAACAACTACTTCACTTGGAGTACACAGTAAGAGTGTACTCCACAGAATATGGTAGCTTTATGATGCATTTTCAAAAACTGGTTTCTTGTTCAGTTGACATTTTCAAATTTTGCATTGTTTATTAGGTGTTGTGTCCTGTGTTTTTCTACAGCTTCTTAGTTAAACATCTGAATAGTGAACACAAGTTGACCTTTTGCTTGATTTTCTAGATTGCATGCCCTTGCTGCAAAACAGTTTAACTTCAAAGCTGCTTGCACCTTACTGAAAAATTATTTTGAAGCAGCCATAGCCACCTATAAGACGCACGACATGATAATGAAAATTGTAATATTGTTTTTGATCTACATGATGCCCCAACAATCATGCATCAAGATTTATAAATATGTAAGTGGCATGTAACTAGACAGGACCAAGGTAATGTTGTTTGCTACATAAAAGCGTTTTCTCAAGAAGCCCGCGAATACTCGTAAAGGGCCTTGAGTGGCCAGTCACACGCCAATTTAGCGTCGCAAAGCTGCGAATACAACTTAACTGAGTTCCTTTAAGAAACGAGAAGAAAGAGGGTTAACCCTCTTTATTAGTCATATCATCAATTTTTATTACTCATATCATGAGAAGCAAACAAACACTGACACGAAGGACAACATAGGAGAAATTACTTGTGTTTAATAAGCGAAATAAACGATAAATTAATGGAAATCAAAGTGGGTGAAAAAACAACTTGCCACAGGTGGGGAACGATCCCAAAACCTTCACATTCTTTTAAGAAAACGACAATGCTCAGAAAATCATCCTTTTTTATGCAGCGCGTCGAGACAAATTATCTTAGACATGGCCATGGCCCTCAAAAAAGACGCCGAGGCCACAGCAGTTGACTGCAGAAGCGGAGACCACAAGCAGTTCCTCCAGTAATCATGAAAAGGTCCCCTGAGGCACAAGTCTAATTCGGTGCCACCACCTTTCTCCTGCAGCCTTTCTACCTACTTAGCTTAGCGGGTGGGTCAAAGATGGCAAACGGAAAAAGGTTGAACAGCTTCAAGCATAGAACTTGCAGAAGCTCATAAGTGTGAAATTCCTCTCTTACCATTTATCAAAAAAAACTGGAAATAAGTAGACGGTATGGTCTTCATATGGACACCTCTTTCCCGCAGAGAATCAGCAGTGAAAAAAGCAGCTCATGAAGGCTTCAGTATAGGCCAGGATGATTTTTCGTAGATAGCATAATGATTATGAACGTTTCTAGTTAAGATAGAGGTAGTAGACTGAATAATCAAATAGTTTAGATGTAGATTAGAAGAAATATTTTATTCCACTGTGAGCATTTTAAATCAACCCAATAATTCTTGTTTGATAGTCTATGTGTGTCGAGCGACAGTGCTTCCTGATACAGTACTTCTTGATGCTTGCTTCTTGCTGACGTCATTCTTATGCCGCATAATTCGCCTGTTTAAATTCACTGTTTCTCCAGCACAAGTAAATTTACGTTTCATAAAAAAAACTTGTAGACGATTTCCGGAAACTTGCTGATGAGATTAGAGGGCGGCATGCATCCCAGGCTCAGATATGCATTCAAGAGCCTCGTTTCTTGCAAATCCTCAAGATATACTCCTGCTAACCAAGTTCTTGGTATCTTCCAAAAGATTATCTGCTAATACTATATTTTCCTAAATTTGGAAACCAGTCCATATAGAACATGTCAAGGGATATCTCTAACATGCACACAAATTCCAGTTGAAATAAATAAAAATAAATATAACACCAAAAACAATTATAATTGGGATGATGCCATTTTTCAGCAGAATAAAAAAACAACTTTAATTGGGATGATGCCATTTTTCAGTAGAATAAAATCTGCCTTCCGATCTAAATCTGGAGTCCTTCATAATTCAGACGACTAAATACATCATGAGGGTTGCGACGTGAAGTATACATGTTGTATTTATTCCTCATTTTTTTAATATAAGACCAGACGATGCTTAAACAGCAGTGAAAGAACTGAGATCACAGTACCTAATACTTTATATTGCTCCAGAAATCAGTTTCTCTGCCCACCGCAGCATCCCACACTAAAAGTTTTTGACAGCAAATGTGGGAAAGAAGGCACATAACACTTAGGGTGGGGCTATTCGCTTTGATTGTTTGGGAATGAAGATCATAGTGTACTTGTTATGGCCCTACGTGTCAGTACCTTTAAACAACAAAAAGGGGGGTTTTGCATTTTGCAAAACTGCATGGAGGCCTAATTTATAAGCCCTGACAAGTGATGCTAAGCGTATTCTCCACAGCTTTGGGCTATACATGTACACTAGTTTACACAGAACACAGTCTTCACCTAATCACGGCCCAGGTGGCGATTCACGTTCTTCAAAGGTGTTTCATTGTATGGGATGGCACATAGTGTTCCACTTATTTGCAGAATATTGCATTCCAATTGTGTCATATTGGACAATTTATTAGAGAGCTTTGCCTTCCCTAAATTTATTACACCTGTGTACCAGCGAACCATTGACAGAAGCTTTCAATATCTGCAGCTTGTGGAAAAACAATTGTAACTGCTATGTTATATGTAACTGCTAGTGCACAGGCATTGGCAACAGCAATAGTTAAAGTACACTAGCTTCTTCTACTCTGGAGTATGCATCCTCCACCAGAAAATGAAATTTTTTTCTCTTCCTCCTCTACCAGATTTAAATGTGAAGCGGGGTGTAATTTGTAGGGCATACTCTTGCATAGCCTTCATAAGCATTTCTCATTATCTGCACCACATATCATTGTTGCTGCGACTGTAAAAGCAGGGTGTCTGTTCACAGCACCCGTAGAGAACAGTCAGTGAATCTCTAACGAGCAGTAAGCATCATGAATGATCGAATAATTTTTAGTACTTTTGAAAAAAACTAGCACCCTTTGCCTTCCACTGTGGTGCTTTTGAAACTCTAAGGTTGGCCCGTCTCCACAAGGTTTGACTGCAGGATGATATTTTGCATGAAAAAGTGCACTTGTGCACACAGCACCTCATCGGCAACGTTCCGCTGCACAGAATGTCATGAGCTTTTGTATGCATCGGTCACCATATCACAAACCGGATGCTCCTTTGTTAGTTGGAATGTAGAATTAATGTAAAGCACATTTGATGTTTTAAGAAAAAGAATTGTACATAATTCTCCTCACTGATGCGTAGTGTTACAATAGCATGACCAGCACCATGAGAGTCACTGTCGTGTATAATTGTGTGTATGGTGTTGGGGGGAAGGGTACAATAATTTTAGCATCTTTTCCGGATTACTTGAATCACCATTGTGGAATGCTGTTTGTTTCTTTCACTCATTGTTACCAAACTTCACTTTGGTAGTGACAACCAGTATAATGTAGTTTCCTAGCGCTCCTGCCAACATATACAACGTGTAGGCATCTGTGTTTAAAAAAAGAACAGCCAATGGTTTGCCAGGAGCTAAGGTCCATTTAGACTATGAAATTTTTAGCATACACCTGTGCCTATTATGGCTAAATGAATTCCCACCCAGGAGAACTGCGCATACATTTTCTTCCATTATAATAACTCTAAAGCTTTAAACAGCATTTGAACTTCGGCTTGTTTAAAAAATGACACATTTCCTTGTTCAAGTAACACAAAAGTTCCACAGGAAGACAGAAACCAGATACGATCAACAGTGGCATGAATATAAACAGCGCTCAACGTTTCTCAATCTTGCACCTGGTTATCATATTGCCCATCCAATTTCTTTCACAGGTAGTTCTTTGCTGTTTTATGGTCATACCCAGTTCATGTTTTATGTCCTTATTTTATAATATTTGGTCATTATATTTTTTTCTTCATCGGTTTGCAACAACATTTGTAGTCATGAATGTGCATTCATTTACCATTTACACCAACCTTAACCAGATGAATCTTTATAAAAAAATTATTGTCCTTAATACTTCGTTACTTTTTTCCAAATGTGCAAACAGTTTATCTTAATTCCCATTTTGACTTCTGGGAGGACTAAGTCTAGTGCATTGATGATTGCTTACATGTGTACATCGTTTCCTGTTTCGTCCATCCCTACTCTTTGCAAGAACTGACAGCAGTGCCCCTACACGCTCCATCACAATCACCGCTGCTAAGCACACCCTTCCTGCCTTTATTTTAACACTTTGGCTACTCTTGACATATTGTATGCACCAGCTTCTCCCCAAATGAGGGTAGAGACCAGTGAACTATGCACAAAAAAACGCTGCCAAGGAAAACATTTGCTACCCTGATGACAAGCGCCTTTGTTGAAATGACGGCTATAGCAACATTACTTGTTCCAACAATGTTGGTGTAACCACATGTTTTCTAACACAGAAGTTACTGCTTTGTTGTGTTCCGTGATTATCCTTTATTGCCGCTTTCTTTGGGATGTAAATTAACGAATACTGTTTGTTTCTCCTAACAGCAGCAAGTTTATCATTGCAAGGCGTTTGGGGTCAAGAACAACTTTCACCAGGAAAAAGTGCAAGACGAGAGATTGAAGAAAATAAAGTTGCTTCTGTGATCTAAAGAACTTGAGGACTGAACATTTGTACCTTTTTGTATAATGCTATGCAATGCATTCATATCACGAAGCACAACGTGTTTTATCCTTTCAGCTATGTCAGTGTGTTGGCAAGACAGTTTTCTCAATGGTGACCGGATGCTTTAATTATGAGCTGCCTTCATGACATTTGCATTAAATGTGCTATCGTGGTATGTGCTATCGTGGACAAGAATACCCTGGAAGCGCAAGCATCGATCAAATTGCATCTTTGCGTTCAAGACCGCTGGAAACTGGATCACGTATGTACATCCCGAACGCAGATGTTAGCGCGGCTGATTCCAGCAGGTAGAGCACCTATAAATATGGTCCACGCTCACGTGTCCTGGGCAAATTTGTCCCCGATGGTACATTCACCAAACGATCATGTATATGCTCTGTAAGACGAAATACGGGAAGCACCTGTACTTTAACAGATATAGTACAGATTCAGCATACGGAGTCTTCCGTTTTGTGAATACGGAAAGCACCTGCACTTTAACGGTTATAGTACAGACTTAGAATAGAGTGTGTTGCGTTTTCTGAATACAAAAAGCACCTGTACAATAACGGTAATAGTACATATGGAGCATACAGAGTCTTCGGCTTTATAATGCGAAAGCACTCGTATTTTGTGTTATGGCCTCTCTTTTATGGCTGTCCGTTCTACAGAAGTGACCATTCTTTATTTACGGAAAAGCGTTTGGTCACATTACCATCAGATTCGCCGTAAAATGAGGAATTTTTTTTTACAGTGTACGCATAAGCCCTGCTGCCTTCCCGCCGAATACTCTTCACATCACGCGAGTGCCGTCAGTGATCACGGTCATCGAGTTGACCATGTTCTCGTGTGTTAGGACATATGAGATGGTGCGTACTTAGAAAGCGAATGTTTGCTGTAACTTGCACTGCGTATAAAATTACGTGCCTTATTTCGTGCTATAGTAATGCGCCCTTCGGCCTAAATGGGGACTTCAGCTATTACACTAATATACGAAACGGATACTACTAGTTGATTGACCTACTGGAAGATTTCGAACGCGTGAATTATAAGCTTGTACTTTCAGTCCATGGCAAACACAGAGAAAAGCGACATCACCCCTTACCATATGAAGCCCACACATAATAAAGCCAAGCAATGCTTCAGAAAAACTATTTGTGACAACACTTGAAGTGTGTATATGACAACCAAGGTGAATTGAAAAAAAACCTTTCCTGCAGTGGAAGCCAAAACCACAACCTATGTTGAGATGTTACTGAAGATCTCTCTTATGGCGTCTGGAGAGGCGTATCAAATATTGCGCGTCTATAGTATAGGACGACGCCATACAATAGAGGCTTAGGTATATGTTACCCAATATGTTACCGCTATTGTTATGGAATATGGGAGCAGTACATTAACAATATTGCCCAGTGAGTATAGCCAGACTAGTTGCATAAGGAAGGACTTACGACTTGCACACCGCCTTCCCTCTGGCGTAAGACGACAGAGGATTGATGGTGCTCGTCCTGGTACAGAACCTCTTGAATAGCTGAGGTGTCAACCTGCGTATACATGTCATTTTTGGAGTTCGCTATCAGTAGAAAAATGTATGATCCTTTGTTTGATGCTTCTGGGGTATTCCGAGCTAAAAATGTCACTTCTATTTTGTAGCTCTACAGTAAAATGTTTGTTTTGCTTACGTTGCGTTGTACGTGTCCTTATGATCTGCTGCTGCACCCTAATCCTAATTTCTACACAATTTAGGACTAATTTTTATAGAACTAAATGGTCTATTTTCGTAGCAAATATGAAGAGTTCTAAGAACATATTATGCATGCATTCTCATAATTCAAAGTGCTATCCACAACACTTACAGAAGAATCACGGATTTCGTAGAATATCCAGTTCATTTGCAAGGAAAATAAAAAAAGAAACTAAATTGTGCTAATAGCATAAATGTTTGTATAGGAACGATCAATTGGTAAACATTCTTCGCAGCAGGGTCTGTTCACGGGAGTGCGCCGGCACACCGTATCTGTGGCCCTTGCATATCTTCAAGACACTTGATGCTTTTCTTGGCAATGGGCGTGTAACGTGAGTATAGGAAACGCAATAAATGAGGCATAAAAGTGCTTCCGTACAGAGCGCTATTTTACACTAGAGAAGAACTCGTGGTGCAGGATGAAGCAGTACATCTTTTTTATTTCGTAACTTCAAAGGGCCCCTAAAATTCACCGACGATTACGATACTCCCAAATTCGAAATTTTAGGGCAACTCTATAGGTTTTTTTCAATTCGCGATATATTGACTGTCGCGGGCAATATGTCTCGTGCGGCACATTGTCTCGTTCGGCAAACGTCTCGTGCGGCAATATGTCTCGTGCGGCAAATGCAGTGACGACTGGCGCGAACTGCCTCGCTAATCGGGAGATCGCGAGAGGCAGCGCGAGGCCGACGCCCGGACGCAATTCACAGCAGCCGCTGCAGCCAGACCTCTGCTCATGCAGCGCTTTGTTTCCCTATGTGGTATCGGTTGACGCGCTCGCAGCATGCCACTGGTGAACAGACGACGGCACGCTACTTTCGCGCCATCTCGTAGCGGTCGTTGTCGAACAGGCTCTCTTGCACGGCACTACGCTTTCCTTTGCACGCTTTCGCCATACTCTCCTCCTCCGATTTCCACATCATGCTTTCACTGTAGCATCCTCCTCCGCTTTCTTAATCGCGCTCTCTCCACTATCGCCATCTTCCACCACCCGCTTCGCTCCGCACTCGCTCTTTCATATTTCGCTGTGCTCGCCCGCTTGGTTACGCCGAGGGAGGCCGAGGGACGCTTTTGCCACGCGTTTGACGCCGAGAGACTGAGGCACGCCGACGCTCAAAGCAGGAACGGGTGCATAAGAGCGGCATTCAAAAATTTACGTTTCAAGTTATTTGTTCAAATTCTGTGCAATAATTCAGTGTAGACTACGATAAATCTACGCTTAGTGTACGCCTCATCAAGAAATCGAAACAGGGCAGTACAATTGCGCTACCTACCGAAGGTAACTTTCTCGACTGTATAAATAAAAGTTTACTTGGATTACAACCAATCGCTTGTTATCGCAACTTGCTAATCAGAAAAAAGCACTTCGTGTTACTTCAAAAATTAGTTTTTTGTCACGTTTGTTCTACCATGTACAATATTATTATATGTATCAAGAAAATTACACCGCCTGTACGTACTTGAAACAATGTATTGCATGACAAAATAGCTGTAAGATAAAGAGCAGAAATTTTATTGTCACGCCTGATGCGTGCTTGTTTACAGCAGCAGGTTAGAAGAGGATATATAGGCCGGAAAAGCAGCCGCTGATATGTAGCCGGTCACCCGACCGACCATCGTCGTGCTACTTTCAACGTCTTTCTTGGCAGCACTGAATATATTTAAACTTGTAGCTTAGATACGATATCAGTGCATGCCGGAGGCCCGTATGTGCAAGCACTGTTTGCATCTACGGCACATTCCTCGTTCCCAAAGACTTGTAATGTTCAACGCGCATGCTTGTACGTTGTATGTGATCGATTGAAATTACCAAGTCAACTATACCGCTTTCACGCAGAATATTTACCTGGATACGTAATATTCTGAACGTTCTGAATGTGGAAGGAGTGAAGCCTCTATAACAAAAACTCTTCAGTTTCTTTTTTTTTTTCGGAACACTTCTTTTTCTCTTCTAAGCCTGCATAATCTCGTTATCCTTGTGCTGACAATGATCATGAAAACGCTCTTTCCACTACATCACACTTCTAAATGCCTTCATTGCACATTATGCTAAACCCGCTACGAAACTAATGTGTGTTGTCACAAAATTTGCAATTTTGCGACAATAAGTTTCAACCCAACATCAATAAGTTTTTACAATGAGACGAGAAGACAACAAAATTTCTATTTTGGACAATAACACGCAGATGTTGAAGGTGTATGGTATTTGAGAGCCATACACACAATAAAAATGGGAAATGTGCAGCATAGCCGGCTAATCGTGACGGTTCTTGAGGCTGTCTTGTTTCCCGCAATAATCATTTTGCTCACTCACCCTTTCCATCAGTTGTCCTTCGTGACTGCTCGTAACAAGCAGTAGTTTATCAGCCAGCACCGAGCTCTTTTGAAGATTCAGAGTTAGATTACTGCTGAGGCGTAGGACCAAGTTTTTGCTATTTGTTCTCTCTTGCAGAATAGTTGGATACACATAGAAGCCTTCTTCTGCCAAGGAAAGATAATGAACAACACGCATCGTCAAATAAACCTGCATAACTAACAAATTGTTTAGTCATCTCGCATTGCAACAGCAGTTATACAGACAGCCCTAGACAATTCGCATCGTCGTCGCCGGCGTTGACGTCGACGCTGCCATGGGCTTCCGTATAAAATCCAAGTGCTGTGAGATTGCTGCCGTTCGCCGTATACTGCAGGTGGGAAAACGTGCGACCATGAGCCGAGAATAATGGCGGCTTGATTTCGCCATCTCACGCGCGGAAGGGGGAGGGGCGACTAGCGGAGAGAAATGTTCGTTGCTAAAAGGGCGCAGGTTAGCTTGACGAGAGCTTCTTTTCTCGCATTTCTCCGAGCGTCGTGTGCATGAGTGAGTTGTGAGAGAGACATCTGAAGGCTGTAGTCGAAGTTCTTGAGATTTGGGGCCTTTTTGTTGGCGACTTTCACTTCCAATGTGCATTTGCTTACGTGCAACTGAGACTGGTGCGCTTTGCTGCCATGTAAGCGTCGCCTAACACGCCGTTTAAACGGGATCATAGTGACTGAAACAGAGCCGGCAATGCCAAATCGGCTGGGGTTTGTCTTTAGTGATTGGTCAGTGTCAAGCTGGCCCCGCGTAGCAAAAGTTTTACAGCTTCTCAGGGCGTCATTGGTAGTGCCGCAATGCCATGGTCGACGGCGGCACTACCAAACTGTCATAGCACACATGCATACACACAGGTCAGTTTCCGAAATACAAAAGCTACCCGCCGTGGTTGCTCAGTGGCTATGGTATTAGGCTGCTGAACACGAGGTCGTGGGATCGAATCCCGGCCACGGCGGCCGCATTTCGATGGGGGCGAAATGCGAAAACACCCGTGTGCTTAGATTTAGGTGCACGTTAAAGAACCCCAGGTGGTCGAAATTTCCGGAGGCCTCCACTACGGCGTGCCTCATAATCAGGAAGTGGTTTTGGCACGTAAAACCTCATAATATGTTTAAATGCAAAAGCTGTCAAGGCCGGCAGTTTTACACGCCATTGACAGGGTAGTCGTAAAGAGCTTTCACATTTATTGACAACATACATTGACGATACGTGCCTATCGTCCCTGCTACCATTCATGGCACGGCGACACATTGCTAAGTATTTCCATTATCTCTGGCGAAGCAGGCAAAGCTAAAAATGAAACCAACCACAAACGAAGCTTGAACCATACGCTGCAAGATCGTAAGGGGAAGCAAGCTATTTATTGTCACACTGCAACGGACCCGTCACTCAAGCGTGACGGGGTCACGTAAAATTAAGACTGTCATCATGTCATCACACTCTCAGATAGATATGGCGCTACTTAAATGCTCAATAAAATAAAAGATTCGGTCGAGCTAGATATAAATATTTGGCTTCTATAATTTAAGACATTTGTCATTAGTAAGGAAACACAACGTTCCTATGTAACCGAGAAGATGGCGAAAATAGAAAATTTTAGTGGCGCCTCCTGGTGTATATCATAGTACCTCGCATGCAACAGCAGCACTGGCTGAAGAGCATACAAACATTTCAGAGGGAGATAACGTCAGCTCCGCCACACAGCACGGGTGGTTCAAATTTACAAGCAACAGCCGGACCTTCGGCGGCAAGTTGGTACATAAGAAAGCGATGTGTTAGAAGATGGAAATTTACGATAATAAACTTCTAGCAGTCCATATAGCTCGATCTACTATTTCCCTTTAGTATCCTCTCAAAGTGCCCGGCTTTTTTTCCCCGGGTCAGCTCAGTGACACCGTCATTCGGGAGCTCAGTGCACCTACCTACTATTCATCAGCGTGTGAGAATTTGACTGAATGAACCAATAAATCAACTTGTGTAGAAGAAGCGCAGATTAATACATGGACACATTACGGCCAGGAGACAAATCTGAGTAGTGCTAACATGACTGAGAGAGCGTGCAAACGCGTTATGTCACCGTTCATTGCCATTTTGATCAACCACTTTTTATGTGAAATAGGTATATATTTCTGCCGTATATTTTCGGTCACAGTGCGGGAATATTCACCTTTGGACTTTCTAGAAAACTTCTTATATGTATTTTAGTATATTTAGGGGAGTAATTTGCCACTGCAGTAAAAGCGAATCCTTTTTTTTAGAGAAACGTCCAACTTTTGGTAACGCAACTTTTGAATAAAACATTAAATCGTCATTGGTGATCGGTTGGTCAGAATGATGTGAGATTTCATTTTGCTTTGGCGGCGATAGGGACACAAGTACCGCGTCTTTCATAAGTTTACTTAGCAACAGCGGTCTCAATGATCTCTAGCTAAATGCACTGAAAGGGGGCAAGGCTTTTAGGTGGACTTTTTGCCTTTCGAAATACTTCTGATAACCTTCGAATACTGTCCTCGCGCGGTTCTGTTTGCTGAAAACGGTTTTGTAAATATTGTATTCGAGATACAAGTTCCAGCTGCAATATGTGTAAATTCGAGTTTCTTGGAGGAATCCTGACGTTTCTGACAACGCTTTATGGAACAGTCGCAAAAACGGGCAACGACGGAGAGAAATTTTTTCCGAGAAAGGTACATTTCAGGTTACAGATGGTAGTGACATTGGCAAATATCTTGAACAATGTACTAAACGAAACCCATAAGTACATTTACGCGACCGAAAAAACGCGCCGATGCAATGATGTGGATGAACGTAGTGCTGTGCACATCAAATTCATCGCAACAACGGACAGATGCCTGAACAACAGCTGCCATGAATCAACAGGACATTAAAAATTTACCGTGGCCGCGCTGTGTACAGCGAGTGAAGTTTTACATTTTACTAAGAGAAATTATTACGTATAGTCTACATTTAATTATTACCAAGACCATTTACAAGGAATACCAGTGCACATTCTTGTTTGACTGCGCAGGGCTTAACTACTTTTTGTATATTCTCTTTTTCACTGTAATTATTTTCAGGTAGGAGCAATCACCCACTCATATTCTTGGCGAGCACACCCCCGTATAGACAGTCCATTCATACATACTGTTTCGCTACAGTATGTACGACCGATGTTCCCTCGAAAGGTTTTGTACTACCTCTCTGTCGTAGCTTTTAGCCGAGCGCCGCAAAGTGCGCAGTTAATCATCATCGTACGTACCTTTGTCGGCACTACGTTTCTCATATATTCGAGTAACGTTATCCACTGCGAATATGGACAAAAAGGCGACAGACGGGTACTGCACAAAGTTTTCCGATATTCGCAGTGAATAACATTATTTGAACGTATGAGCAATGTGCTGCTAAGGGACGTTTGTACAATGACGAGTAACATGCACAATTTTCAATACGTTAAAGCAAGAATCAATAAATGCTCTAAAAGGATTAAGCATTAAAGCACATGTTTGTATGACTCAACAAGTATAACCTGACTTAGGTGCACGAGTCTTGCCGCAAGAAAAAAAATTATAAATAATAAAGCTCTTCGGCAAGTTCCTCCCGATCACACCTCTAATCGATGCTTAACTGCAACTACATTTTGTTAAGTTTTACATAATACTGCCTTCACTGAGGAGGGAAATGCAAGAAACTTAAAACAGATTTACCTGCTCGGGTGGATGGGAAAAGTGAAAGGAAAGACATGATTACAAGCATGTCTAGTTTAGTAGAACTTGTTGTTGGGCGAGCTGGTAGGTATTAGCGAACATTGTTTAACTGCGCGAGCAAACGAACCACAAAGACACAATTGATCGTGACCTGGTTATTACCGTGTTCCGTTATGTTGACGATTTTCTTGTACTTTTAAAAAAGCAAGCCAGCTACACATATGACGAGGCCATCGCAGGTGTACTACACATTTTTCAGCGCCTTGGCAAAGGTTTAACATTCACCCATGAGCTAACAAAGGATAATAATATTCAGTTTTTAGACAACGCTATAAGCTTCTGTGACGACCATGTGTGCTGGAAATATAACCCAAGATCCCAAAAGAAATTGTTGCCCTACGATTCGGCTCATTCAAAAACGGTAAAGCGGGCAATAGCCACCCAGTGCATCTTATCAGCCTTAAGTAAGTCCTGCACGCACAAAATACAGGAAAGCTTTGACAAGCAGATTGTAAGGCTGGAAGAAGCCGGTTTCCCGCAATCAGTCATTTCAGCAGTAGTGGAGGCAGTGCTTAAGAAGACAAAGACGGAAGGCAATGTTGCTCAAGACACAGGGGAGCGCGAAAATAAGAAACGGACAGTTGTACCTTATGTTCACAAGACTTCCCACAACTTAAAGAAGGTTGTGAAACGGTATGGAGTTGAGGTCGCGTTCTCGGCTCCCGGCAAGCTCGCTGGGCTATGCTCGCGCATAGAAAGAAGTAAAAATAACTTCCAAGGGTGCGGAACTAAGCACTCCATTTCCCACGTAGCTTGCAGTGTTGGAGTAGTATACCAGATACCTCTGTCATGCGGCAAAGTTTACATTGGCCAAACAGGAAGGTGTGTGAATGTGCGCTTGCGTGAGCACGAATTGTCTATTAGAAATAAAACGAATGGGCACCTGCCTCTCCACTGCCTGGCGTGCACGTGCAAGCCGATCATGAAGGAAACAAAGATTTTGTGCCGCTGCCGAGATAGCCGAGCCAGAGAGCTACTCGAGGCGTACCATATTAAAAAGAAGGGACAACAATGTGCCAGTGACACCTCAGTTTATTTACATACCAGTGAGATTAGGTTTATTGACGAGCGTAGGTAGGTCGCGTTTCGCATATACAAGGTTTTACTTTTCTTTTACCTTCCCCCTTTTTTCGCGCACGCGCAGTGATGTATGTCGGGTGTGTATTTATATGTGTACCTTGTGGAATAAACTTTAGTTGCAAGTCTGCGCCCGTCCTTGTCCCTCGCTGTCTTTGTGGTTCGTTTGCTCGCGCAGTTAAACAATGTTCGCATGTCTAGTTTGTCCATGTTCATACAAAGCGCCATTTTCAATGCTTACGTTCACTCTGTCCAAATGCGCAGCAGCACGTCTGTCCATTATATATAGTGGACCACGAAAGCCGCACAATGTTCGCACCACAATGCATCTTGGCTCACGTTGTTAAGCCGCCGGAAAGTTCATCCTGCCATCGCCGACTTCAACAGAAACTGAAAGCTTATTGTGTTTACGCCACCTCATGTGAACCCTGAACGCCAAAGGTGTAGACCTTGGTTCCACTGAGCGAATTCGCCTATTATAAAGACACACCATAAAGTTCATCCTGACAGTTCACGTTCTATGGCACAGACGTAACGACCACAAAAACAAGTACAAGACGACACACGAAGCCAACAAGCCAAAATTTCCACCGTCTTGAAGTTCATTCAAACGATGCGAACTTGGAGTAAAACTCGAAGCTAATCGTGTTTATACCGCGTCATTTGAACACTCGACGCTAAAAATGTGGATCCTGGTGTCCTGACGACAGTCACCTATTCCCCTTGGATCAAGTGCCTCGCAGCACATCATAAGCGCGAGTTTTTCTGCAAATGTCAAATTCATTCTGGAGCGCTATGTCTGAAAGAAATGAGGCTCACTTAGTAGGGTACACCGTGTCATAGTCAATCGCTTTGATGCCGATTTTGCAAACCTGTGCAGTCATTTCTATCAATCAAACAGCCGAATTGGAAGAATCAACAATTATCTTTTTATTTGGGAAAGAAACAACGTAAGCGATCGGTTCTAATTACTGAAACAATTGAAAATGCAGCAGCATAAGCCTCGTAAATGCATTAAGAAGGAGAGCAAGACAATGCCTTCCTGCATAAGATAGTACATTTTAAATGGTGATTCAAGTTTGTCCCAAACGCTCACGCAACCAAAGCTGAGATTAAGAGAGAATGCTAGCAGTGTTTGTTGTCCAATAGACAAGCAAGAGCAAGATTTCAGGCATAACCAATTTTTTTGGTTGTGCTATCATTGCTAATGCAACTAGCATTGAGCAACTGATGCACGCGTAATTTGGTGATGAGAGATGCAATATTGAGAGGTGAGATAAACATTCGCTTATTGTTACGTAATTATGAAACTCATATATGTAGTAAGAATCACCAGAGTTCCTAGATTCGCCCTGTACTTGCACAAGCGATCAGGACTAATCCAGTCTAAGAGGAGATAAATTGAGATTCAAACGACAATGTGGTACAAGGTCGAACGCTTTCGAAAAGAAAAGTCTAGAAAAGCACAATCAGTTTCTAGATCCTCTTCCATGTTCTTAAGTAATCAGTTGTTAATGCGAATAATTGCGTCTCACGTGAGGAGATTCTCCGAAAAAAAATACTAAAAATAATTAGCATCCAGCTGGCCATATAATATTGATGCAATCACATGTTCTATCATTTTGCAGCATGTAGATGTTAATGATACTAGACGGTACTTTTCCGGCGTGTATTTATTACCTGATTATAATGTGGATATAACCTCTGGTATCTTCCAGTCTGGTTGCAGCACACCAGTGTTTAATGATTGCCTGGAAATGTGAGACAGAATTTTACTCAATTCTATGACGGTGCTTTTCAGATATTTAGAAATAATGTCGTCAACACCAAACGATGTGGTTAGCTTGAAGTTATTTACCAGGCATGTGAATCCTTCAACTGTTATTTCTAAAGGTAACATACATTGGCAGTTTAGTATCAATACATCCGGCACATCAGGCCCATCTTGTGCGGTGAATGTAGAAGAAAAATAAGCATTGAAAACAGAAGCACAGTGAGTATCTGGAAGGGAAGTGTTATTACTGTGTAAAGAAATGTTATTGTGGTCCTGATCTGGGCTTATATTGTGCCAGAACTTTCTGGGACTACATTTTAGAAGAGATGGTAGATCGTGAAAAAAGTAGTTGTATCTAGCTGAAGACTGGGCAAGAAAGGTAATTTTTAGGCATTCCTTCTATGTGTCGCAATGCGCTTGCGCGCGCAAATATTTACCACTATCCCAGTGGCGCTTGTTCCTGTTTGGCAGTAAGCGTAGGTGTCGGGTAAGCCATGGGTAAGATTTATTGTTGGTCATCTTAATCAGAGGAACGTACTGATTTACCAAGGCATACTTATCATTCCTGGACAGTATCCAATTCTCCTTCACCGACCGACTATTAAAGGAAGGTAAAAGCACGTGGCAGCAGATCTAATTCGGAATTCGTAACATAGCAATTGCCTTTATTATAATTGCGTATTTGAATATATTGGTCATTGAAATGTTTGAATGATATCCGGTAATGAGAAATAAACAGTCCAAATGAGCCGGTTTTAGCCTGCGGATTAGTAAAATTTGCGAAGTGGTTATCGCTTTGTTCTTAGCTAACCTCTCAATTACGCTTGTTTTCAACGCGATGGCAATAAGGGTCTCCTATCGCAGAAAATCCGGGGTTGCGGTGTCGGCGGAGTTATCCGGGAGCGAAAATTTTCATTTATACTTATGTATATGCATATATGCCGCACCTTGTTATATGACGTGCGGTATATGCGGATTGTATTGCCACACCATTCTATCAGTGAAGTTATGCCTCAATTTTTTTAGAATGAGAGCCTAGAAAAACAATGTCATGCAACAAAACACCGGAAGCGCATGCCTTCTATGTTAAATCTTCTCAGTCTGAAATATTAAAAGTCGGAAACAACAAAAAACCTCAAAATTAAGCAAGATCTTCGGCGCCTCTGTGCAGCACCTCCGCGATCGGCCCATGCAGGTCACTTTTCGACCAGAAAGCGTTTCCGGTAAACATTACGGTTACATAAACTTCAGTTGCCGTGAAGCGTGAGAAGCAGTGAGGGGTCTTTGAATGCTATCGCGTTCCACTTTTAAAGGCGAAGCTTAAGCATCCACCAATTTTCCGTTCAATACCTGAATCTCCTTATGGTTTGGGAATCATTGGGTAAGTTGGTTCATTTGAGTTTAACGGCACAAAGGCAACTAAGGCCATGTTTGTTTTTTTGTTTGTTTGTTTTTTGTTTGTTTGTTTGTTTGTTTGGTTTTTTGTTTGTTTGTTTGTTTGTTTGTTTGTTTGTTTGTTTGTTTGTTTGTTTGTTTGTTTGTTTGTTTGTTTGTTTGTTTGTTTGTTTGTTTGTTTGTTTGTTTGTTTGTTTGTTTGTTTGTTTGTTTGTTTGTTTGTTTGTTTGTTTGTTGGTTTGTTTGTTTGTTTGTTTGTTTGTTAACCAAGTCTGTGAACGGCCGAGCACATACACAACGCTGTCGTAAAAATTCGTTCGCCAGAATGACCAAAGGTCATTACCACTGTAAATTTCAGGAAACCTTTAAATGATGGCAAAATAATTGCATAATGCCACTTTTAATCTATGATGTGTCTTGGCAGACTTCAACATTATCTAATACAGGTATCTTAAATTCTAATTCCCTGTAGGTTTTTGTTGTTAAATTCTGTAAGAAATAACATAAATGTTAGAAATTAAACGGGGTCTAATTGCATAAAAATATTTTCTGGCCAAGCTCTCATTTCTTCTTGCTGGTTACAACGAAGGCGCCAAATAAAACAACGGACGAAGGAAGGCGACATGAGACAACCACGTGGCCGTTGTAATCAATCGTTGTAATGATGTAAACCAACTCGCCCACCAGCAGGTGCTTCTTGCTGGTCCATTTATAGATTTCTAGATGGCTAGAAGATTGATAAAATATTAAATTGCTCCATGCAGGACGATGCCTGTCAGTTCGACTGGATGATAGAGTCATAATAATTGCCGCCGGTTGTGATACCATATGCTCGTGCTGAATTAGTCAAGCAGTAAACTCAGATCAAAGATCCATTTTTTTCCCGGCGCAGAAGAACTTACTCCCATTTCTGTTACAGAATCTGCTTGCTCCAAACTTTCTCCCCCAAGTCTGCTTGATTGTAAAATCAAATATAACAAAATGAAGACGCCATAGCATGGGTGTTTTGTTCTATTTTGGGGCACACAAGATCTTCCTGGACGATATCACTGTCTTCTTTATCTACGAACCACGATTCCTTGAGTGTAAGAACAGACGCCTTCGTGACATGCAAAAAGCGTTCACAGTCATAGGCATCGATCTTTAAGCTCCTCTAGTACATGTGGAGTAGGATGAACAGTTCACATTGTACATCTTTGAACGAATGAGAGCTGATAGTCATCAACAGTTTGTGATCCCACTATCAATCTTTAGTAACTTCAAAAAAAATCTACGCCAAAGCAAACATCTTCAGAGGACCATATCACAAGAACAAATGAACATGCGCGTCTACCAAGGCGAAAGGACGCCGAGCCTTGAAGTCTCAATTTCATACATCTAGGAAACAACACTGATAAAACGTGAACACATGACGAGTGATAGTTAAAAGGTAAACGTAACAACTGCTTTCTATATGCCACTGCTTTCTTCGCAGACAACAATGTTGAGCTGTTCATCCCAAAGGTCGAAGCGTTGAAAGTCATATCAAGGTTTAGCTTTGCGATCACGCTTCTCGGGCCGTGTTACAACAATACGCGGGGGTGACGCGTTGTCGAGAAGCATCGTGCTGGGCAAGTGCTCCTTCGTAGCACAAACAACGCCCTAGTAGCTACTATGCTTTCTCACTATGCTAAAGCGATGAGGAACGCCACCACTGGCATTGCCGGTGTCCCGCTTCGACGGAGCACAATATGGGACCGCTGAAAAGCCGCTAACTTTCGTAGAACGAAGTGTGATGCCCGTTCCGCTCAGACGACTGCAAGCTCCACTGCGTTGTGCGCACCCAGCTGAGGGGTTTCAGCGCGAATCGATTGGACACATCACGAAGCCGGTAGTGCAGGCGCCAATCCACGTCGCCGGCTCTCGAGCTCTATAAGATTCAGTGCCTGCCCAAATGAACAGTCCACTTAGCGGACACACACAGAATACACTACCCTCTCCCGGTTCAGGAGAAATGTTACTATTTGTGCGCAGCGATCATACCAGCAGCGAAAAGCAAAACACTGTCTCGGCGTTTCTGCAGAGGCGACCAAGCTGAGCGTGGACGTGCGCCCACTTTGCTTGGACGTTTTCGCAGCCAAACGCACCGCACGTCTCTCAATCCCTGGAAACCTACTAACGCTCAACGCACAGGCCACGCATGCTCCGTCGAAAGCGTGGCAGAACGACGACGACGGCTACGAACGCGCCTCGTGATGTATAAAAGCAGACGCGCTTGACCCGCTGATCAGATTTTCTACGATGGGCGACTCTGCTCGCCGCTATCGTTGTGCTTTGATTGTAACTTGCCTTTGTGGGCACAGGTTCGCCTATTATAAAATTTGTCATATTATTCGCAGTATCGTTCATGTGTTCTTCTCCGTCATTACTGACTGACAATATGAAAACGACGACGGCGTTTGTACTTCTGCGAAGAAACGTTAAAACGTGATGAATCTGGGCCCACGATGAAGACGTAAAATCATCGCTTAGTTTCTACGACGACAGTACTGGGCAATGTGGGCTGTCCCCGAAGATGGTGCATTCTACATAGTCGCTGAAAGCGTGAACTGTTGCGAGGAAAGAACAAGACACACTGGCAAATGATAATGCGCCAAAGGTTTGAAAGTATTAGCCACATTTTGCAGGAGAGAAATACATGCGTGTCTGGGGCCTACTACACTAAAGAACAACAATCACGGCCTAGTGTTTAGAGCACTGGGCTGGTGTGCTCGGTGGAAGAGATTCGATGCCAGTGTTGGTAATGCATTTAAGTTAAATAGAGTTCCCAAATGAGGTGAAACAGGAGTCTACTTCGCTACCTATCTACCGCAAAGCGACTGGAATGAGGCACAAAATGTTTCTCATTAAAACGAAGCAAATGTTCCCCTGACATCTGGAATGTAGCAGTCTCGATGAGCCGAGTGCATGAGAGGTGGCAGAACGAAAATGCGCACCAGCACAGAGCTGCATGAAAGTATCTTGCATCTGTGCCCTTAGACAATAATTTACCCCCGAATACATAAACGCGACTGGACTCGAACTTGACTTCCAGCCGGCTTGACGCGACGTCAATGCAATGCACAAACCTGCCTCGACTTGAAGTGCCCACTTGAAGCGAACTCGACTCGACCAAGTCGTGGCGAATTCCAAGGCACAACTAGGTTCGACCCAACTTGCAGAAGTCGTAGCGCAGCCAAACATGGCGGCTCGTTTCATCTACGCGCATGCGCTGGCGATATCGTCTTCAGCGTAGTTTGTGTACTACCAAGAGTGCTCTGCGACTGCTTCGTGATAGGGAATACCCGCTGGAGTTCTACAACGACCAGCAGTTACTCCTACACTACGGATTCTCTCAAGAAACTGCGCGAGAACTGCTGCTGTTGCGGCCGCTGGAAGCAAGCGGCAACAAAGGGGGAGTACCTCTATTGATTACGCTGCAGCTGCTCCTGGCGCTCTCTGGTGTTACGACGCCGGCACCTTCCAGATCGCCACATGAGATCTAATCAGCGTGTCTGAGCCGACAGCGTGCCGAGCCGTCGGGAACGTGACGCGCCTCATGGCGATGCACCTGTTCCGAAATCTTGTGCATTTCCCGGAGCTGTCACAGTTTTCTTCGCTGATGCGCCACTTTTATGAGATGGCTGAATTCCCAGTAGTTACGGGGTGCATTGATTGCACCGACATGGGCATAAAAAGGCCCTGGCACCGAAGAAGCGGAGGTATTTCGCAACCGGAAAGGAGTGTTTTCGCTGAACGTACAAGTGAGCGCACTGTTTGCAAATGCTTGCGGGCGTTGGCTGAATATTTGTCAAAATCGCCTTTTGCAGCTTTGTTGAAAAGCGTGTTCACGCGTAGAACTCACGCTTCTCAATTTTGGTGACCGTACGGGTTAATCTGCGTGATGCGCTGGTCAGATACTCATTCCGTGTTATGTATTTACTTCTAAACAGTGACTACCAGATTTGAGCAAATCATGAAAGGGTTGTACAACGAGAAGCACATATTAATTTCAGCGTAAAGGCTGAAGATGCCGAACTGGAACTGATGAGTTTGCCGATGTTCAGATCGTCATTATTCACACAAACAGTGATTGTGAAACGGTAGAGTTCACGCATTTCACATGCATCAAGCATCTATAGATGATTGAGCATTTTGACGAAACCTGTCATTGAAAGGAATTTCACGCGCACATAGTATGCCACTGTTACTATAAGTGAGCAGCTTTGGCTGCGAGTTCTGCAGTTCCTTAAGCAAAGTTATGTTGCAGGCCAAACTCAGTTTTTATGTGTTTTCATTTACACAGGTACAACAAGGCCCACAGATCAACCCGAAACTCCACACAACAAGCATTTGAAGTCTGGAAACGCCACTGCCCTTTCCTCGACATGAAACTGCAGCGCGAACCTCGTTGTTCTGTGCTCATCATAACTGCATATGGAGCCCTGCACAATCTAGCATGCATAAGGAAAGATCCAGAGCCCCCACAAGCGATTCCTCCACCGAGACCAGCCAAACGCAGGTGCAAGTCGAAGCTGCTCTCGCACCTTCCGTCTATTCATTGCACTGAAGATTCGTTCCAGGCACTCAGGCGCGGGAGCTCTTAGTTCGCAGCTGCTTCACAAAACATTCATACATGCAGCTTCACATCAATGACTGAACTTTAGTTCGCCGACAGGAGTGTTGACAGTCGACTTGTTACACCTGCTCAGACCATTGCTTGTAACCAACTCTGATCAAACTGTTTGTGTATTTTTAGATATTTGCAAAGTGTTCTAGGTATTGTAGCATTGTATTCATGTGTGTGCAGTGTCCATGTGTTTATTCACTGATTTCGAATTTATTATCAATGATTGAGCCTTGATTGGTTTTTATGTGTTAAGCGCGAGTGCTAGAATGTTTTGATGAAATTCCTTACTTCGTCTCTTGTTGATACTATATGAATTCTGAATTTATCATGTTTAATGTACAGGCTGGAATGTGTTTAACATGTGCTTCTTGTTGTTGTACCCCATGTATAAAACGCATTAGGTCAGGGACCTACTCAGGCTAGAACGCCTTTGTTGCTGGCATTTGAATGTTTAAAAACGAGAATGTTGCATTATCAAACAAGTCTTCTTAAACATGCTATACGACAGTCATGATTGTGATGTACAACACATAAACAAGAATTTTTAGGTTTATTTAGCCACTCATGCAGGTGGAGGTTACCCTGCGTCATCTGATGCGTTTTCTTTTGCACTTGAAGAATTTCAATTTTGAGCTTGTTCTTTTTCTGTCTTCTTGAGCAAGTCTGCACGATCATCCTGCATCAGGTTCAGGCGCATAGCGTTCTCCTCACGCAGAAGTGCAATACGAATGGCAGCTTCTTCACCAATAGCCTGCTGAAGAAGTGCCATCCGGACTCTTAGCTGTGTAACCTTTTTTGCAGGATCGTTTCCATTTTCGTCTGGAACTGAAGCATCGTCCCCGTGTGTTCGAATATGATGACGTTGTTCAGTATTAAACGGCTCATGTGTTGATTGTTCATTTCCACAGTCGGACCCTTGTGTTGAGCCTTCGCAGCTTTGGCCTCAGTTGGCCCTGTACTCTTGTTCATAATTGGGGCTGCTGGGCCGGTAGTCATCCGCAATAAAAACACACAGAAAGAAAACATCTTTCTCTATCATGATGCATGCACGGCAAACTGCACTGTCACCCGCCGTGGTTGCTCAGTGGCTGTGGTGTTGGGCTGCTGAGCACGAGGTCGCGGGATCAAATCCCGGCCACGGCGGCCGCATTTCAATGGGGCTGCATTTCGATGGGGCCGAAATGCGAAAGCACTCGTGTACTTGGATTTGGGCGCACCTTAAAGAAACTACAGCGGGTCCAAAATTCTGGAGTCCCCCCCTAAGGCATGCCTTATAATCAGATCGTAGTTTTGGTGCGTAAAATCCCAAAATAAAAATTTTACCTGTGCATATATTTTGCTATAACTAATGCCACTGCAGCAATGCAGAGCGAGAGAATATAATTTTCATAGAAAAGTTGTCCGACAGTTTTCCTTCGGGGCCCGACGAAACGGTATATTTTGGCCAAGCTCTTCATTTCTTCTAGCTGGTTCATCTATGGTTTTGTTAATGGCTACAAGATTTATAAAATGATAGAATTGCACCCTGCAAGACGATGGTTGTTAGGTCTAGTTGATGCCAGGGAAATCATAAATGCCTGCGGCGATGATGCCATCTGCTCATGCTGATTTAGCCAAAGCAGTAAATTCAGATCAAACCGCCATTTCTTCTAAATAAGGGGGGCAGACGCAAAAAAATATGTGATTTCCATTGCAGAATCTGCTCGCACCAAACATTCTCCCGCAACCCTGGCGCAATGACTGCTCCAATATATGAAAATGAAGACGCTATGGCATGCGTGGTTCGCTTTTTCTGCTACCTGGACGACATCGGTGTCTTCTTTTTCTACAAGCCACAAGTCCTTGCCGATAAAAACAGAAGGCTTCATAATGCGCAGAAAGCGGTCTGAGCGGTAGACCTCGATTTTTAAGCATCTGCAGTGCATGAGGGGAGGGATGAACAGTTTATAATATGACCTTTTCATGTATGTCAGAGAAAATATAGCGTAACCCGAATTTAAGCGTTTTCTTCTTTTAACAACCTCGGCGAAGCGATGTATGACAAGAAAATACTACAACTTTTCCTCAAGCCAAACAAAAGGCCCGTATTAAAACGTATGACACGTTCGTTCATTGGAACATGCAATGGAAATTTCCAGGTAAAACAACAAGTTGTACATCTTTGAGCGAATGACAGCTGACAGTGATCGATAGTTTATGATCCCGTTATCAACCTTTCGTGGCTTCAAACAACATCTACACTAACGCAAAGATGTGCAGACAACCATATCATAAAAACAAATGAAAAGTGCGTCTAGACAGGCGAAAAGGGCGCGGAGCCTGTCAGTTTTAGTCTCATCTATCCAGGAAGTACTACTGAGAAAACGAGAATATATGACGAGTAGGAGGAGAAGGAGGGCGTGACAGCTGGTTTCTATATGATTCAGCTTTCTTCGCGCAGTTTAGCCCAAAGGGCGAAGCATTGAAAACCATATCAAGGTTTAGCTTTGTACTGACACTACTCGCATGATGTTATAACAATACGCGGGCGTGACGCGTTGCCGAGAACTATCGTGCTAGGCAAGTGCAGCTTCGTAAGATAAACAGCGTCCTAGTAGATACCATGCGCCTCATGATGCTGGAGCCACGAAGAACGTCGTCACTGGCGTTGCCGGTGAAGGCGTTTTTCGTGGCTCCAGCATAGTGAGACGCATGGTAGCTACTAGGGCGCTGTTTATGCTACTAAGGTCACTGGCTTTACCGGTGTCCCACCTCGACGTTGCATGAAATGAGACCCATGAAAAGCTGTTAGCGTTCGTAGCGCGAAGCTGCACGCCATTGTAAGTACACAAGGGAGGGGTTTCAGCGCGAACTGATTGCATATACCTCGAAGCCGGTAGTGCAGGCGGCGATCCTCGTTGCTGGCTCTCGAGCTCCATAACACTCAGCGCGCGCTTAAATGGACAGTCCACTTAACGCAACACACAGAGAATATACTAACCCCCCTCCCCGGCTCCAGCCTCAGGAAACATGTTGCTGTCTTTGAGCACAGCACTCATCAGCCTGCCTCTGAGGGCGGTGCGCACTCAGAGGCAGGTCGATAGGAACAAAGGTGGCAAGAATGTGCCTACAAATAAACCGGGTAGCAAAACACTGTTGTTGAGCAGGAAGTGTAGAATTCATTCGCATACCGATACAAACGTGTACAGCCTCCCTGATTTTTAATAATATAGCGCGAGCGTCGACTGAACTGCTTATAACTGCTTATAACGGCGATAAGCGTGCAACAAGGCGAGAGTTCGCGCACGAGCCTTGTTGCCTTGTTGCACTCGCCTTGTTGCACGCTCTTTTTGCACGCTTATCGCCGTTTTAAAGCGCTCACCAGCAGTTCAGTCGACGCTCGCGCTATATTATTAAAAATCAGGGAGGCTGTACATACATGGCGCTGAATTACTGTAAAGAATGAGAGCTATGCCGTGCTATCACAAAGCAAATCTGGTAGCATGCGTTGTCCCATAACATGCATTTCCTGCCTGAGTAATGGCCTGTGTCCTCTTACCGGGAGGCTGTCGGAACCGTATATCATATTGACCGCAAATAAAGACAGGGACAGCGGAAGAGAACACAAAAACAACACGGGCGGTATTCTTTAACTGTTTTATTCACGGCAACCCGTGGGCATATATATTGGCAAATAGAACATGCGCAGAACGCAGCAAACAAGAACACTCATCAGCCTAGCGGGGCAACGAATTAACAAAAAAATACATTTCCGATTGAAACAACCTAATGGAGGTGTCACTAACACAGTCTTGGCCTTTCTTTTTTATGTGATATGCCTCCATCAGTTCGCGTGCAGTCTGGTCCTGGCTTCTCCCCAGAATCATTATCTCCTTAGAAAGTGGTGCAGAGGGGCAAGTATTGCAATGCGCCCAGGCAAATACGCCAATTCATATTTCGTTAACTTTTGTTCACGTTCTCTGGCTCGATCATTCAGGCACCGTCCTGCCTGCCCTATGTAGGACTTGCCTCACGCCAGGGGGTTCTCGTACACAATTCCTTCATTGCATTTTGCATACGGCTTGGTGTTGTTCTTGCCACAGCCTTGCCTTTTTTGTATCACGGGAGGTGCGAGGGCAGAGCCGCGCCAGCTTGAAAGGGGCTGAAAAGACAAGGGAGATTCCAAACCTGCCTGCCACCTTCCTTAGGTTGCCACCTTCTTACCCTGCCACATTCCAACGTAAATAGTCTCCAATTTTACTCCTTCGTTCGCGTAACAATATACATCAGCCTCAATGAGCATGTTGCTATTATTATCGCAAAAAAGGATACCATACTTGTTAATATGCATTACTCTCGTCCCCAGACGTGTGTTGTGCACGTCATCATGTGACTTGACAAAGGAAGTCAGCGAGAAGGTTTATGAAACCAGCTGGCTAACTTGAGCGTGTTCAAGTCACGAAACCAGCTTGAGTTGGTATTTCTCAAGTTAAGATGCGCAGCTTCAAGTCGGATTTATGAATGCGGGGGTTAGTCATTGTAGACGTAAATCAACAATTGACTAGAAAGAGAGCGTACATGAGCTACACGTCCACTGTCAGCTCTGCTCCGTTAAGACTCAGTCACGGAATCCGTCCTAACCACGGAGCTTCCTTAACTGATCTAAAGTGGGACAAATTCAATCCATAAGTTCTTTTTGCCTGAGTACAACGAGGTGATCGCATGGATTCTATGCCGTTGAGAGCCGTAAAAATTATTAATGTATGAAGTCCTAGAGCAGTTCTCGGGTGCCTGCGGTGCCAAAGCGCGAGAGCACGCCAGATTGTTCCAAAAATAAGTTTACCAGGTTCACACTGTAGCTTCCCTGGGCGTCGCGTCTGTTGAATTGCAACCGAGTTTCGGTAGGCGTAAATAGCAGTCCAAGTCATACACAGGCACCCAGCTTCCTATTTATTCTTATTAGTTTTTCTTCTTATTTATTGACAGAGATCACACACGAATGTGTTTGTGTACCTTTATCGTGACGATCCACAGATAGGAACAATAAATATGTTCGTGCCTTCGTTCAACATTCTGTGTCGCCTCTGTGCCATGCGCTAAACAGCTTCGCTGGTCATCTACCTTCATAGAGTACAATGGGCTAGGCAGGTAAATCAGCCTTGGCCAAAAGACCTGGTATTGAAGATCGTCCCGAACTGTTATATGTAAAGTTGACATTTTTTGGTGTACTTTCTCTGTTTTGTCAATGTCAATTTTAATCAAGAGTCACGGATTATAGAAGCACGGTCTACTAGTTGTAAGACGCTGTAGCTCATAGAAATAAAGAGACTGTCGCTTCTACGCACGGCATTTGAGAAGACGGCAAATGACAGGCTTCGGTAGTGAAGTATAGGAGACACCAGGCAGAAGAACTACCCATCAAATCAAATTTTAGTTTCCAACATTGTGTTGCCTATATTTCTTAAAATTTTCGCGGGCCCTTAGCACGCGACATTTCCCTATCTCAAAATTCATAATTTTATGACGCGTTAAAGTAATAGGTTTTGCACTAAATTCTATTGCGCTCAAATAAGTTCACCTGTAAGACAAACTTTTAATTCTCCTACGTTATGAATCCGTACGAACCGGCTCTAACCGGTTTGGACCGTCATATTTTTGCGCCAGAGCTCAGCCTGAACCGAACCGGGAAATATGCAAAAGTCTGAACGTGAACCAAAACTGAACCCGAAAGCTTTCCAGAACTACCCTTCTTGTGAGTAGCTTCATCCCAAGCAAGCATGGTATATCCTGCAGCCAGTTTATCGGAAACTAGCTTGACTTTAGCCCTGTCTTTTTTTCCATCAGAACAGATGTGTCATAATTTCTTTGTAATTTCATGAACCCGAGTAAAAATATCTTTGGATGCTGAAATCACAGTTTCCCTAATTAACTGTTTGGAGCAAGCTTTCAATGAAGAAAATGTTTCGCAAAAGTTCAACAGTTTCACCATGACTGCGCCGTCGGCTAGTTTACATATTCTATCGTAACCTGTAGCTTCATTCTGTTCCGTTAATAGTGATTTGTAATTATTTCCGGTAAAGATCATGTTTTTATTACCATAAGAAATGTGTCATTTGTTTCATTACTGAGCTCCTAAAGACCATTCATGACAACGTTACTTCTCCTGCACTTGCTGTTCTAAAAGTAATGCTGATTTCTCCTTTTCTATACTTCAGTTTTCCACCAGTTCACTCTTACAAAAAATGCTTGAATGCTGATTACTCAATCAGTTGGATTCGCTAAGTCGGTTTTCACCTCGCCTGTTTTGCTAAAAGATTGTTAAGTGCTCTTGTCATATGCGCTCCTGAAGTAGCTGTAGCAACGTTCCACGGTCTGAATGGGTCAGGTTTTGCCTTTCGACATCACGGTTCATCGAAAGACACATTTTAAAATAACAGATTCCTCATAGAACATTTCTGATGTCCTGTGGGCAGGGCAGCATCACCAAAAAAAGACGATTGTGACTTCTGTAGCAATGCGCGAGCCCATATTCATTAACCTGCACTGACAAACAGCACTTACTGGTCAACATCCGGCCCTTTGTGCTAGTTCCAAGCCCACCCAACGGATTCCAATGGGCCCCAAGCCCACTCGGCCACATGGAAAGTGGTTCGTGGGGTTACTCATGGAAAGCTTCGGCATTCAGTGTTACACAAACATCAGTGTGCCCGCGACGCGTTATCGGTCATGCATAGACCTCACATTGGCCAAGAGCATTTCCAGTGTCGCCACAGAGCCACTGGCCGTATATCATAGAGATCATAGAGCGATAATAACCTTGGTAACGAAATAATAAATCTAACAACTCTAACAAGGAAAGGTTAAAAATGAAAAGTGTATAGTGTGCAATTTAATAAAACAACAAAAAATCGCGAATCTTTTATTTTCAATCAACATATTTCTTATCAACATATTTATCACAATATATACCGCTCTGCTAGGCATCCACCTGCACAAAGTGAATGGCTCTGAATTTCTCCCTTGACTATATCCACTAACACAACAGTGTCACCCATCTGCATTCAAGATGCTATACGATGCTCCTTCACCGCAACCTTGTATAATCCAACTTGCTTGACTATATTGCCTCCTTTCCCAGCTTATCCACTGTATCGTAAAGAATGCTGACAATGCGAAAACCTGACCCATTGCGATGCCCAATCTTGTCATTGGTTAGCATATGAAACATTTCCCCAGGCCTTCTCGTCTAACGATGCACCATACTATCCACCACCACTGTTCGTACGCAGTGCCCATATATGGAGATGCTAATATATTGTCTTGTTCTCTTCCTTGGCTTTATATTGCCACGGGGATGAGAGTAGCCAAAAGGGATAGGAAATTGTATTCACGAAATATATAAAGAGAGAGACGGCTGCGGGCTAGATGACAGAACAACATCACGAGCGCCACTCCGATCGTCGCCTTCACCATCGTTCTCGCGCATTCTTCCATGCTCAGCAGGATGCGTGCTTCAGTGCGCGGGAATAGCGCGTAACAATGTCTGTACAGTGCGCAATTACAAGTAACTTATCATTTATGTGACTGTTGCTTCCAAAACGCACTGTGGTTTTCTCGATAATTCGCTCCATGTCCGTGTCTCAAACTCCAACTTCATGACTTGCATAGTTAACCCACATACCACCGACCGTATCGCAATCGATCTGTAGGATTTATTGTTCCTTTTGTCTCGATTATTTTCCCATTTCCCGTTGTTCAGGGTAGCCCCATGCAACACTCTAGGCCGACCTCTCTACGTTTCTTTCAATAACATCCCCCTCCATTATTCTTGTAAGTGAAATTCATATTACCTTGCCGCCAACGTTCCAGGTAACTTTTTAGTCATATTAAGAGTACCGCCTTCGCATTCGGTCCGAGTTGCTGAATTCATCTCAACGGCAATACCGTTGCGATGTAGAATAAAAATGTTCTTGCCTCTTTCCAATGCAAATTGCATGCCTAGCTCAAATTCCTTTTCAGCTACGACAAATACATAGGACAGATATCATAAACTTCTCTGAGACGGCTTGGTAACGACGCTACACGATTGTAATTTTTATCACTCTTCTTCATCGTTTATTATCAACCGCCGTGACGCCACAGCGCCGCAAGTCGGCGCCGTTGCGAGACGAATGACGCAATCGTCGAGATTGCGAAGAAAGATCTCCTACTTGCGCCCCCCCATCTCGAAGGCAGTAATGCATCGCGTGACCTCCAATCTCGGAGGCAATGTGCATCGCGGCGGGGGTAAAGGAAGTCTCTTTCCACGTGACGCATGAAATCGGGAGGGCGAGAGCGTTGGCGGCGCACGAGTGCGCTGCGACCGCGTGAGGCGGTAAACGGGCAAATCACGTCGCGCCGGCGCCCTTGGCGCTCTGCCGAGGAGGCGCTGCGATTCTTGTTTACCGCCGTGCGTTTAGTGACGGCTACTCGCGAACTCGTGGCGATGGCTGCCGCTGACGATTTCGCGGCACACGTCTGCTCGTGCATGCTTTACGAAGGGAGCGAACGAACGCCACGTTCTTTCCCGTCATGTGCCACTCGTATTGCACCGTTTTACAAATACAGTTTGTCTATAATCTGGTTGTTGCTGTACGCTAGCTAACTAGTGTGTTAGTAGTCCATTAGTTTGCGTATGGACAGCGCGCGCTAACGCAGCACCACGTGCTATAGACCAATGCCAGAGCCAAACTAGCTCGAAAACAAGGAGAACTTTCCTTGAATGGACACCGCAATGGCTTGTCTGATTGCAAGTCCAGCAGAAAGCTCCGAGGCAAGAAGAACCGTGGGCATCGACGGGATGTCTTAGTCAACTAGCTAGCATATATAGAAAGCCGACCGAGGCATAAGCAACGGAAAGCTGCAACAAAGTTTATTTTGCAGCTAAATGCCAGGTGATATCCAGCACGCCGGGTCCAATTCGCGTTTTTTCTTCGAGTGAGTTGTCAAGCTGTACAGCACAGCAGGCGTCGTGCGGACGCTCTGGCTTCAGCTTCCACCGGTGGCAAGGCGTCTCCCGTTGCCATTGCTTTCCTGCTCAGAAGGGTTTGGGTGCGAGCTAGTTGGTACGGATCATTCATGCCATGGGCCATGGGCCGCTCATCAGCCCATGGCTTCAGAGATCGCAAAAGTGCGACGTTACGATCTCCAAACCCAAGATTAGCGATATTATTTCGGTGTGTTTATGACTGAGAAAGAAAAGTTCAGAACACGAGCCGAGGAGGACGACGAACGCTCGATCCCCTGCCTTCCCCGTCTGCAGTTCTTTGTATTCGAGACAAGAGCTATCGCACGCTATTTTCTACCCTTCCTCATATCTTCACTTCTTATTTGCTGTTGTATTTAGCTGTTATTCGCTTTATATGTGTATCGTATCATTTCCCAATCTTCAGCTGTTCATTTAGTTTCAATTCATATTCGTTGGGGTATCTTTGTTTTCTTGAACCCTGATGCCACCTGCTTCATGTGGCCGTGATTCTCCAGACTGGGTTGCGCCATTTCAACACGCAACAAACAACCAGCCAACCGCGTATTGAACAACCGCCACAACAACGAAACAAGCGACTTCAGATGAACGCAATGAAACGAAAAAAAAAATATGGTTGATCCCTCTTTCATAGGAATCGGTAGAACACTCGAATGAAACGCGTCATCACAGAAGCTGTCGCACGTTTATTGTACGCGAAGAACGAAGTTGCAAAGAACCATCAGCGGCACCGTACCACTGCACAGTAAGCTTCGAGAATCGCCACGCAACAGAAAGTTGTCGAATGACTTGCAGTCGGGAAACATCCCCCGGAGACACCTCATTAAACTAACAGGAGCACTGCGCACTGGCATTCGCAAACCGCACAATTGAAACCAGAACGGGTCGTTCGTAAATCACTTCAGGAACTCGCGGTCCGCTGCAGCGAAAAGTGCGCGAATGGCGGGTCGGCCACCGTGGTGCCTGGGATGCGGCGTCCTGTTGGCGAGTCTGCTCCGGCGAAGGTACGAGCTCTTGGGTCGTAGTGTCTTGGGCAGCCAGTGGAGCTGCGACGCGCTCAGCTTCAGGAAAGCGAGTGGCAGGATTGGTCACTTGTTTATTTCTTACTATTTGTGTATTTCTTCCATAAAGTTATTTATCTATCTCGATTACTCCTATTCTCGAGGTTTTACAAGAGGTGTGGGCGCGCACACAGAAATTAATGAGCAAAGGGAGTAAAACGGTAAATACTAAATTGCAAAAGTGTGCATGAATACACAAATACAAAGAAACAGCAAGTACAGACAAATGGAAAGGCGATATACTAACCCGAGCATGTATAGTAATCGGTGCAATAGCAATAAATTAAGTACACAAAAGCGGAAATTCAACACACTAAGAAGGCGGTGTTGGCGAAAATACACAAAAGATACAAGTTATAATACAGACTGCAAGGAAAACATATGGGAAATACGGGAGATGGAAATTCAAGATGATGAGCAAAAAGAGAACAAAATGAAAGCAGGAGCCAACATTTCGACAAGTGGACTTGTGTTCTTCAAGGCGAAGAGTTAGTTTACCTGACATTCGATACAAAGGTCTCAAAGTGGTGTGTTGCACTGAGAATATATAGGTAGTATTTCTAGTTTAATTGCGTGATTCCGTAGGGTAACAGAGTCGCTCACTGGCACCACTGTAGCATATGACGAGATGGCTATATAAACCGACTCGTCGTGTAAGTGGTAAAGTATGGCTTGCACACAGCCTGCAGACATGATAGCATGGGATAGTAATTCGAATATGCGAGGAAACAATTTTGTAACGCGGGAACTCAAACACAAAGCCTTCCATCTCCGTTTGTTTTGCATCTGCCGTAGACACCCACAATTCTGATCGACTAGAGGCCAACAGCTTCGCTCTGAAACTTCAAAATGAATGTAACCTCGCATCGTACACGAAGTCCAGTAAGGCCCTGTAACGACAGTCATCTTGACTTCACTTGATGGAGTCACTTTTAAGAAATAGTTCACTTCTTAACCTTATGGTACTGTGCTAGAACTGTTCATCTTGCTAACTACTGTCAATGTTGCTACCTTTTTTTAGGCGCTGTTAGCTCATTTCTTGGTATTTTAATACCCGTCGTGATTGCTTAGTGGCTATGGTGTTGGACTGCTAAGCACGAGGTCGCAGGATCGAATCCCGGCCACGGCGGCCCTCATTTCGATGAGGTCGAAAGCACCCGGGTGCTTACATTTAGGGACTCGCCGTGATTGCTCAGTGGCTATGGTGTTGGGCTGCTGAGCACGAGGTCGCGGGACCGAATCCCGGCCACGGCGGCCGCATTTCTATAAGAGCGAAATGCGAAAACACCCGTGTACTTAGATTTACGTGCACGTTAAAGAACCCCAGGTGGTCTAAATTGCCGGAGTCCTCCACTACGGCGTGCCTCATAATCAGAAAGTGGTTTTGGCACGTAAAACCAGCATAAAACCGCATCGCTCAGCTCAAGGCTGTCCAGAGGGCCCGGGCCGTCGCCGAAGGACTCTGTCTACCGGCCCCGACCTGGGTGGAGCCGCCGGATTGATTTTCTTTCCCCTCAGGACCTATATAAAGTGCGAACTCACTCACTCACTCGTGTGTTTGAACCTTGAACAATATTACCGTATCCCGGAAGATGTTCGGGGGCGGGGGAAGGGCCACGATGTATACATCCCAAGTTTGAATCAACTTCGACACGTCCTCTTGGACGTGCTGCCGCCATCTCGAGAGAGAGAGGGCGCGGTGCATCCGAGTGTCCTCCTCTTCCTGCAGATGGTGCGTCGCGAGCCCGGTCGAAGAACGCGGTCGTCGTCTTCGCCGCGCGCTGCAGCCAAGCGTCGCCGAGGCTGCGCTCGGCGGGGCGTGCCATGACCACCGCACCGCTCGTTAGACGCCCCCGGCACGGCCCCCGCATGGACGCACAGAGCGTAAGCACTCACTTTTTCTTGCCTTCCTAAATGCCCGTGATGGAGCACCGGGGAGACCCCCCCAGCCGTCCGTTTCTGTAGTTCACGGGCTCTCCCTGGCATTAATGGCTGCGCGTGAACGTTGGTTTGGGGCTGTTAGGTGACACGTAACACGTGCACTTTGAAAGCAAAGCTTTCGATTTTTTTTGTTTTTGTGAGCCCTCCCGGACTTTTACGACCGTGACTGCTTGGTCTTCCTGCTGTCTTGCGAAATAGCTCACACTTTCAAAAAATAAATCAGTGCCATTTCAGTTGTAAATGTGAGACAAATGGGATAGCATTAAGCCCCACCTCCTTGAGCTCCCGGATAGGTGATCTTAACAGCGTTCATCCGCCCACATTGCAAAGTGTTGTTCAGGAATTCGCTCGACCCATGTTCCGTCTCTTCGAGGAACTAAGTGCTACTGACGGTGGTCCGGTGCAGACCACCGTCAGTTGCACTTCGTGCCTCGAAGAGCCACAACATATGTCTCTAACTCGCCTAAACAGCGGTCATCCCCCGCATTGCAAAGTGTTGTTCAGGACTTCACTCGACAGATGTTTTTTCCTCTTCGAGGAACGAAGTGTAACTGACGATCTGGAGCAAACCACCATCCGTTGCACTATGTGTGTGTGTGTGTGTATGTGTGTATGTGTGTATGTATGTATGTATGTGCGTGTGTGTGTGTGTGTATGTATGTATGTATGTATGTATGTATGTATGTATGTATGTATGTATGTATGTATGTATGTATGTATGTATGTATGTATGTATGTATGTATGTATGTATGTATGTATGTATGTATGTATGTATGTACGCGCGCTTCGGACCTCCCCCGTCTCCACTCTACCGCTACCACCGTGTCCGGCTTTCTTCCCACAGTTCAAACACGCACTTTTTTTACCACTTCGACACTCCTGATGCTCCCGCATCAAACAAAGCTGAATTACATGCCCGATACTGTGACCGAACCTCGGTTCCAGCCCGATGCTCTAATCATTATTTCAGAATCTCACGTATACTCCTATCGTATCAATGCCAACCATAGCTCTTTCAGACGATCGACGAGCATGTCTTGCACTAGGAGACACGCGCGCGCAAGTGTCCTTTTCGCCCAGTGTCCTTTGCGCCAAAGAGGCAGGAATGAAGTGAGTTAATCAATAGCAATTGAATTGACTACTTCACGAGAGCTCCACTTCGACTCCCAGTGGGCCGAGCCATACTTGGTAAGCTGGGACATAACCCCACGGCCGTCGGTCTCGACGCTGTGAAGCTGCCCAACGACGTAAGATCCAAGATTTACATACACCGGATGCCAGGCAATATGCATCCTACCTACAACGGACGAAGACGAGCCAGGGGTAAAGCTCTGCTCGCCAGTGCCCGCTTGAACAAGGACCGAACATGGTTCGTAGACGTTGCTTCGTACGTTCAAGAAGAGGCCTTTTCATCAGTGGTCATCGACTGTGATTCTAAAATCCTTAGTTGCGCTACCATCCGCACTTCTAATTCCAGCGTTGCAGAGCAGGTTACTATTGCTCTTGCATTGACGGACAGTGTGCATGACACGATTTATTCAGATTCCAAGGCCACTGTTAGGGCCTTTCAGATGGGAATGGTGGCTCCCCAGGCCCTACGTATCATCCAAAGTGCTAAAGACATGAAACACCACTCTTTGGCCTGGTTCCCTGCGCACCTTGGAACCATTGAGGGTGCCTCGATCAACCCCAACGAGGAGGCGCACTCGGCTGCACGAGGTTTGACTGACCGTGCGCTGGGTAACGCGTCCTCTCCTGGGCGAACCGAGCCCCTCTGTTCGTACAACGAAATTTGCAAACATAATTATCTGTCAAGAAGACTCCTGCCTTTGCCGCACTCCTCGCTGTGCAGGGACCAGACAGTCACTCTCAGACTTCTGCAAACAAGCACTTACCCGAGCCCCGCGGCACTGCACACAATGTACCCCGAACGGTTCCCAAGCCCGGACTGCCCTCTGTGTGGTGATTATGCGGAGTTCGAACATGTCCTGTGGGGCTGCGCCTCTGCCGGTCCCCCTTTCACCCAAGATCAGACCTCTCATATCCTGGCAGTCCAGAGGGCTCGCGAGAGGGCCGTCAGGTTTCACCTGATGGTCCCCGAGTGGGCCTAGCCAGGTGACGTTGAGTTTACTTACGTCTATAGTGGACCAAATAAAGTTGTTTCACTCACTCACTCACTCACTCACTCACTCACTCACTCACTCACTCACTCACTCACTCACTCACTCACTCACAGGTTCCAAGATGCGCTTTCGATTTGCATCATTTCTCAGCCCAAACGATTGGTTGGGTCATGGAATCTTGAAGCAACACTGGGGCTTATGGAGAGATCACCGTGGTGGACGGCTCCGGCCTAAATTTGATGAACTGGGGTTCTTTAACGTGCACCCAAAACATGCTGTGCGCGAGCATTTCTTTTTTTTTTCATTTCATCGCCATCAAAACGTGGCCTCCGCGGCAAGGACTCGAACCCACGACCTCGTGCTCGGCAGCAGTCTAAACGACGTGTCTGGCATTAAACATGAGTTGAAAGTTGTCGCTTGCGCCTGTCATTTGGTACTGTTGTCGTACGTCCTATGCTACTCTAAAAATTTTGTGGTTATTAAAAATTTTAAATTGTGGAGTTTTGCGTGCCAAAAAAACGCTATTTGATTAAAAGGCACGCCGCGGTGGGGGACTCCGGAAAGCTACACTATATCTAGGGTTGTTCAACGTCCACCTAAACCCAAGTACACGGGTGTTTTTTCCATGATTTCCAAGATTCTCGGAAATCGCAAAATCTAAAAACACTGAAGCATCAAGTCGCTCGATGACTGTATATTTGCATCCGGTTGTGATCAGTTCAATCTTAACTCTCTCTCCCTCTCTCTCTATATATATAATATATATATGTGTGCGTGTGCGTGCGTGTGTGTGTGTGCGCGTGTGTGCGCGTGTGTGTGTGTGCGCGTGTGCATGTGCGCGTGTGCACGTGTGTGTGCGCGCGTGTGTGTGTGCGCCTGTGTGTGTGTGTGTGTGTTAGTGCGCGTTCCCACTTCTACCGCGACGGGGTTGCCATGGCTATAGGAACCGAGCCCGTGACCTCGTACCGGTACAGTGCTCCACACTGTTGCCCAGAGTTACCGTGCAGTCTGCCGCACAGCAGGTGCATCCCCTGCAGGTTAAGACGCCGCGCGCACCTTTCCCACTTGCGCTCGAAAGCGAACGCCGTTGCCCAAGAGCGCGGTGTTTCAAACGAAGCAACAACGCTAGACGGTCGGTTTCTTCGCCTCGCAGTGCACAATTCGAGAGCTCTGAACGAAAGTACGGTCCTCCATTCAAGAGCAGGAACACCATATTCATGGAGTGAACCATTATTATTATTATTATTATTATTATTATTATTATTATTATTATTATTATTATTATTATTATTATCTCAAGGAGCAAACGACCTCGGAGTGTACTTCGATAGCTCTCAGTTTCTCGCCCCACGCCCAACAGGCGAGGCAGCGTGCACTTTGAACGCTCGGCACAGTATGACGGGTGACGAGAGACTTCAAACAACCTGGGCCATTTGTAACTGTATATAAGAGCGTATGCCTTCCATCTGGGTAGAGTAACACAGACACTCACGTTACCTACCCTCACCTGCAGACGCAACAAATCGGACGTTCTTTTTCTTCACAAATTAATCCGTGGGAAAATCTGCCGCTCGCCCTTGCTTTCTAATGTGCGATTTTACATTCCACAGAAAAGCACAAGGGAACAGCGCGCCTTTCAGCTTTCAGATTTTTGTGACCCTCTATCTAGAGTGCAGGCGACATATAACGCCCATTCAGAGTGCCTGGATATCTTCGTATCTAATTTTGATATTTCCCTGAAAGAAGTTGCCGAATAATTTCAATGACTAAACGAAAATCTCGTATCTGTTGTGTATTCCGTCATTCTGTAATCCTTCTTTTTCTATTTCTCCACTGTTGCTTTCCGTTCTCTTCGTGCATGTACACATTTTATGCTCTGTTATCACCAGGGAACGTAGACCTTTCCATGTTCCTCCCTGTCATCACCAACATTCTACCAGCCACAGAATACTGAGCCTTGTATAACACTCATTTTCTTAATATCGCTATTTTTCATAACACGCTATGAATGTTCTTTTTCCGAGCTTTGCGTCGTTTCATAGTTTTACACATTGCTCAAATGTTTCTCCTCCTTTTTCTTGTATATTTACCTTCCACTTTGTTGCATATAAGCTCAATTCATAATTTGCCTTTTCATTCATTGTTTCCTTAAAAGGACACTAAACTGAAAAATGATTTTTTTCTGCATCAGTAAATTACCGTTCTACAACACCAAAAACACCACTCTTACAACGATAAGGCGTTGGGTAAGCCAGAAAAAGCGCAAGAACGAAATACGGGTGGCGACGCCTACTTAAGTTCCCGCACCTGGGGGCTGTGACGTCTTGGATTTTGATGTCATCTTCTAGGGCCTACTAATAATATATAACGGCACAGATGGACTACATTGTGTTCTAAAGGAACCAAATATTGAACATGGCAAGTTTCGGGAACCTTTATTCAGCCAACGCGGCATAAATGCGAAAACATACTTTGGAATCCCTGACGTCACGCTGACGTACCGGCACTGGGGTTTCGGCGCGAAATTCAAATGCTGATATTTGGACCTTCATTTTCTCATCTAATAATCAAACAATTTTTTTGAAAACACTGCCTGCAGGCTTCTCAAACAATGCTTCATTAGTCTAAATTGATTCATTGTTTTGCTTTAGCGTCCCTTTAACCTGTATTTCCCTGCAGGTATATTTGTTTGTTTTTGTTTTTCTGGCTTTTCATGTATGCGCGCTCAGACCTTAGGGTTGTCTTGGGGAACTTTCGATGATTGATTGATTGATTGATTGATTGATTGATTGATTGATTGATTGATTGATTGATTGATTGATTGATTGATTGATTGATTGATTGATTGATTGATTGATTGATTGATTGGAGTAGTTGGAGTAGCAGTAGCAGTCATGTGTCATGTAAACATATATAAAAAATTCGTAAAGTGATACGGAAGCATGCTTACGACTGTCTAACTTAAGGGACACCACACTCACCCACTTACAGAACAAGGAGATAAAAAAGAAGAATAAAAGGTTAAGGAGTCCTGTAGAGCTATGCTTTGGAGCCTCAGCACCTCGCTATAGCTATGTTTGTTGCGCAATATTTGATTCTTTTTACGTGAACAGACACGATTACCGAGTTAACTCCTTGTGTTTCTTAGTATGGCTCGTTTCTTTTACTGCCTGTTTACTATTACTTCCCTCGAACTGAAGGCTCTTCCAAATTATCTATTAATGCAATCTTTGATCACTCTTTCGTTACTATCTTTTTTTACGATATTGTATCAGGTAGTCTGACATTTCGCTTCAGTTCTATTATTTTTCGGCATCATTCCTTTTGCATCTTTCGTTTCCCCAGAATAATTATTTACCCTATTCTGCCTCCTGTTGGTCGATCTCTTCTCTTCTCTCTCTCTCTCTCTGACTGTCTGTCTGTCTGTCTCTCTCTCTCTCTCTATCTGTCTCTGCCACCGACAACATTCGGCCGACATCTTGTGATTTTTTTTTCTCTGGCACTCATGAAAAGAAAAACGGGCATAGCAGAAAACCGTAGCGCAAGCAGGGGAAAAACGACGACTGGCAACCGCGTCTTATTGGAACAGCGCGAACGCGTAACGCGCGCTACATATTCGGCCGAAAACCCTCCAACGGCATCGAAGGTCGTTCAGAAGGTTCGCGAAGAGGCGATATGCCGCCGGAGTGCGACCCCGGCGGCAAGCTGCAACGGAGGCGACGGAGCGGAGCCAGCGTGCAGTTCTCCCCGTGACGCACGAGACCGCGATGACGCAGTGCAGCTACGCGAGACCGCGCGTTGCATACGCGATGCCAGAGACGTTCCAGCAGGACTGGCGTCGGAATTTGCCTTTGTTGAAATGACAAATACTGGCCGCGTTTCCTGTGCTTGAAATACATCTACGTGCTGTCTGTATTTCGACATACGTGTCTGCTTGCTTAATTCATATTGTAGCTTTTTTTTTGTTCGCATGAACTGCTCTCTTGCCTGTGACTTCTCTGTGGCCATTTCTTGTTTATTTTTATTTTTATTTTTTTGCGCACTTGCCTTGTTGTCAGCGTATCTGTGGGAGCCGTGACGTAGTCGAGCAGTTGTAGCTTATACCCTCGGCCCCTTCTTCCCTGTGGGGAAATATAAACCGAGTCAATCATTCAACGCAGTACCACTGAGTTGAATGATAGTACCACGTATTGAAGGGACAAACGGGTTGGAGCTTGTGCGGCAGGCAATACCAAGGCACGGCCGGCAGCTTGCCGCTATTTTTGAACGTTCAATTAAATTCTGCAGTTTTTAGCGCCAAAAGTACAATATGGTCATGGGCCACGCGTTCGCGAATTGCAGTGCGAAGCACTGGGATGCGAAAAAGAAATATAGCGAACGGTTATCACAAGAAGGGCCAATCATCCGCTGACTATACCAACTGAACTTATTGGTCTAGAAAACAGATATATGCGCACAAGGTGATCGAGTTATCACGCATTGGATAAGAGACACAGATCACATCGGTGTGTCATTAAACCAGCAGCAAGAGCTTGTAAAAACTCATGCATGGCAACAATTTTAGATAGTTTAAAACCAGACCATCTCAGAGTTGAGTTTATGAGGCATGCCGTATATGGGGGACTCCGTATTGATTTTGACAACGTGGGGTTCTTTAACGTGCACCCGTCGCACGGTACACGGGCGTCCTCACATTTCGGCCCCATAGAAATGCAGCAGCCGCGGCCGGGATTCGATCCCGCGACCTGTGACTCAGCAGCGCAACGCTACAGCCACGCACGCACTATGTCACCACGGAAACTCCTTCAAAAGAGAAGTGTACAATCATTTAATTCTGCCAGTACTAACATATGGGGCAGGAACTTGGAGTTTAACAAAGAAGTTTGAGAACAAGTTAAGCATAACCCTACGAGCCATGGAACTAAAGATGTTATAAGCGTAAATCGGTGCGGAGTAGAGATAAAATGGGTCAGTTGTCTATCTTCTTGTAGTGATTAAGACGGTGAAATGGAGCTGGACAGGGCATGTATTGCGTAGGGTCGATAAGTGATTCCTTGTGCGAGAGTAACAAGAAAGGGGTGGCAAGGAAAAGGAAGCACGGTCGGAACTTTTTTTGTTTAAGCCTCCTTGGTCTGGCCGTATCACCTTTGTGGAATCCCTGAAATGAGAATGTAGAACATATTGTTAGCCATGTGACCTGTTTTAATGTTCAAAATAAATTATTTTTGAAGAAACCTTTGCGAAAGCTTGGCTTGAATTCGACTCTTCCGGTGGTCATTTATATTGGAGCTACCGAACGGGGTTTTCCCTTCAGGATGCCATCTTTAATATTATCTGTGAGACACAAATGGTTCCGTGTTAAGGTATTCCTTTTCTATTTCATTCTTGTAATTCACATATTTATTTACCATAACATTTACTAACTATAGGCTTCATATCTACATCAGTTAACTCGTAATTTCGCACATACCAATTACTACTTTCATTTAAACCTACTTGCCTTCAATTCTTATGTTCTTTTTTATTCACTGCACCACCCGATTCATGATAGACCCCACAGAGTGTGTTGCACCCTTTCACTGCGACGCAGCCAACTATAAGCAAGTTCGCAAGAAGACACGATACTCAACTAATTGTTCGTTTTTGTGGGAGATGAGACAATAGGTCATTTTTTTCATTGCTTGTCATAAATTTTCTCACTTCCGAAAAAGAAGCGTAGAAAAGTCGTTCCGCTTTCTTAGATTAGACTTGTGTGCCCCAAATTTTACTATTCTTGGATGACTCGGCTCTTGGGTACAGTGGCGGGACGGTCTGTGCTGTCATTCAAGATCTTCTTGGATATTTAGACTACAAATTTATACATTAAAGTTTCGGTTTCTTTCCGCCAAACTGAGTTCGATTACTTGTGTTTCATTTTCTTCAACTTAATCCTTCCTTTTCACAAAATCATTACCTACAATCCATCTCTTGATTCTAATCTACCTATTCTCAAATTTTGTTCGAATTTTTTTACGTTCCTTTATTTTTTTACTTTCATTTCGAACTGCGCGGTTCTTGGCCAATCCTCCAGAGTGGGTAAGCGTCACTAACTTGTAGGAAGAAGAAGAAGTAGTTTAATGAATGGAAAATGTAGAGAGGTCGGCCGGATAATGGAGCATCTGGCCTGCTACTCTACGTAAGGGAAGGGGAAGAGGGGAAGAAAAAGGGTCACAATGGGGGATGATAATGGGAGGAACGAGGTGAATGACACATTACACAACTGGTATCACAGGCGTGAGTCCAGGCCCGTGTCACCTAGGAAACGTGAAAGTGCACGCATTGTCTCTACGTCAACACCTACGGTGCTCTAGCACATTGTTGCGGCTGTCGTCTCAAAGCGCAGCTCGTGCGGGTACTGACCACACTGTATATCGATTGAAAAGCGCACCCCACACAATACCGAAAGCGGTTGTAGCCCGTCACTGCAGCGGTCGGCCGAAGACGAGGAAGACAACGATGGGAGGCGTCTCAAAGCACAGCTCGTGCGAGGACTGACCACATTGGATCGATTGAGAAGTGCGCCCGACACAATACCGAAAGGGGCTGTAGCCCGTCACTGTAGCGGTCGGCCGAAGACGAGGAAGATAACGATGGGAGGCCGGGGAGGCGCCTCTACCGCGCCCAACGGCTGCCTGGAGCCCGGCTACTGCGACCTGTTGCTCTGCATGATCCTCTACTTCGCGCTGGTCATGGTGGCCGCCTTTGTGGCAGCGTACTACTCGTTACCGACGAGCACCAGTACTGCCGCGTGGTGAGTGCCGCCCAGCTCCACCACACTTTGTTCTGCGCGCTGGGGCTCCTGACCAGCCTGTACCCACGGTTTGCCACACAACATACCGTGGTCAAATAAGAGCGTGCGGTCCTTCTTCGCGGAGTAGCTGCACCTGTGGAGCGTATCATCCCTAGTGTTATCGTCCATGTAAAACTCTTGCTTGGGCTAGTTGGTTCATGCTTGAAGTAGGTAAAGGCAAGGCGCAGAAGACCAGGACTTAGGAAGAAGAACGCCCGTCTTGTCGTTTGTGTTCTTCTTCCTAAGTCCTGGTCTTCTGCGCCTTGCCTTTACCTACTTCTTATCGTCCATACCGTTCGTCGTCTGTAATGCACGTGTGTGTCCGTATTCGGGCTCCTTCTAAGCACTTCCTCTCTTGTGGCCCGAGTCCATGGACATAGCCGCAGCCGAAGTGACCATCCGTCGCAGACGCGGGGGCACTTTGAGTACTCTTGCTCTGGGATCACTTTGGGTACTTTTACGGGCTCTTCAGATTGCTGGGACATAAGCCCAGGTGATTGAAGGGATAAGGGCCAGCCTATAGCTCGAAATACCCAGAGAGAGACTTACTGCAGCCGGGTTAAACTACGAGGAAGGTAAGCAGACACCACATCACTTTATTTCCTTAAAGATAAGGGGTTTTACGAAAGAGGTGGGTTATAATCAGTGTTACAAACTACAAATAAGTAAACCCGCTAGTTGGGACCCCAATAAAGCTCGCCATGTGAGCACCCAAAATCCGCCGAAAGCCCGCTAAATGGTGACAACAATCAGAATCAAATTCGAAATACCTGTTACTGCGTCTACGTAAAACAGATTTAAAAAACTATCGGCACGTAAAATCTGTCCTTTTTATTCCATGATGGAACAAAACATATAGAATATGTTTCTATATAGTTTCTGTTTTCTATATAGAATAGAAAATATCTTCAATGCGGAAGTAGTTCCCACTATCTAGATATCGCATATTCAAAGGCAAAATAACTAGTTCCTAGATTTCATTAACCATTCAGGGCCATATTCCGGTGGGTGTGAAGATGTGCAAATGGGGCAGCCGTGCGGAGCTGGTATTTGGCTCGTCCGAAGGTTTAGCTACCTATTATGGAGTACAAAGCGAAGTTCAACAGAATGCTTACTTGAATAGATCAAAATAACAAACCACCAATTCGTGACAATGACGTCGCAAGACACACGAAAAGAGAGCGCCCTCAAGATATGCACGCATAGATGAAGATGCTACAAAAGCTCCATATTGCTCACAAGCCTACTGTCGTCTTTCCTGTCCGTGTCAATTCAGCGATATATGACCTGAATTACAGCAACGAACCAACTAGCCGTAAAATTTGTACTCCTGGCTTATTTCTTGTTTCCACGCGTGGAATTTTCTGTTCGGTTGCTGCTCCATCGAGACGCCGCGATGGCCGCTAGCAGCCCGAATACGAGCGCCTTCCTGCCAGCCCCGTACCACATTTCTTTTTTCCTATATTTTAGTGCATATCCTAATGTCATATCCTAATGTCAAAGAAGGAAAAGTGCCTGCTGGGATTTATCGCTCACGGCCAACGCCGACGACGATACCGGCTTTTCTGCGACACGAGCTCCTTAACGCTGTCGCGTTAAAACGTGCATGTGAAGTGTGGAAAGCATTTGACATACGCATGCACGCGCGTCCGAGACTGGCGCTCGCTGGAGCGCGCAAATCTCTGATGCCATGGCCGGTCTGTGAATAGTGGAAACGTTGGGAAAAGGGGGTTTGTGTTTGCGTTTCCGCGTAGAATTGCTTTGTTCGTATATTCAAATTACAGTCCGACGCTATCATGTCTGTAAGTTGCGTTTACGTCGTGCTTTACGATTTTTCTGGCGTATTTTACTATGAGAAATTCAATTAGTTCAGTAACTTCTTCGCGCTACACGGAGGGCCTGCGCGGTTGGGTATGCGTGGGTCGGAAGGATTTTTGCCGAAACGGCAATCGACGCGGCACCCCGATGCCGCATTTTCTGCGACAGTAAGCCCTTAACGTTCTCGCGTTAATATGCGTCTTATCGGAGTAACCACCGCAGGGCACAGCGGGTCCCCCGTAGGGCCTTGAATATAACGGCTGAAATGGGGAGGCACAGTCCGCGAAAGCGGGCTGTCTCTTCGAAATTTGAAAGCTTGATTGATATTTTGTATCGTGAACACCCAACCTGATGCTATGAGATGTCAAAGTTGCTTGTGTTGTACTATTTTCCCTCCCTGTAACAACCCTCAAGCGAGGGTTAACAGTATTAATAAAGAAAGAAAGAAAATGTTTCGGATGCAGTGAGGGAAAAGAGAAGTGGTTAAACCGAAGTCCTGGAAGTTCTACCTTTGTTCATATTAAGCGTTCGTGGGCTCTCGGGGTCACAGTCCTCTGGCTAAGGTAGACGGGGCCTGATGTTAGCTTGCAGGCGCTGGCACGAGCCAGTGCATTCCCCTCAAGTCCTGCGTGGCCAGGAGTCCATTGGATCTCTACCATAATGTCTGTGCGGGTGTTTAGATGTTTATATGTGGTTTCAGAGTGCCGCTCTTAGGCGCCCGTTCTTGCGTTGAGCGTCGGCCTCGATGTCCTCGGCGTAGCCAGGCGAACGAGCTCAGCGAAGGGTGAAAGAGTGAACGCAGAGCGCAGAGTGCGGTGAAAGACGGCGATAGCGAAGAGAGCGTGAGGAGGAAAGCGGACGAGGAGGTTGCAGCGGAACCATGAGGTGGGAAGCGAAGGAGGAGTGCATGGCGAAAGCATGAGATGAAAAGCGTAGTGCCGCACAAGACGGTCTCTGCGGAAACGCGCGCGACGAGGTGGCGCCAGAGTAGCCGCGTCGTCTATTCGCAGATGACGTCATCTATAACGCATGCGGCGAGCGCGTCCACTGATACCATATATGGAAACAAAGCGCTGCGTGAGCGGAGGTCTGTCTGCGACGGCTGATGTGAATCGCGCCCACGCGTCACGCACGCGCTGCCTCTCGCGATCTCCCGGTTATAGCGAGGCAGTCGCGCCGCACCTCGCTCCGTTTGCAACGTGCCGCACGAGGCAGATTGTCCGCGCCAGATATTGCGAAAGGAAAACCCTTATAGAGTTGCGCTCAGCTTTCACATTAAAGGGTATCGTAATCGTCGGTGAAATTTTTTAGGCTTGTATAGACGCCGTGGCAGTGTTATCTCGCAAGCTCTGTCCATGTTTATGAATACGCTTACGAATGTATACCCGCATTTCGCACGTTATCATTCGTCATTGTTTTACTACATGCAACTGTTGTAACCTTATGAAGCCATTTGTTCTGTTGATCACCTCAATCTCTTGAATGTATTAGTCTACTTTCCTTGAAGTGCTGTCCATGCCGTGAAACGGCTGCCTGGCCCCTCTCATGCTGTTTTATTACTGTTTTTACCCATATGAACAGCCATCCAAACAACTTCTGGTAAATAAATAGAATTTTGAGTTTCAACCACCGGTGAGTCCCGATGGTTCGTAGCCTAGCCAAGCTGTTCTTCTAGGGTTTTTTTTTTGCGCAGCACGAAAGATGAGCATTGTAACCTTGTTTGGAATAGTTTAAGCAAGGCTTAGCGAAAAGGCCTAGAGTATGTCAAATACAGATGTTAGGCTTAGTGGAAGTTGTCTCTCTTGACCGCCATGGATACCATATAACCGCTTCATAGAGGCGTGATTATTAAACACTGAACTGCCCGTGGCCTCTTGTTCCGTAGCGTCGCTATAGAGTGCCCATATGCACCGACGTCATCCGCGGTGCGTAAGCAACTGCACACGGAGCGAGGCGAATGGCGCGGGCCACTTGCCTCGCGGTGTGAAAGGTAGGGGGGATCGTATACGACTCGTGGAAAGCCCCCAGTACGCAACTGTGTTGCAGATCAACGGCACGGCGAGCAATGCCGGCGGTCGCAGCGGCGCGGCGGCCGCCCTCTTCGGCCTCCTCTACGCGACCGTGTTCGTGCTGGGCATGTCGGGTAACGGACTGGTGTGCGTCGCGGTACTGCGCCGCCAAACCATGCGCACCGTCACCAACCTGCTGGTGGCCAACCTGGCGCTGTCGGACATCTTGCTGTGCGCGCTAGCGGTGCCCTTCACGCCGCTCTACCTGTTCCTGGGCCGGTGGCCGTTCGGCGCCGCCCTCTGCCACCTGGTGCCGTTCGCGCAGGGCGTCAGCGTGTACGTGTCCTCGCTGACGCTGACGGCGATCGCGGTGCACCGGTTCCGCGCCGTCGTGCACCCGCTGCGGCCGCGGCTGCTGCGGCCGGGGTCGTGCGGCATCCTGTGCGTCGCCCTGTGGGTCGCAAGCGCGCTGCTGACGCTGCCTTACGCCGCGTTCGTCCGCCTGGTGCGCCACGAGCGCGCCGCCTACTGCGAGGAGGTGTGGCCCTCGGTGCGGGGGCGCCAGCTGTTCGGCTCGCTGACCACCGCCGCGCAGTTCGTGCTGCCGCTGGCCGTGGTGGGCGGCTGCTACGTGCGCATCGGACAGCGCCTGCGCGGTCGCCGCCGCCGCAGCGCGCACCGCACGCAGCTGATGTTGCTCGCCATGGTGCTGGCGTTCGCGCTCGCCTGGCTGCCGCTCAACGCGTGCAACCTGCTGGCCGACTTCCACACGGCCTCGCTGGGCTGGCCCATGGGCGACGTGCTGTTCCTGGCGGCGCACGCGGCCGCCATGAGCTCGACGTGCTACGACCCGCTGCTGTACGCCTGGTTCAACGACAACTTCCGGCGCCAGTTCGTGAGCATGCTCCACCCGGACCAGCAGCAGAACACCATGCTCGAGACGCTGCGCAGCGACGACCCGCGGTGAGTGGGCCCCGTGCGGATTCACGGATGCAAAGGTCGGAAGGTCAGAGGTCATCATCAGAGGTCATCATCATCATCATCATCATCATCATCATCGGGGCAGCTCCGGTTATGAAGCTAGCTTTTCTGTATAGCTTACGATTGTCAGAGGTGTTCCGAGCTTACGAGGAAGCTTTGGCTCGGTTGCTCCTATTTAAATACACGTAAAAGGAGAATTTGTTTTTCTCGGCAACCACTGCACCAAATTTGACGACGTTTGTTGAATTTAAAATACAAATTTCAAATCTAGTGACTGTTGGTTTCGAATTTTTTATTTAGGTCGCCAATTTTTTTACTAAAGATTGGCGAAAATTGAAAATTTTCGGAAAACGAAACTATCAAGTTTACAACTCTGTAACTCAGCAAGGAAAAAATGATATCGCAATTCTGTGAATTGCATTAATAGTACATCTAAAGCGGACAAACTTTATATGTTACACATGAATCTACAAAAAGTTAAGTCATATAAAAATACAGCTTTTGCAGAACTAATCTACACAACGTCACAAATTCACGTAAGATATAAATTGACATGGAATGTGTCCGCTTTGAATGATCTAATGAATGCCGTTTACAGCATCGCGATATATTTCTTGATGCAGAGCTATTAATTTATAAACTTCGTACGTCTATATTTATCGAACTTGCGAATTCTTTAAACTAAATTTAACAAAATTCAGGACCTAAATCAGAATTCCTACTCCAACAGTCACTAGAATTCAACTTCCTCGCTCAAACGCAACAAATTTCATTAAAATAGGTCCAGGGGTTACCTGAGTAAAGCGTTTTTGCGTTTTACATGTATTTGAATATAGGCCGCATCGGAGTCGGGCCCGAGCTAAAGCTTCCTCTTAAGTATGAATGGGGACACAAGGTGCAGACACGGACGACATCACAAACGATGGTAAATAACTGACTCAGACGATGCTGGGCTGGTTGGTCGTGACCAGCTTCGTCGTCGTAAGCCTATTTTATGCCCACTGCAGGGATATAACGACTCACCCACCAATTTCCAGTTAACATTTAGCTTGTGTCAGCTGACTTCCATCCTATGCCTACACATTTTCTCATTTCATTACACTACCTAATTATCTGCCGTCCTCGACTCCGTTTACCTTCCCTTTGCACCTATTCGGTAACTCTATTAAGCCGTCAGTTACCCGCCTTCCGCATTACACGACTTGTTCAACTCATTTATTCCTTGCGATCTTAACTATAATATGGATTACTCCCGCTGTCTAATCTACAACGCTTTCTTCCCACTTAACGTTAGGGCCATCATTAATTTTTGCCGTCGGCGTGATGCTTTGTATAAACTCTGAGATAACATCGCGGCACGGCATGTAATTTGGTTACGTGACAGTAGAGCATTTGCTGTCCCACTTCTACTCTCAATGCTGTGCTCCTTGAGCTACTTGAGCCGCTTCGACTGCAGACCGCTCTCGGAGGGAAACATCCTGCAAACTTGGCCGAGGCACTGTTGTATGCACAAGGCTACGGAAGACCAACTGTAGTTCCTGGAAGTGACCGTAACGTGTGTACGAACGCTTGTGACTGTTGGAGGTCCTTCCTCTGGGAGTGTGTTCACACTCGCCACCTCTTTATTATTTTTCTTATATTACTTTTCTTGATCTATCTTTTCTGCTAGTGATGCGTTAGCGTTATGAGTGTCAAAGCGGAAAAACCGCATATATATAAGATGGGTGTGTACACACACGCTTTCCTAAGCTACCATCTCTCGTACTCTACCACGTGAAGTTAGACACTTGCATATATTTATATGTACGTGTGTGTGAGAGCACACACATACACGCTCTCTCTCTATCTATATATCTCTCTCGCGTGTGTGTGTGTGTGTGTGTGTGTGTGTGTGTGTGTGTGTGTGTGTGTGTGTGTGTGTGTGTGTGTGTGTGTGTGTGTGTGTGTGTGTGTGTGTGTGTGTGTGTGTGTGTGTGTGTGTCCAGTATGCTTCTGAGGAACACATTGCTATGTAGTGAACGTGGTTTCAATCACGGACCCGGGACCTCACTTAAGTGCGACGAAATGTGCGTACCGTATTTCTCTCTCATTACCGCTAAATTGTCATTGCATTTTTCCCTTCCCATGTGCCGGGTAGCCAACCGGGCTCGTCCATGGTTAACCTCCCTTTCCGTCTTCCGTTCCCTGTTCTTTTCTCTCTGATGTTGCATTTTCTTCTCTCGGTTGCTTGCCTCATCTCTCCTATGGCGAAGTAAGAATTGAAAGAAACCTAGCTGGGCAGGTCGCGGGCAGCTGTTTGCCGATTGGTAATGCGTCGATTTAAAATCCACATTTCCTATCTAACCCTAAATGATAGCGAGCCATGATAAACCGAGAAATGATAAACCGCACTTCACCCCCATCGAAATGCGGCCGCCGAGGCCGGGATTCGATCCCGCGGTTTCGTGCTTAGCAGCCCAACACCATTACCACCAAGTAACCACGGCGGATAAGAAGCGAAGAAAAAATTTTCTCTCCTTCTGAGCACAGGTTGACGCGCACCTCGGTCGTCGCGCATGTAACTCGTACGTCTTGTCATTCAAAACGCAAGCGGTGACTGGTACATATTTTTTTTGTGCAATGTTCATGAACATTTAAAGGTGATAATGTCACGACAAAAAGCTGGTCACTGGAATGCTCTCCAGCGTAGCCAGTTTGTGCAGCAAGCATTCGAATACCTTCGGAAAACATAAATTGCAAGTTTTCCACTCGTGGAAAAAATAAAGAGCAACCTCCGACATAAACCGACGCGAAATTACCGTCTGCGCGTCAGCTAGCATCAATCGGCTCATGAGCAACTGTCAACGAGTAGCCTTCAGTTTCTTAGAACATCGCAGAAAAATGAGCCGCTCCTAAGCAAAAAGGTATTCACTAGAGAGCAACCACGGAAGAACTTTCGTTTCGTCCTGTAGCTGTTTTGATAAGGATTGCGCTTGTTTGTTCATAACGAGTGAAGAAGTGTGCTTACCTCTCGTACGCGGGGAAAGGGAAATTTTTCGCCCTTGTGTTGCTCCCCGAGTTCCCACACCACACAGCCGCGCAGTGCGCCTTGTGTCCTTTCCTCAGTTTTTCGACATTGCCGGAACATTCGCGGGCACAGAAAGAAAGTTTTTAACTGCAGAGCAGACGAAAAAAAAAAACGTGCACGTACATAGAAAGCGACAGGAGCAGACGAACAGAATGGCGGCCGAAGCGATAACAGCGAAAGCGCCCCCTTTGTGGCAACGAATGAAGCGACTAAATAAATATATATGACGGCAAAAGAAAGGAAAATAGTCGAAAACACATTTAATTTCTACACATAATTGCAACACTTTGTTACTATGTCGGTTGAAAAGATAAAGCTGCATGAGCAAAAGTTACTGGACTTCTGCTTGGCGCTACCGCTGTCATGGCGACGCTTTGTTGTCAATACCGAAACAGGTCGCACTGCCACCCCACTGCTGGGCATCTCGGCCAGCCGCGGAAACTATACCTGATACGGCACGATTTGCCTGGCATACGTGTAAGGCTGTGCGCCGTGTCGGGATTCACCAGGACCTGATCTCGATGCTGGAAACTATATTGACACCGCGAAGCGACACGACGATACAGAAAGGATGCACGGACAAGCGCTGATACTACACATACTTGGTCTTCGGACTGCACTGTGTACCAAATAAATAAATATCGTTCCTACATCGCGCTAGACTAATTTAGGGGCATTCCCGTCGGACGAAGCTGCGGGACGTGCTCTGTTTCAGTATTGCCTCGACCGACCTTTGTAATTCGATTATGAAAAGCGCTTTTGTACTGCTTTCAAGCGTCGAACTCGTGGCTGAGTGGTAGCGTCTCCGTCTCACACTCCCCAGACCCTGGTTCGATTCCCACCCAGCCCATCTTCGAAGTTGCTTTTTATTTATGAAGTGCCTGCCGTGATTTATCGCTCACGGCCAACGCCGCGGACGCCGGCGCCGACGACACCGGCTTTTATGCGACACGAGCTCCTTAACGCTATCGCGTTAAAATATCTTGAATTCGGTTGGATTTTCAAGATTGAAAAAAGTGGTATTGCATTAAAATGTGAATGCCTCCAATTTCGCCACAAGGCACTAGTAAAAGAAAGCTCACGTTATTAGCGTCAACTTAAGTCGATCCTATAGAAACTACTCTGCAAAAAGCGCACGTGCGCTGCGCTTAGAAATTATTTCATAAAACCCTTGCATGGACCCTGCGCATGAGTAGTACGCTACTGCAGCAATTTTGTCAGGACTGGTAATTTTTTCCATTTTTTTATTAGCAGCCTCTAAATAGCCCCTAAGCAGACGAGTGCACCTGTTGGTTAGCGGCTTCGCCGAAACCTCGAGCGCGTCACTTCCGACTTCTTATTGCGTTACTTTTATGCGAAGCATATTACTAGAGCTCAACCCAGCTCCTCAGGCGCGGCGGTGTCGCCTTCAATACCACGTGACACCGTGACGTCACGACAGAGGAGAAACGGGGCTCCAACTCGCGTCGTCGCTCGCGGCGTCGCCTTCAAGGCTGACCACGTGACACCGTGACGTCACGACAAAGGAGAAACGGGGCTCCAACTCGCGCCGTCGCTCGCGGCGTCGCCCCCCGCATCGGACGCGGTGAGCGTCGAGCAACGCAGCGTTCGGCGCGACAACGAAATGTGCGCCTGAGCAAGCGCCGCACGCCTTAGCCGTCGCCGACGACACCGGCTTTTCTGCGACACGAGCTCCTTAACGCTGTCGCGTTAAAATAAAGGCTAGTATGCTTCGCATCCTGGGCTTAACCTTAGCTAAGCCACAGCCATTTTTTTATCAGGCAACTCCAGGCAAATTCTCGCCGTCGCCGTGATGTTCCCTTTGAACAGCACGGCGATTCGAGTGCGATAAGAATGAGCAGGCCGCATGCCGTGTTCTGCGGATGCGAGAAAAGGCGTGCGAAGGTGAGTTGAGAGGGATGGTGGCTTTATGGGAACCGTCCCCGCGCGGGCCCAACGTTGGAAGACACGTGATCAAGCTTTAACAGGATACAACTCAAGTCTGCAGCGAAGCCCCGCCCACGCCCTCATAATCGCCAACCACTGTTCCTCCGCGAGCCTGCATATAGTTCGTACTTCAAACTTTCCCTGTTACCTAAATAAGGCGATAGATACAAAAATAAAATTATAAGCGCGTAATTGTACACGTTTTCACTCGTCTATTATAGTGGAACGGTGAAAGCCTCATACTTCATTGAACTGAAATAAAACGCTTGATTCGCTGCAACTATATATTGCCATGTTTCACTTCACTTGACAGTGAAGTTTCGTGAGTAAAACGGGATTAGCAGCAAAATGAACTGTACCGTGGACTTTTGAAGAGTGGAATGCTCAGACTCCATAAACTTTGTCCATGTCTGTCGAACACCTCATCGCTTTCGCCGATGAAAAGACTCTTCAAGAACAGCAGACGCCCCGGAGGTATAAAGTATGACGCCATTTTAAAATGGTCGCATGACGACGATTTTGTCTGCTCCTGTGGTTGGGTTTGCTGGCGGGGTAACAACTTGGCACTGTCCGTGTGCCTTGGTTACCGACTGCTGTTTTTTTTTTTTTTTTAAGTTGGAGAGCGTCTCCTCTATAGCCTTGTCGTGGCTGTACATGACTCTCCGCGCGCCCGATCTTGAGAGTTAATCTGCGGCGGGTGAAAACTCTGAGTGAGAGCGTAGATGGCTGGTAGGCTTCATGCGCGCTATCTTCCCGAGCACCTAGTTTTCGAGGTCGCGTTATCTAAGTTTCGGAGACGTGTTGAAGCCTGCGACAGCACGAAGCATTCCCTCCCCGCAGCCGGCGCTCTTCATCATGCCGGCGTTGTCAAAGCGAGTGGTCGTGCTCATCGAGTGAGATCTGAGTGAGACGTTTCATTAAGCGCAGTTATTCAGCGTGAATTAAAGACTCAGCCGCGCACAGGCTTTTCGGGAGAATGTTGACTCACTACTAAATGAACGTGTCGTCTCTCTCTCTCTCTCCCTCTCTCGCCCAGGTGCAAGGCGAGCGATCACAACCAGTGTCCATCTGCCCAGGCATTCAACACAGAGACGGAACCAACGCGAGATGTCGCTGCCACATTCGTGTGAATAAACATTTTCCCATTGCCGTCGGCGGTTCCGTGCAGCACATACGTTCGAGACTCAAGACTGACCTCAACACCATGTCGACTGGGTCTTGTTACGCCGCAAACAGCGGCGATGTTGGTTCATGTGCCCTTCTTGAGTCGTGTTTCTTTTCCAAGGCGGAGCTCACCACGAGTTCCACTAATTAGTAAGGATATTTGTCTTTTCCAATGATAGTACACGTTTAGATGAGCTCGGCGTTTTATATTAATGCACAGAGACAGGCAACGGCGGAGCGGAGCGAGCACAAGCACTAACAACAACCACCGTCTTCTTCGTCTCCTGCTGGCGCCCGTATTTGTCACTACACCAATGCTACGTAAGTTCACCGCCCCGCATAGACTGCAACTAGCGAAAATTTTTCATCCTTCGGACGTCCACATGGCAATCCGACATCGACGTACCGCTTCGGAGACAAATAGGACGCACGGCGGACGTCGAATTTCGGATATCCTATCAAGGACGTCTAAAAGATGTTGCATCTGGACTTTTTTCGCGATTAAGGTTAGAAACGTAAAGTTCGGTCGAATAACCTGACCGAAAGCCTTAGTGTTTAAACGATAATAGATTACATTTTGCTAGGTAAGATGCTAAATGTGTATGAAAATAAGTTGCATGCAGAATCTCCTCTTATCTAAGTGATGCGTAAGCATTTGTTACTAATCGCGTGGTGTTTCGTCGTATACTGCTGTGTCTGGCATAATTGCGAGAAGCACCGCGAAAGAATCGTGAAACGTAGAAGCGTGGTTAAAAAGCGTGAAATGTTAGAAGCGTGAAATGTTAACCGAGACACCAGCATGAGACGACAAAGAGGCGTATAGTAGCAGTGTTCATTCACGTTACAAATGACTCCCAGACGATGTGGACGCGGGACGAAATGAGAGATTTTGTAAATTAAGCAAATATATACAACATTTATTATGTACGCTGTCTCTTGCTTAGTTCTTGTTGCGTTTATTCTTTAGCTTCGAATTTCAGGATGGTGCGTTTTAGATGGTGCCGCTGCTTCGTGGAAGATGAGCACTGGCCGAGGCGTGCTGTAGTACGTAGCATAATTGAACAGGGTCACGTTTGGTAGACCTCGCATAAACGTGGTCGACGAGGCTGCCTTCTCTCGATGCGAACCATTATCAACGGAGCTCCGGCGGCGGCTGTGTATGGCGCGGCCGCGCGGGCCTTGTAAGCGATCTGCGATGGGAACACTGTACTCCGAGTGCTGATAGCTTTGTGTGCGCAGTGCTCCCGCCGCGTTCGCGTTGAAGCGATAGGCAGCACGAAGGTCGATTCGCTCGCTGCTTCGGGCCATATCTTGAAAGCGATTGTCTTACGTAACGGACGGACGGGTTTCCTCGTTGCGTACACTCTACACTCTTAGAAAAATTTACACCCTTTGAGGCGTATCTTGTCCCACAACAATAATCGTCATCTGCCTTGCCCGCGTTTCCTTTCTCTAACGCGGCGAGCCCGGTACTTCCCAGTCACGAACGGCATGCGCGTTATCAGTGTGACGCAGCATTCTCGAAAGGAAAGTAGCGAGCGCCGAGTTTTCAGGAAAGGAAACGCAAGCAAGCCAGATGACGATTATTGTTGTGGGACAAATATACACCCCAAAGGGTGCAACCGTTTTAAGAGTGTAAGAACAGTTTACACCCTTTGGCTTGCCCCTTCTGCCACACAAAAATAATCGTCATCTGCCTTGATGCGTTTCCTTTCTTTATCGCTGCAAGCCCGGAACTTTACAGTGACGAACGGCACGCGCGTTATCAGAAGAGGCACTCCAAAGGGTGTAAACTGTTCTATGCTGATAACGCGCGTGCCGTTCGTTACTGGAAAGTTCCGGGCTCGCAGCGATAAAGAAAGGAAACGCATCAAGGCAGATGACGATTATTTTTGTGTAGCAGAAGGGGCAAGCCAAAGGGTGTAAACTGTTCTTAGGGTGTAGGCATGGAAATGCTTGCAAATTTGTTTTTCAATTTTCTTAATAAAAAAGCTAAAGAAAATTTTAATTCTGGGGTTATACGTGCCAAAACCACGATATGATTGTGAGGCGCGCCGTAGTGGGGGACTATGCACTAATTTCGACCACCTGGGGTTCTTTAGCGCGCACTCAATGCAAGGCACACTGGTGTTCTTGTATTTCACCCCCATTGAAATACGGCCGCCGCGGCCGAAATCGATCCCTCGCCGCTCTTGGGCTTAGCAGCGCAACGTCAAAGCCACTACGCCACTACGGCGGGTCTAAAAAAATGAGAGTACAAATAGGGCTGTGGTTATCGCTGAAGTTCACGATCGCCCTTTCTTTTGTAAACATCTGTTATCTACCAATATTCATACAATTAGGAAATGTGCCTGCTTTACACATTTTATTGTTATTGTCTGCTCAAACACTCAATTTAATGAACGCTCGTATTCCGCCCTATTGCCGAATTCTGCAATCGCGGCGCTTTGAGCCAATGAGAGAGCCCATAGGAACCCTGTGGGCCTATCAGAGCTGACAAGATGGCGAATCAGACAATACGTTGAAATTCCGACAGGTGTCCAAAATAACACCTCACAAATAACACCTCGGCTTACGCTTCGCGCAGACGGACAAGCGCGGTGCTCACATCACGCGGGTCCATATCATGATGCAAAAAAAATGACGTACAGCGCGAAGGACAAGGACTGCGAGAGCCCTTCGCGCTGTACGTCATTTTTATCATGAATTACCAACTAGCCCAAGCAACCACCCTAGTCCATACACCGTCCCGTTTGCTCAGCCCACTTTTCTGTTTTGCGTCTCGGGGAGCACCGCGTCGCTCGGCCCGTTCAACCGTATTCTAGTACACTGAACGCAGCCGCTCTGGCCGTTCACACGGCAGCGACGAAAGCGACAACAGCAGCGACGACAGTCACGCACGCGCCGGCCACCTGCCGGAAGCGCCAAATAAGTCCAGTGTTATAGGCGAGAAAATTGCTAGAAACTGCATGGGCGGCACCGTCGCGCGATGCGAGGAATGTGAACGGCGGCACTGTTTTTCGGAGAACGATTCCGCTCGCTGTTCGCGGCCACTGACGGAGCACACATGCCGAAACCGTTGTGGCGCAATTCTTTGCGGTCAATCTTTTGTGTGCGGCGCAATTTGGCGCAGCAATTTGCGTTTGTACAAAATCGCGCAATTTGCGCTGCAGTCCCACCCCTGCTCATTTCGAGTTAAGTAAATGAAAAGATGTGCGTCTGCGATCTCAAAAACACAGAACAGAAAGACAATTTCATCTTTGCGCTACCAGTCTAAACAAGACAGTTGCGCGTTGATGCGCTGGCCTCGGAGATAAGAGAAGGCGTAACGCAGGTAGATAGCGCGCCCGCCACCGGGTGCCGCCACATGTAAGCCGTCTCGCGTTCAGCCTTTTGATCGGGACCAGAGGGCCATTGTATCCCAGCGCCCCTTTGCCCACTCCCCTCTGTAGCTTCCTGCACACTAGTGCGAAAGAAAGCCACTGATCGGTCGGATAACATTGTGCTTGAACGATACGCAACTTTTTTTTCCGGCAGGAGACCCATATGAGGCTACGTAATAGTGATGCAATTATATTAGTTAGAAAAGTGTTTCAGGGCACCTTTAAGCATCCTGACAGCATGTCCCCAAGCATTGCTTTTTTGCGGAAAGACGAGTGAACCACGCAAGCGTGGGGAGTAGCTTTACGTCCTTGTATCGCGCCTCGTCAATGCGTCCACCTCTTCGGACAGTCGAGCTGTCCCCCTAGAAATCCAGTATATAGTTTATATACTACTCGTACAACTAATTCACTTTCAGTAACAGCAAAATTTCGCCACTTGTGCTGCCAAGACACAGCTTTGCGCAATAAATAAATAGATAAACAAAATATTAATTAATAAATGGGCCTTTCAACTTCCAGTTTCTGTAGGTCACTCATTTGCACCTTCAACAGACACTGCGGCCTTCAATGTGACCTTGCATCTGAGAAAAAGACACACCTAAGCAAAGCCACAAAAGCTTCTCTTCATTTAGATGCCAAAACTGCGCTGTTTCTGAAAAACTTTTTCTATTAATCCACCACAGAATAAATGTGAAGCCAATTTTCTGGTCATTACGTTGCATGCCAATTTGACACGCCATTTCCAGGAAAAAAGCACATTGATGCTTTCGGTCATGTTTCCTGGCTTTCGGCTCTGCATCCCTGCCACTGTGGCCCATACCTAATACGCAGCAACCGATAATGTATACAGGTGTCACACAGCGCACTTTTGTTTACGATGAAGCCTGATCCGGATTGAATTTCCTGGTCACGATTGGCTCCTTTGAGCAAACTGCAGGAGGGAGCCAATCACAGTTCTATTGTGATTGAAAATGGCCAAGACAATGGTACAGACGTCAAACGATGGTCTGTTGAATATTTTTGGACTCAAATGCACAAGTCACGTCATGGACATTATTTCTGTTTCCCTGGCTTTCTACAACCGCCATTTGACCGCTAAGGTTGACTAAAACCAAAACTTTCGAGCCCCGACTTGCGTCTTGCTGTGCACAAAAGTGATCTGATATGGTGTGGCCGTACAAGAAACGAAATCGGTGTAGCCAGAATTCAAATGAGTGGCGATCACAGTTGCCACTGGAGATTTGTGGTAGCAGTGTTTCACAAAAGCAGGCACATCATTTACCGCCATGCTACACTGTCACGCCGGCAACAGGATGTGCAAAATAGATACGTGGCGTTACCACTGGCACAACCAGTGTGTGGGGAGGGCCTGGGGGCCTACCCTCGCCCTCCTGAGGAACCCATCAACAATTTCAGAAACACCGAAAAGTCCCAAACATAGCATTCTTTTAATAGACGCGCGAACAGAGTCATTCACACAGTCCTGGATGCACAAAAAATAAGCGCCTCCGTGCAAACGGTGACCACCAGCACGTACGTTCACAGCAAGTGTGCCCCAACATCCCGCAAGGCACACAAAGAATTAAAAACAGGCCACCTTCCCACCCTGTCTGTCGCATGCAACCTGGTCTGTACACGCAACGAAGTAAACTGAGGTGCTTCCAGAGAGAGCAAGAGACAAACAAGGTGGCACACCCTCAACTTGACATGTATGCAACAGAACCTTTCTCTCATTTGCATTTTTCTTGAGAATTCGCAGTGCTGGCAGGGGTGAATGGTGTAGAGGAAAGAAAAAACACTTTGATATGAATGTTCCTGCACGTCTAGCCTGGAGTCATGCGACACCTTGAAGCGGCATTAAAGGAAATTCACAGCAGCTGATCAGATAAGCTGTGCAGGGGGGGGCCCTTGCATGCCTACGTGGCTTGGTGAAACCGTGTGACGCCGAGTTGAGATGCACCCTGAAATTTTTAGCCCCCTTTGGTGTGTAATTTGTTATGCAGCAGTCCTTGTGTACATGTCCTATCTTCACCAAGTACTTCCCAGTTAGAGACAATGCGTGTAGTATTCCCAATACAAAAGAAAGTACTAGAAGCACAGTCCGAGAGAAATGCACTTTCATGTAACAAAATTGCATAATAAAAGGTCTATCGTTGATCCTAAGAGCACACAGCAGTGATCAATTAAATACACTTTCACATGATGCACAAAAGAAATTTTTATGATGTGACAAACGCACAGGCTTACATTTAGCCTCTGAAAGACAATGTACGTGCCTGTGCACTTCACACACATCAGCACACATTGCAAGACAATGTTGTTAAAAAGTGCCCAAAACAAGAACACCTGGTAATAAACACAATGAACAACATCAGAACCTAAACATGCAAGTGCAATGTGTCAAAGGCACAAAAAAGTATACTCTGTAAGCTATCTATCCATGCTACTTTGGAGTCACCTAATGCAATCAAGATGCATGACAACCACAATACTTGTCTAGTTTGCCTCTATGTGCATGCCTTGGCTGTTGTATAGCATTTCAGCAAGAAAAATATGCAGGTTATGGTTTTCAATTAGGACTTTTTAACTTGAAAATGAACTAGAACCTCAGTGAACCTTTCACGATCTTGAAAACAACTGCCTTTTGTGCACAGTAGCACAGGCTTACCTGATCAGTTGCCTAAAGTACCTACGTTGAGCTCATTTAGAACATGGGCCAGCTTGAGATCCTTTACAGCTAATAGATTCAATAATTTAATGGACACTATACGAAAATATTAAGCCAAGCTAGTTCGATAGATTACTTGTCTAGAAGTGTATCATCGTCTTGAGTGCCAATGTGTCATTTCATTTGTCGAAAACTGCTGCCGAAGGTCCCGTTACGGCTCCTGAATTTGAACCGCCTGCGCCAAAATGGACAAGTTGACGTCACCTCCAAGTGACCTCCCTCTATAGCGCTCTCCGTGAATCAGTCAGTGCTAACGTCACAGGGGTGCTACCATAGTCCACAACAGGTTGCACCACTACAATTTTCCATTTTCGTCATTTTCTCGCTTACAAAAGCTCCGTCCTAGCTAGGAATGACAAATTCGTTATTACAGAAGCCTAATCATTAAATCTAGCTTGGCTTAATATTTACATTTAGTGTCCATTTAATAAACCCCCTTACAATGAAGGGATAGCTTCGTTAACTGAGGGTCAACTTGTACAAAGACTTTCCAAATCACCACTGAAAAGCCACCAAGCAAGAGCAAAGACTACATTAAGAGGTAAAAGATTTTGCCTCACAGCGTCAAAATCTATCCACATAAGTTTTGCTGCATGAACCAGTCTGCCATAGCACTGTTCAAGCAATTCTTTCAAAGTTCATGATTCGTTATTGCAGCAAGCCTGTTCAAAATTTTCCAAGACCTAATCGATGTGTTATAAGGCAGGAACTGCCAAGCCAGAATAATGGAATTTTAGAAATACCTAGTTCCCCGAAGTGGCCTTGCATACCCAAAAACCCAAATTTCCTTGCATACATTTTATGCTGCTGTGTACTCTTTGAAGTATTTTGTACATCAGGCCAAGAGGAACATTTATAAATAGCACCCCCAGGCGTCTTTGCATACCCAAAGCGCCACGGGCTGCTTGTTTTTTTTACACTACTTTTGCAATCCTTTGTATATTTTTTTGACATTTTGTACACCCGGTGGTTTTCATCCTATAACTTTCGGTGCACAACACCTAAATCTTCCTATAGCATTCCCAGAGTTTAGGCTGCCTATTTCTGAAACGCCCTAATGGCTGGTCACCTCAGGCCTCTGAACATAAAGATAAAAGTGAGCATTCAAAAGCACAATCAAAAGAAACTGTACAAATTTTGAGCACCAATCGTTGTTCAGAGCATATAGAAAAGCATCGAACACCTCAGTTAGGGAAAATTGAAATATATATATAAATATATATATATATATTCAAAATGACTTCAAAACAAGAACACACCTGAGTAAATGAGACACCACATCACAAGTGTGCTATGCTGCGAATGAACCCATTCCAACCAGGAGCATTATGTAAGCGCACATTGTTCATTTTAATAATATGGAATAAAACGTTACCAGTTTCTGAAACAATAAGTGTGGCTGCTGGGGATACAGTATGCATAAAGGAAAACTCCGATATTCGTTGATGTCTCATATCAGCTCGGCCACATAAAAAGCATGTTTCTAGCAAATTCAATAATACTGCTGCATTTATTCTGCCCCATGGTTAACGCATCTGCAATGTGATCCAATGAACCACAAGTCTGCCTCTTGTGGAGGGACAGCTTTAGGAACGAAACAGCGCTCTACAGGCAAAGCCATTCCCATCACATTATGCAACAAACTCGGGACAATTAAAAATCTGAGGCATCTTTAAATGGCAGTGTGAACTGCAAATCATTCAAAAGCCTTACCACAAACAAACATCATCACTTCCACTGAAATATAACTGACGCAGCATAACCACAGAGGGCAGTACTGCAGGAATCCTGACATCTGCATGCACAGTTTAGATACACACAAAATCCCACAAATACCGAAGTGGTTGACAGAACTTCCAGTCCTGTTGCATATTATGCAACCTACTAAAGTGTTGTAAACGTGATTGCAAAGATCATAATTTACCAATACAACGCAAGGATAATTATCGGCAACGCTACTGCACATCCGAGTGCTATGACTGAAAACTCGAGGTGCAACTCCAAACAGAGAGACGAAACCCAATACACAAAAAAAAGGCCAACCAAACCACATGCAAGCTTGCCCACTCTCTTAAAAGTGGCAAACTATGTAGGTCACTTCAGCCCAAAGATGCTGCTAGGCATTGTCAACTGAAAGTGGTATTTTAACCAAGCCAGCCGGCCCTGCACACTGCTTCGTAAATGGGGCACGTCGACTTTTTGCCAACCTATTGGGATACAACATAAGAAAGGCTTTCTGGTACACCTGCAGCCATATTAGCAAAACTAAAGAGCAACCAACAAGTGGCACACCGTAACACCCAAACTGCCCGAATAAAGTGTTTGGAGTCATTCCCTCACATAGCCTATTGCCTTTTGCTGCCAGTGCTTAAAGAGCTGGTAAATGCTTACTTTACACAGCTTCCTTCCAGCCGACATTAGCCAGGACAACAAAAAAAAATGTTGATGTCAACTCTGTTGCAGCACAGGCAAGGAGCCGTATAAAAGCAGCGTTTAATTAGCTGTCCAACTCAAGAAATCAAAACTTGTGGCCGGAATCCTCAAGCAGCTCGCAGCACTGTGTGGGCATCATGCTGAACAGCAACGTCACGCTCTACACAAGCCTACTTGAAAAGGCTATCAGTCTTGTCGCGAATTGTCTAAATGCAGTAATTTCCTGGACTCTTCTAGGCACAGGGGCTTTATATTACTTCTTCAAGGACCGCCAAGAAAGAGCTGAGACATCAGCACTCATGGCTCACTAACTACCATAGGCACCAATGCTCGGTAAAAGCATGCCTCCCCAACCCCCCCCAGATTGCTTTCATTTACAAAGATGGTTCTTGTGCTTTGTCACCTTCCACACCAACAGCCCAGCTGCTAGAAAAAACTGCGCTGTTTCCTTTGCAGCACAAGGGCCCTTCCTGCACAACGTACATGAGAGGGAACACACTGCGTCCTTACCTTGCTTCCACAAGGAGACGGTCCCTTATTCCAACAAAGCATGCGCTTCCTCCAGGCAAGAGAACCCCACACAATGCCAGAACGTCCTGAGTGGCAATCACGTGCCCACTCACATTTTTCACGGCATCAGTCTCGCACCAAAGAAGCCCCAGGGTGAAATTGGGAACCTTGTCTACCAGTCTTAGTACAAGGACACCACTTGGACAAATGAGAGACGTCCCGAGTGCCAAGGCAACTCTCACACTCTCCGAGCTTGCCACAACATCGGCATGCAGGCTTCATTCATGCGACCTGGCTGCACGCAGGCAACAACCACAGACGAGACATCCAAGTGCACTGGACCATGCTCCGCACACACTGGGCGCTCAAGTGCAGGTCACCAACCACATCCCTGTCCACACAGAGGTGTCGCACAGGGGCGGTGATGTGGGCACCACTCAGCAGGAATTCAGTTCCAATGTGGCGACAAGCTCGCACTGGCACGTTTCCCACTCTTACAGACATCGACACCCTCACACGCGCTCGGACAAGGAGTCTGGGCGCTGGTACCGCACCACCACTTTCGCTGATTCACATGAGGGCCCAGTTCGTTGACGAAAGACCTGTCGACTGCTCGAGAGCATGCGCAACCTGCTCGGGTATGCCGTGCGAGAGCCACAGGTGCTGCAGCTGCTCGTAGCGCCGTGGGCACAGGTGCAACGGGTTGCCTCGCATCAGGCCTGCGTCGGTCTCACCGTATTCATCAACGTATGGGGGCGGAAGGTAGCAACCTGAGGGGAAAAACAGGCCACGGAGCATACACGCAATCAGTGTTACACCATGGTAGCATGGACTACAGTAGACTTCCGTTAATTCGTCTCCGGCTAATTCGATTTTTCCATTAATTCAATCCCGACCGAAGGTCCTGGCCAGCGTCCACACATTCCCAAGGGCACAAACCTCGGTTATGTCGATCTCAAAATTGACCTCCACCGAAGAGTTCAAACTTGATTGGCCAGCTTCGCCACAATACAGCTGCGGTATGCGGCGAAGCATACCAAGGAGAGGGGCCACTGTCACGAGGCACAGTATGCGCTCCTCAATTATACAGGCATGCACGCGCAGTCTCCGGTCACCATACAAGCAGTTTGATGCCTAATTAGCATATTGGCAGCCATTCAGAGCTGTTTCTGAAGTTGCGGCGACTTGAGCCTTCGTTTCACCCATCATGTTTTTCTCGTATGTGAGACTTTTAACGGAGACTACCATGCGTTGCTCAATTATGCACGCACAAGCCATGCACCAGGAAGCAAAGAAACACAATCTATGTTTTGGAAAATCTAGCAGAAAAGAAGGCAGCAAGATAATCATACTACGAAAGTCAATGGGATGCTTGAGGTCAGCAAAAGAGCAGGGGGTCCATCTAAAACTCTGAAGGCCTGCCAGTAAACTTTCCCTACCTACACGAACGTAACGCAACTGCGATTGTTACATGAGGGTTGACTTTCCAGTCACGCAAAATAAAATAAAAGCATGAATGTAACGTGAGATAAACTGAAAAAGAAATGGTACCTTCATTCAAAGAATCGCAATTCGGAAACGAGTTTTCACTCATCGTCGTCTGAGGAGGACGCAGAGCTTTCCTTGAACAGCATTCTCGGGCAGTCACATTCGGAGATAGCTTCAATTTCACAAAACTTCACGTGACTCGACACCGAACGTGTCCCCGACAAGTGTTTCTGGTGTTATGCCAAGCTCACTATCAGTGCCAAAAGCACTGTTAGCCATATACCTCGAGGAGTTCGGTTCCAGGGCATGCCAAGTCTCGTGAAAGCAAGACTAGCTTCGAAAGTGATCACCCACGAACCAAGTAATCTTATGTGCCGCGGAGCTGATTTCAGGTTAGCCACTACTCAAAGACTGCACAACTATTTCATTCAGAAGCAGTATCACGCCCCTATGAGGCCCACAGGTCGAGCACTTCCAATCGGCCTCGTAACTAAAGAGGACCTCCTGCTGGTCTCACCATCCGCGAAACATGGAGCTGCAGCGGATTTGCCTGTACTGCAGCACTGTAACACCATCTGCAGGCACAGCAAAAGTGTTGTCGATTCGAGCAGGAAACAAGTTCTGACTTCCTTCAGCTTGTCTATGAATTGGATCAAGAAGTAATGGTACAAGATGCCAACGTAATGATAAAAACCATGGGATTTAGAATATTTGTTTTAAAATAGTCAATTTTGCTGTTTGAATGTAACGAGAGGGTCGAGTTCGAGCAACAGAAACTATGAAAAGAAACTCGCGTTACGATCGAGTAAATACGGTATTAGGCGTCTCGGTACCCGTACTGTGGCAGGAGATGGCACATATATATATATCCATGTGTAAATTAAGGAATGTGTGCTACGTCTCGTAGCAATGACACCTTTCCCCACTTGGGTTGCTTCAGTGCATAACACGTGCTGTGCTGCGGCGAAGCCAGCTTTAAGGCCAAACTAAATTACTGCCTAAAGTAAATTATCTGTGTGTTGCGGCATTTTTTCTGCTTTCTGTTTAATTCGACCCCCCAGATAATTCAGCTAGTTTCGTCGGTTCCATCAGAATCGAATTAACGGAAGTCGACTTTAGTACTACAACCACAAAGGACGTGGTAGCCTTCTCAGACCCACCTTTGGTGCGCCCCACCAGGAGTAGCACCTTGCAGTCCCGCACTCGGAGAAAGAGACCCGTGCCCGCGCCACAGGTGGTGACGTGCAGGTTGCATGCACCTAGCCGGTCCCCACCCACCTCCACCTGAAAAACAAGTATTTTTTTTCTCCACAACTCTGGCCCACACAACCGTTGCAGAATGTAAAAAACAAAAATGGTATACTCAACACAGCGTTGGGTTTTTAATGCCTGCTACCCCAGTCCCAGGTTCTAGATAAGAGAGAATGAGGTCCGTCCCAATTTTATTTAAATTTGCACAACACGCTTCATCCAGATATAATCTACATAGGTTTCCACAGCATCCAATGTTACCCTCATTTTTTTTTTTACAGTCGCGTTTGCTTGTGGAAGCTTTATGAACTTTTGCTGATGCAGCCTTCTTCAAAACTGCCAACAGAACCACCGAATGATTGATTGCTTGATTTGTGGGGCCACCATAGTGGAGGGCTCTGGATTAATTTTGACGACCTCGTGTTCTTTGATGTGCACCTAAATCTAAGCAAAAAAAATGCTTTTGCATTTCGCCCCGATCAAAATGTGGCAACTGAGACCAGGAATAAAATTCGCAGCCTTGTGTTCAGTAGCCGAACACCATAGCCACTGGGCCACACCTGCTGGCACAACTTACAGGCATCCATCACAGTCTAATCCCAATATGGTGGCACCCACAAAGCTTCCTCATAGACAGAAGTCTATTACATGTCGCAACATGCGATGCCATAAAGATGTAGCAGCGTTGCAGTCAGTTTCACTACAAGCAAAACAGACTGCTCATTGCACGACGCACACAAATGAGCCCCTGGGCATAATAAGAGCAAGTACGACAAATTCTGGGAGAAGGGCTTTTGCCAAAAGGAAAGGTGAGCAATTTAAGCAGATTCTCTGAGTCTTCTGTCAGTTCCAATGAAGGTGGAATGCAAGAACAGTTGGACCATTTATTTGCATGTCAATGAACCCCAGGGTTGAATGTTGGTGGACCTCCTTGCAGGAAGGCTAGCTTTACAGTTAGAAGAGCATAGTGCCTCTGTTGCAATAGCCGCATTAAAGGCATTTCCAGAGCATATGTTGGTGAACTGTCTTGCATGAAACCTAGCTTTACAGTTGGGAAAACAGCAGTGTCTCTCCTACAATACAGCCACCGACCAATAAACCAGACACCGATAATCCGAGCATGCTTGGCAATTTGAAGAGCTTTGTGGCACCGCCAACGACATAGACTCTATGTATACAGACGACCGATATTTCAGACAGCCGCCAGCTCTACATTCGATTATTCGGACTCCGTCCGCTGCTGTAGCAAGCGCCAACTCTGCCACCACTCCTCTGGCAACCTCGGCAAGGCATTAAGTATGGCCTCAGAGATTACACATTAGACGGTAATCACTGAGACATTGCCTTGATCGCTGCTCTGCGCCTTCGAGATTTAACTGCAATTGCTGATCTTGGAGGCTTTGCCTGAATTGTGAGGTCGCATCAACATCGCGATCATCACATCCTTTTCCCATAAGCCTGCGCATGGCCCGCTATCGCCATTCTGTTTGTTGAGTTTGCTTTGCGCAGTGTTCTGCCATGCTGTGCTTGTTTGTTTAGTTTGCATTCGAGAAAGCACTCTGCTGGCTCCAACCAGTCTTTCTCATAAAGTTATAGATAGGCCACATCAAATGGAACCACAGTGCCCTTGCAGTACGACTCCAAATGAGTCTTAATGAGTCCCAATCCGCAACTGAAGAAGCTGAACTGCCGCCTACCACAACGAGCCCAAATGCAGACATCACTGATGGCCTGCTGTGCTGCGGTGTTATAATTCCTGCCCCTGTTAGATTTGAAGTCTTTGCAGACATCGACAGCGCGGTTTCGTCATGTGCTGAACTGAATAATGACGAAATAATTGAGCAACTTCTCCCACCATCAAACAGCGACTCCAACTTGGATGGTGATGTGCCGTGTGCACCAGAGCCTTCGACATGCGAATCAGACTCAAGCCTTTGCAGTCCTTGCATTGGCATACAGCGAAACTCAATACTGGCAGAAATACAAACGGACTTGGTTGCACCTAAGCGGAAGTGCATGCAGCAATGAATAAATCACTTGTTTCGTGCACAAGGGCCTTAAAACGTAAACAAAGTGATCTCCTTTTTATACGTTTGGTTTTTTTTCCGGAAATTCGATAGTTCGGACTTATCTACATTCCCCGTGGAGTCCAAATTGTCGGTCGTCGACTGTAGCTGCAATAAATGCAAGGCCAGAGCATATGCTGGTGAACTGCCTAGCGTGAAAGCCAGCCTTACAGTAGAGAAAACAGCAATGTCTCTCCCACAATACAAACACGCCAACCAATGAGAAATGGCTACATCGCAGCGATGCGTCACTGCAGTGTGCCACACACCTGGCAACAATAGCTCTGAGAGCAGAGGATGCGGCCACAGATGAGGCACAGGGTGGGCGAACGCGAGTCGTCCCCGTCCGAGTTGGGGCAGCGGAAGAGAGACGCCTCGTTGATAAGCTCGCTGAAGTCACTGGGCAGCTCCACCAGGCGGTTGGGCTGCACGGGGTGCCGCAGGAGGCGCGGGGAACGCAGCTGCACGCGCACCTGCGGATGTGACGCCCACCTGGAAAAAAACAGACGGGAGAGTAGGTGTGAGCAGGGTTGATCGAACTGTGCGTGGGGCATCAAGACCAGCCTGGTGTGCACGCATTCGCAATAACAAAAACGTGTTTATTTATGCAGCAGAAGGCTCTCAATGGACACTATAAGCTTCTCAGGAACAAATTTCTCTTTGCGATGTGCACTGTCTGCTGCAGTATTGCGTGCAATGGCCTCCAAAATACATGCACAGATGTCAAGCTTCTGAGAGCCTGCGTGGCATGCAAAACCCCACGCAAATGCCAATGCTACCCAGCAGACATTGATGCACTGATGCACACATCTGGCTTCTAACTGCACGCGCTGCTGCAAGGGGATGAGTTCCAGCTCCCAGTGGCACAGTGGTAGTTTTACATGTGCCCAAATGCTCACGGGGGGGGGGGGGGTGTTGAGGAGACTTATTAGTCAATGACAGCAATTACAAGGTGGATGTACATGCATGCAACGCATGTGTGCACAAGTGTGTGGGAACGGACATGGACACTAGGGACAATCTGGCATGTAGCAAAACTGCACCTGCACGCGTCACATCTCCCACGGATTCTGCACAGGCATTCACCACACTCACTCACCCTAATGCCAGCTGCCGCAGTAGTGGGGGCGCCAGGACGCTGGACAGGTCGGTCGGCACGGACAGGAACTCACAAAGTGCCCCCCAGGTGTCGCCACCGGCCAGGCACAAGGCATCGGGGGGTGGCCGGCTACTCAGGAAGTGCAGAAAGATGGCACTGCACCGCAGAAACGGGCGCAGGCCTTCGTGCACCGCCTCCACAAATGGTGCACCTAACTGCAACATGAAATCAAATCAAGTGACAGGGCTCAACACCCCAAAGCAGTACATGGATTAGAATAGATGCAGTATTGGGGGGCCCCAGGTTAATTTCTACCCCCTGGGTATTAACGTGCACCTAAATTAAAGGGCCCCTGAAACGGTTCGGACAAATTTTGTAGGCGCATAGGGTACAGCTTAAGTAGAACATTCGCACCACAATTTAAGTGAAGCGTTACGTATTAATGGAGTTACAAGCGATTAGAAGTTACCCTCCTCCCTAGCCATGCCTTTCCTCCTCAGCTCGCTCGCCGAGCAAGCGGCGCTAAGCTCCGCCTTCACTGATCCTGCATCACGATGTGACGTCACATCGTCCACTTCCGGTTGTTGGAGCACGCCTCCTCCCGCGCGAGACCTCTCCGCTGGCCGCTTGGCCGTCGACCGAGAGCCATCGAAGCAGCGTGTGTTGCGAGCATTCTGTCATAGCGCCGAAGGTGGCCGATATTCCGGTAACCACAGGCAAGCTGGTCATTTCGGCAAATGACTGGAGGCATAAACTCAAGCTGATGAAGGAACTTCAGAGTAGCCGTACGTGAGCAGCCTGATCGGTCTGCACTGTCCAGACACTTGTTGGCGCAGCGCTTAACCAGTCAAACGAAGCGCTAATATTGCTTTAACCAAGTGCAAAACATTTTAAACATTTATAAGAACAACGTGTTGATGATTACACTCCTGCGAAAAATACACACCAGCAGCAAAGAAGAATGCACTTCGTTGCTGCTACTGTGTATGGTTGAGCTCTGTGCCACCAGGTGGCTGCACCGTGCAGACCATTCACATTTACCTTTCTGCTCATCTCATGGCTCATCCCGGCGCAGTCAAGCGGACAGACCCTGTCCCCTTGCGCTTGTGTTTGCCCTAATACCGGACTTGCGAAACGCTATTGCGTTAGAAATCTTCCGCTGTAAAGTGACGGCCACAAACGCGCAAATCCTGGCGCCTATCGGATAGCCGCAGTCCGATGCGCAGCAGCCAGTTCGCTCGTATGCTGCCTTGCAGAGAGACACGATTTCGCAACTTCACATCTTTCCAGTCGCTACGTCTGCAGCCCACAACGCAACAAGGGTAATTCATCGGGCTCACGAAAAGACTGATCGACACTGACGGCGGAGCTCTCGTCAAAGACTGCGCACGTTGTAACACAAGCAGACGACACTTGCTGTGTGCCGGAAGTGCTCAAGTGTACTAAAAAACTATTCTTGTGTATTCTCTTTAAGTTATTTTCTTTTTACAAAAACAAATGAACTAACATTCCAACTATTACGAAGATCATTTGTTTACCATAAAGGTGGAAAAATTATCGATCCCGCGCCCTGGTCAGCCAATCAGATAGCTCGCCCATGTGACGTCATATGGGTTATTTGCATCATATGAGTAGGGGCGGCTTAAAATTCCGCCGAGCAGTGCGCTGCGATCGACAGCGATGTGCATTTTTAAAACCTTATAATAAATTACACGCTTTACGCAGAGCACTTAGATGTGCCAATTAATGATCAGAAGGACCTACTCTAACGACTCAGTACGTTTGTAGAAAATCGCCAAAATCGTTTCAGGGTCCCTTTAAGTACACAAGTGTTCTTGCAATCTACACCCGTTGGAATGTGGCTGTCACCACAGGTGGGGATCGAAACCACAACTTTGCACTCGGCAGCCGAACACCAAAGCCACTAAGCCACCGCGGCAGATAGCCGCCCACAGATGCAGACATTGAAAGAAGTCCATCTCCACTGGGACATGACAAAAATGAGCAGGCATAATTGACTAGAACATCTGTACAGGTTATCTTTATGTGGAACAGATCGCACAACCTGGCACAACCACAGGGCACATGCCTAGGTTCGCTGACACCATAAATGGGAAGTCGCAGCCACAGAATACAGGACAGGGATAATGTAAAAATTCTTTGCCAATGCCATCGCTGCTAGCACTTCCATCAGTGGTCATAGCTTTATTCTACCTGCGTTATCAAGGGGATCACAGCTGGCTTTGAATGGTTAACACAAGTGCCATAGAATCAAGCAAAATGAATCACAACATTATACTACCTGTATCTATTTTCCATGCTATCGCAGCCACAAGCACAGTATGGAAACCCTTAGGTGGGGGCTTTTCTGAGGTATTTATTGGAGTTGAGATTACAAGGTATCCAGAGTCCGGCATGAAAGCTTTTCAAGGGGTCAAAACACTAAGTTGACACTGCGACAGGAAGAAATTTGAATGTAACCATTACTTTACGATAACAAGCGTTTACTGTGCTATGGTGCATTTTCCCAATTTATACCGCAGTAAAAGCAATATTCATATGATACAGATTACCCTTTGTAACATTTGCTCAACAACTCCACCAACAGTGTTATGACGTATTTTCTGCACCTTGTTTAATTCGACCCGCCGGATAATTCAATCAATTTCGTCGGTCCCGTCAGGGCCGAATTAAAAGAAGTTAACTGTATAACTATTTCAACCAAACGAATATTTACCATATTCATTCGATTATGAGGTGTTCCAACAATTACCAGGGAGATTGCCAGTTGAAGGACCCAAGAAAAAAGAACTTTCGTATGCACAATAATATAAGGTGACATACAGTAGCCACCTCATTATTCAAACTTGGCGGGGATTGTCCCAGATACTGAATTACAGTGGACTCCATATCAATGAAATTCGCTTAAACAAAAATGTCAGATAAACAGAAAAATGGTACCAACATTGGTTGGCTGTCTATAGGCACAATGTCAATAAACTTCAGTTTATTGTTATATCTATAATATTCCCATATTTTCCCGAACTTCGGTGAAACGGAACTTTGATAAAAACTGCCACCTATGCCATTGGCATAACGAAACAGGAAAAGATTGAAAACATGTCAGCTGTCAATGCTATACATAGCTCAGAAAATTAAATCCATCGGGCAACTGCGAGAGAATGCAAGTTAGAGATGTCAAAGTTGCAACTGAGTCTTCATCATGAGGATTTAAACGGAACTTTGATAAAAACTGCCACCTATGCCATTGGCATTATGAAACAGGAAAAGATTGAAAACATGTCAGCTGTCAATGCTATATATAGCTCAGAAAATTAAATCCATCGGGCAACTGCAAGAGAATTAATGCAAATTAAAGACGTCGAAGTTGCAACTGAGTCTTCATCATGAGGACTTCTCTGGGCAAGTAAAACATCCCTAAAGAAGAGATATCTAGGGAGTACACAGTGAATCTTACAGTCACGCTGCCACTATTGCTTCGCTCACACTAGAGCACTGCACGGCCTGTGTTTTCAGGCCTAGAAGAGCTATGTGGCGGCACGCCCAAGCCCAACTCAGCACTTTCAAACTTCACCCGTACCCAACCCAGGCCCGAATGATTTGGGCTTGGTCCGACTCGGACTGGCCCGGTTCGGCCCGTTAGCCCTTGAGCGTAAGAAAAGTATGGTCCAATTCTCGTTAACTGTGAAGGTACCATCCATGGCACAGGACATTTGCTAGAGGTAGTTTCGACTGTGTCAATGCGGCTGAGCCCACTCTGTAGATGCTGCGGAAAACCAGCAACACTGGATCACATAATATGGGACAGCGACGATGGCAAACTTCCTCCTAACCTGATGGCCTCTCCCTCACTTAAAGCATGAGAGGCAGTGCTGCGCAGTTCTAGCCTGGGCATCCAACTTCAGGCCATAAAATGAGCTGAAGTGGTCGCCATCAAACATCAATTGACGGCCATATGGACCGCCTGAAGAAAGCGCACGTAATCACCCCACCTAACACCGATTAAAATAAGTTTTGCCTACATATAGTAAGTAGTTTCCAAAAGTCTGCAATAGCATTCCCGGCCTATTACGGGCCTGACAGAGACCTGGGCCTATTACAGGACCGACCACGGCCCAGGCCTGACCCGAGCCCGAAGCTCCTTCAGGCCTGAGTCCGGCCCAGGCCCCCAAACAAGATAGCTTATTCGACCTAAGCCGGGCCCGCAGGCTGGGCCAGGCCCGCACTTTCGGGCAGTGCTCTAGTTCACGCCTCCATGAATAAGAGACTGTAGTGATGGAGAATAAGAGGCGATGCCCCTGTTACCTGTTCTGAGGAGACAGTTGAAAATATCCTGAGACAAAGGTAAGCGTAACACATCAGTAAAGATAAAAGACTGCGCGCAATCACTGTGATTGCATGCCTGCGCATCAAACAGACACGAAGAACCATCAGGCTCACCGTTGACAGATTCTGCGGTAGCATTCCAGCTGCAGAGAGCACTTCCCTGCAGAAGTCCAGCAGCCTCGAGTCAGACTCGGAAGATTTGTGCTGCTCCTCAACAGGTGATGGAGAGTCCGTATCCATCTTCTCCTCATGCGACTCTACCGTTAGAATCACCTGCGCAAAAGCAACCACATCCTTCATAGCAGTGGATTCAAGAACTGACACCCTCAACTGCGTTTCCTTTCCCTTAGCACTTATATTTTTTACGATCAACATCTGATTGTAATTTTTTTTCTGGCTCCCTACAGTTCGTAAAAACATCCAAAAGAATGAATACATGCCTTTAACTAACAGCCCTCAAGCTCGAAATACCACAGCTGCATCCGAAATAGTTTTAAAGGTGTGCCAGTACACTTCTTAGGTGTGTCCGTACTCATAATGTGACAGGAGACAGCAGATGCATGTGTGATTGAAAAACACATTTTATGACCCAGGCTCCTTCGCACTCTTGCTATGCTACACTGCAGTACACTACATATGCTCGACAGCAAAACACTGCTGCATGGCGGCAAAGCTGACTTTCTGGACCAGGCGTTATGCAATCTTTCGGACTAGGGGTATACGAATACCGAATACTATGTTTTGAATCGAATACGAAATCGAATCAAGAAAAAAATATGAATATCAAATCTAAAATCAGAAAAAATTTAACACAAACCTTTGTACTTCTAAATTCTGTGCAAAAAACAGTGCTGCAAATTCTCAGGAGGCTAATCACATCACTTAACAAAAACCTTGCTAGATATCAGTAACTTGGGTACCTATGAATCGAAATGCATAGTATCCTGTACTCTTATTAAAGGGAACAACAAATTGGTTATGCCAGTACTGATAACTCACTTCGTATGTGACAGTCTGGAAAATATTTATTTTTATTCATAAGACATCTGCCAAACACATAAAACTAAGTGCTTTCTTTTTTTTTTTACTTTGAAGCTGAAGAAATAGAAAAGTTGTCCTGAACACCAATGCGGTTTTCAGTTTAACAGCAGGCCATACTGTGCTTATTGGCGACCCGCTATTGCTTAGAAATTATTGCATTCCAGTTTTCTCTCAGAAAACAGGCGGGTTCTTTCATCCTAACGGCAAGTGGTTTTAGTGGGGTTATCATCAGCTCGTTGAAAGCAATCTGCGCAACAGACAATGGCGGGGCATGCACATCGTGTCACTCAGCACCACTCCACACAGTCGTGGGAGCCGCATGCGTCAACCACGGTCAGCGCCGACGGTAAAAAGTTCTCAATTCGGGCGGCCCACGGCAAGTTCGCGCGACACCTGTACCCTCCAATTTTTGTACACATCCGTCTGCTGTCTGTGTAAATGCGTCTCCAACAAAGGGCCAGCGCACTGCCGCTGGATATTTTCGAGGCTGCCATGTAAATCCAAAGCTCGTCTTGTGACAGGTCGCTCTACGCTATGAAAAGAGACTGCCGTGCACTTGTGAGCGCCGTGCAGAACGAGGGGCCACGCTATGGTGTTTACACCGTATGTTGCAAAGATGGCGGCCTTGAACACATGACAGTCATCCTGTACATAGATAAGAGAAAAGAGATGCATACAGAAGCAAAGATTTCGTATATGAGCTATTTCTATCAACTGATAGCAAGCTCAGTGGTATGAGGCCCGAACTTCGTCACAATTGAGATTATCTCTCAAGAGCTGGTGTCTCTACCTCAACTGTCCCGACATACTCTCAGCCCGTGCATGATGCCTCAGTGTTGCGTTTCACTGCTTTAAAGCGTTTATTTTCGTTTGGATGAGGGACACCTGCATCTCAGCATCAGCCAACATTTTGTTTTTTGAGCTCAAGTTCCTTCAAAGCGGCGGCAGCACACTTCCTTTCCCGCTCATTCCTCAATGCGTAGGTCCTTTCTGTTCTTGCCCTCCTTCCGCCACTCGTTTGCCCCACGGACCATTTGAAGCATCTTCTTGGTCAGTTGCACAGTGCACGTCCAAGTTTTCTAAATCCCTAGGGGCCGCGAGAACGTTCGAAAAATCGGCCAGTTGGAAAAAAATGCATGTCATTTACTGCCCTTAGGGACTCAAACTACCACAGGCACATTCGAAAACGCTCTGAAGGCCTGTCGCTACACATATTAGGCATATCGGTGCTCATACTGTGACAGGAAATACCGGGTGCCCGTGTGTATAATTAAGGAATACGTACTGTGTCCCGTGGCAATAGCCCCTTCCCACGCTTGTAATGCTTCACTGCAATAATTTTGTGTATGCTTCACCAAGTAACATTTCTGTACGGAGGCGAAGCTGACTTTCGGGAACCGGCATTATGCAACGCATCGTGCTTTCCGAGCTTCTAAGCCAATCGCGAGGACCACAAAGGTGGAGTCCGTGCCATTGTTTACAGCAGCGAATTTTTTCAATAAATAATACAGCACCGAACGGCAACAAGCTTCACAGTGAACGTAGAAGCAGGCCTAGCGTTGCTGCAGTGGTTGGTACGGCTGCCAGCAGATCTGCGTGCGAGAGCGCCGGTTCGAGGCGGCGAGGTAATCAAAATGGACGCAGTGGCGACTTTGATTAATGCCGTTTTGGGCCTGCGGTCACGGAAATATGTCCGGAAAATCGGGCGGCGAAGAGTTCTTGCGTCCGAAACGCACTAACTCTATGCAGTACGTGGTGGTGCTGCGAAGCCAGCCAAATTATCAGGAATCCGGAAAGTCGGTCATGGACTGCACACTGGCAACTCCTCCAGCTGACGACAGGGCATGAAAGACGATTCATTACAATTCCTGTATGTTAAACGAACCAGCATTACCTCAACTTTCAACCCTTTCAATACAAATACAGCTGATTTTCCATGATACAGGCACAAATTCCTCAAGTTTTTCCCGAAATTTTCCAGACTACTCAATATCCCTGAGAATTACCAGTTTTCCCGGTCTTCCCGGTTGGTAGACACCATGAACACATTATTAGGACACTATTTGATTCGAAATCGAATATTCGAGTATTCGCAAAACCCCTACGTTAGACTGTTGCCATGTTTGGCGTTTTGAAACCCTCAGCGAGGATAATGAAGGCCGAGTCAGTGCCGTTGCTCAAAACAATGAATCCTTCAAATGAGAAACACAGCACCAAAGAGCAGAAAGCTTGATAGTGAATGTCGAAGCGTGGAATAACGACAGCATAAAACGACAAACACGGCTGCCAGCGGATCAGCGGATGCGGGCGCTGATTCGAAGCTGCGAGAAAACCAAATGGAGGTGAAGGTGGTTTCAGATAATGCCATTTTGGACATGCAGTTAAATTCTAAAAAATCGGAAGGCGAAGGGTTTCAGCGTATGAAATTTCACGTGTTTATACACTGACTTTACAAGGTAAGTGGTCGTGTCATGAAGGCATTCAAATTATCAAGAATGTTAAAAAAGTAGGGCACTGACTGGATCCTAATAGAACAACACTTGCCTTATACAGTAGCCGGCGGAATTTTCTGACTCCAGAAATTCCAGCGTGATGAATATTCCAGACTTCATAAATGCACGGTCAGGGTTTTCTTGAGCTAATGCATTTTCGCAATGATTTTTCAGACGAATTTAGGCCCAAAAGTTTGATTTTCTGGACTAAATCGCTCATTTTGAGCCACCCTACCCGATCATGGAGGCTGCAATCTTGGAGTTTCCGCTGGCTTGGTTCCCAGTGGCCTACTCTATCGCCTCCGAGATCGGGAGTAAACATTATCAATAGAGAGCGCACGTCATCCTCCTGTCTTGAAGGTCATGCCTTCCCTTCCTTAGCTGCCAAAACGCTCCAGGGCACATCACTTTTTCACTTTTCTTTCTTTTTGGTCAGCACTATCATTATAATCACTTAATGCGCAATGAATCTCTTTTTCCTTCCTTTTTTTTTCATGTTTCGGTTGCCCATTTTGCATGTGGTGTGTCTCGAAAAGGTTGTCGCATCGTTGTGTCGTTGTGCGGGTCCGCAGTTGTGCGATCGGCACCACCTTGTGTGCCTTCGCAAGAACCAAGTGGTGCGAATAAATTTGGCTCGGTTCTCTGATCTCCATGGTGATCTCTGCCAACCGAGAATGCCAATGCGGTGAAGCTTTTATCGACTGTATACAGAGGTGACGACTCTCTTGCGCAAATCCAAACAAATCTGATCACGTTCTAGTGTAGTATAAGGCAGGGCATTATTAGATTTTTTAAGCCACTTTAAGCATAATAAATTTTATTTCTTTGAACGAGCTTCTCGGACTGTTCAATTTTTCAAACTATTTTAATTCCCGCGAGATCCGTAAAATCGGTCGGCGACTGTATACTTGAGTAAGGGCCCAACGCATATAGGAGCCGCACCCTCAACAATCAGCCCGAAATTTGGGAAAGAAGACAAGTTGAAGAAAACCTTGGAAAAAGTGAAGTGAGCATGTCAATTCACTATAGTATGGCCTACCATATTTTTGCGCAAAGCTGCTAGCAGAATGCATCTGGCAGCATATGATGCTGCACCGAGCAGAACGGCAAGCATGCAGCCGGCCACAACTTCGGCTCTGGCAAAGGACGCGCATGTCAGTGGTCCACACAGAAAGAGGAGGTCAGAGGGACAAATAAGCTCATTACGAAAACAAACGAATTCACTCTTTGGAGCAGAGAAATCACGGGGATCCCACACAACAGGGAAACTTGTGGTTAAATAGCCTGCCCCCATGTAAGGTTCATACCTCGTCAAATTTGTGAGAAAAAAACTGTGCTGCCCCTGCACACGCATATGCGGTATCTGCTGTCCTGCAGAACCTGCAGAACATGACCTGCAGAACTTCACTTCAGCTACACCTGTTTGCTGTCTAACCCATGCTGCCATTTTCTCATCTTGAAATGTTTCACCAAATGCACTTCATTCCATCACTCATTGTGCACTTCCTAAGCACACTCTGTAGATCATCCTCAGTCTATGCTTCCCACTGGGATGAGCCACCATCAACCGCACTGCACAACTCACCTGTACCAGGTGAAGGGCAAGGACTAGCCGCAGGACGTGACCGTCTAGGGCGCCCCCTAGGGGCAGGGGCGCATTGACGGCAAACAACGATGGTGCCGACAGGCACAGCGCAACCAGCAGTCCAAATGCGTCTATGTCCAGCACAGACCCGGTGGAAGCTGTCTTGAGAGTCATGGCCACTGACGGAGGCAGGCTGGGTTCAGACGGCGACACGCCTGCGGTGCCTAGGATGTCCCGCGCCAGGCACGTGGCCGTTGTCAGTGGTTCTCTGGAAGGTTCGCAACAGGATGCTGCAGCTGCCGTCGCTGTGTCGGTGGCAGGTTGTGAACTCGCAGATGGTGACACTGCGGGATTGCCATCTTGAGAACTGTTGGGGCATGTACCGGGCGGGCTATGAAGAACGAGAGAGAAGCAGAATGAAGGCAAGCTCAGCAAGCCGTAGTTCAGCAGCAGCATTCAGTTTGGTACAAAATATTTGGCAAATTCAATTTCACTCCTATGTGGTGTCATTATCTTCTACAGACTGCCTTTTCAAACCAAAATGAGAAATAAGGACACACGTGAGAAATGTGGGGTCCTCTCCATATTCTTTTTTTTATATATATTGGCGCTTAAATTCGAAATTTTGGCTGTTTGCACAGCTACGTGTGCTAAACAGCTGCAGCCTGCTACATGCATGACTTTGAGGAGGCTTCGAGTGAAGCATTTCCCGTTGCCAATGCATGACGATTTCACCACCTGGTGGAAAAAAATCAATCTATCTCTACAACAACTAACACCTTTCGTTAGACGTAATACCATAAGGACAAGACGACTCGTCCGAAAAATGGCCGAAGTGTCGTCACAAGTGCTTCGTCGTCAGTGAAGTTGCAAAAGACTAGGCGAAATCTACAATAAAACTGTACCTGAATAGAATGTCATTGGGAAGTGAATGCCGACTTGTATAACTTCTCGAGGCAAAGTGCAACCAATAAGCACGAAGCAGTCACAGCAAACAGATACCAACAATGAGAAATCTGGGGATATTTGTGTCACTTCCTGCTGCTAAACTCGGCCCACAAAACCCAATTTATAATTTTTGATATGCTGAATATGGTACCTCAAAATTCTGATTTAGGTGCTGAAAACTTGACGCAGAACCCATAGTAATGAACGTCTCAATTATGGATAGTTCAGCAAACCAACAATCTTATATATCACACCAATTAATTTTTGACGAATTATCTGCAAACAAGTTCTTCTCAGTTTCCTTTAATGCTGCATAATGTTTGGGCTTTTGTGGAGCTAACAGACGGCAAAAGTACTTCCAGTACTGCTCAACTCTGTTCCCCACGTCACTGATGTAGGGGTCCATATCCCGCACACATCCACGCGTGGTAATTTTGTTCCTCGTCCGCGCTGCAGCCAACCGTTGCCGCCACCACGCATTCAACAACACCGCAGGATCACTTTTCTGCCGGAGCAACTGTAAGGAACTCGGCGACAGGCGCCAGGGGCGACAAAAGACAGCCCTCTGCCCCAGAGAGGGCTGGAGAAACGGACCCACCTGGCTACAGCAAACACCCGGCCCAGGAGCCGCAGGCAGTGACTGGACACGGCCTCGGGGGGCGAGACGCGCAGCGAGGCGGCCGCGGTGCGCACCAGGGCCTCGAGGCAGTGCAATCGCCGCGCCGACAGGTCGCCCAGCAGGGGCTTGCCCCGCAGGAGCCACTCGGCCCCGTGGATGGTGTAGGCGCACGACCACCACACCTGGGCGGGCACCCGGTCGTCGTCCACGTTGGGGTGGGCATCCAGGCCCACCTGGGAGGCACCGCGGAGAGCGCACGCGTCAAGGAGGGCTTGGTAGTAGGCCGGTGCGCCTACCGGCAGTCACCTCTACCAGCGGAAGTGGGGTTTAGACATCCTCGTAACAGAGGTCGAGAGTCTCGTCTAGAGTGTGCGTGCAGTGAGAGACGAACTGCGTTGGCGAAATCTAACGATCTAGCGATAACACCTGTAGTGAAACTAGCTGGATGCGGGCCTGCGTCTTCGAGTACAGTGTGAAGTGACATGCATTAGAAATCGTTAAGGGGCCAACAGCAGGCCACCAAGGCAGATAAGGGAATCACACTATGGTGTGCTTTGGTACAGTGCGACGATCTTATATTTGACAGGTTCAGACTTGTGAAGGCACACGTCTTTAAGTATAGCTTAATTAAGGGGGGACACCCCACTTAAATTTTCTTTTTTTATTTGTGGCCACAATTTGATAAAACTTCCATCACTTATGTATTTTGACATGCTGATTTCAAATATTCAATTGGTTTTCCCATGCAACAAGTACTTTTCAAAATATAAGCAATTCATGCTTTTTTGTATGGACTAATTTGGAGGCAAGTTCTCTCTACAATGCTGGCTGTTAATGAAGGAGACTGGCACATCAAAATGATGTTGAATGATCAGAGGTTGCAGTGCTACAAGAATGAATGTTCTAAACTGATTTATACCAAAGTTACAGCATGTCAAACTTTTGTAAGCAGAAGGCATTTGTGAAACCCTGGAGAAACTATTACTTTTGCAAAATTTCTGTAATGGTATTTGTTCACATTTTAGGCCTACTGCACTCCCAATTTGTCCACCTCTCTGACGAAAAAAGAATTATTGCAATAAGATGAGTAGAACCAGAGATATCGTCACTCCAAAACTACACTACCATCAAAAATGTTGTTTTGAGAAAACGAGAAAAAACATTTCAGGACATGTTCATGGTGATTACGGCAAATGCTTGAATACTAAATTGATCAAGGATGATACAGGGGTCCAACCAGGCAAGAATGAAATTTTCGCTTCTTTAAGGGGGGACACTAATTCAAATAATGTTCATGATGTTTTCCATCAATATTCATGAAACTTTCCATTCTTGTTAAGACTTGTGCCGATTTCAAATATCTAATTATTTTTCCAATAGGCCATTTAGTTCTGAAGATAAATGAAATTCATTGTTCATAATTTGTAGAAACAATGGGGGGGGGGAATGCGCTACGGAATTCCTATTGGCACATGCCTGGGTACAAGAAAACATAAGGAACATAATGGTAGGAATACTATTTTGATATATCAAATATTAGTAATTTTATAGCTATTCAATCTTTACTGTTCGAATTGTGGCTACCCTACTGTCTTATCTAAAGCAGAATTGGAAATTTTTAAAGCATAAATTCCAAAATCTGACCCTACATTGTGTACAAGTGAAAAGTCGGTGTTTCGAGAAAACGAGAAAAAAGGATTACATTCACTTATAATCAAAAGTACAGAAATAATTTCGCATTATTTTGCAGTGAAAGTGGCTAAAAGCCACCAGGAATGTAGTCGCTCTGACCACGGCCACCCAAATGCGGCAAAAACATCGTTAGCGCTGTTCGCCGATTCCCGGTGGCTTGCATCGCGTGCGCGGCAAGGTTGTCGTTCACGCAGGTCGAGCTCCACCCCGACGCGATATCGCCGCAACACGCGCACGTGATAACGATCTTTATGCCGAGGCCAGATTACTGTTCGCTTTTGCCTCCTGCGACGCTGCCGCCGCACACCTTGCACTTGACAAAAGACATCAGTGCGTTCACCGAGTCCTACTGAGGATAGCGAAACCTGCCTCGGCGTCGACTGGCGCGGCTGCAACGCCGTCGGCGCGAGTGAGCAAATCCAGCACCCGCTTTGTTACTGACGTTGACGCAAGAACTCGAAGTTTTGTGAGCATTCATCTCCCTCTGCAACAAATCCGCACGCTGCAACATTGCAGTGTCACGCCGACCGCGGCCGCTGTCCGTAACGATTTCACTCATTTGTGAGCTGGCTAGGCCTACTTCGGCATCGTCCGCGGTTTCGGCATCATTTGCGGTTGGCGGCGAGCTACTCTCGATGCTTTCAGAAGGAATGGAGCGCTTTTGAAAGTTATAAGCTGATCGCTTCTTCTTCTTGCCGAACTTGTGCCTCATGGTGAACTTTCCCGGTGGATCGGACATCGTTGGGCATGGTGCCATCAAACCTACGAGACGCGCAGTCGCGTCGCCTGCGGAGTGGAGCAGACGATGGGAACCTCGCGCAGCCAACCACAGCACGCGTCTTTGGTCACGTGCGCTAGTCAACGAATCGGATCGCGCGTTCGGGCTTTTTTCCTCCCCGGATTTCAACGTCACTGGCGTACCGACGGAGTCACTTTTCGCGGGAAATTAAAGAAGGAAGGCTCCTCTTTCCAACGAGACCAAGATGGCTGCGATCGCGCGCGTAGAAAAAGAGCTACGCGTCGCGATAAAAAGGGCTGTTTCTGCGCGGAATTCAGCTCACAGTGATGTTATAAATTGATATTGCGGACGAAATACTCTTCCCTGAGATTCGAAATTTGGTGAATTAAAGGAATATTAGCTGTAGAATTCGAAAATTTCTTTTTCAAAAAATCGATTTTTTCGCGATTTTTTCGCCGCCAAGAGCCGTGTCCCCCCTTAAAGTAACATCTGTTAGGCCTTGTTATGGAGCCTTGTGGCCTTCTTCAGTCATTCGGTTAGTTAAAGCTCGCGAAGGTTTAATGTTAACGCATTTCCGTTGGATCAACCAATTGACTGACCTTTTTTTTTGTTACTACCAAGACTATAAGCAGGAGTGTATGGAGGACCCACCATGTAGCAGGCCTGGCAGAAAAGCTTGAGCATTTCAGACAATGTGCCCGGGAACTGCAGGCCACCACCACCCTCCGCACCGTTGCCAGCGCCATTTGCGTTGGCGGCCGCAGGCTCCTTGTAGCAGGCATACAGGCGGGACAGGTGGCTGGCTGCTTCGGGAGGAATCGCCTCCAGCACCTCCTTCAGGGGCGGAGGCAGCAGGCGGGGGTGCATTTTGTCTACGCAGCCGAGACCGAAAAAAAAATAAGATTAGGCCAATTCTAAATTACCTGATTAGTAGGCGTGTGCGAATACCAAATAGTAGATGTAAAACACAATATTGAATCGAATCAAGAAAAAGAAAGCCGGATATTGAACAACGGAAAACTTATCTCAAAGATTAATGCTTAGAAATAGTGCGCAAGAAAACATGCTGCTGCAAATGGTCAGGAGTCTACTAGCATTGCATGACAAGAATGTTGCAAGCTATCAGTAACTTGGGTACCCTAGGAATCAAGATGTACAGTATGGTGTGCTCTTATTAAAGGGAATACTAAATTAGTGTGCCAGCAGTGATTACAGCTCAATGCTATCCGAAGGCCTGGAAAACATTTTCTTTTATCAACAGAATGTCTGCTGAACAGAATCAAGTGCTTTTTGCCCGCTTAAACTGAATTACTGAAGTTATGTTGTACAGAACAGCTTACAAGACTTTATATAGTGGACCTCTGTTTTATGGAAATCCCTTATTGCGTAGAAAACTTTCAAGGTTTCTTTTCGGGACCATCAATAAAGTTCTTTGTCTGCCTGTCTGTTCCAAGTTTCTTCCAAAATACAGAAGGGTTTTCCTAGCTTTGAAGGCAGGTGGGTTTTGCGAGTTATACTGTCCACTTGTGAAGGTCAATTGGCACGACAAGAAGAAAACGTGAACCGCACATACTGTGACTCAATCGGCCCTTCATGCGCAGCCACAGTGGGTACTACACGGGTCAATCTGCAGTCACATCAACAATAAAGAGCCTTTTCAGTGTCGGGTTCGGCATCATTTGCCACCTGTCAAAGGTTTCAAAATCGGAAATGCCATAGCAAGTTCTGGCGAGGTACTCCCTTTCCTTTCTGACCAAAAGTCTGGCCGACTGCAGCCATTCGTACATGCTCACACCAACACCGCCACATCAAAATAGCCATCAGTGTATTCCAACGTCCTGCTCATGCGCCGTTGATTGGCTCAGCAGCTTTGCGACTGACCCGAAACGGTTGCTTCTCGACCAAAGCGACCATTCGTAAGTAACTTGGCTGCACAACCCCGACAGCTTGCCAGTCTGAAGGTGGCCTGCCGAAATTTCCTGCACGGGTGAGTCGGCCAAACCGCAACAAGTATTCTCCTTGATGCACCAAATCTTACCGACCCCCTAGATACAGGAAATCCCCCACTAGCATACCATAACGTGGACGCCGGGTCACATTATGGTCACTGGAAGGGAACCGGGAGGCAGACAGGGTGGCTCGACAGGCACGTACCCAGGGGGGGGCCCGGGGGGGCCCGGGCCCCCCCCGAAATCAAATGGCATACCCCCCCCCCCTCCCCACCCACGCCACCACTCCTCACACATTCCTAAAGCGCTGCCAGATGAATGTTGAGACTGGGCAGCTATTCATCGGTCAGCATTATGCTGCCTTTTTCACTTCTTTTGGATGGCGGTAGTTATCAGCATCTCTTGGGATGTGAAGGCCGGTTTTCTCATAGATTCGGCGCCCACGAGATTAACTTGAGATGCGTTCATTTGTCACCATCCATTCAACTGTCACGTGCATCATCATCATCATCATCATCAGCCTGGTTACGCCCACTGCAGGGCAAAGGCCTCTCCCATATTTCTCCAACAACCCCGGTCATGTACTAATTGTGGCCATGCCGTCCCTGCAAATTTCTTAATCTCATCCGCCCACCTAACTTTCTGCCGTCCCCTGCTACGCTTCCCTTCCCTTGGAATCCAGTCCGTAACCCTTAATGACCATCGGTTATCTTCCCTCCTCATTACATGTCCTGCCCATGCCCATTTCTTTTTCTAGATTTCAACTAAGATGTCATTAACTCGCGTTTGTTCCCTCACCCAATCTGCTCTTTTCTTATCCCTTAACGTTACACCTATCATTCTTCTTTCCATAGCTCGTTGCGTCGTCCTCAATTTGAGTAGAACCCTTTTCGTAAGCCTCCAGGTTTCTGCCCCGTAGGTGAGTACTGGTAAGACACAGCTATTATACACTTTTCTCTAGAGGGATAATGTTTTGTTAGTTCAACCTTCTTTGTTTAGGCTCATCCAGGGACCAGGAAAGGGATGCGGCTGTTAGTCAGCTGGTCTGTACTCTCGTGGAACGAGTTGCGGGTGGAGAAAACGCCAATTGCGTTTAACTTTTCCTTTCGCTTCATTATTTCTTTGAATGACAGCTCGTCGCGACGCTGGCAGATGCCCGGAATCATATACACGTGATATAGGTTAGATAAGGTGGGAAATAAAATAATGTGAAACAGCGTCCATCACGAAAACCTGCAATAACCCTCAAACCCATAATCAAGATGACTGTCGCCCGTTACCTCGTCTGGTTTTTCCCTAATTGTATAGCACTTCTCGTGCAAAATTGGCAACTGGAAACAAAAATCGCAAGGAGTTGAGAAATCGAGCGATCTACTAAGGGAGAGAGCCAAGGCAGCAACCTAACTGCAAGGAAAAGCGAATTTAACAACAAATCTAACAAATATAACCGTTGCTTCATAAAATATTTATGGATCAACATCTTTTTATTTAAATAGGAAGTAGAGAAAACGCCGTCGGAAGCGCAGAACAATTACGTGTTTTGAATGACGCTTCTGCAGTTATCGGTCGAATCGCCTCACGTAGCCACTTCTCTATTGTGCTTATGTGGGTGTTTTTCTAACCTTTCGCGGTGGGCGCAGTACGTCTACAATCGCAGTATCCTGCGCTCTACGCGGTTGTATGGGACTGGCGGCCACACAGCGGTATACGCAACTTCCCAAATAACAGCACGAGTCGTTTTCGCACTTGGAGCAGCAAACGAGGAATCCAAAAGAACTGTGATTGTTTCGCAAACGTATATTTCGCTGTAAATCTTCCAGAGCTAATACAAAAAATGCACTATAGTCGGAGACAACTTAAGTCTACAGTGAAGCCTCGCCCACGCCCTCATTACAACCAGCCACTGTTCCTCCACGAGGCTGCAAATAATCCGTACTTCAAACTTTTCCTGTTACCCAAATAAGGCGGTAACCATAAAAAAGTAAAATTATTAGCGCTTAATTTTACACGTTTTCCCTCGCCTACTACAGTGGAATGACGAAAGCCTAATTATTTATTGAACTGAAATGCTTGCTTCGCTGCAACTATTTATTGTCAAGCTTCACTTCAGTTGGCAGTGAAGTTTCATGAGTAAACCGGCTCAGCAGTGAAAAGAACTGTACCGCAGACTTTTGAAGAGTGAAATATACTCAGACTCCGTACACTTTGTCCATGTCTGTTGCATACCTCATTGATTCCGCCGATGGAAAAACTCTTCAAGAACAGCCGACAATCCGGAGCTATCAAGCACGACGCCATTTTGATAAGGCCGCATGACGGTGATTTTGTTTGCTTCTGTTATTAACTGGCGGAGTAATATTGCTACATGCGTGTGGTATTTGTTTGAACGAGGCGCGTGGGTGCCATCACTCCAGAAAAGAGGAGGAAGAACGAACTGGGCTCGCGCTGTGAATCTGACCGGTCAGCGCTGCAAGCGTTGTTGTAAATATAACCTATAAATAGTTTCTCGTCTTACTGACTCATCTTTCGCGTAAGAATATCTACAGAGGTTCTACAGCTACCTTAATTGTACACAAGAAAAGCAGGGAGATACCTATAGGGAAAGGGGTCAGACAGGGAGACACAATTTCTCCAAAGCTATCCACTGCTTGCTTAGAAGAATTCAAGCTATTAAGCTGGGAAGGCTTAGGAGTAAAGATCGACGGCGAATATCTCAGCAACCTTCGGTTTGCCGATGACATTGTTCTATTCAACAACAATGCAGACGAGTTACAACAAATCATTGGAGACCTTAACAGAGAGAGTGTAAGAGTGGGGTTGAATATTAATATGCAGAAGATAAAGATAATGATAAACAGCCGGGCACAGGAACAAGAGATCAGGATCACCAGTGGGCCTCTAGAGACTGTGAAGGAGCACGCTTACCTAGGTCAATTAATCACAGGGAACCCTGATTATGAGAAGGAAATTCACAGAAGAATAAAAATGGGTCGGATCGCATACGGCAGACATTGCCAGCTCCTGACTGGAAGCTTGCCATTATCATTGAAAAGTAAGATGTGCAATCAATGCATTTTGCCAATGCTGACATATGGGGCAGAGAGTCGGAGACTGACAAAGATGTTTGAGAGCAAGGACCATGCAAAGAGCGATGGAATGAAGATTGCTAGGCATAACATTAAGATACAGAAAGACAGTTGTTTGGATCAGAGAGCAAACGGGTATAGACGATATTCTAATTGACATCAAGAGGAAAAAATCGAGCTGGGCAGGTCATGTAATGCGCTGGTTAGATAACCGTTGGACCATTAGGGTTGCAGAATGGGTACCAAGAGAAGGAAAACGCAATCGAGGATGACAAAAGACTAGGTGGAGCGATGAAATTAGGAAATTCGCGGGCGATAGTTGGAATCGGTTGGCGCAGGACAGGGGTAATTGGAGATCGCAGGAAGAGGCCTTCGTTCTGCAGTGGACTTAAAACAGGCTGATGATGATGATGATAATGACGACGACGACGATGATGATGATGATGAAGGTGGTGGGCCCCCCCCGAAAAAAAATCCTGGGTACGTGCCTGTGGCTCGAGGATACCCAACAGACCGAGCACTTCGTGATCTTGCCCCAGAGGAGTCCACCTCAGTACTGTGTGACTATGCGGCAATCCTAAATTACTACAAGAGACTGGAGTGGATCTACTCCCTTCCCTATAGAAACTAACAAAGGAGGAGGCTGTCAGCTGGCGCTTGATCCAGACTGGCACGTACCCCAACTTACACATTCTTAATGAAACGCACCCAACGGCATACCCCACACGTTGCCCATGGTGCTCTGAGAAGCCAACACATTTACGCACCACCTGGACTTGCTGGGCCATCCCCGGACTGGCCCCTATAGACCAAGCGAGGGTGGAGCGGTGGGAGGGGCTGCTGGCCAGCGACAGCCTTGACGATCAACTCAGTTCGATCGACAGGGCACGCAGAGCGGCAACAGCCTGTGGCGCCCTGGACTGAGGGCAGCGACCTCCACTTGAATGGGACCCATGAACCAAGTGTGCCCCACGCCACAAACCCATTTAGTCTTTCGAATAAATCTCTCTCTCTCTCTCTCGCACTAAAAATTCAATACAAACTCAACCCACATCATCGCATAATTATTAACTTCATGGCCACAGTGTCAAAGCAAGGCTTGAAGAGCACATTTGAAAACGTCACTGTCGATTGCCTGCAATACCTATTGCAGAACATTTTTTTTGCCTGCGTTTAAAAGAATGTCATAGCGGTATAGAAGTGGTATGCCACGGTGTCTTCTTAACGATTTCGGAGGCTGTGCTTCAAGCACAGAAAAAAGAAAACATTACTTAGATGGTCACCCATTGTAAACAATTGAAAGAGGATTTAAAATGTGCTCTGCAATCCCTGCCAGTGGCACTGTGGATTTAAAATCAACAATTAAAGAATTTGTTAGTTAATCACCACAATAATTAATAAAGAAACAGAGCAGGCTTGTCCAGGAGGTTCCCAAAAACGTGCAGCCGGTTTTATCGGAACGGATGGCTTCGCTTCGTTTCTAAGCTTGCTGCCTGTTAGCTGGAACAACCAGTACACAGCAAGCCTGCACAGCTTCAGGCAACTTGGAACAGACCCAACATTGTGCTCCTCTCCAGTATCACCGACTTCAAGACAGTGATAGAAAATTGTGTAACATTTAAGACATATGTAAATAGCCCACCCCTAACGTAAAACCCCTTCACTGGGGCCTTGGAGGTATTGTGAATAAATAAATAAATAAATAAATAAATAAATACATAAATAAATAAATAAATGTCGACCACACTCCGCTAGCCATGTGACCATGGCTTTCCAGCCAGGAACATTAGTCAAGTGAGCTACTAATGCTCGAAAACACACCCAATGATGTCCTTCATGCTAGGCGACACAAATACAGCCCCCTCCCCACCCCACTCACCCTCGCTGGACGGACCCTCCCGACGCAGCAGGGTGGCTCGCTCCAGAGCCAGGCGGGCACCCCGCAGCCATGCCTCAAAGCCTGGGTCGGGGCCAAGGGCCTGAACCTGCGTTGCACAGGAACAGCGAGAGAAAGAGTAGAGGTTGCCGACAGCCCAAAGTTTCTTACAAAAATGGCAATTACAAGATAACCCCAGAGCTAATGTTTACGGCAGCTGCAAGTCCGCCGGCTAAGCCACCAAGGGAATCGTGGTTAGCAATGCTTCAATTTGCCGAAGCTTTATCCTACCAGCTTAAAAAGTCTTTGCATACCGATCACCTTCAACAGAACATCACGTTATGAATGTCACAATTAACAATGATTATGCATGCATGCTCAGTACAAATCCAGCACCCAACGACCGCTTCCTTGGAGTAACAGTAACGAATCTCGAAGGCAATGCTTTTGCAGGCTGTATGCACCGGAAGCAACTAAGGAGTGTTGGAAGCATGTCAAAGCTGCCAATGCTTTGGACGTCACCTATTGCCTCTATGCGTGTGGACAAATGTAATTCCCATAGAAATTTACAAATATAAAGCCTAGTAAAACAAGAACATCTGAAGCGACAAGCACAAAGATTAGACAAATCTGTGTAGGGATCTCTAGGACTAGCTTATTGATTTGTGCAGCTTGAACGATTGAGCTGTTTGATATTACTGTCTGCACGTAACAAAGCAACTGAAGCACACAATTTTTTGAAATTAACAGCAGCAGAAAATATCCCAAACGAAGAAGGCCAAAACTGAACCCTTGTAAGCATCCATATGTTTTCGCCAACATCCTCATGGGAAATGAAAGGCTATTTACTTATAAGGATGTGAGAATGGTACTCTTTTTGAAATTGAATTGAATACTAACCAAATATAGTGCTGGAAGTGAATTGAATTTAATAGTCAATGCCTGATTTTGTGGACTCCCCAGGGACCGCAAGAACATTTGAAAAATCGGGCATCTTGAAAATCAGTCATCGACTACACTGAATACTTCACATAGTTCTCGAACTAAGAACTGCCATTTTCCCCATCAACATAAAACAATATTTATCTCCTAGCATACTAAATGTTTAGCGAGCACTTACCATCTTATTGCATGTTATCAAGTGTGAAATACAAAAAGTGAGGGTATACGAATACCAAATAGCAGATTTTGAATCGAATATTGAATCGAATCAAGAAAAAAAGCCATATATCAAATTGAATATGGAATATCAAGAAATTTAACACAAACATTCCTGCTTCCAAATTTTGTGCAAAATATCATAGTGATGCACATGCTTAGGAGGCAAATCACATTACCTAAAAAAGAATCTTGCCAGCTATCAGTGACTTGGGTACTTACGAATCAAGATGCATATTATGTTCTACTCTTATTAAAGGGAACACCAAATTAGTATACCAGCAGTGATAACAACTCACTTCATATACGAAGGCCTGGAAAATATTTTTGGTCAATAGAATGGCTGCCAAATAGAATTAAATGCTTTTTTTTTCTTCCATGGAAGCTGAAGAAACAGCGAAGTTGTCCTAAATGCCAATGGGGTTTTCAGTTTAACAGTGGGCCAAACAGCGCTCAATAGCAATCTTCCATTGCTTAGAAAGTACTGCTTTTCAGTTTTCGACCAGAAAAACAGGAAGCTTTTCAGTCTTTATGGCAGGTGGTTTTAGTGGGTTATCATCAGCTCGTTAAGGCCAATCTGCAGGACAGACAACAGCGAGGAATGCAGATCACATCACTCGGCATTGCTCTGCGCAGTCATGGGAACCGCACGCGTCGATCGACAGTAAAAACATTCTTGATCTTCACGCATGGTTCTGTGATTTGCACAAGCGCTGCTTTTGTGGTTCCCTCTGTGCTACATAGCGTTAATCATTTCGTTCGGTCTAGTCGACCTGGTTGAACCTTGCACCAATAATGACTGCGCACCGTAAGTACGCTGCGTGCATCAAGGCACCTGTCACTGCGGAGTCATTCGCCGAAGGTACCAATATTCGAAAAATCGAATGTTCGAGAAAACGAACATTAGATGTTCGATTTGCAAATCAAATTATTCAAATGTTCTCTGTTCGATTCGAAATCGAATATTTTAGCATTCGCACACCCCTAATAGAAAGCATTAATGGTGCATTAGGCACAAATAAGCGGTTCGCTCTCCTACCCAGGAGCATTAGGAGAGTGCAAATGATTGCAGCTTGGAAAAACAAGTCTGGCCCCCTGAGCAATGTCCAACATTCTCCAACGTGGAACTTCTCACGTTTCATGTCTACTATGGCAGCCAGGATGAAATTTATCCCACGTTCACTTTTAATGTCATGTTTGAACATGCACACCCCACTATTTGATATGTTCAAAAACTATTACAAAAATATCCGTGTGCACGAGCAGCGACTATTCGACTCAAAGAGGGAACCAAGCAAGACAACATCTGACTCGCAATTGTAGTTAACTGTGCTCCCGCATCCTACCTGGGCGGCCCGTTCAAGGCACTCGGAAGGCACCAGTGCCGACACCGGCGGCAGCAGGGGGACTACCGCGTTGCTCAGGCACTCGCACAGCGGACAGAGGAACTCTCGCTTCTCCACGTTGAAGCTGATGTGCCGGCCGTACCTGCGCATGGCATCCGAGTGCATAAGCGACGGGCCGCCTGTTCTGCTCTGTCCCCTCTGTACAGCTGGCATCAAAAGTTTGCCCTGATTATGACACCTTAAAGTTATCGAATTTCTGAGCAGTTCATGACCGCAGCCAGTAAAACTGCACAACACTACTGTTATTTACATGAATCTAATGCGCGCCTTTCTTCTTTTTCAAAAAGAAAGATGGACCTGAAAATTGCCGGCACTTTACAATCGGACACGAAACCAAAACCACATTCGTGGCGCTGGCAACCATCAGAGCCATCAGACGCGGAGTCAAGCACGTTTTCTTGAAGGTTGCTGTGGGTTTATTTTGTGCCCTACTACCATCACTTTCAGAGACGCCATCACTTTTGCGAAATTTCACGCAACTCGACACCAGATGCGTAGGCACGTACGACCAGCAGCGCTTCAGGCACTGCACCAAAGTTCGCTATCTGCGCAGAGTGCCAGGAGCGATCTCAGCTGCAAATTTGGACAGGAGCCTTGGTTCCGTACAATCGTGCACAAGGGTTCATCGACCAGTTGCCTGCTTTTACGCTGACAAAGATCAGGCCCCTTGGTTCCCCTTCTTCTCGCCCTTGCTTGTGGCTGGCGGTTACAATCGCAAAGGTACAAGAGACGGTTTCAGAAGTGCATCAAAATCGGCACCATCGTTCTCCTTGCCGTGCGAAGTCCAACGGCTAGCACTGCTCACCTGGCTGGGCGCCGCCGCTCCTTGGTGACGACCGACTCGAAGAACTTCTGCCAGCAGCGGGCGTGCATGACGTGGCCGCAGGTGCTGGCATGCGGACCGTAGCGCAGGTCCCCAAAGGCACAGGTGGGGTCTTCCTCGTCCAGGGGGTTCGTCGACCCGTCCTTCTTGGACTGGGACTCGTCCTCGTCCTCGCCGCCCGAAGACGGTGGGGGCGGCGGCAGCTGCGACCGATCCTGCGCACAAACCGGATCAGTTAGAAGCTTTCGGTGCCCTTGACTGATTGGTCGTGTCGTAGGGTTTCAATTTCCACAGCGAAGCTCCACTTTGCGAACCCTCCCCGACTTTCACGACTGCTGCCTGATGGGTGCTGCTTCTGTCTTGACAAACAGCTCAAACTTCAAAAAAGAAAAAAAGAAAAGAAAGCACTGAGCTGCGTACCCCGTGGTGGGATTGAACCTGGGTCCAACAGCACAGTAGCAGTCCGATGCTCGACCGTTAGGCCATAATCGCACGCCCACTTCTTCCATGCCAATGCCAACTAGCTCTTTGGGATAGCCACTGTGTGCGTTGCATTGCATAGCATGGGCGTGTGAGAGCACATTCGAGATTACCAGTGTCCTTTGCACTCAAGACGCAGAAATCAAATGGCCTGATTTAGCACACTTGATTAACCATCAATTCCAAGATGTGCGTTGGATATCATTAACCTTTTTTTTTTGTTTACAAATTTATGCCCAGTTTATTTCCAAATGTTTACGAAATGTTGTTTCAATACCAGCTAGGCACTTAGCTATATTGCTTTGTTGTTGGCCTCTGGAATTAATACACAATGTCATTGCAACTCGGGTTGAAAAGCAATGTAAAACAAGATTTCCAATTGCAACAGATCAACAAAAAAACTTTTTCTGTGCAAAAGAAAATAATAAATCACGTGGATCCAACACAATGTTGGAATCTAAAGGATGCAAAGCTTGTCTGAATTAGCAAGGTAGCAGCAGTAGCAGATGACACGAGCGCAGCCTCATTGCCTGTCTGCATCACTAGGACAAAGGCGAGAACAAGTGCTCATAGAAGCATAGATGTGCCACGGGATACAAAAAAAAAAGATTATGGGGTTTTACGTGCCAAAACCACAATCTGATTATGAGGCACGCCATTGTGGGGGACTCCGAATTAATTCGGACCACCTGGGGTTCTTTAAGGTGCTCCCAAATCCAAATACAAGGATATGTTTGCGTTTTGCCCCCATCAAAATTCGGCCGCCGTGGCCAGGATTTGATCCTGCAGTCTCACGCTTAGCAGCCCAGCACCACAGCCACCACGCAACCACGGCGTCATATAATACAGCAGGCTAAAACAGTCATTGGACTTTTCACTAAACAGCAGTCAGACTTTTCACTCACAGATACCCACATGAGACATCATTTAAGGCACCTTTATTACTTACGCAATGAAGCAGAAGAAATACTGAAGTTGTACTGCATTTACTGCCAATGAGATGAGGCATTCCCCCTAAATTGGACAGGTCTATGGTCTGTGTTTGTACCCGTGTACATTTTCGTCGTGCACGATGGTGATGTGAACGTACCATCAGCGAGCCTCTCTGCAACAGAAGCATGCGGCCCCCTGCTCACCTTGGAGAGCACGGTGGATCGCTGCACCAGCACGGACAGCACCAGGGTGCGGCCGCTCAGGGACAGCTCCTCGTCCTCCCGGCACAGGATGCACGTGTGCCGCACCACCTCGGGGGCCGCAGCCGACGCCACCTCCGTCTCGGTGGCCTCCTTGAAGAGGTCCGAGTACTCGCGGATGAAGTTCTTCTGCATGGCCGACATCTGGGCCATGATGCGGGCGCGCCGGGCCGCGGCAGCGGCCGCATTGCGACCACTGCCTCCACCGCCTCCGTCGGACTTGGCGGTGCCGGAGGAGTCCTCGACCTCCATGGGGGTCGAGGCGGCGTCGGAAGGGCCATCACGGACTGTCCTAAAGTGCCGGAGCGTGTGGTCCAGCAGGGGCTTCTGGCTGGGCGCACGAGGCGAAGCGGCACACCTAACAGCAAAAATGGTTCAAGATCAACTGTTGTTGTTGTTCCTGCTGTTGTTCTTTTAGTAAAGAGTACAGTCCAATGCACTGTAAAGAGAAAGGGCCACGCAAGACACATCGCAAATGGGGCGTAAAGCCAATATTGGTGGATGATAGTCGCAGGCATAACAAACAGTAATGTTCCAAATAAGTCATTAAGTCAGGAAAAGAAATGCATAATTATTGCGCACAACTTACGCAAAAGTACCAATTCACTTTACATGTGTTCAATATACATTACAAAATTCCAGTGATGAAATTGTCTCTCCAACACACCACTGTTGCCGTTGTTAAAGGGTGCGTTTCGTAATATGAGTGTGGCTTAGAAATTAAGATAACTGCGGTTGCCATGGACCAAATAATCTCCCTGCCGCATTTCCTGTCTGCAGAGAAGTAAACAACTGCAGCATATGAATGCTGCCGGTAGTCAGAGCACTTGTCATGCCAGTACGGCAAAATATCAATTTTAATATGGCTGCGATCAGAGTACCATCATCAAAAGTTCAAGTGAGAAAGGAGATAACGTTCTTGAATTAAAAATAGAACTCAGCAGCAGACATTCATTTTTAACATTATGTATACATCGCTAACGTGAGTTCCTGTAAACAGGTTTCTCGTTTTGCCGTATTGAGTATGCTAATGGCATTTGACACTTGTCAATGATATAGGAGAAGTCTTGACGGTAATTTCTATCCTGGAGTCAATGCTATGGCGTACAAATGGAACAAATGCTTCAACAACCATGGTGACTGCATGGAGAATTAATGCTTACTAGTGTCTTACCATGAAATGTGTCAGTGTGTCTGCGCACAAAGTGCTTGTTACCTTACTTTTCCAACCTCACCATCTGTGTGCAAGGTACCAAACACAGCTCCTCCAGCATAAAGGTTGCGCGAGTTTCGGCGGGATTCATTGTGGTCCCGTAGACACGCAGCACGAACTTCAGAAGCGGGCATACGATAACATCAGTGCAGTTGTCACGGGCAGAATAATTCCCCCGGTCACGTTTCCTGCCCGTGGAGCAGCAAACACTGCAGTACGTGAATGTTGAAACAGTGCCACTGCCTGTCGTCCCCTTTTGAAGTTCTTGCTCGGTGAACAAGACAACTCAATGAACCTATAACAACAAGCCCACACTTCAGTTCTTCTGCAGTGACAACTGCGCAAAGCCACAAGGCAGCATGAACATAGCTCGGTGTTTCTCGGGAAAGACAGCCCTTGGCCGTAAAATCGCCAGAGTTGCGCTTCCAACGCAGCCGCAAAGACGCGCGCGCACCGAACGTGCCCGGCACTGACTTTTCGAGGGCGGCAGCCAGCCCCCCTTGCGTGGCTCGGCAGGTGAAGCAGAAGAAGGAGTCGGCCATGGGCACCCCCTTGTCCCGCAGCCGCTGTTCCTCGTGAAGCGCCACCCCAATCAAGTGCAGCGCCTTCTCCAGTTGGGTCTCCGAGAACGCACCCGTGCTGGGGCTGGTCGACCGCTCCAGCACCAGGTTCAGCACCTGCGGGCCGAAGGCAGGGCGGGTACATCATTGTCACAGACACTGCTACTTTGCACCTCGAAGCCACTGGTTTCAAGCACTCGCCTGTGTACAAAGGGGCAAGAGTCAGGAAAAAAGAAAAAGAGTGATCCACACACAATGTGACGCTGGTTCCAGGCACGGCTTGAGAGATGCCAACAGAGAAACATTGGGCTTTAGTCCAAACCTCGATACAACAAGCTCAAATATAACAAAGTAAACACATAAATTTGATGAGCCACACGTCATTTCAATGAGTGTTCTACGGCTGCAGCAAAACCAGAAGATTCGACCGTGACAATATCAGGGGATATTTGTTTGTTCAGCAGCTCGAAATACGTACCGTATGTTTTTCTTTGGGCATAACCAGCCACGGTGTATAACCCGTGCACCCCCAATTACAACAGCACGAGAAGAAAAACAAAATCCACGTGTGTAACCCAGGGAAATAAATGCACATGACGCTCACATCCCTGCAAAAAACAGTCTCCATTCGCGAATGAACACTCTTTCCCGTCGTATTTCTGGCCCGCACCCCTGTTCCCCACCTTTTCGGCGAGCTTCTGCTGCATTGTAAAGGACGGCCGTTGAACCCAGCTCATCGTGATTGAAGTTTCAGTTCGCCGGCACCACGTGCAGCACTTGCTAACAAGTAAACGCAAAATGGCGACCCATAAAGAGGGAGGAGAATAGGTGACCACGGAGAAGGGTGCTTCAACACGCAGGGGTGGGGAGAGAGAGTGGCGTCACTGCATCACAGCAGCGCGTGCCGCGATGCCATGACACCGCACTCGAAGGGCACCCCCGACTTTCCGGGGAACGTTTCTTCATTTTGGGGGTGGGTTACGTGCGCAAAAAAAATATGTTATTCCTGTAGCCAAAGAAATGTAAACTGCAACTCGAAACGTCACATTCTGAACGTGCACCAACACCGGACAGATGTAACACCAGGCAGTTTCCAGACCCATCTGATATTTTTTAAAAAAAACAAAGCAAGCATGCACTAGAATGCGGTCAAAAATGGCACTGCCTTGGCTCCTGCTAGAGTCAACTACATCACGTGGTCTTTCTCATAGCTGTACTAGATGATTGTGTTTCTTGCAAACAGAAGGTCTCTCCCATTTGGCCACAAGTGTGCAATCGACACCCGCACAACGCAGAGAGTTGCTGCCCACCCTGAGCATGACGTCACACTGAAGCAGGTTGACGACCATGGCGAAGGGACGGGCAAACTCCGGGGGCAAGGGGGGCGGACAGCAGGGCTCCAGTCCGGCCTGCTTCCGACGCCTCAGCTGGGCCTCCTCCGCCTTGGACTGCTCCTCGCGCGTGTAGTGGTAGAAGAATGGGTTGAACTCGCTGTAGAACTCGGGCCGCAGCTCGTACCGGCTGCGCATTCGTGGACACAAAAGGAGGGAGGGGCAAACTCGAGCGAGACAACACAAGTCGGCTAAAAAGCAGGGGACAGAAAAAGGTTGCCTGCCGAGTTGGACACTTGTGGTACATTCAGTTGGTTTAAATCTGGGTTTGCAACTGAAAACCCTGATTTAAGGAAACTTAGCATGAGTAGAAGCATGTGCAAGACTAAGCACTTGATAGTGGAAGCTGGAAACATATCAACAATTGCTGACACATGCGTCAGTAAGCCATGAATTTACTTATCTACAAAAGAGCTCAATTATCTTTGTTCACATTCAACATATATAGGGGTGTGCGAATATTGAAATTTTCGAATACGAATCGAATACGAATAAGGTGAAAAACTGTCTTCGAATATCGAATCGAATATCGAATATATGTGTAGTATTAAAAAATTGCAAAACGAGGTAACAATAGCTTCATTACCCTATTAAAAATAATATTGCATTTTACGAGGCTGCTTCAGGTTAAAGAGGCACTCATTATAGGTAATGCACTCAGGTAATGTCAGGTAATGCTCTGTCAGGTAAACGCTTGTTACAGATTATCGCGAAGGAAAATTGACTGCTCGACATGTTCAGAAAGTAAGGGCTCTCTATGCACTGTGACAACATTTGTCCAGGTAACATTTTCTAGGTGCATATTTTATTGTGCATACTTACAAAGCCCGAAAGTACATCATATATTGTTATGAAAGAGCCCTGGAATAAAGCTTGGCAAAAAAAAAAGAATTGAAACTGATCGTGTCTCACGGGCCTGATGCAGATAGACTGGAACAGAGCGTACACATTCATAGTAAGGTTCGTTACAGCACTTAAGATCACAGTGCTGTAACGCTGTGTCTTCGTTTTGTACCTTCTTTTGTCCCTGTTTTGTGTTGTGCTATAACGAACCTTACTATGAATCCCAACAAACTGGCCCAACTTGCCATCTTGATGCAGAGCGTACAGATAATGAGCGGATCATGTGAAGCTCTCAGAGAATAAACGTGTTTTTAGGAGAATGTGGAGCAAGCATATAATTCGTTTTTGCTAAATTATTCACAGTCTGTCCGAATATTCGCCGTTTCGACCATTATTCGGCCGTCCTCGAATATTCGGGAATTTACGAATATGCATTTCTCGAATCGAATACGCTTCGAATAAGGAAAATATTCGATTCGTATTCGAAATTTCGAATATTCGCACACCCCTAAACATATATATATATCTATCAATCAGTGTGGCTAAAAAATGCCTGCTTGTCACTCCCCATTTTTTGTTCATGCTTACCGAGCTATTTACATGCATCGTATGACGTACTGAGGGCATAAATTGCAACGAGATCTGGAAGTAAATCTGTTGGTGAAGTTAGCGCTGTGTGGCTGTCAAATGTGCCTTTCTGTTGTCCCTCTCCTTCAGCTTGCTCTACAGCAAAATAGAAGACGCCATACCAACACGCTCATATGGCTACCTCGCTGACTTCCATTGGTTGCTTTCAAGCTTGCTAGAGTGTTCTGGTGGCGGCGTGCTTCGCATTCGTCTGGCCGAAGTAAATCGCTCGGCACACTCAGAGCCCCTCAAATCTTTGATTAGACTGGGAGTGCGGCTCGGACCAGAATTCCAGCAAAACATGTCGGCAGGCTAGTTGGTTCCGGTTTACGATTAAAATGTGCAGTACCACTAGACAAAGACAGAGGAAGACGATGACACTAACATGAAAAAAGAAAGGAAAGAAAGAAAAAAAGAATGAGTGAGCATGCCTTCGGTGTCACTACCCGAAAAAAAGTGCCGTTTCATGATCCAACGCTTTAGCGCTTTGTATTTTAAGTGTTGATTATCCTATGGACATGCACATTGTTCTTTAATTTAATTTTTAATTTAATTTGTTCTTTAATTCTTGTTTTTATTTCCGTTCAATATGTATGATAATCGTGTACCTGAGGAAATAAATATCTGTAGTTGAAAAACCGTTGGGCGTCGTCTCCTTTCTCTGTCTTTTAGTCTCACTGCACATTTTGATTGAGAACTCCAGTCACCATGGCTCTTTGTAATAATTCTCTGGGAACAGCTAGCATGTTAGCAGCTAGCAGCTAGCAGCAGCTAGCATGCTAGCAGCTAGAGGCTTTATGTGACTCCAATATCGAGAGGGTTCTGCATCGCTGCAAACCAAGTCAAAGTGTGGTAGAAACCTGTCTAATGCACCACTGGTACTATTGGTCAACCGCTTCCAAAACGTTCTGGCCCACTTTCTGAAAAAGTTCTTTTATGTTTGCCACCTCACTTGTGGAGAGCATGGCACAATAGCTGCACTGATCATAATCCCACTTTGTTTATGTTGCAATTAATAAATTTCACACCTTCCAAGCTGCGAACTTCAAAATTCGTAGAAATCCTACACACACCACATCAGAAGGGAGGCGAGGGGTGAATAGCACTTTTTTTTTATGTTTACCTGAGCACAAACATTTTCTGGTATGCGTGCACACTTTATGCATGATGATTTACCTTTACACGCAGCCCACAAACAGCAGCAAACTTAGGACAGCACAGAACAAACTGCTTCTAGATTAACAGGTACTTTTCCTTCGACTTTGCCATTGCTCTCATTTCACCTGCTTCAGGAACCTTTATGAATAAACTTGCTCAAAGCAGGTACCCCCCCCCCTACAGTTGTCCTTTCACAATCGCAGATTTCTAAGGGTATGGTCAGAAACCGACAAGCAAAACTTTTTAGCAAACACTCTTTATTTTTAAAAAATACCAAAAGTCTGGTGCTAAAATTTACGGCAAAAAAAGAATTATCGCAAAACATGCTAAAACATTCGTAAAATCGTAGACGGAGCCCGAGTTCATAAGCTCTACGAGAACTTTTGTCACAAAGCTGGCAGCCACACGTACGTGCAGCGTTGCGCGCAAAAACGGGACAAGGCGAGTGTGCTACCTGGTGGAGGCAGACGCGTCGGCAGCCGAGGTGGCCGAGGTGACCGTGGCGGCCCGGTTGTCCCTCCGAAAGTGGGCCACCCGCTGCAGCACCTGCTCGACCTGGGCCTCACGGGCGGGCGAACTTCCTCGGGGCAGCAGCTTCACCAGCTGGCTGTGGGGGAGGGGCTCCACGCAGAGGAGCTGCACCACCTCCCGCTGGAGCCGGTCCGTCTCGGTCACCGCGCCCACGCCGGGAAGACTGCGCTCGCTGACCAACGTCAGCACGAGGCCTGTGGGGGAGAGAAACCAGTAAGTTAAACCTGCCCACCTCTGGTCATCTCTGGTCACCTCTGTGCAGTACAGAAGCAAGTCTCAAAGATCTATTTTTCTTTTTGTTATTGTATTTGACAGTTGACTGCTGCCGTACTAGGGAATTGTCTTGTTTTGCTCATGCATTGTAATGCAATTCTTTTTTTAAGTACCATACGCCTTCTTGCTAGTATTTGAGTGCATAAATTTCTGCCCCTCCTCCTAGGGCTTACGTCAGGCCTGCAATGTTTTTGCAAATACACAATCATATAACAAATTCAAGAACACGTAAGAATACGAGGACCGCGACCTTCGGGGCCCCTTTAAGAATGCGTGCATGGAGCTGCCCAGTGTTCACACACACACAAACACACACACACACACACACACGCACACACGCACACACGCACACACGCACACACGCGCGCACACACACACACACGCACACACACACACACACACACACAACACGCACACACATCCTTGTTGTGCCTTCCCTCTGTCGCTAGGGGAACCCACCGAGGAACTCCTCGGCGATGGTCACGGTGAGCTGGGCGTTGGCCTCGTCCTGCGTGCTGTCGTACGTGTTGGAGGCCCACGCCAACAGCCCATACTTGTTGAGCACGTGGATGAGGAACTCGTTGCTCTCCAGGAGCGAAGCAGCTGCCTGCACAGTCCAGGGAAACAGGTTCATCGTGAGGCTCCATTTTGTTGTTGTTTGTTTGTTTGTTCGTTTTTCCAGCTTCTACTTGGTGCCGAATAAAAATAACCTGTCTTATGAGGAGAAACAAATGGTGCCTTCACAAACCATTTAGCATCCTCTAATACATATTCTAGTGCTATTTCTTTTAACCTAGTACAGTTGAACCTCAAAATTCAGAACAGTAACATAACAAATTATCAAGTATAAGTAAACGTAACACTTTGCTGGCCATAGTTTAATTCAACGAGCATTCCACTGATATTATAACAAAGTAAAAAATGCAATGTCCAAGACAATGTCGGTACCTGCACAGCTAACATTTGTTCACCCCCAGCTCAAAATTTGGATTATAGTAGCATAAAGTGTCAAGCCCTCAGCAAGAGCAACTTATAACGGCACATTCTGGACCAGCTCACAGCTGGCAAGCCAATGCGCCGGTCTTATTGTGATTCCACCAATCGCACTCGCATACTGTTAGCGATGGTGCAGAAAAGTTGTGGGGTACGTTAAGTGCCAAAACCACAACCTGATTATGACGGACGCCGCAGTGCGGGCACTCCAGAGTAATTTTACTGACCTAGAATTCATTAAAATTCGCCTAAATCTAAGTAATAGAGCTTTTATGCATTCCGCCCCCATTGAAACGCACTATCCGCGGCCGGGATTTGATCCCGCGGCCTCGTGCTTAGCAGTGAGCAATGGTACAAAGCATGCTCGTAATTTAAGGTTGTTCTCGTACCGCGTAACGACATGCGAAAATCCCACTCAATCTGGCAGCTTTCCAGAATATCCCCCTCTGGTGATTCAACGTTCCAACGCGCCGCCCAGCCCCGGCACAAATGACGAGAGGAGAGGCCGCAGCAAACTTGCCTGCAGGAGGGTGATGTCACGGTCGTACGTCTCATTCCTAAGGCGCACGTTGTGGTAGAAGTAAATCTGGTTGAGCAGGGAGTAGCCATTGCGACGCCACATGCCAGCCCGGAACTGGGCCACCATCACCTGTGCAGAGGAGAACCGCACGGCATGAAGGCGGCAGCACAAAGGTTGCCTGCTGCAGTCGCCAACCGATTTAGCTGCAAAAGTGCTCAAACAATTGAGCAGTCCGAAGAAAGTGAATATTTGCAACTAACACTTAAATGGTAAAGTTTAACATCCCGAAACTGGGTTATGAGGCACCTTGTAGTAAGGAACTTCGGATTAGATCGATCAACGGGTTTCTCCAACACGCTCCGAATTGCACAGTACAGGAGCGCTTTTGCATTACGCCCTCGTCGGAAATTCAGCCACCACGGCAGCGATCGAACCTGCAGCCTCTTGCTTGGTGGTGCAACACCAAGCCCACAGAGGCATCACAACGGGTATATTACGGTGAAATTGGTTTCGTTGTTTTTTTTTTTTTACAACTGCAGCGCAGCAGATCATTCGTTCACGAAGTCTTGCTTTAGGATGTGCTCCATTGAAATAGAGACAAGCCCACTTATGACGATCAGAGATATAACAAATCATTGGTTATAACGAACACGTTTTCCTGCATTTACAATTTTCCAACTCTGCCCACTGAAACTGCGTCCAGATTTAAGTAGCGTTTTCAAAAGTGCGTAACGTTACAACGAACACATCAAACCCGGTCACGGTAAAAGAAGCGCAACCGAATGGGGTACAGGCAGCACGCAACCGCTGCCCAGTCCAACTGCGACGAAGATGCGACCGCTAAGACGAGCAAGCACGGCACACGGATTTCAAAAGTCGTGAGGAAAGCAACTCACTCTCAACCATGCTCGTAGGCACACGTGGGTCACTTTGCACACGAAACACCTTGCGCAGTTCTCCGTACGCCACTGCAGGCACTATGCTTATTTGGACCAATCGGACCAGTTTGTACCAACGGCTGCTTTCGGGGTGGAACCGGCGCTGGCGCGAAAATAATGGAGCTCGAATATGATTAAAGTGTTGCTATCTTTTCGTTGCAATCGATGTTCAGAGCTGGCATCAATGCAGCATGGCGCACAACCACCACGCAAAGTTTGCAACGTCGGTGGTCACTACACAGTTATTGGGAGATCACAGTGCATCGACGCTTCGTTTATGTCAATGCTGACAACAGTGCATGCTGACGTTCTGCCATTTAAACTTTACGCTTTTTCAGCGGAAGCGACGTCGAAAACGTAACGTTGTGGCGCCCGGCCTGCGTGTGGCAGATGCTGCAACCATAATGGCAAGACCTTTGCAAAATGACGGCACTCCCTTTACAGCGGCCGTACAGCACTAAGAAACCCTAGGAATCCTCCAGGGCTGAAACGTTAGTCGGGTGTTCAGCTCCTGTGCTATGCACTCAGTCTTTGTCGTTTGTCCTTCCATATTCCATTTTATTTCCAGTCAACACCTGCACAGTCACACTTGAAAGGACCTACCTGCGTTCGCAGAGGGAGCTCCATCAGCTGCTCGGGTGTAGGCTTGCCTCGGAACTGGAACTCGTGAGAGTCGTAGCCCAAGCCAAACCGATCCAGGCAGAGGAGAAGGCCCGCCACAAAGCGCGACAGGGGCAGGTGGATGGAGACGGGACCTGTGGACACATCGTAGTCGACACACGAGGCCGAGTGGTCCGCCAGCTCCCGGCCGACGGCCGTCATGTGACCCTGGACCCCCTCGAGCGCCCGCAGGGCCTTGCGCAGGGCCTTGATGGCCACCTCGCGGTCACGCGAGCACCACTCCAGGGCCAGGGCAACGACAGGCGCCAGCTTGAGCTGGATGTTGATGCCCGTCTCCCACTCGGCCTCAAACTCGACATGCTGGCCCACCTGTGCATGCATACGCACGCGCAAGACAGACACCCATGATGTTAAACCCTTCATGGATTAATGTTGCCTACGGGGAACCATTAAGGGGAGACGCTCCTCAGAAACCTTTCTTTTTAAATATTATTGCTAGGCAAATAGAAATTGTACCACTTGTATAGCTTGATATCCTCATTGCAAATCTGTTTTTAGTTTTAGGATAGCTCGATGCTTTCATGTCCTAAGTGCCATGCTTAAGTGAGAAACAGTGCATGTTTGTGCAGCTACTGGACCTAGCAGTTGGCATGATATAGCAGTGCAAGATGGCGTTTCTTGTCCCCAACACTCCAGTGAGTGCTAATAACCAAGATAATGCATTTCCCTTGACAAGCAACATTTTGAGAGAATTTCATATCTGATGCTTCGTTTTCAGTGACTGGTACCCAAGGGTATTGAACGTTTCCATTCTTAAAAATAAACTGGTTGCACTAAAACCTAGATCAGTGCATTCTACACATCTTAAAGATGATGCACACCAAATTTGTTCTTGATTGGACCACAGTAAGTACATAATATGTCGTGCACAAAAGCCATGTTTGGCCAAAAATATGAAGCTGAGAAAAACACGATTGAAAGTTATAAAAGTTCTTTATTTGTGTTGTAGCGCTGAAATCTATATAAAAATTGTACATAATGCAGGCCAGGGTATCTAGATCCAGAGCACTACTTTAGAATTCACCTGCGCAATATGTTGTTCTCTCATAGAGTCTTCGTGAGCACCATGCTGACCCAGTTCCTGTGCTGTTACTTTCCGAGCCAACTCCAAGTTCAGCCACTGCTTTTGTAGCAGCGAGATGCACTTTCTTTGTTATGGCGGTGAACGATTTATGGTGCATCGGTTTTGGTAAACCAAGAACTGCACAAAATCGGACTAGTTGATTGTGTCCAGCTCTAAATGCGCGCGCCGCAAACACTGCCTTGATATTCACGGCGAAACTCTCTCTTGGGCTAGCCGAAGGGCGCGCTCCACTGTTAGCGTCGTCTGCCGGAGATGCACGCCGCGACGAATACGTTGACGAGATAACGGACATGGTACACGCTGCATTGTTGCAACACAACCCCAATTTCCGTTTTTTGGCCAACTTGCAGATAAAAAGGTCGCGCCGTCCGCACGCCGGACATGCCACGGCGCTCACGTTTCCGACGCCGATCTCGCAGATAAAGGTGCTTGCCGTCTCCTTGCCGCTCCTATCTTGAGTGTCGAAGATTGTCTACTTTTTCTCCGATGCGCTGACGAATTCGTCTGCGCTGTCAACGAAACTTGAGCAGCCGGCCGGCTCTGAACCGTCGAAAGCGTCGCTGTCACCTAGGTTAGGCTTAGCTGCCGCGGACGTCTCCATTCCACGCCGCTTGACTTTGCGGTGAGTCCCCTTGAACTTGTGCTTCGACCGATACTTTCGAGATCGAAAATCACATTTCTTCACGGGATCCATCGAAACAAGGAGCAGAAAAATGTCGAACACGTCGAGAGAGCGGCGCGTCGCAGAAAGAGCAGACAACCTGCGGCCGCGTCGCGCACTAGCAGCCAATGGCGTGGCTGGAATCGCACCACGCGAGTTAGAAATCCAGTGAAAGCACTTGGTTTCGGCGGAGAAATGTTTTTATTATTACTTCCCGGGGAGATTGTGACGCGGCAAAGCCGACCTCGGAGAGGAAAAGTGTAGGCCTACTGCCTTGCACAAGCCCAATGGCTTGCGACGCCGCGATTTGACGCATCACGCGCTGTAAAATGGGCCAGATTTGCACCTTTTCTTGTCACCTCGATTGCTTTCACCCTGTTTATTCATAATTTACCGATCATTTACGGCTCTGATTTCTTTTATATGAAAGAGGAGGGATCAATCTTGTTGAAACAGTCGAAAACATAAAACTGACTTTTTTAAAGGGACCCTGAAACGATTTTGGCGATTTTCTACAAACGTACTGAGTCGTTAGAGTAGGTTCTTCTGATCATTAATTGATGCATCTAAGTGCTCTGCGTAAAGCGTGTAATTTATTATAAGGTTTTAAAAATACACATCACTGCCGATCGCAGCGCACTGCTCGGCGGAATTTTAAGCCGCCCCTACCCATATGATGCAAATAACCCATATTACGTCACATGGGTGAGCTATCTGATTGGCTGAGCAGGGCGCGTGGTCGATAATTTTTCCAACTTTATGGGGAACAAATGATGCTCGTAATAGTTGGAATGTTAGTTACTTTGTTTTTGTAAAAAGAAAATAACTTAAAGAGAATACACAAGAATAGTTTTTTAGTACACTTCAGCACTTCCGGCACACAGCAAGTGTCGTCTGCTTGTGTTACAACGTACTCCATTTTGACGAGAGCTCCGCGGTCAGAGTCGGTCTCAGTCTTTTCGCGAGCACTATGATTCGACTTTGTTGCCTTGTGGACTGCAAACCTAGCGACCTGCAAACCGCGAGTCCAGTATTAGGGCAAACGCAAGCGCAAGGGGACAGGGTCTGGCCGCTTGACTGTGCCGCGATGAGCCACGAGATGAGCAGAAGGGCAAATGTGAACGGTCTGCACGGTGCAGCCACCTGGTGGCACAGAGCTCAACTATACACAGTAGCATCAACGAAGTGTATTCTTTGCTGCTGGTGTGTATTTTTCGCAGGAGTGTAAACATCAACACGTTGATTTATAAATGTTTAAAATGCTTTACACTTGGTTAGAGCAATATTAGCGCTTTGTTTGACTGGTTAAGCGCTGCGCCAGCAAGTGTCTGGACCGTGCAGACCGATCAGGCTGCTCACGTACGTCTACGCTGAAGTTCCTTCATCAGCTTGAGTTTATGCCTCCAGTCATTTGCCGAAATGACCAGCTTGCCTGTTTTTAGCGGAGTACCGGACACGTTCGGCGCTACGACAGAATGCTCGCAACGCACGCTGCTTCGAAAGCTCTCGGTCGACGGCCAAGCGGCTAGCGGAGAGGTCTCGCGCGGGAGGGGGCGTGCTCCTAAACAACCGGAAGTGAACGATGTGACGTTGCATCGTGACGCTGAACCAGTGAAGGCGGAGCTTAGCGCCGCTCGCTCGGCGAGGGAGTTGAGGAGGAAAAGCATAGCTAGGGAGGAGGGTAACTTCTAATCGCTTGCAGCTCCATTAATACGTAACGCTTCACTTAAATTGTGGTGCGAATGTTCTACTTAAGCTGTACCCTACGCGCCTACAAAATTTGTCCGAACCGTTTCAGGGGCCCTTTAACGAAAATCACCGTTTTTCGACCCGCGTCTCCCCTTAAGAAAAATTTGTGAGTGTTGGCAGGTGTGCACGTGTTTCCACGGATGACAGAGCTGCACTGTGCACAGTGAAGGATCCTGCCAATCTTGTGCTAAGTGATGTCTCAGCTCGTACAACGAAATGTTGCTATTCGTTCAGAATAAATCTAACTATCATAGCTCGCACGTGTTCAGCTCGTAACAAAGTGGCCCTCAAGTCCCAAATCGAGGGTGTCCGCCACAGCTGCTGGTGCCGGGACGAGCTTGGCTCCTGCAGACATACCGGGTGCCTTTCCCTCACAACCTTTGTTTGTTTCGCACATAAGCTTTGCTCGTCTTTACACGGGCATTTATTTTTGCCTTTTCCACCATTTTTGCAGGGATGTCATTTCAGTTATTGAAAATTGCACCTTTGAAATTTTCCATTTTAAACAATTTATTCGCAGCCAAGCTTTGTACTTTGATCGTTGATACGTTATCACTTTTCACAGGAAATTGTAGGAACAAGTCTCGTGTGTTGTTACTGCCGTTATGCTTCATCGATTCTTGTTACCACGCACAGGAGCGCCCATTTCAGTTTCTAACTACGCGGTCCGCCTTCTACATATACATCTCCTGCAGCTCCCACTTCACGAATGACATCGGCAATTCTACTCAGAAAAGATGGCAGACCTCCGGACGACTCCACTCGCCATGGACTCAAGCACGTGCAGTAACTCTAGTGGCCGCGCGCTCGACGACCCACCTGGCGCACGACCGAGTCCATCCCCTGCATCCAGGTGAGCAGGCTGAGCAGAGACGTCACGCCGTAGAGGAAGCCCTTCCGCAGTTTGTCGGTCCACACGTCGGGGGGCACTGACAAGATGTAGCGCAGGTCGTACAGGACGAACTGGGCTCGCCGGAAGGCCACGTTGGCATGGTTCCGCTCGAAGGCTAGCCGTCCCTCCGTGTTGCGGTGCTTCTCGCACTCGGACAAGAACGCCCTGCGGGGATATGCATTTGGGGGTGGTCTCAAGTGATCTGTGTAACTACGAGGACAAGAGCAACACGGCAGCGCAAACACAAGAAAGGACGTTTGCTGTTCCTTCCGTACAAGACACACTTGAAAAAAAAATTGGCAGTGGCTTCACTCGGCTATGCCAGGATATACGTAGCGAAAGCTAAGCCATAGCATGGTTAGCCTTGGTTAATCTTGATTTCAAGTCTAGGTTAGTCTGGTCGTCTAACTATGTTGCGGCGTTTAGCCAGTCGTTCGGCGCACTGTTTGTCTGTTTCCTGGGCAATTCGTTTCCTCATCTCGTTCCATGTCGATTCCAGGCCTCCTCCTGCTTATCACAATTGTCGCCGTCCACACTGCCGCCTCAACTGTGGTTGTGGCACACGCGAGCTCTCCTTTTCAATCCGCCGACATGTTATGAGGCATGCGACGCAGCTGGCGAAGCGAGCAGAGGCAAACACGACGATGAGGAACACAGTGTGATGAGGAACACGGTGTGACGAGGAACGCGATGTGACGAGGAACACGGTGTGACGACATGTGCCTCCTCGGAGCACAGCCACGGCGAAATCGCAAGTTCGCGGCCAGTAAAGTGCTTTAAAAAAGTTTGTAGCTCTCAGACTTGCTGAAATATTAACGCCATGATCATTCAAACAGGGTGGAAAGGGCCAACCTCGGTGCACGTCGAGGGAATGCAAGTGTGGTGCAGGCACCGACTGCAACTTTTGTCTGTTGCAACTGCATGACATGGGTCAAAATAGGGGCAGACACGGTCCTGTGCAAGCGCAGATCCGTACAGCAATGCCACAAACACACTTTTCCGAGCACCTGAGGAACAGTTTTTTTTCTTTCCTAACAAAGACACTTCTTTCAGCCTCCTGATTATTCAAAATATTATTAGTTGATCCATTCCGAGTCTGACAAACCGGTTAGTGACTGTTCTGACAGTGTTTGAATACTACATGAAATTTCAGGTCTGCAGTCCTCAAGGAGTCTTACTGAGAGACAGTAACTACTTCTGCTCACAGACAGATCACCGAGCTTTGTGTCTAGCAGAAATGCATGTAGTTATGTGGTCAAAGCAGCTAACTCCACAAATCAAATGTGTCATTATTCATACCCCGAGTACGATGCCTCATAATGTCACTTATAGCACAGGAAACTAAATGCAAGACACATTGTAGCGTTTCCAAGAAGCTGGAGCAAAGCTTCAATTGTAGATAGCCCAACAAACTAAGTTCTTAAATACTATGGTAATTAATTTCTAGCTCAAGTAACATTTAATTCTTTCCTGGTAAAAGTATTATCTCTGTGGCAAGACATGAATGCAATGAACTTGTTCTAATCCTTCTGTGTGTGGAACATTGTGCTTGGTGGAGTAATTCACGGCTCGCCACAATGGTGTCCCTCATTAGCCCCAAGCTGCTTTTGGACATCAAAACCGTACAACTTGCATATGCAGCTTTGGGTCGAGACAAATATGCAAATGCAGGCGTACGAAAACGGAAAAAAAAACATAAAAACGTGACTGGCGTGCCCACCTGAGCAGGACCACAATCGCATTCTCCTCGGCAACGAGCAGGTGCGCCAGCGTGGGCACGGTGAAGATCTGCACCGACAGCGAGGTGATGGAGACCGGATGCTCGTGGTCGTCGGCCACGAACTCCTTGAGCAGGTCGGGGTAGTCCCGCGTGAAGGCCCGGGCAAAGTCCTGCTTGCACCGGGCATCCATGAGCATGCCCCCAATGAGAATCTGGTGCCACTGGGCCCGCGCCGTCTTCCAGAGGTGCGCGTCTGAGCGCATGATGCACCGCACCAGCGCAAAGCCTTCCTCGGGCGTCGGCGCCATCATCACGTCGCTCAGGATCAGACGAAACGCTGCGAGCCAAGTGAGGCGTGATGCAATGCACGGACCGACTTGCACAAAGGTGGCTTCTTCCGAGCTACTTTTACGTACACGTTGTACTACCAGTGAGTGCTCTGCATTCGGTGATAATGAGCACTCTATAGAGATCATGACCACATTAGGGTTCTCAGAAGACAACAAGAAATAAATTTGGCGACATACAATCGCAAAAGTCTAGGCAATAAGTACTCCTAAGCTAGAAATTGTGCAATGAAATTTATTATCCATGAATACAACTTGAATGCTCCATATAAATGCCATGTTCTAAATTACAGCAAGCAGCACAGTTCAACAGAACAAATCCATGCTAAGTTGTATGAAAAATCAGATCTGAGCCTTAATTCCAACAGTGGCTGAACAAATGCATCAGGGCCATGATTTTGTAGCAGGGGCAGAGTATCGAACACAGCCGCTCACGAACACAAAAAGCACTGAAAGGCATTGGTATCGGGAAAAGGCACCGCTACAAAATCGTGGCCCAGTTTTCACCACAGTAAACTCAGTACCGTAGACTCATAATTTCAAATCCAGTTACCGTAGTTACTTGCGTAAGGCCTACACCTCAATTCCAAGTGCAAACATTTCCGAAAGGAAATGAAGTGTCATGCGCCTAGCTACCGGCAACGTCATTTCCGTAAGCTATTACCAGATGGCACTAGTTACTATCCTGCTGGCGATAGCATCATCCTCCTCAATGCATACCACTGGCTCACGCAGCATAGATCCAGTGCACTTCAATGGTAATGGCTGAAGCTGCAGTGCGCTGTTTAGCTGCATCGCATTTTCAGAAGAATTTCACTAGCGACTAGAGAAAAGCACCTGACGGCTCTGCCTTCATCAACAGCCTTTATCATCTGCCTTCATCAACATTGATTGCACACACCGGCAACGGAACTTACCAAAAAGGTTTGCAGGTACAGTCGCGAACAGAATAAAATGGACCACGGGATCTCCGAAAACGTTAAATTCCCGCGCAGCCTGTAGCAATAACCAGTAAATCTGCCCACGACAACGTTGTTAGCATATTCTAGTCAAGGTCCAAAATGCAAATACCAGATTGCGTTGTGAGGTTGTGGAGATATTCAGCTTTTTCTTAGATTTCATGGTCCATAATATTCTGTCCGTGACTGTATGTGGAAGCAAACAGTATGCCGCCGTTAAACTTGAAGAACACTGACATGCAACTGCAAAGGCACTGACCTTGGCACTGTGCGAGGAAGCCCTGCAGCCAGCCAAGCAGGCGCATGGCGAACGTCTGGTGCGCCACCACCGACGAGTGCATCACCAGTACCCGCAGCGGCCGACTGCCGTGCCGGGACGTGATCCGCTCAATGTGCTGCTTCACCTGCACGCACATTCATCAAGATATTGTCACGGAAGTGGCGCCAGTGAGGAACAAAACTGTGAGTCGCATACCTAACTCTGTGTTGGAAGAACTTGCGCCCAGAAAAATGTGCGACACTGACAGCAAAACGATAGTGGTGAGCGCAGTTGTTGGTGATCAAAATCTCATCAACGGGTGAAGGCTACGTATACATGACCATTATACATTCCAGCCTATTCACTCGTGCTTGCATACATTCTACAATGCACACCACTGTTACTCAGACTGCACACGCAACCTGATTAGACAGAGTACTTTCACTGTAGAAATGGCAACACTGAGGAAAGTTCTAGACCTATAATTTTTGTAAAAGTGGCTAGCCAGTGAAAAACGGTCATTGGAAAAAGGTCAACAATGTGCGCATGTCTGTATCCTTGTGCACATAACTGCAGAGCTTCCTACTGAGAACAAGAGAAAATCACACTGCTACCGATGCGATTACTGCTTTTCGCAGTACTAGTCATCACAGCTCAATTGGTAGAGCATCCTACACGTAATGCAGAAGATACAAGTTCAGCTCCCACCGATGGCAAGTTGTCTCTTCGTGCACTTTTATTTCGCTTTACCGTGTTATTTCTACCCTTGAAGTGGTTCCAACTGTGCACAAAAATTATAACTCAAAATAAGCGGTAGATTACGCTGCTATGAGCTCATAGGTATCATTTCTAAAGCATCAATAGCAAGTACAGCTAAAAACGCATCTTCATTTAATTTTGAAGTTTGTGCGAGCGACAAATCAGAAAGTACAGCACTTCTTGCAGTAGTCATCAGCACAGCTCCTATTTGTAAACAATGTTGTGTCAAGAGCCTCAGCGATTGATTTCAGTGATGTGTGACGTCACTGGCTTCTTGTCTTGCCATTTGGAAGACTGTTCAGTACTGTTTACATTGGTTACTCTGCAATGACAGCACAGGAAGCATACGCACACGCTCAGCGTACTTGCAAACTTCTTTTACTTTTTATGAATTACACAGTTACCGGTGCCTGGGCCTGCAGCAGCAAAGCGTGTGGCGACATCTTGCGACGATTTCTCCAGCTCCAATGCATTCGAAGCATTTTTTGCCCACGTCAAGTGTTATTGTCCAATGTAAATATATAAATGTATGGTATGTTATCAATTATGTTGCTACCAACACTTTATACAGCAGTTAGACAGAATATGCAAGTTGCTGCATTAGTTTTGCGTGCTCTCTGGTTAGACACTGCATCACCAGATGTCGCAACCAGCGTTGTTCCTGGTGTACACCTCTCTAGCTACCCAGCAAACCGCAAACAGTAAGAAAGGGACTTCTGTCCAACGAAGAATTGCAATGGTGCCAGAAATGCACAGGTTTGCCACCGAACAAGCACCAAACTAGCAGACAAAAGAGGAGCACAGATAGCACAGTAGACAACGCCTCGCTAGTGTACGTCGGAGGTTTGCATGTTCGTGTGATCATCACTGTTTACGAACATGCCTACTGCGTCACAGGGCACGAAGTGCTTTTCAAAACCAAAACCGCAAATGGCCATGAGATACGAATGTATGACTAAACAACCGTCGCACACTGGAGCAAACGAGTTTCGTTACGACTACTGAGCCAATGGCTACTTATTAAGTGCAGGAAACAGAACCCAATGAATTTTGTGTCAGTACTCCGTTAACAGTTTGACAGTCATATCCTGCAGTACACAAACTAAAGCACACCAAAGCATGGCAGTACATTACTGCCATGTAGGTAAGGGTCAATGGCCTACCTGCAGGCAATCACTGAACGTCGAGCTTCGGACCACGCTGCGGCCCTCGCGGTCTACCATGGTCGCGTACTCAATGGCCTCACGGTGGGAGCATTCGATGGCCCTGCTCAGGGTCTGGATCACCTGCGGCCATCAACCCAACAAAGAAATATAAATCATTTCTCCACCTCTGCCAGAAAGCTTTTTCTTTGACAGTAAGTCCACAGCTAAGCCGGGGCAACATAACATGAGTTCATAAATTGGTTAATATATCTTGGTGTAACGTAAAACTATATGCAGGCAATACTATAGGCCGCGTGCACCGCCTATAGAGGCGCCACTGATAGCCACCTAGCGGGCGCTTCCAACAATACGCGTGGGAGCAGTAGCAGACGACAACGCTTTGCAGCAAGGGTGACTGAAGTTCGCGGCTGCGATTTGTCCTTTATTCGGGCGCCAGACTGCTTCTTCTGCGGTGACAGCTGTAGGGAAGACGCAGACCTCTGTGGGAGCGGGTATGAACACGATGTTACCGGTGTTTGGGGCAACATGGTCCACATACGCGCCAGGTGCGTCCCGCAGACAAACGCCATGAAGACCATTTACATGAAGTGGAGCTCTTGCCGACAAACTTGCCGACAAATTTTGTTGACTAATGCGATGTCTCGACCGTGTTTTCTTTTTTAAATTCTACCCTTGCCGTAATGCTGCTTCTGTACCTCAGTAATAAGCACCCGTCGTTAGTGCAGACTTAGATAACAAATCCGCACGGTGCGATGTCTGCATATGCCGTTGTGATTATTCTGCCGATGAATACATGTGACGCCGCCGAATAAGTGTAGTGAAAGTCGCCTGAAGAAGAATAATTGCGAATTTATTGATAGAAACGCGTACACTATATAGTCAACGAAGCCACCAAACGCACGGGTTAATAAAAGCGCGTGTTAGCGCTGTACCGCCGATGAACTGCCGTTCGCGCTGCAGTTTTTGCAATTTTAAATTCCCTAAGGGAGCTGCTTGGAAACGTACAAAGCTATAGTCTGACTAACTTTGCAGTAGTTTTTTTTAAATGTTACTAGAGAGAGGTGCCACATGATATATTTAAAGGCAGAGCAGCGCCAGTCAAATTAGATCCAGCGCTGGCGGCAAGGCCGGATTTAGTCCTATGCGGCGTAAGCATAATAAGAAATAATTCAGTTGAGTACAAAATTCACTTGCAAGAAGCGACTACGTTGTGAAACAAACAAATCACTCGGCGTGTTAAGTCTGCTCAGAAAGCATCAAGGTGTGATGACTTACCAAACGTGACGCGAACTATTCAGCGAAAAATGGATCAGCGAAAAATGTAACAAAAATACCATATGCAGGAACTATTAGCAATTCTCGCCCTGAGCTACCTATTTTCTAAACACATTTCCCAAAAAAACAGAATATTTAAGATGCCCTCGGGCGAAAGGAATAAAGCTGTTAAAGAAGCACTTGCTTGGTGTCATTCCGATAAGACACAGCGTGATTTATACCCTTTACAAACGAGGCAGGGTGAAAACCTCGCAGCTTAAAAGAATCAAGAGTTATGCATGAAGCAACTAGCAACAGTTAAACATGTGCGAAGCCACGCATAAAATCGATGTAAAAACATGAAGTGCGTGACAGCTGGTGCGAGGATTTACCGAGCCACATAAAACTAACAATTTCAGTTCTTGCAAACTTCTGTAGCTTTAACATACGATACAATGCGCTCGTGCAGTCGTGCTGCCTAGCTAGCCCAACGCGGTAAAGAAACGGAAAACAATATAAGCGGCAAACGGCATTCCGAACTTTAGCGAAATGCCTTTAAACCGCATGTTGCACTGCAGACGAACTTCGTCGCTTACGCGTCTAACTACAATCGAGTAAAAATAATAATAAAAAAGAAAAAACACCGAAGCGACAAAGGAAAGGATGAGAACAAGAAATTTCGCGCCGAAGCGACGATCCATTGCCACCGTTGCTCCTGCTGATGAGGCTTTGCAGGGAATAATTGGAACCGTATCGCCGGCACGTTTTCGCCGGTAATTGACCCCCCCACCCTGCAACAATTTTTCTTCGACATTCTTCGGAAGCTTTGGCCATCCCACACATGCGAAGGGTGTTGCCTATTTTGCTCTGAAAACACAAATAAGACGGAGAAGCACTATCAGCGACGCAACAAACTACGGCGTGCTACGGCGCGCGGCTCGCTCCTCTCCCATGCGTTCTGCGCAAGGCCGCCACCAGTGGCGCGGCCATCGGCGTGCACGCCGCGTATATGTCACGTGTTCGATCACTGTGTTGCCATCAGTTCTTGAGAATATCGATACCTTGTGTTAGATGTAACACTGCAACAATCACCGGCAACGAAAAATGAATCTTTAGTACAGCTGAAATGCTATCAGGTGATGCGGTAATCCAGGATGAAAAGCGAAGGCAACAAACCATCATGTGATGTTGACACTATGCCTCTCAACGAACAAGCGTTTTTATCTAAACAAACTGTAGAAATAAATTCTTGGCCCACATACATAAAGATGGCGCTTTGAGCATGTCGCTGATCAAGCTAGCCATTTTTCAGATTTGTAAAAGACCACTAGACAATAAGAGCCTACTCTTTAAAAAGTATCGCGACAAGGACTTTTGCTGGACACGCACCTGTTCGTAGGTGTGCGTCTCGTCGTTGAACAGCATGGTGACATAGGTGTCGGGCAGTCCCGGCAGAGGCGTCAGGGCGAGGTCCGGGGGGAGTTCGGTGGACTTGCCCCACGTGAGCATCTGGTGGCAGTAGAGCAGCACCGCCCGCAGCACAAGCTCCACACGGCTCACCAGATCTGGAGGGAGCCGGTCCAGCGGATTCGGCTCATCACCTTCCCGGCCCTCTTCCTGCTGTTGTATTTGGAAGCAAGAACGGGATCAGTCCATCGACGGCGCACCCACGAGTGCACCGGTTACACGTACCGGCACGGATCAGCAGAGCTACAGAACTTTGGCAGAGCAATGGGATGTGAAACATACGGGCGAAGACAAGGGCAGGAAAGACAACACCACTCGCAGCTCAGTTTTTATTCCTAGCAGGCATTCACTTTTACAAAGAAGGCACCAGCATGCACAAATACATTTGCACACCACAATCGCACCACTGAGATCAACTGGTGAAAAATCATGCTTATTGTAACATACAAAAAGAGAATTTAGCTGTGAACGCGGCGTTCGACGACCCTGGGAGATTTGCTGGCACTGGAATAGGAAACTGCGTGTGCCATCATTTTGATGCGAGACGGGCGGCTACATACTGTTCCCGATCGCGCGTGTCTCACGCCACATCTTGTTTACATAGGATCTAGTGGCCGAAAAACGTATATGCTCGCAGTCTACACCAGGGAACGATGGTGTCTTTCGGTTATCGCCTATTAAAAGCGTGCGGTACGCTTCTGACAGCACCACGCACTGCGAAACAGATAGGCGAAGATGCATATTGCAATAGGATTGGTGGCGACAGCTGTGAATGCCGCAAACGACAACCCCGGAGATTTGCTGGCACTGAAACGAGAAACTGATTGCCTGCCCGCACTCTCATGTGAGGTGGGTGGGCTAGTATTGCAGTGAAGCTACCGCAACAGGCAGCTCTATACTATACTAGATTGCACGCGCCTCCGCATTTTCTTGATTACATGCGATCTAGTGGCCAGAAAACGTATCATACTATTGCAATTTGGCAACGTATGGAACGCTGGTGCCAAAAAATAGTGTATTGTGGGAGCGTATGAACTGGACGTTGGCGCCGAGAAAACATACATAACGGGAACGTATCAACGAGGTTCTACTGTATTAATGAATGGCATGGTTTGAAAGACTTTCTCCCAGCACACAAATAAGGTTGAATCATAATTATCTTGGCAAATGATAATGAAAAGAACTGGAACTACAGAAAATATGTTTAAGTACCAGAACGCAAATTCAGGACGCGAACTGAGTCGGCAAACGATGCCGTAAATGCTGAGGCCCAGATGGGTACAGATCAGGCTCAGTATTGACCCGTTAAGGACGAGACATAGAAACACCTGAAGGAAATGTTTATTTCTCACGTAAATGTGCAAAATACACCAAGAATAGGCGTATTCAACTAAAAGATAAAAAATAGATCTTTGGGGAAACTTTCCAGCAATATGCGGCAACACCACGCAGAACACTGCAAACGAGCTGCATACCACGCCATCTATGGCTTCGTGTGGAAGTTGTACAGGCAGTTCTAGTTGGGTGTAAAACAGAGGTGTAAGGTAAAAACTGGAATATAGGTGTTGAAACTTTTTTTTTTAGAACACAGTGGTAAAAAGTCAACCCCCATCTTATATACCTGTCTTTTTTAACTGTTTTATACCAGTTTCTTTCATTATTTTGGAATTAGTCAAACTATATTCGGGCACGATATATATTCCGGCTTTTACGGTAATTTGCATCTGCCTTACATTACCCACATAAAACCATTGCAGTCGGAGATCTTGCATCAGTCTATCTCCCCTGACCGCGCTTTCAAAAGAAAGTGAATTGCATGCCACCACCCTTCTTCCTTTCTCATCCTGTGCTCCTGCTTTAACACAACAAATGGCGCTTGCTGCCTGTCACTCAGTGTTGGCGAACAACATTTAGCCAGAAACTTTGAGCTCAATAGACAGTTTTAGTTTAGCGTATGTTATGCCATTGCATACACTATAAAACAGCGGGTCATCACAGTACATGCGCAGTAAGCTAAACGACCCATAGCGTATAGCGTACGCATGTTCTCAGATTTCGCGTTAGCGTCTTTGTATGGTTTGCAGAGTTTGCGCGAAAAATGGTGGAAGTCCCGGCTGCCCGCTTCGAATTGAATTTGGCATTGCTTTTGTAAAATGCACTTTGTTCCTAGCAAATGACTGTGTTAACGGCTTTCACTTAGTCTCAGGCCACCTCGACGACAGAGTATTATGGATAACCTTGGGGTGTTTTCGAGATCGCTTCTCGTTTCGAACTAGTCGAAGCCTAATGAAAGAAACATTCGAGATGTCAGCGCCACCTATCGCTACAGTGGGGAGATAGCCGCAATAACAGCATATGGCCTCTGAGATCCAAAGAACTCGCAGGCCAACTAGATGTAAAAAACGTGTGCTGCTTAGCGTACGCTATAGTTACGTACGTTAAACTAAAGCTATCCAATACCAGTCTGGTGTCTTGCCTGTAGGCACCACACATCCACAAATAGTCAAACGGTTAATTTCTCCACCGAGTCGGTGCAGTTCTCTCACCTGCTTGACAGCACGCCCATGGGTCTCGCAGAACGGGGATGACCGCCATGCCTCGAGGTCCCCGCAGTCGCAGTAGCCGCCACCGCAGCTCATGCTCATCTTGTACTTGTGGTTCTTGTGTTCGCTGCGTCAGCAGGAAAACCCGAAGTCAAAGTTATTTCACTTTCAACCACCAATACAAAGAACCATGCATTTGCCACAACAAGCAGGCTACCATTCTTGGTACAGACAGCTTTGCCATCTTTCACCTGACAGTCGCCATAAAGTTCACAACATGGTACAGTGCATGCAGTCCCACAGTCTGCTAGACAGCCCCATCGCAAACTGGACATAGGCAGAAAAAAAACTATCAATAAGAGAGCCTCGAAGCCTACACCAGTAAGGCAGATGAGTAGTGCTACGATGAGACTCTGCATGGATTGGAGCCGGGCGCTGTTAAGCAAACTTGCAACCGCATTCCAGACATGTCAACGCAGCTCGGGCATGAAACATTAACAGCAGTCAGCATTTGTGCGGCCGCATTACTAGTTCGTCCACATGTTAAGTGTTCTCCACAGCATGAAAGCTAATCGACTACACAAAGTGCCATACAATGTCATTGCCTAAAAAAAAAAACATGAATCAGTCTTACACAGCTTCACAGAACATTCCACTACTGCTTGGTCAATTATTCCCCTACGCCTATCGAATAGCCTTTTTGCAGAGACCTACATTTGCACGGACTAGTATTTTCTAATTCAGCTTTTTTTCCAAACAGAGTCATGCAATTTTTTGGGGGCACAAGTACTCACTGTTAAACACTTGATCAATTTTGTTTTCTCACTTTGCAGCATGTAGGTAGACAAGCTTTTTGAGTGCTTTCTTTTTTGATGCTAAATGTTGTTAATTGTTCCACTTTTACTCAATTCGTTTCTTGATGCACCACATTCACCCCTGCAAGAGCCCTGTACAGGCTGCTGTATGTAGCCTGCATAAACACTGCCTTCCTGAAATGGCAAGTCACCTGCTTTTGAAGCAGTCGACACACAGGACACAGGTAGGGTCAAGACCGCAGTCTCGGCAGGAGTACGTGGGCTCGCCGGACTTGAACACTCGGCCGCACAATGTCGGGGGCGACTCCATCCGACGCAGCTCCTCAAAGTAGCCCGCCGGATCCGAGGTCCCGCAGACAAACCTGCACAAAGGGTGTACACAGGAGCATGCTTGCAGTAACAGCAACATACGTTTTCCAAAACAACTGCGAACGTTTCGTGTAAGTTTTCTTTTATACCCCATTACAATGAAAAGCATGTGCGACTATAGCATCGACAGATGGCACCACCATTCCGATACAGTAAAATTGGCACTCTCAGTAACGTTGCCACAGATGACGTGCCTTTCGGCTTTGTAGAGAAACAGGCAAGTAATGCTCTCAAACGGAACGTTAAGCTGGACCCACCATAAAATGCCATTTCTGCACAAAAGCTGAAAATAAACCATGCAGCAGTTTGCTTGAAAGAGACGTGCGCACTTGGCACTTCTATTTACGCAACACTTTGCATTCGGAGAAGCAACATTCTCAAGCTCACCTCTCGAGCGAGTCGAGCAGCGTCTTGCGTAGTGTTGTCTCGTCATAGGCCAGCTGCAGAGGGCGACAGTTGAGGGGCGGGCTCAACAGTGGAGGCACATGCGTCGCCCAGAACGCACGCAACAGCTCGGGTGTCAGGGCACCGCACTCGTGGGCCTTCAGCCAGCCAGCCACCGCCGCGTCCACTTCGGACATGTAGGGGCTACGCACATCGGCCTCCTCGCCCACCCGCAGCGAGGCCTGCGGAAGGCCCGCGTCCTCGCCTTCCATCTCGAGGCAGTGGTGAAGGGGAGCAGGCTGCGTCTACGGGACTAGACCGTGGAAAGCTGGAAGACCATGTCTGAGATCCTCTCCACTTTCTCTCTCAGCTGACGTGCAGGAGGTCCCAGGGCTTTAAGCTCATGGGGTGCCACACCCGTCCTCCGCCACAGCCCTGCATTAGCAAATGATGCAAGAAAAAAAAGAAAGATTAACTCATGCATTGTCACTCCCAAGAAAACTCCGGCGCACACTCTCGCACAACCTTCCACTACCCAAGCATACTCAATTTGTGTTTTCAACACACTTCCCACCTCTCCAGGAGCAACTTGTGCAGAAAGCACCGCATACCCATTGTGCCATCTATGAACAGGTCATCTAAATACAAAAAAAAATGTAAGTTTCATTACGAACAGCAGGTGGAGCAAATGCCATGGTGCGTGGTGGTAGTCTCCGCGTCTTGCCGTCTTAGCATGACGCGGAGACTGCCGCCACGCAACCTACGTGACCGCGCATTATACAGTCTCATGGATTGGCCCCTTTGTACGGTTTCCGGGATTGGCCTGGCTCTAGCAGGCCAGTTCTGAAGATAGTGCAGCAGTTTTTACACCTTACTCGGCAAAAGACCAATGAATGCATGTGCTATGAAAGTAACCATAGAAAAGTTTCCTTTATTGAAGTAATTGTGATCTTAATGTAGTATATCTGTTGCAATGACGATATTTAGGTATCATTGATTCATTACTGACTAATTCTGTAGAAAACGAGGCCAGCAGCAAGGACACCTGTAAGGGTAGTAACAATGGTAGTGCTGCCTTGCACACGAGCTGTTTAGCAAGACCGCAGAACCCAGGCACGGTCAGGAAAATCCAAGAGGGTTGGCAAAGAGAGCTTTGTTTTAAAAAGGACGGCTAGTCTTTAAGGCAATACTGTAGGCTCCTTACTTCCTGCACTGGAATAATCTTTGGCTCGGGCACCGCTCCGCTGGACCTGTTGGCCCATGTAGATGCTGGTCTACTGACTAGCAGGTCCCTCATGTCCGTCAGTTGAGCTAACCTGCCCACACCTTTGTTGGCAGAACCAGTCCCTCACCTCGATGGCTTGGCCATGCCTATGGCCCCAAGTCACCAAGCGTCACTTTGCTGAATTGCTTTTGCATGCAAACTCGCAACAGAACTGATTACTTGGAGCTGCTTGGCAGTGACTCATTAGTATATTCACGGTAGCACGACACGAGTGTCGACAAGAAAGGAAATTAGATGGGCATTTGTGTTGCTCGTTTTGTTGTTATAAAGCAACACACTGTCTATCTGCACAGTTTGTTGTGTTGACTGTTCATCCAGCATAGCAACAGGCCTTTACAAACACACAGCATACGTGACCTGTTTCTTGTCCTGTTTGAGTATGATAGATGTGTTGGTCAGGTGACTTCACGCATCGGTACAGATGCTGCAACAGGTTCCAAAAACTTTTACGGTAGGCCAAGAGCCATAGTTCGTTTCAATAAATGTTTATTTGTTCATTCATTTGTACAAAGATGCGACAATGTTAGCATGAGGCAATGCTAGTGTGATAACTGACAACAGTGGCAGGTTGAAAGGAAAATTCACTACGAATAGGCATTTAGTGGGAATATAAACAGAAAAATTTGCAATTCAGGACAACACACAAGTAAGTTTATCACCTATAAAGATGTAACTCGTGTCAATTATTGATACATGCAATAATCCCATGCTTTTATGTTGCCACAAAAACCAAAAAGGAAAAGCAGACACATCAGCAGTTACCATGGATCAGATTATCACCTTGCATCAAACTATCATCTTGCATTAAATTATCATCTCCAAACAAATAAACGCAGAACCTGTCTCTACAAGAGTTAAAAGATAAAGCGAGGAAAAAACAGACCAAAGATGAAAGATGGCCAGTAATACCAACAGCTGCTTCCGACACGAAGCGACACAAGGGGGTTATTTACCGAGTCGTAAAAACACACAGCTGGCCACTGCAACCCATGCTCACTGATAAAGCAAAAAAAAAAGCAACCCTGCTTCAGGAAAGCAGCTGTAGGGTCTTGCACGCCCCTTATACAACGCTTTACAGATAAGCCATGGAGATGTTACAACTGGTTCAGTGCAGATTTTGTTAACAGTGATTATTCCAAGTAAAAAATGGGTGAAAAGAATACAAAAAGAAAAGTGCTCACATTAATAATCACTAAATCACAAAATCTGATTATGTATTGAGATGAAAATTTAAGTATGCATAAATGCCACTGTAAGCGCCAACAAATGTACAGAAATACATAAAGGCCACGTAAAGAACCTCACTACTACTGTTAAATGTTGCCAAACTTGGCTTTTGCTATATTTTTTAAATGTAAATCTTCTTAATTGCTGCTGTACAGCAGTGTCATCAAAATCAAACTTCATCACACCTGTCCATGAGCCTACCAGTACAACGTATCACACAGCTGTCATGTCAGAATTGGGCACACAGCTGCAGAAATGCTGGTCGCTACAAGAAGGATGCACTGGATCACAGGCTGCATGCTTAATCTTCTTCTATAGCTAGCAAAAGAATACTTGCTTGGACTGGTGCACAACTGGAGCCCCTTACAGAAAAATTCGAACTTCACACTTATTTCTCGCCACGGAGAGTGCACTTCTAAAAAAAATTCACCGACGATTATGATATGCTCTAATGAGAAATTTGAGTGCATCTGTGTTTTCATTTCGCAATATATTGGCTGACGCAGACAATCTGTCTCGTGTGGCCCGCTGCACAGGGATCGAATTGTATGGCTCGACGGCCTTGCTAATCTGGAGATCGCGAGAGGCAGCACGTGGGCTACGCGTGGGCGCAATGCAGAGCAGCTGCCACAGACTGACATCCCAGCCGACGCACACTGCCCTGGCACCAACTCGCAGCTATTGTTGCCGCACCACGCTTTTCTCACACTTTCCACCTCACAGCTCCAGCACCGTCCTCCTCGCATCTTTCATCCACCGCTGTGCCCATTCACTCGGTTACGCCAACGCTCACCGCAGAAATGGCCGCCTAAGAGCTGTGCTCTAAAAAGCAAAGAAATGTTACGTCAGTTATATAACTTAATTTGTGCAGAAATTATTCAGTCATCCATTTTACAGATGACCCAGAACTGAGAGCTCTACTCGGACCGATGAGACCTTACAATTTGAGCTCTGAGCCGCTCAGCAGTAATACTAGTGCCCAACAGTTACGCCAACAGTGGCAGGCACAACACTGCGTCTGTGTGTCTACTTGGCTTCTTTGTCAGCCAAGTTTACTGCGTGCTGTTTGGGTCAATGGAAAACGTGCTCATCAAATATGCAAAATCAATGCAGTTCTCTGCAGTTTCTGAACACTTGACAGTTGAGCAGAGCAGCCCATAAGTAATGCTCTGCTAAAGCTGTTTTCAACACTGACAATTAGCAATTTTGCACTGAAGAAGTGGCCGGACGGAGTTTTGAGACAGCATTCTATGAGACTCGACTGATTCAACCTTACTTCGTAATGTCTCGGCTAAGTTGACCAGCACTTCCGCCCAGAAAGCCAAATCGATGACTTGCCGCACAGAAGTGGCACCTAACATCACAAAGATTCAATGTTTGTTTAACCCTATCTCTTTCATTGAAAGAGTAATGCGAAAGCTACTTTAATGGTAATCATAAACTACGAATCACCACCACCCAACACATTACAATAGAACCTCATTATAATGAAGGTGAAAGGGGATGTTAATTCCTCTGTTATAATAATCGTACACTATAGCTGTGATGCTGGAAGGGGCAGAGAGTGGGGGGTAGTTAACACTGGATGAACATCAAATAAATGCAAAAGCATGGTGCCATGGCATCATGCAAAAGGTTGTTTGCCATCCATGGCAAACGACCTTTTCACAAACTGCTTCGTGCAACTGCATTAATTCATTCTCACCCTCGATCTTGAACAGCTCGCAAGGTTATGCAATCTCCAGGTGCTTTATGACCTTACATGCTGTGTCAGTGAAGACGAGTCGCACTGGGCTCGTGTCTCCTCGCACAAAACAAACCACCGAGCAGCACAGTGAACCCCGCTCCACTTCAAGTGGCTTGTTTACGCTGATAAATACGGCGCTTTATTTAGCTTTCGCGTTCATAACAAATACTTCTACCCAACAAAACGTTTCTGCTTGGGCTGATCGACCCTCAACTTACGTTATACCCACTTTTTTTCTTCTTTTTACGTATTTCACCGCACAGAACGGCGACGCTACGGCAGAGAAAGAACCCGATCGACGCAGAGGCAGCTCCACTAATTCACAAAGCGCCGTGTGCGCGCGTCTGAACGAGCAACGCCGCGCGATTCCACGCGAAACAAGCGGCGTCGCGCGACCGCCGAGCCCGTAAACAAAGGGTAACAACCTCTCCAGCCGGGACTGGAGCGAGCTGGCAGGAAGGTCAAGGGTGTATGTTTCGGAAGCGCTCTGCTCTGCGAAATTACGGCCAGGGAAAAATCAAGTCCGCTCGGATCCCCGATTCGAGTGCGACGAAGACGTCGGGCCAGCCAACCTGCGGGCGGGCGCGCGCGCGAGAGAGAGAGAGAGCTTCCACGAAAGCACCGTATTTTTAGAACGTCCCCTCAAAAACCCCCGGGGATATTGCGCAAGGCAGCGTGATTCGGCGCTCTCGGCACCGACGGTGCACGGCCGAGAACGGGCGTCCCCATGACGTGCTACCTCGGCCGAATCGAGACGCTGCCCATTCAATGAAGCGTATGCTCGGGCTGTCAGCAAACACCGCGCGAACCGCGACGCGGGGTACGAGCCCGGCGTCGCCCGCGCTCGAGACACCGCTGCCATTCCTCACGCGAGACGGGAACGAGCTCCGGCGACGCAAATGCCGCAGGAACAGCTGATCGCTACGACGGAAACAAGGGGTGCGAGCGTCGCACGCAAGACGGTGGTGACAACCAAGCTGGCCACGTCTGCCGGACAGTGGCAACAAGCGCCCACCGCTCCAGACGACGCTCGCTGCGTACGGCACGCCGCAGAAGCGGCGGCTGTCCAGTCGCGATGGGCAAACCAGCGCGTCGCCTCTGCTCGGCTCTTCCAAAAAGAAACCACCAGTTTGAGGGAAGACACTGAAAATAGCTGGCAGATTAGGCCTAATGGCTCGGGCTGCGGGACGCGACGTCAGATTTCGCACTGAATCGCGGAGCGCCGAGGACGAGGCGACGGGCTCGGGCCGAAACTCGGCGACGACGCGAGAGGAGCGCCGTCGCGCAGCCAAGAACAACTCACCCACGAACGGACCGAGATGGGCACAAATACGAAAGGTTTCGTGTTGTTGAGCTGAGAGCAGAAACAGACGAAAACGAGACGCTGCACAAGAATGACGCCAGATGGCGATAAAAAACGCGGTGTCGATGTCAGTCCGATGGCCGAAATATTTTCAGCACTGTAACAAATGGACAAATCCGCTGCTCTTTAGGGTTGATTGTTCATAAGTGCCGTAATAATTATTATAGCCTCAAAAATTTAGCTGAAATATATAAGTATTTTTATATATCTTTAACGTCATCATAGTCACCAAAGTGCTTGCTCGGTCACATGGCGTTAACCCCAGTGTGCGAGACACCGTGGTTCATTATTTTTATATATGACACCACGGAGGAAGGAAACTAAGGAGAGGCCCTGACGTCACTCTTTGTGAAGCAAAAGTGAAGCCGGAAGTTGGCGTTGCTCATGGCGATGCTCCGCCTTTTGTGCCACCCTCCTCTCTTGTTTACATCTTTCGCGAAACCACGCCGCGCTGCGCGTGGTGTCGCGCGCGGAGTGCGCGCGCTCGCGCAACATCCGGCAGGGCACGGTGCAGGTAACACAGCGCAACAAGACACGATGACTAACGCAAACCCGCCCAACACAGCGCCTTTGCCACGGCACGAAACCTACCAGAGCAACACGTGTGAGCGCTCAAAATCAGAACAACGCCGCCATTGTAGCCCAAAAGGCGTGGCCATGCAACAAAAAAAATAAAAAAGCAGCAAAAAAATGAGAACCTAGTACGTCATTTCCGCCACACTTTTCTTCCTCCTTGTATGACACGTTCTTGTCAGGGGTGGCACACTCTCAAGTTCAACAAATGGCCACAGAGGGCGAAAAAATCGACCGCGCGGCGCTGCTAAAGAAACAGGCATAGTACGCCAATGAAAAAGGTTCCCCGTTGAGCGCATTATCTCCCGCTAGAGGCGCCGTAGTAAGCGCAATTTTAACCTTCAAACTTTCTTCAACAGTAAACGAAGCGTTTTTATTGCATGATAAAGACTACAAAAGTATAATTCCTAATTTTACATTGTACTTTTCATTACCAACTTTGTTGTTTTTTGTCATTTTAAACGCAAAATAGCGTTCAGCATCATCGACCTCCCACGTGACCTCTGTCCTGGATTTAAAATTTTTACCGGTATATTCGCGTGCACGGCAGGTACGGAGGTAGTTCTGAACTTAGTGTCACACATTACTTCCCCCCTTTTCTTTGGCTTCTGGATTGGATTGGCGCGGCTCGCTACGTACTTGCGCAAGCTTTTCCGAGTGCAGATTGGTGTGCGCCTGGTTTCTGCACTAGGCTGTTATGCGATCGCTTTTTTGAGCGCAGATTGATGTGAGCCTTGTTTGTGCACTAGGCTTTTGCACGATCGCCTGCTTTTTGCACTGGGCTTACAAAAGGCGAAGTGAGCGTCGCTTACTGCGGAAGTGCAGCGCCGCGGGCCTACCGTGTATGGAAGCGCGCAGCAATGCCGGGAAACATTCATACAAAAGCAAAGGGTCAGAAAAGTGCGCTTTATTTTCCATTACTATGTCACACTGGGTAGCGCCGTGCGATCGCTTCTAATAAACGCAGAAACGAGTCCTTGCAGCGCATGTGCCCATTAATCGATGCCCACCATAGCCATATCAGGTGCGACTCGAGAAGCTGTAGAGTCACCCTGTAGCCGGCGGAGTCGAGGTAGCGCTTCACCTTCTGCCAGTAGCTTTCGATTTTCTGGGTGTGAGCGCCCGTGATTGGGTCTACAAAGTTCATGCTGTGGTTAACAGCCTCCCATTGCAAATTCGGTCTTGCTCCGTTAGCCCCCACCAAGTTCGGGATGCAGTTGTATGCGGCCGATTCATCACTGTGGATGGTGGTTCCCGGTTCAATGTTGGCTGCAATAATGGGGCCTAGCGTCGCCGCGTCTCGTCGGTCGACCTTGAATAGTCGGAGCTCCCCGGTGGTCACGCAGATCATGCCGAATACCCATGGTCCACGATCTGCAATGCCGCCGTAATTTTGGCGGCTCGGCGGAACCTTGTCGCCCGTCATCAGGCGGCCTCGATTGTATTTTCGCTTGCCGCGAAGGAGGCATTCATTGCACAATCCTCCCGGGGCCACCGAGTGGGGGTCGCGCCAGCAGCTCGTCCCGCACGACCTCACGAGCGTAGTTCCTCCAGTCGGCGATGACATGGTCCGACAGATTAAGCAAGTCGCCGGTCATCTCCTTCATGAGCCACGTGCCTATGTTTTTGCTCACGCAGTACGTGAGCCAAATCACTTGCCGCCTGCAGTAAGCGACGCTCACTTCGCCTTTTGAAAGCCCAGTGCAAAAAGCAGGCGATCGTGCAAAAGCCTAGTGCAGAAACCAGGCTCACATCAATCTGCGCTCGAAAAAGCGATCGCATAACAGCATAGTGCAGAAACCAGGCGCACACCAATCTGCGCTCGGAAAAGCGCGCGCAAGCACGTAACGAGCCGCGCCAATCCAATCCAGAAGCCAAAAAAGAGGGGGGAAGTAATGTGTGACACTAAGTTCAGAACTACCGGCCATCATTATGCATACATTCACGAAAGAGAAACGATATCGGAACGCGCGTCACATTTTTCATCTCGTTTTAGCCGTAGCCATAAGTGACTGAGTTGCCTTATCAATATATATATTTTTTTTCGAGTCCGCCGGCAACTTCTTTCGTTCACAGAACTGAATAACCTTTTGATAAACTGAAGCTTGAATTTAATGTATTAAACAGTTGCACACATGATAATTCACCCATATTTAGTACCTGTTGGTTCCAAATGTTCTTGCTGTTCAGTTTGGCTTACCTCAGGACATCTATTTTTGCAGTAGTGAAGCTGTCCATCACGTTCATGCACAAAAAGAATGCATCAATTCTAATAGCTTCACGTCTTTCATCTATTTGCTTGTGAAATCAGCAGTGTGATCTCTTCTAGTGTATAACCGAGCGCACAAATGTTCTTATTTGTGATCTTAATAATACTTAAGCTGTTGACATGCATTGTAGTTACGCAGACATCGATTTTACGGGGAGTAACCATATTTATTTACTATGCTGCTTAAGCGCCCTAGAACAAACAGTGTACATTTGCATGTGTTCTGTCGTCACAAACCATTGCAATGTATATGTCGCACCTTTTCGCATTTTATATTGCAAAATTGTGCTTATTCAATTTCTGATGCAGTCAAAATTTCTGTTCCAGACATGCAGTAATGAGGATGGCACCAGTATAAAGCAACACACTCCATGCACTAAACAGAAGCTGCTGCCTGCTACAACAAGGTCATTGTGTGGACTTTGGCTGCTACTACAAGGTAAACAACACCTGGTTCAGAAATAAATATGCCTGATATATGCTGTATTGGCTTGCTAGTCTTGAGATACATGTCATTTCTTTGTAGCAGACGATATGAACATTTGTTCATGTTTACAGTTCAGCATAATTAGTTCGAACATAAAAGAACATGAGTTTGGATAATCTTTGCTGTATCTCATGTGCCATTGTTCTGCCCCAACAGAGTCTGTGCCAAGTACATCTTGGTCATCACGGGAGCCCCCATCTACACCAACAGGAAGGGGCTGGAGCTGAATTCACAAGACCACGAACAAAGAAGCCATTCCAGAATTATTTGGATGAGATATCAAGTCTACGGACGACTGTTTCAAGAGTGAAAAGAGCCTACGCCATCATTCCACCAGCACGGATATTGGCCGAGTCATCCAGGTACCTCAACAACAAAAAGTATTTGTCTTCAGATGTACCTGCAACCTCTGAACAAGCACAGACGACGCTGGCTAAGAGTGTTCTGTCAGCTTGCCCTTCCTTAGGGAGCTCCCTGGCCTTGCCAATTCTTGCCAAGTATAATTTTGTTTCAATGAATGCACGCTTCTTCATTCCACACTTTTGTTAGAGATCATTCCTATTCCTCATACAAACATTAAAGGTCAACCGATTCTTTGCTCATACTTAATGCCAGTCACTGTCTAGTAGCATAACATATGTGTAGCAGTTCTTTCTAGTGTATGTTGCCATGTCCAATTCCTCTCCTGAAATAGCTGATGTGGCATTGGCGTGTGTCTTGCATTAACCTTTACACTGTGTGCTATGTAGCATTTAACTTTTGTTAATGTTTTTGGCTTTCAATGCTTGCAAGGTAGAGTGGCTTCTTTCTTGAATGCAAGCTTTCTCATTCCCATATTGAATTCCTAGTCTCATTCAGGATTGCTATTCTTGCTCGACAGCCTGTGTTTTTGTGCAAGCTACATTGAAGAGATTGATTGCAGAATATGGTTTCGGCGCTGTGCGACTTGGTACTTGTCACCGTGTTACGTTTCTCATATGTGGGAGCCTGGTCAGTTGCATTGGGAAACAGTCTCTCGAGGCAAGCACCTGCTCCTACAGTCTGCACATTGACATAGACTGCGAATTTACACGCACCGTGGTTGGTGCTCCCCGTTCCGTCCTTTCCTGCTGCTGCCGTGTGCAAATTTTGCTTGTGGCCTTCCTCAGCCATGATTTGGCATCAACGGAGACTCTCGTACATAATTACATGGTTCTAAGTGTATGAAGTTGATATCCACATTTGTGGAAAGGCCTGCAAAATAGTTATGTCCACAAAACCGACCATGTCCATATATAGAGAATGTGGCGGACCAAGTGTGAGTTACACATTAGTGGCATGCAATAGAACAAAAAGAAACATGCAGGTTGGAAAGGCGGTAACGCTAATATGCCGGGCACTCCATGTCGCTGTTGGCTGTGGCAGCAGATGCTTGCGTCACCCGATTGTTTCGCGATGCAAGTTGCTCACATTCAACGCCGACTGTCGGTGCAAACACGTGGGACACACTGTCCAATCTGCTTGTGCTGCTGGTTGTTGCTTGTTACCAGACTGCAGTGGGCGACGAAGGCAAGCGCTATGCCTACAGTCGGACGGTTGAATGTGCCGCAAGCAGCCCATGTGCGTGTATGCTCACTGTTGTCATGTAGATCGCAGCCAATGCATAGTGCCAATATATAGATTGAGCGTTATGTTAGAGTATGCTGAAGTGATTTGATTACATAATCTTGTTTCAATGTTGTCCCACTTGGTCATGGTTGCCGTGTTACATTTCTGGGATGTGGCAGCCTGTTTAGTTGTATTGGCCAACAGCCTCTCGAGGTAAGCACCTGCTCCTGCAGTCCACACAGTGACACGAACTCCTTGTTTACATGTACTGTGATTGGTGCTCCCTGTTTGTCCTTTCCTGCTGCAGCCATGGGTAAAGTGTGCTTGTGGCCTTATTTGTACATGATTTGGCGTGAACAGAGACTATCATACATGATTACATGGTTTGAAGTGTATGAAGTTGATATCCACATGGGTGGAAAGGCCTGCAAAAGTGGCTGCGAATTGGCGATTACCACAAAACAGACCACATCGATATTGAGAGCAGGTGGGGCACCAAGTGTGAGCGACACATTAGTGGCCACTGAAAGAACAAAAAGAAACGTGCATGTAGGAAAGGAGGTAACACTAGGATGCCAGGTAGTTCATGTCGCTGTGTTGGCTATGGCAGCAGGTGCCTGCGTCACCCGATTGATTCGCAGTGCAAGTTACGGTGACTGTCATTGCAAACAGGTGGGGCACTGTCCAATCTGCTTGTGCTACTGGTTGTCACTCGTTACTAGACGACCATGTGCGACGTAGGCAAGCACTGTGCCTGAAGTCGGATAGCTGAATGTGCTGTATGCAACTTGTAGTGCGTGAATGCCCACTGTTGTCATGTGGATCTTAGCCAATGTACAGTGTATTGCCTGAACCTTATGTGGTGATTGAATGCAGAGTCTAATTTGATAATGGTCGCCGTGTTATGTTTCTTCGATGTGGCGACCTGGTTAGCTGCATGGGCAACAGTCTCCCGAGGTAACCATCTGCTCCTGGAGTCCACACAGCGACAAAGACTCCCAATTTACATGCACCGTAATTGGTGCTCTCCCCATTCGACATTTCTTGCTGCAGCCGCCGGCCAAGTATGCTTGTGGGCCTTCATCGGCCGTGATGTGGCGTGAACGGAGACAGCACACGTTATTACATGGTCCGAAGTTGATAGCCACATGGGTGGAAAGGCCTGCAAAAGTGGCTGCAAAATGGTGATGCCCACATGGAGAATGTGGCGCACCAACTATGAGTTACACATTAGCGGCCCCCGGAAGAACAAAAAGAAACGTGCAGGTTGGAAAGGCGGGAACGCTAAAATGCCGTTTAGTCCATGTCGCTGTGTTGGTTGCGGCAGCAGATGCCTTGCGTCACCGGATTGCTTCGCAATGCAAGTTACGGCGACTGTCAATGCAAACAGGTGGTGCACTGCCCAATTTGCTTGCGCTGCTGATTGTCGCTCGTTACCAGATCGCCATGTGCGGCAACGAAAGTGAGCAGTTTACGAGCTCGCGTTAATGGTTTCAGCGCATCTCGACATGCAAATTTTATTTCTGATCTTGTATGAGAAGGTGCACTGGTTTTATTCTGCCAATAAAGTCGCACGTCCTGTTCACTCACTTGTGGCTTGTTTGTATGGGCGTCAGTAGAGGCTCTTTAGTCTCCTGGCCATTAAAACGCGGCAGCTGAGGCATGCCGCAAAGCCAGCGAGGCGAACACGGCGCGTACCCAGCGTACGGCACCGGTGTAAAGCGGCCATATTGAATAGTGTACTAAAAAAAAAGCATTTCCGCTTCCTGTTTAAGTAGCGCCATCTGTCGGGTTCCCCACTAAGTTCCATGCGCTGCCGCTTCTTATTTTCGAACCACTGTGGAAGGTACAGTTTCCCTTCTCTAAAGTTGTTCTTTATTCTATGTTCTTGTGATGGCACCATATGATGGCACCGTGTATGACACCATCGGCACATAACAGCCGCCGATGGGAGGTGCAGGCCAGGTTGTTGAGATCGACGAGTGCCTAATGAGAGGCGAACGCAAATCGAACCGAGGTCGCCTCCTCGCTGGAGACAACGTTCCTCCCAGGCGCCGTAACAACTACGGCGGTGTAGCGGACCGGGGTCCGTGGATTTTTGGGATGCTCTGCGTTCAGACAAAAGAGCTGAGGCTCTTTGAAGTTGACAAGAGGGACGCCGCTACCCTCGGCCCCCTAATCGCCAAAAATGTCCTCCCAGGCACCACAGCAGTTTCACAGCGACGAATGGGCTGCGTATCGATGTGTACCGACTCTTGCGGACGCCAGTGGAGCGCCATTGAACCTGACTGGCACAGCGTCAACTTTGTGGACCCTGTAACAGGGGCAAACACGCAACGCATAGAGAGCGAGTGGCAGACGGCGAAGCGCCTACTCGTTCGAAACGGTAACAAATCCTCGCCGGCTCTGCTGCGCTCGCACCTTGCCTGGGCCTGGTGGTTATTGGTGAACGGGCGACCAGGGATCACAGACTGCTTCCTTCGGCTGATGGAGGCAATGGCCCGCCGCTACCCCAAGACCACCTCGTGCGCAGCTGCTTGGATGCCCTTGCTGTGGCAAATCCTCCTTTGTCTGAATGTATTTCTTTTCACAAACGGCTCTTTTCAGAGCCACTCCAATGGTGCATCGGCAGGGCTCGGAAACCTCACGCTGCTCCGGCCGTGACCCTCTCGAACCGAGAAATACCTCGCGCTGCAATACTTGCATTCACTGCAGCATTCAACCGGATTCACGTTAAAGAACCCCAGGTGGTCGAAATTTCCGGAGTCCTCCACTACGGCGTGCCTCATAATCAGAAAGTGCTTTTGGCACGTAAAAACCCCGTAATTTAATTCAACCGGATTCACAGAATATTTAAAAACATTAGGCAGCTGTGACGACTGAAAGTTCTGAAAGCGCAGCCCTTGCGTGGTGACAGACAAGAAGCAGAAGCATGCAGTAAAATAACTTGCAGGTACGTAGCAATAGATCCGCGCCCGCACGCAACGCACTTGCGGCCGAAACCGCGCGCGTAGCCAGAAAAAACGCCCCGGGGGTTTTGCGTCGCGTTTCAGAACAATTCTTTACGCAGATAAAGGCACAGCAAACACTTTTCTAACGCTGCAGCGATATATCGCGCCTCGAGTGTTATGCAACGCGTCTCGGTTTCCGAAAAGTATTGCGAGCAGCGTAAGCCCCAGGAGAGTGCCTGTGCAAAGCAAGGCAATGCAACCCTTTTCTACCCTTGTAGCGAGAGCGCGCAGCGATATATCACGCCTCGAGTCTTATGCGACGCGTCTCAGTTTCCGAAAAGTATTGCGAGCAGCGTAAGCCCCAGGAGAGTGCCTGTGCAAAGCAAGGTGATGCAACCCTTTTCTACCGTTGTAGCGAGAGCGCGCAGTGATATATCGCGCCCCAAGTGTTATGCGATGCGTCTCAGTTTCAGATCCAGCGAAAGCCTCGTCCCGCGCGGACCAGCCACAGCGTGTGCAGCGAAAGAAAGCGCTTCGTACCATCGGAGAGCAGGGATTCGCAACAAGCAAGCGATTCGAAAGCGCGCGGGTTATGCAGCAACCTTCCGGTATTGTCGAGAGCTGGGAGCCTGCGCGCATGTAATATGCTCTGTGCACTTCAGAAACGGCGTCGTTGCATTCGCTGCTACATTTGCTGCTACATTCGCTGCTACATTTGACAGTGTTTTTCCCCGTCAACTTTGAAAGGCAGTCTGGCAACATTGACCCGCAAAGCTGGCGATATATGTGGGACGAAGTAGAAGAACAATTACAAATGGAAAATTTTCAGTTTTATGAAGTCACCGAAACCCATTTAAGAGGTGAGGATGAACCACCATTCATTGCAGGATACACCTGGGTAGGGTGCAACAGAAAAGGGAAAGACCGTAGAGAAGGAAGCCTTGGGTCGCTAGTGAAGGGACAAGACTGGGAAAGGGTAAGGGAGAGCTTCAGTGAGCACATGTGGCTCAAGGGCACCACAGGGAATGTAGAGACAATCCTGGGAGTTGTGTATCTGAAAACGAGGAATGAGTCGAAAGAGGAGAATGCAAAACATTTTAAATGTATGGCCAAAGACATCAGGGAGTTAGCTATGAACCGGGAGATAATCATCCTAGGGGACATGAATGCACACTTGGAATACTTTGACAGGGTGACAGATGCAACAGGGCAGATGTTGGTAGATTTTTGTGAGGCCCATGACTATGTAGTAGTTAATACTGAAATTAAATGCGATGGGAAGATAACATAGAAAATAAATAACTCCCACTCTACAATCAACTACTGCCTAATGTCCCACAAACTACATGAATGGTTGGGAGGTATGGAAATTGATGAGGAAGGTACAAAAAGCCTGGGGAGTGATCACAAATGAATCAAAATCAGTTTTGGAAAGACAGTACCACTGATAGAAACTAATGAAAGGAAAGGTATGAGCAAACTGAATGACGGGCAGCAACAAGAAGTGGAAAAACATTGAAAACATAGTATCCAAGCAAGCGCAAAAGGCATGGACATACGATGAGTTAATAGGTATTTTTAAACGAGAGCTAGAGAAGGGACAGATTAGGAAACTAGGAAGTAAGCAGGGAAACATAAACCGAAAAGCTGGTGGGACCAAAAAGTTAGAGAGGCTATAAAGCAACGCAAAGATGCGTGCAGAAAACACAGAGCAGCAAAGAAAAGGGGAGCCCCACCAGAGGAGGTGGAGACAAAATAGGAGAATTACCTTGGAACAAAAAGAGAAGCATCGGCATTAATTCAAGAGAAGATGGCAAAAGTTGGGGTACAGTGGTTGTTAGAGATACAAAAAAAAGACATAAATGCCTCTAAGAAGTTTTGGGAACATATAAGGCAACAGAGTAAGAAGACAGAGGTGGTTCAGCACTCACTGACCACACCAGAAGGAACAAAGGTAGAGGGAGAGGAAGCTCAGGAATGTATTAGGTTAACAATAGAGGCAGCATTTGCAGAGCCAGAGGGTAGCGAAATGGAGAACAATGACAACAGCAGGACAGAATTAGAGGAGGAGAACAGAGGGATGACAAGTAAGGAATGGGACAGAATTGAACACAAGGTCTCCGTCGAAACAGCTACAGGACCTGATGACATACCTATGGAATTGATAAGCATATTAGGCCAGAAAAGTAAATTAATATTACGACAACTTATCGAACAAATAGTTGTAGGGGGAGATGTTCCACTGGACTGGAAATCAAGCAGAATGATATTAGTTTACAAAGGTAATGGAAGCAATTGACAACATTAAATACTACAGGCAAATAAGTCATATCAGTCATATACGGAGTATCAATGTTGATGGTGAAAATGAGAATGGAGGAATGGGCAGAATGTGAAGAGATCTTGGGAGAGCTGCAGAATGGATTTCGAAGGAACAGAAGGCTAGATGATAATTTATTTGTTATAACACAGTGCATAGAGATAGCGGCAGCCAGGCAGAAACTGCTATGGATAGCTTTTTTAGACATTAGAGGAGCCTATGATAATGTAAACCGAGAAAAGTTATGGAGCAAGTTGAAGGAATGTGGTCTAGATAGAAAGTTGGTTGGATTCCTACAAGTTTATACAGATAACGAGGTAGAGATAACATGGGAAGGGGAAACTTTAAGCCAGCTAAAATAAGAAGTAGTCTCAGGCAGGGCTGTCCATTGTTGCCCCTGCTTTTTACAGTTTACATGAGCCAAATGGAAAAGATGCTAGAACAGAGCACAACAGGAATTAAACGACGTAAGCTATATGCTGGAAGGGCAGAAGGTAGCTCAAGTACTAGCCGGACTGGTGTATGCAGATCATATTGTACTGCTTGCCAACACCCAAGTAGGGCTATAGGAACTAATGAGGATATGTGAAGAGGAGGAAGAAAAATTGGGACTGCAATTCAGTAGAGAGAAGTCTGGGATAATAGTATACAATGAAGAAAGGGGAGAACCATTGGAAATACAAGGCACTAAGATTGATCATGTTGAAAAATACAAGTATTTGGGCATATGGCTAAACGAGTTCAAAAAGTACTTGGAAGAACCTGAAAAGATTATGATTGAAAAAGTGAAAAGGAACTCGGCTGTAATGAAACACAAGGCACTGTGGAGCTATAATAGGTACGAGGTGGTTAGAGGGGCATGGAAAGGGGTTATGGTACCTGGCCTCACATTCGGAAATCCAGTACTGTGCATGAAATCGGAAGTTCAGGCATGCATCCATGGAAACAAGACAGAGAAGTGTTGGCAGGTTGGCGTTAGGAGCGCACGGGAACATCCCTAATGAGGGAGTGCAGGGGGACGTACATGGGATGGACGTCATTCGAAGGTAGAGAGGCAATAAGTAAACTAAAATATGAACAGAGACTCCCAGCACTGGGGGAAAACAGGTGGGCGGGAAAAGTGTACAAATATCTATACATGAAAAGTTTGAACACAAAGTGGAGAACTAGGAAGCTGAGGATTAGATACCTACAGCCGAGGGAGGGGGTCCAACGTGGCTCTAGTGTAGGAATTAAAGGAGGTGAAGGAGACGGAAAGAAAAAGGGTGGGAAGAAAGAATGCTCGGAAAGCCAGCGCTAGCTATGACACAAAGCAGGAGATAAAGAGAGAGCTCTTATTTGATAACTCGCGGGGCAGCTCTCTATTATTCGAAGCTAGAACGGGGGTTTTGAGAACGAAAACATACAGGGCTAAATTTGAAGACGTGGACTTTTTATGCACAGCTTGCGGAGCCGAAACTGAGACCACAGAGCATATAGTGCTGAGATGCACAGACCATATATTCCTTTCTCTATGCACAGACCTTCGCCCGACTCTGACTGAGAGAACAGTGACATGGAAGGGGCATTAGGTTTCCCCGGGGAACGAGGGCAAATAGACGAGAAAAGAGTGGCAGTAACGAAGGGGAGGCTAGAGGATTGGTGGAGGAAGTCAAGGGAGAGATAATACCATAAATCGGGGAGCTAATGTTTTCTATACTATCTTAGATATAAAAAAAAAAACATAGGAGGGGGGAGCAAAAGGCTAGGTGGCGCCAGCCGCCGCCCGTTACAAACGGTGTAGCCGTCATCCATCCATCCACCCATACATCCAGAACTCTGCCCTTGAATTTAGCAATTTTTCGCGTGTGTTCAAGCATGAAGATCAGTGCAACCGAGCTCGTCACGAACGCCGTCGACTTGGACCCGTACCGGACCCTGTCCGTGAAAGGGACCATCAAGGCGGTCGCGTTCTGTCCCTGCAAGTGGAACTCTTCTCTTCTGGCTGTCGGAACGGCGGCGTCCGTGACTGTTTTCAACGTCAAGTTGCCGGTCGGTTTTCTCACCGACCATCTCACGTTGCTCACTGTCGCTAGTTTCATTGCTTCTAGTGTGCAAGCAGATGACGGATCTACTCTTTTTTCCCCTCTATTGTAAAGTCCTAGTCACATTTGCAACAAGTGGACTACAGTTAAAGTTAAACTAATAATAAACGTTCGAACGCAGCCGTAAGAGCATGGTATTTCGGCACTTTTATCCGCATTTTCTAACGACTGCGTCCGTGATCTTTGCATTTTAAGGACGAATAGAGCCTGGATTCAGCGCCACGTTCAAGTCAATTTGTCCTTCGTCAAACTTGTTGCTAGATATAATTGAGCCATACAAACATCGGGATTCCTATCCGCGGGTTAGCATTCATTCATTGGCATTCATTCAAGAAATGACCGTGTCGATGAGCCTTAGCACCAGACTAAGGCACATTGCAAACAATTATGGATGTGATCTGAGCACTACAGCAGTGGAATCACAATATAATCAGAACATTTATAAACTATATTTATAATACAAACAGAACGTTGGTAATGTTTAACTAAATTAGAACAGTAATAGTATTGCACAGAGCCCATAAGCGGTGTGCGTGCTGTTGTGATTTTTTTTATATATGCGCCGTTTAATTCACACTCCCTGATTCCTTTCTTCTTTCTCACCCTTTTGTCCGTTTTATAATACGCAAGTTGATTTTGTGATGTTTCTTACTTGTGAGTAAATGTGTGCTAGTACTGTTAATTTCACCGATCCAATCAAATCTGGCTACCCACTAAAATCTTGGCTACTGTTAGTAATGAGTAGAACGAAATTTCACTTGAACAAATTTTGAAGTACCCGAAGAAATAATTTGCTCGAGTGAAAACACTCATGCAAATCCTAAACACGTGAGCCTGCTATTCAAGTGAGGACACAGCTTTACTGACTCAAGCAGTTGAGACTAATGTTAAAGGGGCGGATAACATATGGGCACATCATATTATTGACATTCTGTAACATACACTTTCATTGTGTAAAGATGAACATTGCAGGTTTAGCCTTATTATTTATTTCCAGAATCAGAGGCATGGTACCTTTCTTCATTAAATTTGGGTTCACATTGTTTTTGATATGGACCCATAAAAACTGTGGGCACATCTGATCCAGCGGTGCATTGGAATTGGCCCAATAGTGCCAAATTAGACGGTGGTGTGTTCGGACGTTATTTATGCCTCTCATTTTAACTTGGCCTGCTGGATCATTCAACCAGTTTTGTGAGTCCCATCAAGATCACATTAATAGAAGTCTGCAATATATGCAGACATTACGTGTGCGCCAGGTGCAAGGGCCCCCCCTCCCAAATGGACCTGTGTAAGATATTTTCCTCCGAGTGTGATCTGTGATCCTAGCCGCTGAGACTAGCTTGCAGAGCAAGTAGTTGAGCTCTGAAGGATAGGTAAGGGCTGTAAGAGTTGGGGTCGGGCATGAAATAGATAGTAGCTGGCCCATGCCGTCGTCCGACTCATCCACGCTAAGGACGTTGTTGAAGGGAGGGACTTGTTCTCATCGAGAACGAGGAATATGGGATTTATTTACAGTATCTACATGAAGGGTGGAGAACATTACATTTCATCAGTCTAGCATGGCTGAAAGAGAATGTGCACCGAGCAGCCGCCAGCGGCTGCTTAAAAACACTCTGTCCTGCCTAGGTCCCTAGGTGAGGGAAAACTGCCGTTCAGCTTTCGTCCAATGGGAGAGCATCGTAGTCGACCCGCCTTTGAGGGGGAGGGTTCACACACTCACTTCTGCACTTTGGTTTCACTGAACACACCAAGGTGAGAGGGTTTCTTGTAGACAGGGGTCTTGACCCGAGCAGACACTTCTTGATCCCAAAGCTGACCCCGCAGTCAGTAGCCGCCATGTCTGTCCATTGACTGTCCCGACTTCTGGGGCCCGTGAGATCGCACCACAAAACATCCCCTTCCAGGAGTTCCCCCGCTCCATGCAAACCGTGAAGGTGACAACGAATCTACTAACAATACTCGGTCCGCCAAATGTGGCTAGACATGCCGGCGCCATCAGGCTGTTGAAGAGGCGCATTGTTGTCCTTACAAAGTGAGTCGTCGCAGCGGGCTGGGAAGGGTTCAGAGGTCGCTTCTTCTAAGATTGCCAACCCCCGCAGGCCGATCGTAACAGGGCACAGAAGCTGTTGCATGGTCTCGTCAGATTCGCAAAACTTGCGCGCAGCCCTGTTGGCCATTCCTATTAGGAATTAACAGGCCTGGTCTGGAGCTTGCATTTTGGCATAACTTGTGAACAGTGCAGTGCATAAACATCACATGCGATGACACGTTGCACCAAATTAGATTAAAAAGTTGCATGCATGACATTAACTGCTTCATATGTACCCACTGTGGTTGCTAAGTGGCTATGGTGTTGGGCTGCTAAGCACGAGGTCGTGGGATCAAATGCCAGCCACGGTGGCCACATCTTAACGGGGGCCAAAATGAGAAAACACCCGTGTACTTTTATTCAGGTGTGTAGTACAAGAACCCCTGGTGGTCCAGATTTTTAGAGTCTCCCACCACAGCGTGCCTCATAATCAGATTGTGGTTTTGACTCATAAAACCCCATAATTTAATTTTTTTTTACCACTTCATAATCGAACATGCACATTAGATCTGCATAACTTGCCTTTAAGCCTTACTTCACTGAGAGCACTTGAAGTGTCGGTGGAATGTGTGAAAGTAACACGCACTATCATCCTTTCAGCAACCGGCGTTGGGAAGTGCTTATTGAAGAACACTTGCAGGACAAGCAAGTGGCCATAAATCATTGGTCTGTTCTCCTGTTTTGCCTCTGCAGGATGAAGACCATGAGCTGAAAACAGTTGATGCGAGCATCCTGCGCAAGTTTAACCACGATGCCCCCATCCAGTGCATTGCTTGGAGCCCCAACATGTCCCTTGTGTTGCAACCCGTCTGGATTAGGTGAATGCTTTGAATTTTGTTTATCTATCCAGAACAAACCTGTGCCCTTACAAAAATAAAAGAGCATCTGAATAGAACCACTTCATTCACGAATATAATTTAATGTGGCAGCCCATTACTGCCCCAGAAAATTAATTGAGCAATTGCTGAAATAGTAATAGATTACTTTTATGATACTTTTCTCCAGATGTCTTTAATATTGCTCAAATGTCGTAAATAGAATGGGCAGGCTCAGTACATCCTCTGCAACTGTTCAAGCATCGTTTTTCTTCGCTAACAGTTGGCAATTTGCAAAATAGTGAGCGCCACCTAGTGCTTTCTAACCACAAGCGCTCGTTCACAGACTGCATTTCTGCTTCTAGGTGCTCCCCTCTTCCTCCAAGGAGGAAGTGTGAGCACAATTGCTTTTTAAATATAACTGACAATTCCATATGTTGCCCTACACCTAAGCGTGGGTAACAACGTATGTGCTGCCATTCTTTAGGCTCTGGCAGCGCAGAGGTGTGTGCAGGGTTCGGCGCATGTTGAAGGCAAAGCTGTTGAAAATGGGGTCAATGCTGTGTTTTGCTATTCTGTGGCCGAGATCATTTGGTGAGAAAATATTTTTCTCACCCATGAGCAGCAACATTTTTGCAAATGGTGCGTTGCTTTTGGTAGTTTTCATCTGTCCCCATTCCTCTTTGTTCGTGGTGTGTGAGAGAGAGAGAGAAAGAGAGAGAGGGGGGCATCAGCAGTGACACTGTTGGGAGAATAGTGGTGCTGTAACTTATGAACAGCTGGGCAACATACAAACACTGAACAGTTAAATCAGTGAACGGCGGTCAAGAACTATCCAATGACAGTGAAAAAGAAAGTGAACTTAAATTCACTGAACAATGAGCATTCTGACATGGTGGCACGCCAAGCTGCATAGCGACGTGAAACCATCGTGAGATGTGGAATCCACTGCCGACCATTTATTTTCGTCCTCCGTGGGCAACCTGCCGTTAAGATGTAGAAGCAAATACTGAGAGCTAGATTTGCCTGTCTTAACATGTGCATCTGCAAAACTGTTGCGTGCCACTACCGGGATCATTCTACTGTAGCTCCTGGTAACTGGTTTAAATGTAGTTGGTTACTGGAAAAAATACTTGAATTACAGTGAGCATTGCAGAATGAGAAAAAAACAACCAATTATAAAACCGGAAAAAAATGTAATTCAAGTAATTAATTACATGAATACCTTACGTACTAATCTGAACCAGAATATTACAAGCACCTGGAGGCCATTATTTTACCGGGGGGGGGGGGGGGGGTACACTGCAAATGATACAACTACCAAAAGAGAAGAAATGTAAAATTGAAGCTAAGACAGTGTAAAATTCCAACAGGCACACGTGTTGTTGATGAGGTGAAAATGAAGAGGGCAAGGCTGTTGGTAAACATTTCTCAGTCATGACTATGAATCGCGAAGAATGAACGTCACGCTTGAATAGCGTGAGCAAGTTATCAGATGCAGTTATTTGAAAACTGGAGGCTTTAAAATGACCTCTACAAACCCTGTGTTGACATTGTGGCCTTCAAGTAATAATTAAAGAGGTTCTTAATCAATCAGTACTAATTACTGTGTTAATAAAACACACGAAATATTGGCAAGTTCTCCAGGAAGTTGCTAATGACATACAGTTTTATCCCCCAGAAGGCATCAGTGGTCTCTCTCTCTCTCTCTCTCTTTTTTACTTGCTTCTTATTGGTTCCAAGAAATATTAGTCGTTTGCAGGTTAAACTGTGCCAATATTTCGGGAGCAAAGACTAAAAGCTGGACATTACAGTACATTTACAACATATTCGGCGATTGAGGCATGTATGCACTAGGCGCGGAGCGAGATTTTTATCTCGAGAGCCTGCTCTCCTCACCCGAATTTATATCCGCCATTGTGGCTGGTCTTTTCAGATTCGCAACGGCGAGCCTGGACAATGACGTGCGTCTCTTCTACTCTGACCTGAAAGAAGACGAAGTCAAGGTGGGTTGTCCAGCTCGACCAACCGGTTTCAGTTCGCGTAGCAGCTCCACTTGGTGCCAGCCACTAACAAGTGTGCACAGGAATACCGACAGATATTTTCGAGGTTGTGGGAACTCCACGGTGTTGCTTCGATACCCCTTGTTACACGGAGTGACGTTCACCCAGAAGCATTGTACCTTTCAGTTACACATGCGACACACTCCCAAGGCAGGACATTTCTTAGGTGTCCAGGTGGTTATAGGCTGTGTGCAACGAAACGGTGGTGTGGCCCTGGTGGCATACTGTAGAGGTGACGTGCATGCCAACTCGAGCAGATGACGGCAAGCATAAGCATTGCACGTGCTGTAAAGGAATAGCTTCTTGCAAGCTTTTGTGCAAAACATGATTGCGCATCACATTGGCCGGGCAGCGGTGACAAAGTCACCGCTGCACGGTGACAAAGCGTCTTAAGCGTCGCTTAAGATATCTTTAGGGCGAGCCATTCAGGCTATTACGTGACGTCGCTTGCGATGCTGTTGCGCCGTCTGGCCTCACACCAAACTTTCTTGGGGTGTGACACGGTGTTCCAGTGTCAAGGAGCAAGAAACATTTATGAGTGGAAACTCCGCTGTTTGCGGCAACCAGAAAAGGTCACAAGCCCACGGAGCCTTATCGTGCTGGTGACCTGGAAACAAATTACTGTCGTTGAGAGCGCGCCGAAGCCGCCTGCCAGGGCGCTGCATTTTTTTTTTCCGCTGCGGCTTCTACGATGCACCGCATGGCGCCGCCACTGTATACGGCCCCGTCGACGCATAGAACAATTGTGACCTTATCTGGTCGCTCACGCTCACGCTGACGGGAGTTTCACCTCCTAAATGTCTCCGTGTCCAGTGTGAGCGCATTGTTCCACAATGCATTGGCGTAGCATTCGAACTAATCAGTGGTCTATCCTACTGAAAAATTAAATTTCAGATAGCCTAACCATGTATGGGCCTGCCATAATTTAAAAAAAAAAAATGTGCCAGCCTTGCAAAAATGTGTACATTATTTAAGGTGCTTCACCAGTCTCCATTTATCAGTCTTGCTTCTTTTTCTTGGGTGCACATTGTCATTTTTTTTTGTGACTTCTGCAAGCTGCTGACTTCTGCTGCTGACCCAAGCCGAATTTTAGGGACTTCTGCGGAGGGGTCATTTCGCCGCAAAGTTTTGACATGCCCGCTTGGTGCGAATCATCTCAGTGCAAGATGCCAATGCGCGCCAAGCTGGTCAGGCTTGGGCAACCTGAAATGCGCTGTGTTGTTTTCCTGTTGTGTAGTGTTTTGAGAGGGCAATGGGAAACTGAAACGAACTAGAGTTAACGGGCGACACCGAAATATGATGCCACCAGAGCGGAATGTGATGCTCAATTCACGCTGCTTGTGTCAGGGAATGGTGGCGTGTTTGGGTTATCACCTGTTAAAAGCATCTACAGTAAAAGCTCGTTAATTCGAACCGCAAGGGGAAGCCGCTTCAGTTAGAATTAACGAAAGTTCGAACTAACGAAAGTGAAGGAGAGCAACAGTACACTGCGATTTGGAAGCAGGGCATGTCAGAAATTTGCCGTGTCAGAAAGTGATGGCATGTGCCGCGGGCACACGCCATCTTCAAGTCAAAGCTCTGGGTCCGACTGTGCCACACCACCGATGTCCACTAAACGAACGTTAGCCGAGGCTTAACACCATCACAATGAATCGCGACGGCCGATACCTCCTAAGCTGAAAACAGAGGTACACAACCGATGAAGACTGCCGAGACAAAGATGCCGAACATGTGAAGGTGGCGAAGGCCCTGATTCGTTGGTTCTTGATTGCAAGCGCAGCTGTGACGTACTTGATTCGCTGTGTTTTGACGCTTGCAGTGCCGTCTCCACACAACATTAGCAGCTGTACAAGATTTGCAAAGCCTCCGAGATTTGCAACGGGCAAGAAGTCTCGGAGGTTACGTAGAACGGAGAGGCGGCAGCCGCCGCTGCCTTCTGGCTGACCCCGCGTCGGTTAGATTTTTTTGCGATTTTGCCTTCTCTCGCCGTTCTCTCCGTTTAGGAGGCAATACAGCCTTGTGTGTAGGCAGTAGGCGCGCTTCTCTGGCCGTGTGTCAGGCGAGCGTAGTTCGAATTACCCGTGAGGGAACCTTCTCGCGTTGGAATTAACAGACTTTTTTATACATAGACTTCTGTGGAGCTTGGCCGGACCAAATCGTGCAGTTCGAATTATCCATAAATTCGAATTATTGAAGTTCAAATTAACGAGCTTTCACTGTAGTACGCTTCCACTATGCTGATACCTGTAAAGGAAACTGAGCACATGTAGACATTTTTCATGTCACACTGGTGGGTGTGGGCTGTGGGGAAGCTGCCGTGGCTCCGCCTACTGCTCTTAATCGCGCATGCCTCGTGCCTTTCCATGTTGGCATGGGAATTAGCGGCCGGAAAACGTATAACATGATCGCAATTTGGCAATGCACTGAATGTAGGTAACAATAGATTGCATTTTCCGGAAGCACATTAATCACTAGGAAAGAAGCATAACTGTATTGCGTCATTTTTTGTGTTCCTGTTCACGAATGTTTGCGCCACAAAATCATACGAAACGACATTGTATCAACGAAATTCTACTGTATCTCAGTGTGTCATTGTGGAACCTAGGTTTGGGTTATGTAACAATTCTATTTCAATGCTATTCCTTTGCACACTTTGTCACTGGTCTGAGTGGGGCTCCACCAGTGTTCAGCCGGTTGTGTACGGTGGATGGTTAGAAGGCAGTAGAATTGAGCGAAAGAGATTCTTCCATTATACCAGGCTCATCTATTCTACTGCTGTCTGCTATGCTTTGTCCCTGTGATGCTGCAGATTCTCTCTGGCCACCAAGGTCCCGTGAACGCCGTGGCGTTTGAGCCGCAGTCGGGCGAGGCCCTGGCCAGTGTCGGAGACGACAACACCTGCCGCATCTGGGGTCTGGACGGCACACAGCAGGCGCGCATTGCCCTGCGGTCAGCTGGCACCGCAGTTATCTGGCATCCCGATGAGCTGGGAAAGGTGAGAAGCCTTGTTTCCCTCTTACTGTAATAACAATAATACCAGTCAAATACAGCAGGCATTCTCACAAAAGGACATGTGTGCAAAATATAGGTTTGAGTAGCATTTAGGCTAGGCGTGGCTTTTTAAAAACCAAAGCCTAGAACAACAGGCCCTGGCTGAAATGTTAATTAAGCCTGCATGTTGTACATATGTCCTTTCCTCTTCTGTATATACAGTCGAACCTCAATATATCGAACAGCGCAGTGATCACAAAATAGTTCGATATAGCCAGAATTTGATATATAAAATCGCATAAAAACATGTCAAAAACTTCGGCAAATCAATCAGTGAGGAGGCACGAAGATCGTTGCTCGGAGCGCGCATTCGTTTGTGCCTAGGCCGCACCAACTTCGGCGGCGGCGCAGCCTAGGCCAGTCGCACGCAGCACAACCAAACACGTTCTTCCAGCAACATTCCCCCGATTGCGCCCCAATTGTGGCACAGTTGCGCTTAGTGAGGGACACTAAAGGAAAATACTAAGTTAAAGTGGTCTGTTAATATACTATTCGAAAAACCTTGCAACACTTTTTTCATGCCAAGAACAGACTTTGTTTACGAGAAAATTGCATCTGAAGGGTCCGAATGCCTTTTCGGAAATTCAAGTCCCACGCCGGGGAAGTGGTGATGTTGCATACGCTATCACCACCTTTTTCTGCCGTCGGTGAGTAAAATGGTGCCTGGCAGACAGCCATACCGAGCCAAGACAGAGCGGTGGATTCGCCACTGCGGTGGCTTTTTGGTCAAGTGGCGTAGACCGTTCGGGCATCCCATTACATCACGCGGAAGTTGAGTTCTCTGTTACTTGAAGTTTGTGCGAGTTTCGCAAGTCAGCAAAAGAAGCGCAGCACTATGCGATAATGTAACTACTGAAACGCGAAAATTTGGCCGTTTCGGAGGCGAGCTATAACGATACCTTTAGATCACTCGCGTCGTTGTCAAGAGTAATTGCAATGAGTTCGTTTTTCTAAAAATGACATAGAACTGGACAAATAGCATTTTATTTCGTCTTATAGTACAATACAAGGATGTTTTCTTGGAATGAGTGGTTCAGTACTAGTGACATCATTCAACTGAGGAGTGTTTTCGTCATCGCGCAAGTGCTTGACTGTCCTGGGGTAGTCTCTAATCATGTCCTGCGTTTATCTCAATTTCTCCATTATTAAGGCTCTGCTTGCGATAACATTGACGCCTTAGATATTCTCGAGGACTAATCTGTCACTATAGCTTGACTTAACATTTGCCTTGAGTGTCCCTTTAAGTGGCATCTGCCAAGGCGTCTATGAATGAGCCCAGTGAGAGTGCACTGTCGCATCTTTGTGGATACAAACTGCCAGTCCCCGCGAGGTGCATCAGGGGAACCATAAAAAAAGATAAATAACTTGACAGTGCCATCTTTGCTTTTTTTTTTTGTGCCTTGCTCGCCGCACAGCTCCTGGTGGCCGAGAAGCGGGGCACGCTGCGGCTGTACAATGCCATGACGGGGCAGGCCCTCATGTCCATGGAGGTGGGGCAGCCGGGCTGCGTTCTGGCCGCCGCCTGGTCCCCCGGCAACAGCCAGCTGCTGGGTGCGGTGGTTGGAAGCAACTGCTACCTGTGGGAGACGTCGCGATCCAGGTGGGGGCGCGCTACGCAGTCACCGCGCTACGCAATGGGACACGTTTGGCGATCACCTCAAAGAGCTGGTTGGCATCGGCACGATGGAAGTACCGCGCGTGCGATTGCGGCGTAATGGTTAGAGCATCTGGTGTTAAGTGCGAGCTGTTCGGCAGGACAGCAGCCACAGTTGGGAAAGTCTGGGAGAGCTTGCAGTGAGAGTTCCACTTTAAAAAAATATATATACACCACTGTGTGCAAAAGTTGACCCTAGCTCTACAGTTCTCAGCAGTTCTAACGCAATACTCTGATCGCATGGCGGCTTGCGCTAGTAATTGTCGCCACTGAGGAGCCAAATCTAGTGGCTCTGTCACAAACGCTCACGCCCTCATCATATACCACAGTGCATTGGCGCGGTTTACCCAGCGACCACCAGGGGCACAACAAGTGCCAGCAGCCACGCGCTCTGAGTGTCGCAGTTCAGGAGTGCAGATTTTTGGGCTAGTTGGTTCGTTGCATCAATTGAAGTCACAGCACTGGATTGGCAGGGACATGAAAGACGACAGTACGTGCGCTATCTATCAACTGCATTTTATTTCAGAAAAGCATGGTATTTATACCGTCTCACACAAGTGAAAACCATCGCACATGCGACCCAGCATTTTCCAGGTAGGCTATTTCCTTTCTGCTCAGAGAAATCGACGGGGCACAGACGCAGTTTGCACCTTTTTCAATCAAGCTTGCTTCTACAATCTCCCTTGTACCTTTATCTGCATTTTTAAACACAACTATACAAAGCGCACATCCTGTCGTCTGTCATGTCCCTGTCAATCCAGTGCTATGACTTCATTTGATGTCGCAGTTCAGTCACTAAGCATTGAGTGTGAGTTCAAGTACAATAAATGCACCTGATGAGCCTAGCTGATGTCTGCAACTTTCTTTTGCATTTTTTAGTAAGATTAACTTCTCAGACAACATTGTAACACCGTTGCAAAATTGGTGCCAACTGCAGATTCCTATATAATTGTAGCTTATTGCAACTAGTACCATTCATCGTCATTATTTTACTTATAGTACTGTTGGCCCCTATTTAGGCTGACACAGGGTGGATGTCTTGGCCAGAACTGAATAGGTCATGCTATTTGAAGAAGCTCTTCCAAAGTCATAAAACTAAAGTCAAAAACAGCCATCATTATTTCCTGAACAATACAACATACTACATTACTCAAATGTTACCTCATATAATACAGTACTCATCACTACCATATATAGTATTTCATATGGTACACATACAGCCCATAGATAAGCGATTTTATAACAGCAAGGGAGAATGTTAGAAAAAAGCTGAAGATAGTGCAATATTACTCAAAAGATACGTATGTTTACCGGACATATTACTAAGACACTAATGCAGATGTAAAAAGAGGGTAACATTACAAAACACTAGTGTGACGATGCAAAGTGAATGTGAAAGCAAAATAGCATATCCTTATTAATGATATCCTTAAGGGAGGGAATTTCATTCTTCTATTGTCTTTGCAAACCTCTTAGTCTGATCACATTGGTAACAGCCCTTAACTTGAAATATTTTGCACCAGCCATAGAAAATAAAATCTCTATGGCATAGTTACGTATTAGGGAATGTTCCTTTCCACCTCTGAATGTGCTACCTCTTTGTTGATTCCCAGAACATATTTATTTCCACTTTAGCTTATTTTTTTTATTTGTTCCTTGTTGTTAATCACATTATACACGACCATCCTTCGTGCATATTTACAATGTATTGCATAAACATTTTAACAAATATGTCTTTACCATTTTGTATGTGCCCTCCTGCTATGATCCCAATCAGGATTGGCAGTATGTGTAAATAAAAGAACAACTGTAAGTAAATTTAATAACTGCTAATTTAAGCAAGCTGTTCCAGAGGGCAAAACCAAAAGGCTTTTGTGACTGCAAATGGCCGCATCCAGTAAGCAACACAAAGAAAATTAAGGGTGGAGATATTCTTTCATCTTGCCACGTGAACTGCGAGCAGGGGCAGGCAAACATGTCTGGGGCTTATCCGTGCCTCCCTCTTGGTGGATTAGGGTCGCATGGTTGTGTTGTCACCGTTTCTGCAGAAACACGCAGTTGCATCTGCGCGTCACTGGCAGCCTATTTTTGTGCCTTGCTTTTTGTTTTGACTCGCGCTGGTGCAGTGACAGTTGCTCTTAAACGCAGTCCCGAGCCCCGTCATTGCGGTGATTGTGCATCCTGATATCACGTCGATCACATGGCTGAGCAGCGCAATCACCGCAATGAAAAAGCACAAACTGAGAGGGCGACCAGTAAGGGAAGGCATGTGTAGAGAAGGGAGTCTTAAAAGGAGAGGCCAAGGGAGGAGGAGTGTTGCTCCTTTTGGCTCAAAACTAAACGTAACAGCGCAAACACCTAAGACGAGCCACTTTTGGCTCATTCAAGGGGCTTGCACCTGGTCACTCTTATGTGAAATCCAGATGTCTAAGTGCTTCTAGTGCATCTAGCAAGTGGCAAAGTGAAGTCGGAACGTGCAGAATCTTGGTTTGAGTCAGTTGGTGCTGTCACATTACCCGGGAAGCTCTCTGAATAAGCCACTGCGATGTTCACTTACCCGAGCTTCTTCAGAACTTTTGTTGGGAAACGCCTCCAGTCACTGCACCAGCACTTAATGCCAGGATATCGCAAAAACGTCTTTAGGCTGCTCTTCAACACTTATTCAATGCTGCAGAATGCAAAGTTTTGTCACTGTTACCCCCACTTAATTATAATAATTCTCTAAATTAAAATTTGCATGCTCCAGACTGCTTCAAAATCAGAATTTTTATGCTCCAATCTGCTCCAGAATGAAATTTTTTCTGCTCCATAAATTGCTACGAGATGACTTTGAGCATGGACAACCCTGATAATCACACAGAAATGTTAGGAGTGACATCGCTCCCTCTTGCCCCTGTTCAGTTGCACATGGTGGCTCGTAGCAGCATGGAACACCAGCTAGGTGCCACGCCCTGCGGCAAAACTGCGACTGTGGTCTTATGGACTTCGATTGTGGATTGCAGCCGGCCCCTGGACCACAAGTCGTTGCACAGCACTTCTGTCAGCGAGCTGGCCTTCTCGTGCGTCCAGGACGAAGTGTGCGCCAGCCGAGGGCATCCCAACAATGCAGTGAAGGTGCACAACCTGAAGACGAACCAGGTGACTGTCGCGCTCTTGTCACAACTGTCGGCTGCCACCAGCCGCCGACTGCCCCTACGGTTGTGGCATTCCTCTGTTTGAGTGCGAGGTAGTCAGTTCAACCGACCAATTTCGCAACCAGTTTCACTAGGCCACCTCTGCCGCAAAGCCTGCTTGCAGTAGTAGTTTCTAGCGGGCAGCAGAGCAGCCGGGGTAAGAAGCATGTGGTGTTTGCACCATGACAAACCTCCTTGGCGCTCAAGTTCAAAAGGCATGGAGGTGAGAATAAAGACTCAAAAGTAGGAGTCGTGTTGAGGAGGCACACGCCCTGACTTCTCTCCCAAATTTAGAAAAGTTCGCAATGTCATTGTCCTCTCCATTCACCTCAATGTTGCCTCTCACCCAAGTAAAAGCAGCGATGACTGCTGTCGCGACACCTGTAGGGCCACCGCACGTGCGTTATGAGTGTGGCGAGATTGGTCTATTTGTAGCTACACCAGCTGCTCACAGATGGTGGGATGCAAAAACGTTTATCAAGTTTCGCATGCTCGAAATCCAAATGGATGGAACTAATCCAAAGTCCTCCGCTGAGAAATTTTTCGTAGTTCAGGTGTTGCTTTGGTAGGGTAGACATTATCAACTTGTCAGCCGATCACCAGACTTCATTTTGCATTCACCAGAAGGTGCTGGAGGTCACAGCGACCACTTGAGCTCATGTGATGGCGAACTCACTTGTAAATTGGCTAACTTGTCCTCAGAACTATCCGAGGGTCTAAGCTTGAGTGAGGTGTGGGTGTGAGTCTGATTTCAGAAAAAACTCGGAAAAACACTCGTCTGAGCAATACGCTCTTCCGAGTGTTAGCTTCGAAGTCTCGCAACCTGTTCTAAGGTAAACAGAGCAAAATGATTAGTATTACTTGGCCTCTTTGATTTATGCAGAAGCCATTGATGTAGCCTGTTTAGTGAAATCTGAGAAGCTGACTTTTCTCTAATCTATCACAAAAAGGGAAGCTTGCATAACATTAGAAGCAAATATGATAAAAATGGACCTTATAACTGAAATGAGATCATAATATATATATATATATATATATACACCCACAGGTTTTCAGTGCCAGAAGTTGAAGATTAAATTAAAATTAATTAAAAAACTTGGTATTTTGCATATGTCATGTCGGTCTGCATTTCTGTAGTTGTCATTTCCAGCTGATCTTGGTCCGTTGACACGAATGGCCTACCGGCTTGAATTGCAATTTTGCTGTCATGTCCGCCATCACCTCATGTTTGTGCTAACAAGGCAATGTCGCTGTACCCGTGCAGGTCCTCCTAGACATAACGCTCAACGTTGGAGGCGGCATTTCATGGCACCACAACTATCCGGTGTTGGCCTTTGGCGGCGACGGCAGGGTGCACCTCCTCAGGGTCATCTCCTGCTAGTGACCTTTCCCTCTTGGTCACAAGAGGGCGCCAGCACAGCTCCCCCCTTCCTCCTCTTGTACATAGACTCATGTTCTTGTTCTCCGGTCGATGTCATAAAGCAAACATCTACCTTCTCATTGCTGTGTATGTTGTTTGTGAAGCCATGCCTCACTGTGTCTGTGGTCGATCATGTCTTTATTACCTCCGCCGCAGACACACAAAAAAATTACATTACGGGCCATATTTTTGGACAAGTATATTTGTCCAGGAAGTATTGCAATTTAAATTTCTATTCATTTCGCACTTTATCAGTGGCTCGAACACCGGCATTATTGCTGTGGTCAGTCTCCACCGTGGCAAATGATAATGGAAGACGAAATGAATTGTTACCAAATACAGGCCTAAATGTCTAAATGCTTAACTTAATGCCATTATTTGTAGTTGTAGCATGCATAAAGATTTAATGTCATTTGTCTGCTGTGCTCCGAAAATGTTTTTACTACTACCATGTAATATAAAAATTTCACATAAAGCAGTGTTGGTAACCGAGCCAGAAGGGATGACACGTCTGGTAAGGAATGTGATGGTGAGAAATTGCCGCAGTGTGTCCAGTTTGTACCAGTACAGACACTTATTCGAATCGAATGATTACGAATACTATATGGTAGTAAGGAAATATATATAGTTTTTCTGTGAGAAAACCATTACCTACAATGTCTGACATCTAATAAGCTGTACAGTTGCTCTATTGTAGATGTGCTACTACATGATGTGTACTTTTGCCACCACGGGAACTTTAATGGATAATGTGATACCTATTTCACTTCGTCCATTTCATGGTGCTCACTCTTGCCTACATTCTGGAATGCGTATTATAATGCATTTTAAGTTTTTTTTTCACTCTTTTTTTTCTTCATCCTTGATTGTCTATTACACCTGGAGTTGTTTAACCCTTTCGCTGTCGGACCTTTCTGACCATGACGCACCCCCAGTGTCGGCTTGGTTTCAGGGAACGTGCATAACATGGAATGAACATAGCAATTTATTTTTGATTATGATTGGTATACAAATAACATAGTCAATGTAACATACACATTTCAGTGTTCTGCAGCTGTTGTTAGTAAACATCATCATCATCATCAGCCTGACTATAAAATCCCTTCAACATCCGAATCTGACGATGCGGAACCCTCTTCTCGCATGCGACTCTGTCCGAGTCCGAATCCGAGCTCGGCTCGTATTCTGATTCGGAATGGAGCCACCGCTCCAATGAGCAGAGGAAGGTCCCGCGCGCTGAGCCATCCGAAAGTAACCGCGCGCAGGGGGGATGCGCTTTCAGTCGCCCGCACAACGGAGATAAATGGGACGTTGCGTGATCAAGATGACAGAGAGAGATGGAAAAAGGCTAAACAAAGTTCGAAGGGCTTTACGTTTACAGCTGCAAGTCGAAAGCGAGGGTGCGGCGAGAGAGCGAAAGCAGCAACGAGTCGCTCTTTTCGGAGAGGCAACGGCACGTGCGCCTGAACTTGACGCGCCGTAGCAGGCACACCAACAGAAGAAAAATAGAAACCTTCAAACCAGCGGAGATGGCAGAGCAACCCTTGAACCCATAACCACAAGCGCGCGACGCATGATACAGCGAACACGGAGCCACCGCGCCACTCAGCAAAGAGAAAGGGGGGAGTGGCCATCGCGCCGTACTCTTCAATACACGGAGTAACAAAGGGCGGGGCGAACATACGAACTTGTAGAAAGAGTCAACAGATTGCGTGGCCAATCCAGGAGCGCCAGCTTTGCGCTCTGGCGCGAAATTTTGAACGCACGATAGAGAACGTACCGGTACGTCAGTGACAGTTTTGGGGGGGAAGCGCGATGACGTACCGGTACGTGCGTGACAGCGAAAGGGTTAATAAGCCATGCCTGTCACTATTGGCTAGGCTATCCTTTCCAGTTAACATTAAACTTTATCTCTTCTGTATGGGCACTTTATTACGGGTGGATTTGTGTACCATAGGGTTTTCGGGTGATTGAGTCTTTGAATATGCATATTTTGTAGATACCGGATAAATTGCATGGTGCAAATAACATGACGGTGAGTATTCAAGACAGCTGGTGCTCTCGTATGATGTAGGCCCAGGTTTCTGAGCAGTCTAGCTTGGAAAATCAAGAATACTAATTGTGTATTTGTCCACTTTAGCAATCTAGCTTTGCTACACATAAAAAAAAAGCATGCCAGTGATCCTTGTCCTTGGGTACATGAATGTGCACTATATGGGTGAATGCTGCTAATTTTTGTAAATATGGCATCAATCTAACAGCACTAAAACTTCAAGCACTCGGCAGTTGTCATTTTCATGTCCACGCAGCAGGGGTATTGGATTCAGGTCACATTCTCTGCAATCAACTCATTTCACAAAATGGATACTTTGGCAGTCATTATATAAAACTCCTGTGCGTAGCCCTCAGCTATGTGACATGTTATGAAAAACAACCGTGTCAAGCCAGAGAAAACTGGTTTTCTTTTAATTGAAGCAGAAATAATTGTGCATGTGGTTTAAATTGGCAAGCTTTGTTTTCTTAATGAAGCAAAGTGTGAACGACAGAGGAAAAAGACAAAATGCAAATGGGAAGCCACGCTGATATCCTGCGCATGTATTGTGCGAAAGTTGTGGGCTCAGCTTCTACTGTTGGCAAGTTGAAGCTTATCGCAAATTTAACCCACATGCTTATTTTTACATCTAAAATTTAAGAAAGACATTTCCTTTGCTTTCCCTGGCTTCACTGGGTATAATGACATAAATGGTTATTACTGAAAATTGAGCCCCTTTAATTATGCTCCAGGAACAATTCTTTAGTGCTAAAAACCCTTCAGTGATCTTCAGTAGCATCTTAGTTTTAGAGTAGACGTGTTGATTGAGTAGATGCAAGGCAGTATTCATAACACAGCCACTTGGCATTATAGTACGAATTGTTGAGCCACTGCTCGTTTCGGAACATTAGGTCTGTAAGTGTCATTCTTGTACCACAAATTGTGATGCTGAAGAACCCCACGCATGATCCCACGGGATTCTCTTGATTTCCTAGTGCAGCATTGGATGCTAGCGTATTTCACATGGATATGTTGAAAGAACTGGTGCTAGGCTGAGGATTCTTGGTAAACTTAAATATCTCAAACACTTCACTAGTGGCCTGCCTTTCTGCAGCCTTAGGAGACGTGTTCCTATCAAAGTAACCTACCTTGTAATATGAGTAAATTATTAGCTATTGCGTATAGTTACTTGACCTGCTAAAGGAGAGCATTAGGCAGTCTGCATTTGCATTAGACTACTGGAAACATTAGAAGCAGCACTGGTGACAATACAGTCAAAATCCGCGATAACAAAATCCCGCGACTACGAAATTCTCTCGGCAGCGAAATATTTTCGTAACCCCAGCGAACGCCCATAAGTTTCAATGCATTTCCTACCTCTGTATTTTCAGTGCTGTAGTAGCGCTGCAAGTACAAGACACTATCCGCAAACGCAAAGCTCTCACTCTTAACTCTTCGTTCCTGCGTGCCCCAACGCCAACACCCGCAAAGCTCTTTGGGGTCCCTATTATAAAACTCTAATATCTTCGCAAGCTTGCCAAAGTAGGCTAATGGAATTTTTGCTGTAAAGCTTTGTTCTGCGACGCATTACCTGTCTGTGCTGTCTGATTTTGCTACAACAAAATTCTTGCGAAAGCAAATTCTATCGCATTCCCCACTGATTTCGCTATTGCTAGGTTCAACAATATATTGTAACGTACGTTGAAGACAGAGGCTGGCAAAATACATGCTGTCTCTTTAATGGTGGGCCAGAAGAACGTGCGTGCAGCCAATGCACTTCATCGTCTTTCATGGCGTCTACTTTTGCGCGTGCCTTCCTACGATGCGGGAGCCCCACATCATTCTTTCAGTATTGTTGCACTGAGTCTAACCAGAGCTATAACCAGAGTTATTGTGCTCTTAATTGTCAATAACGGCCTGAAGTACCAAAACAGGAGACATTGTCTATCCCCTGACGTAGCACCTTCACCAAGAAGTGTGCTGCTGGAAGAATTGCGTTTAGTCGCACGTTGACGAGTGATATAGCAGAAACATACGCCATTGGATAGGCACACATGTTAAGCACAAATTTATTTCCGTGCATGAGAAGTAATTTCCCAAAAAGAAAAATCGCAGAAAGAAAAATAACTTTGTGAAAAGAATTATCGTTAAAGGTCGATTGGTTTAACACCTCTTTTCAAGTTTTCTGCCATTAGTGAAGGCCACATTCAAGAAGGAGGATGGTGCTAGCTTAGGGCATGCAGATCTAGCCTTGCACAGGCATGCCATCAATAGCTCCACCCAAAACTTGCATGGTGATAGTTCATCATCGCAGTTGAGTCACTTGATAGATTAATTGTAGAAACTGCACTGATGAAATGGTGCTCACTAATGCTGTGTGTCGGCATGCCTGTGGTTTTTCTGAGCTGAAGACGCCGACCTTGTGTCGTGCCCAACTCGCTTTTGGCCTAGATGTATACAGCCTCTGATGTGCAGACGTGCATATGATGACCCCGCTGGCAGCTGTCATCTGCTTATCCTTCCTTCCCCTTCCATCCATTTCCATAACGCACCTTGCATAGGCCCAATGCTGTCCGACTTGTGAATAAAGAGATTCAAGGTCTATTACTGCAGTGCAGATTTCACTTTACCCGCTAACAGCGAGCTGTGGCGCCATCGGCTCATCGAACTGGATGACGTACTACGTATGATTGACGTGCAGCCATCATTCGTCACGGCCGAGTTGTCGTCATCCCTTTGCGATCATATGACCGTAGAAGTAACGTAACAGTCCGCGATTAAATTTGTAGCGATGCCTTTTACGATTCAATTCCTTTTCGTGCTTAGTCAGTGGTCAGAGCGACGCTTCGCCCGCGTTATCAACGGCATCGGCCGATCGTGAACGGTGGATGATAAGTGTGGCAGATGAAATCGAGCTACATTGCTACAAAATCGTGGCAGATGTAAATTCATGATTGTTTGCTTTCAATGTTCTCGTTCGCAATGTACGTCCCAGAATCTTCACTCACTTCATGGGCCTACCAGATACTGGCGTTAGCGTTGTTTTGAGAATGAAACCTTTACAATTCTAAAGCTTCTGTAGTATAACGGGATAATGGCAAGCGCCGACGACCACGGTGAAACAAACTATCTTTTCTGAGCAGCAGTCGATCGTCCCAGGGGTCCAGCTTTCCCCAACACCCCTCTGGACCCGATCCACCTCGCGATCGGAAAAGCGAGCAGCAGCTGAGAACAGTCCATGCACTGGTTTCGGTGCCTTTAATGGCCTTTATGCGTACGAATTCACTGTACCAACAACGAAGCGAATTGTTTTACCGAATGGTGTAGACAAATAAATGCAATTTCGATGTGAAAGTTGAGTGAAAACATCGCAGATGTAGGCGCTGTATGCCGTTTAAGCCGTTCGAAACGCAGTTGTGCGAGTTAATGAGGGCTTATGAATTATCAGGCAGTCAAATTTCGCGCACTCATACCTCCCCCCCCCCCTCGTTTAGGATTTGCCACAGGCTTATATTCGGCTCATATCAGTCAGGTTGACGTCTGGCTCGTTGGTCTAGGGGTATGATTCTCGCTTAGGGTGCGAGAGGTCCCGGGTTCAAATCCCGGACGAGCCCGTTCTTTTTTTCTTTCTTAAGATAATAACTCTATTACTTTTAATAATGGATGCTGCATCCGAAGTCACGAATCAATGAAAATGCGATATTTGCAACTACTTGTGGGTTCGCTTGTCGACGCCCCAGCTATCGTAACCACGCGCGCGACACAGTGAATATAAATTACTACTTTCATGTTGCAGTCGGTAGTAATTAGGTTAAATGATGCAGTTAGTGTGGCTGAGGAGGTACTACCAGTTAGACGTGCATCGTATATCGGAAACGTTAGGCAGCAGACTGAACAGCGCACGGTCGCAACATTGCAAATAATTCCACGCACTGTTGAAAACGAACAGTTGTGCTCCCGCGCTTGCATGAAAGCTGTGGCCGCAGTTTACTCCCTAACCTAGGTACTTTTCAGCTTATGGTTTGTAGGTGCGAGCTTGTCGAGTACGCTTTCTGCGGCCGCTGTCGCATACGCGCAGCCGCTATGATATGACAGCACGCACTAGCTTTATTTCTATATATATGTATATACATATATCTGTAGTGTGCGCAATCAGAGTAACAAGAGCGGATATGCGAAATGTGAATATTTACGATATGATAGTCGCCCCCTACATGTACAGTCGCAAGCTCGAAATATCCAGTAGTTTCCGCTCTGTCGCAAGAGAATTCATTGTACTGGAAATTTCGTTGTCCGGATGCAGAAAGAGCGCACTTCAAAAGTTTCGAAGCCAGAGTTGTCAAAAAATTCGGTCAAGGTTAGCATGTCGGCTCGTTGGTCTAGGGGTATGATTCTCGCTTCGGGTGCGAGAGGTCCCGGGTTCAAATCCCGGACGAGCCCTGTTTTGAATCCACGTGAGATGGGTTTTTTTTTTCCCTCACAAGAGGCGTTTCTCGAGAGCCATCGAACCACTGGACACCGCACATGCAAGCATAAGCTTGGTGGGCAGAGTAATCTTCAAAATTTGTTACATATTACATGCAGTACAGCATTGTTGTCCATAGAGAATCTATGTTTACAGCTGTTTTTTTTTTACTTCTTGCATGCATTTGACACCCTCAACAGTGTTCTCTTGTTGGGCAAAGTGCACGCCTAGGGCATGTGTGTGCCTGCTCAAGTGGCTGGCTCAAGTGCCTGCTCAAGGCACTCAAGTGCCTGCTCAAGTGCCAAGACCACTAGTGAGACTTCAGATACCCGGAATTAGGAAGAAATCTCACGTTTCCTCCATTGGCTTGAAGCAGCTCACCCTGTCCCATATATTTACTTTATATAGTGGGACTGTAGAAGTATATACCGATGGTTCGGTCACGCCATCTGCCACAACGGCCGCATTTGTCATCCCACAACTTGGAATTACTCAATGATTTCGATTAGACCACAAATCGACATCTACGGCAGCGGAACTTGCGGGAATACGGGAGGCTGTCCGTTTTATGAGAACGCAGACACCCCATCAATGGACAATATTGTGCGATGCCAAATCAGCGCTACAGGCGCTAAAATATTTTTTAAACAAAGGACCATACTATCTGCTCGTGCTGGAAATCATCGAACTTTATCACAGTGCCGAGTTAAGTGGTCACGTGATCACCTTTCAATGGGTGCCTAGCCATTGTGATGTTTTTGGTAATGAACTCGCTGACAGTGAGGCAAGATCGGCCTCCCCTTCCTGTGATGAAGTACGGATTGCCTACTCGCGACCTGACACCAACTCCATGATCAAGGCACTCATGCAGGACCTTACAAAGGCTTACAGAACCCACTCTGATAACATTCACAGGCGTCTACGTGTGATTGACCCAGACGGTAAATTCTGTTTGCCCCCGAAGCTTACACGGAGCAAAACATCATTGCTACACAGGATTCGGCTCGGCGTTGCTTTCACCCGTCGCTACGCGCACCTCATCGGCCAATCGAACAGCCCTGATTGTGTACACTGCCAGATGCCCGAAACACTGCAACACGTACTGTGCGACTGCCCAGCATATATGCTGGAGCGAAGGACGTTAGACAGCTTCCTCGCCAGCATTGGCAGACAACTACTGTCGGAGGAAGCTATTCTCGGCCCATGGCCTGACACTGCAATTTCAATGCGTGCCACAAAAGTATTGTTGAAGTTCCTGAAGGACACCAAGCTCGACGAGCGGCTCTAGCGAGGCAACTGTCTCATGTACATAAGCACTCACCACTTCTCTTATCATCATCATCCATCCCAATACTTTCACTCCCCTTCCCTCTTCCCCAGTACAGAGTAGCAGACTAGAGCGCACTAGCTCAGGTCGACCTCTCTGTCTTTCCTATCAATAAATTCTATTCATTCATTCAAGTGGCTGGCCAACTTTCTGACCGGGTACTGCCAGTGTGTTGCATACTGTGGTGTTTACTCTACAACAACCTACAGCTGTTATTAAGAGTGCCTCAGAGATAAGTCTTGGGATTAACACTCTTCTTGATCTACATGTCAATATGCCCCACAGCAGTCATTTCCTTCTTGTGCAGTGTATATATGTGGCTGATACGTCCATCCATCCTGGCCCCTAATATATTTGCCCTACTACAAGTCTTGCAGGATCGAGTACCTTGCAGTTGGCGGGGGGGGGGGGGAGGGGTCGAACCCCATCTTATCTGACCCCCCGGCCCCCTTTCTCATGGAACAGAACGCTTCAGGAAGTGGGTTCCGAAACAGCAACATGGTGAAAAGGAAAGTCCGAAGGTGGAGAAGGGGGTTGCCATGTCACTTCATCTAGAACGCAAGTTTATGCTACGCCAACAACCGCTGTCGTGTATGTAGTATAGTAGCATTTCCTTGCCTTCTCAAGACACCTTTTCCCTATCTGCCCCTTCCCCCCTTGTATGGGAACTCCGAGTGAAGAGTGGCAAGGCTCTTAATCACTTGTTTTGCAACTGCTTCAGTTCTACTCATTCTCTGCCTCCTCTCCCCCTTCCTAAATTTCTACCACTGTATCTAGCTAAGCGATGCTGCAATTTCTGCAGTGGTTTTGTGGGGATTACGGACAACTACAGCTGTTAAGAGGCTATAATGTGGTGATCGACGCTCAGGGAGCTCCAGAGGGCATTGTGCATATTTGACGTGGCGCAAAAGTCCCAATGAGTTTCTTGTGTCTTCTTTCCCCTCTGCCATGCTCCTTCAACGTACATACATGCTCTGAACCACTCCAATGCGGGCCAACTTTCAAGAGGAAAAAACTTTGCTTTAAAAGAAAGCTGATTTTTGCATGGCAAAATGTATCAAGGACGGGGGGTGCTGGGTCAGGGAAGCTAAGAATCCACCACAACAAACAGATGGCGGCACAGGTAGGGGAATGGCCTCAAAGTTCATGCAGAAACAGAAATATAGGAATGTTAGCGACAGTCACACCGTTCAAGAAACCAGTGAATGTTGAAGAGTGTGACAGTGGCTAACGGAAAAGAATGTTAAGAAGAGGAGTGGAGTGATGGATACGGGGAAGGGGGGACGGGCACAAAAGGTGTCAAGAACGAAATTGGCAGATTATTATGGACATGGGGAGACCGCCTCGTCACTATCCAATCGCTCAACACCAGACGGCTGTGGCCAGTTGCCTATCTGAGGCTCACCTACCACGTGGCAACACGTGCTGCTTGCAGCGAAGAACCCATCCCAACTAAACGTCTCAGCAATTTTCAGAATAGATGGGTGTCAGGGGACACGGCGCTTTCAGATCTCTCGGAGCTACTGGCCTTCATTTTACTGCGAACCATGGATGCCTTAATTTTCACAAAGGCTTCTAAACAGGAACCAGCACTGCTTCGGACTGTGTGCCTCATCAGTTCCCGAGTGTGATCAACTAACAATATGCTTCGTGTGATGACCACAATACCCATGATGGCAACTTACTTCCAAACATCTCTTCATACAAGTCAGACAGCAGGTCATCCGAAGTGAGTGAAACTTGCATCATATACTATTGAAGTTCTAGCGCAACGCTTCGCTGCTTTATTTTTAAATCTAGAATGCCCACATTGCTGAAAGCACGATTGAGTGATAGGAAACTTGCAAAATAGTGCCCGCCCTCTTCCGTACGTGGCCGTGTCCGTACCACTCACTAGAAGGTCTGGCTGGAAGGGAGCGGTGATCTCCACTGTTACCTAGGCTGCAACAAGTCTAGCCTGCAAACGAGAAGACACATGATAGTGCGCTGCTTTGTTATAGCACAGTTCGTTCTTGCAAGTCATGTACCAGCTAGGTCATCAACATGCATTATATAAATGCATCAATTCATAAACGAAAGTTAATATTTTTTAAATATCAGCATTTTTAAAGATAGCATAATTTGATGCAAAGTAGCTGCAAAATGTGGATGTACAGGGAGTTTGTCTTTGCGTGGTGTACAACCCCCCTCCCCCCATATATGTGTGTGTGTGTATAGAGAGAGAGAGAGACAGAGAGAGGGGGCAGAGTGGTAGTTGTCGAGGGAGCCCGCCCTCCCAACGAAATCAATTTCTGGCTATGCAAAGAAGGATGAAATGCCACAGCTCCTCTGTCATCCCAGCCACAGTGCCCGAAATCCTCTCCCTTCCCCTGAGTATATGAGCGCCTCCCCAATCCGCCACTGAAGGATTGAAACATCTGTGTTCCAAGTAAAATCACCACTTTCACTTGTCAAGTGGCCTGTGAAGGCCTTCGATGCCATGACGACTTGCAGGATGAACTTCCCCAATTTCAGAGTCTGTGTTGTCTCCCCTTGTCCGTATTGGCCATCAAGTGCTGACATTCCCAGGGTGCATAATGCATGTACAATGCATTTATTCAATGTAGAATGTGTGCCCAGCAATTTGTCTTCACTCCTTACTAGCTGCCATATATGCAGAAAGGGTTGAGTGTGGGCAGTCCTGTTTCGACGAACAAACGCACCAACCCACTCTTGCAGGGTTGTTGCTGGGTTCACCTTTCAAAGAGCGCCACAGTCGTGAAGGTGGCAAAGCAGTAACTGTGTAGTCGTTCAAACTCTCAGTCACTTTTGTCAAGACAGAATCCTTTCAACCCATGGGGCATCCATTGCAGCCGCTCCAGAGGCCTGGGGAATATCATATGCGCTTAATGCGACACGTGCGAGACACCGGACCGCAAGCTGTACTGTGTGCATGTGTTATGCACGTTGAATGTAATGGCGAGAGGAATGTACTATACTCATAGAATGAAACATGACAAAATTGTTAATGTAGAACACTCCATGTGTGCGTTTATTCGAGAGTGCCACGTCATGCCACTATGAATCTGGTCACTAAAGGTCACGTCGGATGTGATCTAGGAGTGTGAGCCAAAATTATGCCAATGTCATACGAACTGGAGAAGGTGGATACAAATGTATGTGCATTAATTAATTAGTTAGGCTTAAATTGATGTGTTCCATTCCGTGAGTTGATAGTACCTCAGGCTGACTTCTCTGCCAATTCTTAACTAAACATTTCTCTCTCTCCAGACAGCACACACAAACAAGACCAGTAAGAAATCAAAATGCGCAGGTGAAGAAATGCTGTGCATGTTGCTGAAGCTGCAGTAGAATCCTGATCCTGCAATTTTCTGGAGACCTAGTAAAACACTTGTATCATCTCAGATTCGTATGATCTGTAACAAGACGCAATTACGACACCAGAGTATAGCCAAGACAGTCATAGTTATTCATGATTATTACATTTCTCTGAGATAGTCCTTTAGGCTATCTGACCTTTATTTCTACAATGTGGTTAAAGAGTCCCTTGAATGTGTAAATACCATGCTCATTTCATCACCTACATGCAAGTGTTCATAGCATGCTGCAATATGCTAAGGGCATTTAGCGTCTGTCGTGCACTAGATCGTTGCATTTGGCAGTGTTTTATTTGTCGCTGTATGGTTCCCACCTCAGAAATTTGTATCATTCACCATGGCTACTGAGAGTCTTACGGATCATCCCAAAATAGAATAAACTATACCTGGTTCCTTCTGGTCAGGACACTTCAAAATTATGCATAGCCCTGATCAGCCGCCTTCAGCAATGTGGGAAATGGAGTGCTGTTAAAGGTCAACTCATAGATCACTGGATTTTGCCACAGATATTGAAGCCATATTTCTCGAAACTAGTGGTAAGCACAGGGTATCCGCTATACAGACTCATTGCAGGGAGGCTTCAATTGTGCAATTGGGACACGCAATGTAAAAGATCATTATAAAGTTGTGAAACTTTATTAGCTAACATCACTCTGGAATTTCTCTTGCTAGTAGCATCTGCCCATTCAAGTAATCTAGTTGACGTGACACAATTGCACTACTACCACAGGAGATCGTTAAAAAAGTTGACAGTCACTTTAGCATATGTTAAAGAGGATTAAGGTGAAAGCCTGTACACTCACGGGACCGTCACTAACTTGACATTTTCATACGAATACATTATTTCCTATTACTTCTTTTCTCCCACCAAAGGTTGTGGGATCGAGTGCCTTAATTAACTTAGCCCTAAATACAAAGGTCAAGGGTACAACTCCTGCCAAAGGTTGTGAGTTCAAGTGCCTTAACGATATCGTAATCAACTTCACCTTAACACCAAAGGTCGAGGGTTCAACTCTCGAACTTCACAATGTCGAATGGAATCCAACTTGAAGACATAGGCACTTTGGTTCCCTTGAATTTTGGGGGCACAACGCTGGACATCGGATTTTTCGACCCATGAGCCATCTAAGGCTTTAGGCTGAATAATTATTTCCACTAAAATAGATAACCCAGTACACATGTGGCATTTTTTTTTTCCAAAGTAAACCAGGCTAGGAAAAAATAAAGCCTGCAGAGTTTGCCTTCACAGCACAGAAATTTATTTACACTTGCTGTCTATCTTTCTCACTTTCCGGCGACACGTTGGACCGCTACACATTGTCGTCTGTACTGTCCATGACATTGATGTTCTGCATTTCTTGAATGACTCTGCAATCATAGCAGACAATGGGGTGTGGACCCACGTCTATAGAAACTACTTGGTCACTTCACCCTGCGATGCATGCAGGTCTCCGGAGTGCTGAAAAGATGCAACACGACTCTGTTGCCACTAGATCAGCAAGTAAAACAACTAGAGGTGTTCAAGTAGCAAAATTTGCTAATCGAATTGGATACAGATATTCGAGAAACGTAGCCTTTGATTATAGAATTTCTTTTTTTTATTTTAGAACAAAGTAAAATACCAGAAAGGTTGTGTGCAGTCCATTTGGTAAAAAAGGGGCTTACACTATTCAATACGTCTAATGCTGTTCTCAACTGGACGTGCAGCCTGCCAAGGAGCTTGTAAATGAGGAACAACTGAAAAGTGATATCTGGTGCACTATGACAGTAACTATGGATAGGAACAGCCTGTTACCAGAGGCACGTTGTACATACTCGGTGGAGGAGCCGAGTCTATGGCTTCAGAACTGCACTTTGCTTTTAAAGCAATGCGAAAATAGTGAAAAACTGGCTTTACCTTATACTAACAGCTTTACTCTAAATCCAAACAAATTTATGGACTCTCTAATGGCAAGGTACCCCCTACTGAATGACTCGAAGTTACTGAGCAGAATTTTACTAGTACGCATGCTTGCTCAGAAAATGGTGCCGATGCTCAGCAACTGCAATTCCCTTGCAGGAGAATTGTTTGCAACAGTCGTCACTGGCATTTGTCATCCTCCCCATAGACTCCATAAGTGCAGTGGTCTCTTACAGACTGAGTGATCAAGTACTCAACAGTTCTAACTACTGATTTGTTGAACGAATACGAATCGAACAGCAAGGACTATTGAATTCATATGTGAAATTTTCTATATTCATACACCCAAAAAGAAAAAAAAAGAACTTACCATTTGAATGAGCTTTCGTAGTAGCGCACTGTCATCCTAAGCTAAAGCTCGTGTAGCCTTGTGCAGCCATCTTCCAATGACAATGGTGATGATGCTTATACTAACAAAAGACTGCTGCCAAAGCCACAAATGTGGCTTCAGTTTCGTGTGCAATTGTATTGAGCAGGCACCTTTCAGAACGATAGTCTTGGAAAAAAGGCGCACATTAACGTTAACGATTAAAGTGTAAATTTTCTTTTCCAGTATGAGCTCCCATTATTGCATGAAGATCTAGTGAGAGCAGGCCGAAAACTGGTGTTCTGAGTGGGAGGCATGTCTTCGAGCCATTCAGTGTCTCTTAGTGCCACCAAAACAGAGGCTGCAGTCATGGCAGTCATGGTATGGGTCACCAATGCACTCAGCCTCGCGTGATGACCAGTCAAGGTTGAATTACTGTACCTGGCGAGGGCCAATTTCGGAAATCATAATGAAAGTGTTGGGCCATAGAAATGTAGAGTGCAGGGCGGGACCTTCAGGTTGGAAAATCAAATTTGCTGGAGTTGGATTAACCAAAGTCTAGTATAACTGAAAATCACTGGCTGACATCTCTGTCCTGCGTGTGAGCATAAAAGGTGACAATGATGATCGTAATAATGATGTATTACCATGGGCATGCCCAAGCCACCCCTAGCATGTTTTTCACTGTTTAGATTTCGTGTGCCATATGGAAGCCTATCGGTGCATTCTGAACACTACCTACTCATAGGCCCTGATGACCATACGTGGCTAGTGGTTCTAAAATAAGTAACTAAAGATTCGCACATATTTGAACAAAAAACATGTATTCTAAAACCGGCTATAGTACAAGTGCACCAGTCAGTGCCGCAACGACCGTGATAAAGTCGTCAGTCAGAGGCCAAACCAGTTGGGCAGGCCCTCCCTATGTGGGTCCTTGCGGATGTACACCTTCTGCATCTTTTCAGCCTCTTCCGCCTGCTTTTTGAGGGCCTTCTCCTTTTCAACGCTTGCTACCTTGGTGAAGAGGTCTGGGTAGGTGAACGTCTCTCCCTGGGGCTATGCAGCGGGCAAAGAAGAGTTACAAGGATTACTCGCACCAAAATTTAAGCACTGCTTTCAGTACGATATTGTCACACGCACGTTGCTTCACTTTTCTAATTTGACTGTAAGGTGTCCAACCCTCTGCTGGGTGAACTTGTGTCTAGAAATACGAACAACAGTCGAATCGCAACGAAGCAACGAGCACCACTCAGTTGTTGAATGTGAACTGACGTGTCGAGCGCATAGGCTATTTATACGAGGGCGAATCAGAAAGTTTTTGCCCCTATTTCTCTTTTTAGCCAAATTATGGCTATAATTGCGAAGTCAACATATCCACTCCCACCGGTGGACCTATCTTTGACTGGCCCGGCCTTATCTGCAGGTAGCTCCATGGCATGGCGCGACTGTCAGTTGTTGAAGATGGCGGTTGTGCTTGACATTCTTGTATTGCTTTAGCGCAACTCAATTTGAGCATGAAGGGACAGGTGATGGGTGACAGGTCCCAGTCCCTTCATACTCAAACTGAGTTGCACTAAAGCAAAACAAGAATATGCTGCACAAACTCGCTCATTCGACAATACTTGTGCTTCACATGCCCATGGCGTCTGAGCAACGAAGTGTGACTCGTTTTCTATCGAGCAAGGGACAAATGCCCATCGAAATCCTGAGGGAAATGCAGCCTACGTACGAGGAAAGGTGTCTCGTTCTAAAAGGTGTGAGGCGCTGTTGCGAGTTCGCAGAAGGCTGTGAAGACTTGCATGACAATGAGTGTTCAGGGAGGCTGCATACATTGCCGAGTGACGAGAGCATTTCTCAAATTTAGTGCTGCGATGGGACATATGTCTGAACCGGTGTGGTGACTATGTGGAGAAATAGTGTAAGGTACATAAAATAGCGCGTACATGTGTAATTATATGTATGTACATTATTTTGGCTAATGAAATACAGGGGCAAAGACTTTCCGATTTGCCCTCATACATGTCTACCACCGCACATTCCAGAGTAATAGCTGGAGCTCATGTAAATTCGATAACGTACAACGTTATTCGTGTTGCGAGCTCTATCTGATTAGACAAGACTCTTAAGCTATAGAAAACGCGGCAAGAGGAAGCTTTAGCTTGGGCTCAACTGTTCATCCTGTTAAAGAAATTTTGAATACAGCAAGTACGTCTTGTGCAACATAATAACTTGATAACAGTGGTAATCTGATTAAAAATGCTCCTCAGCAGATATAAAGATTATTACACATGACCAAGTCAAATGCCTGTACAACCAAATGACCTGCATAAAGAAGGAATTTGCATGTCCCAGCTGAATTCCTATCTTCCGTACTTATTTTAAATGCCTCTAGAGTAACGAACACTGTGTACAATGACTTTAGACTTCCCTAATGGTTGCTTCAGGGCTGATTCACACCGGCGACTATGGTAGGTTGTGCGACCATTTGCGACTGGCGACCAAAAAACGAATGAAGGCGACCAATGCTCACGGCAGCAAGTGCTACCGGCCAGTCGCTCACAACTGCATCGCCACGTGGAATAAGTATCAGCGCATACATAAGTCCTGTTGCCGCGCATCTGATTGGTTCATCACTCTCGCAACTGTGGTCGCACGATTGAAAAATCGAGCAGCAAACTACTGAGCCGAAATGGTCGCTTTGCGATAGACTTGGTTGCACGACCGCTGTCAGTCGCCGGTGTGAACAAGCCTTTACAATGAACACACATAGCATCCCTGCAATTGTACTTTGCGGCCACCACTGCACTACGGCGGTTATAGGGAGCGCCGGTTGACATCCCAACCAAGACACAAAGCATGACGTGAATCTCAATTCCATGAGGTCGGCTGCAGTCGTGCGTTCGATCGGACAAAATGTACAGAAACAAAATAAGCAGCTTCCTTCACAAAGCATCTCTTGAACTCAGGTTAACGCTTCTCATTCACCGAGCATGCTTATCCTGCTCCATCGAAAGCTGTACGGCGTGCGATATTTAAAACAGAGTGGCCTGTACAACGAAGGATTTTGAAGGTCGCAAGCACTTTAATGTAAAGGTGTCTGACCGTAACCATCGTTTCCCGTGGGACACTGCGCAAGATTCCTGATTTATTCAAACTGTGCTCCAGTCAACAATGAAAAGTTCAGTGTCAGTTCAGTTTAGTGTTTGAGGGAGAGCACTTTGCTTCACTGACTGCTATTCTAGAAGCGAAACAAGGTGTCATTTGTAAATTGATGGCAGCGACACTTGGCTGCAACAGAGAGTACAAGAAATCATAACCATCGAACCTCAATATACAGTCACGCTATCAGTGAAAAACTTTGTTAAGTCATGAATTTTGTTAAGTCGAGGTTTCTGTTTCAGTGGTAAGAAATAATTTCATAGGCTTCTAAACTGTGCTGGTGAATAACTTCTTGTCAGTAAGTTATGATGAACAAAATTTCACGCACAAAAAAGGAATCTCTACCAATACTTAAGGAACAAGAAGCATTGATGCAGTTCATTTCATTTTATTCGAACATCCTGATGTGGTTTCATGAGGTTCAGATCACACCAACAGCAAACATCCTGTGTGAACCACATCTACTGCTAGCGGCTGCCATCACATGACACCGTGTGTACATGTGTATTATAAGCTACACAACCTGTTAACGCTAGCCTGCCATTTTGTTTGTTTACAGTAGTGCGGTTAGTCATGAGGCCAACATCACCGCAATGTTCTCACAATATCTCTTTGTAATAATGATTTGGTGTGATAACACCGAGACAATGTGCATTCCTTTTTTTCCTGCAGGAGCTGTTGAGGAGCTTTATTTATTTCAGATTTATTTTCAGATTGCTTATTCCTCCTCCAACTACTAGGGAAAATTGTGAAACCCAATTGGGAAACCCAAATGTAGCACAAAACTACAAAGGAAACCCATTCGGATTTCTCAGAAAGAAAGCTTCGCAGTTGAGGAATAATTGTCCCCGTCCGGGATTTAAACCCAGGACCAATGCCTATCCAGAGAAGTCACTAGTCACTCTACCATCTGAGCTAACCAGGAAGCTAGCAGATCACAGCGTGAGGGTGACCGCACCGGAAAGGTGTTGGTCCCTGGTTCGAATTCCGGACAGGGACGATTTTCCCTGAACTGCACAGCTTTCTTTCTGAGAAATCCGAATGGGTTTCCTTTGTAGTTTTGCGCTGCATTTGGGTGGCTGACATTTTCCCCTTTTACGACACTTCCTCCACCTTGCGGTATTCAGCATAAATTATTTGTAATATTCCTCCAACTAGCCACCATACTTACAGACAACTTTCTGCGGCAATAAAGAGGTAGCTACAGGGGCGGAGCTTGTGCAGAAGTGTTACTGCACCAAGTCGTCTGGCAGAGCTTGACGGTGCTGTCGGTCTCTCGGAGCAGATACGGAATTAGCGTAGCTGCTACTACTTGCGACGGTTTCGTATTTGCCAAAATGCAAAAAAGCAAAGCGAAAGGAAAAGTACATATATTTAATATCTTATTCTAACACAACAGCTGCAGTAAGTTCAGTATATTTGTTCTGTAAGCCCATTCATTACATGCTAATATTGCAAGAAAATGCCTCACATTTGATTTCTGTCCTAATAATTATGTCTGGGTTAATTGTACTGTCACGCATACTTGCTTATCTTTTTCCAGCCACTGTTTTTTCCTGGCTAACAAATGTTGCTAAGTCATCATCACGCGCGAGGTGCACCTTCCTGTATGAAACTTTCTCTAATGTTGTTGCCAATTCTGTTGCAAAAGAATCTTTGTCTAATCAGATCGCATGCACGAACTGAATCATGGTGCACTCGGGAACACCAGCGATTGTGGTATGATGATTCGTGCATAAATAATCAACACATTTGACTCGTAGATAAAATTTGGACCACTGTGCCCGCTAGTGGTGGGCACTAGTGGTGGGCACTAGTTGTGGGCAACCACTGTGCCCCCCACTAGTGCTGTGCTTTGAGTGTCACTAGTTTTTCTGGACACAAGATGCCCTATAAAGCATTAAATTTGTGACAAACAGTTTTGCTGCTGCACTGTCGCCAAAATGTGATAACATCAGCGTTCCGCTGTGATGACAGTACTTCGCTAGGCATTTCACAACGCGCACCATAATCAACAGAGAATACATTTTCGCATGCCATACATGTGATAGCAGCCAATTCTTCATTTCTTATACCTTCATGTGGCGGATGATTTGACAAAGGCTTTGAACATTACATGACCTTTAAAACGCTCTGTTCATCGGATAGCTTCACCCAACTGTTGCCATATCAACAAGAATGAAACAAGGTAAGTCAACTGCGTTCCGGCACTTGCCGACTCATGTTCAAACAAACAATATATTTGTTTGGCTGCTCCTGTGCCCTTCCTGGCACTACAGATCCACTGCTGAAGTCACAGACAGAAACTGCGCAAAACTCACCAATGTCACGAATGCAACCCGAAAGTCGTCTTCCTTGACTAGGTACTGCTTCCCCTCCGCCTTTCTTATTTTGCCTGTAAAAGAAAAGAAAAACGACACATGGGCAGCTGCCAGCATTAAATTTTGAATGATACTACACCCAAGGACACTGAAATTTGGCGAAAAGTAATAAAACTTGTATTATTGATGATTTTCTAACAAGAAAGGAAAAAAAAGTCAGGTAGACTGTTTTACAAGGACGCTGAAAAAAAATGGTATATTCATGAATTCAGGTACATCACCCACAAGAAGGTGCATTGTCCACACCATCGAAACGTTGCACTATACCAGTTATCTCAGAGGCTATGCCCTGCTGGGAAAAACTGCCTTCAGCAAGTCAGTGGGCTACACAGAGAGGGCAAAACACTCTCGCTACCAGTACTGACAGAGCGATGTGAAGCAGTAACAACACCAAGTCCTGCTGCAGTAAAATTGAATAAACTGGCCCAACTTAATTTCTTTTTATGTTCAGATGCAATGTAACAATTCTTTTACTGTAACCAGTTGAGTAATATTTAGAACTGCAGATGGTGTGCAAGACATCACCAGGAGTTGGTTACATACTTTTGCAGTGACAGCACAAGTCTTGTCCTATGTTTGCCATGTCAGAGCTATCACCTCAATTTTATTTAATGCTTGCCTTCAGAGTCTTCTGCAAGAATGCAAAACTCATGAACTTCTAAACTTCTAACTAAATTTGGGGTTTAACGTCCCAAAGCTGCCCACTGGTTCATGAGGGAGGCCGTAGTGGAGATGTCCGGAATAATTTTGACCAATTGAGGTTCTTTTAAGCTCACGTAAATCTAAGTACATAAGCGTTCTTGCATTTTGTCCCCACCGAAATGTGCGACTGCTGCGTCCAGCAGTCTGACCCGTGACCTCGTCTGAGCTACACAACTACTGAAGAGCACAGCATGGACAGATGAATTTTGACGAAATGCACGCGGCAGCTGATGCTAGCAAATTGAGAGACATCACTGCAAGCTTAATGAAGGAATCGGGAACATTCAATGCACACGTCATCACAGACCCCGCACCAGGACATGCCAACCACAGAACAGTGCGCCAGCTCACCTTGCATTATGAGGGTCCTGACGTCTGCCACAGGCACCTTGTAGATCTTCTCCAGGTAGTTTTTGACATCATATTTTGTCATCCTGCAATTTACACATGCATGCCTTGATTTGTGAGCCAAGAATTATACAAGCAATTGCACAAGCCAACAGGTACAAAGCGGGCGATATATTTGGCGCTTTCAGACATTTGCTTCTGTATTAAAAAGAAAAGCGGTCTTTAATTAGTGTTATAAAGGTGAAGTGCAAGGATGCAATGACTGCAGCCGGCGACAGAGCAGCAGCGACTAGCCTTTTTCTATCCTCTGCTCATACGTACGCGCCCCTGCTGATATGTGCCTAGCTGTGCACTAGCGTTCGTCGTTGTGCTTGCCTCGCACCCAATGCTCAACACTGGTGAGGCTGATGAGGGGGTGAGTGCCAATAATGCTGCTGCATAAACCTTAATTGGCACAAAATTTTACTTGTTGTGATGCAAGCCTTCAAATTAGCAAAATTCAGTAATCTCAACAAAGCAACCAATCATTTTATGCGACGCACCATTTTTCTTGCAAAACTTTTTCACCGTAACCATTCCTTTCGTCAGACATCTCATCACAGAATCGCTAGGTTGTGCCTACACAACAGGTTTGCTTTCTTTAAGTTCTTTACCACCCGACCGTGCCTTCATCACACATTTCTAACACACTACACGTGCTGGACACCAATACACATAACACACACATAATACACATATGCATGGTGCCACCGTGCACATAAAACTTTAATGTTTCAACAGTCCATGCTTTGCATGCGCTGCTTGCAACTGGAGTGACTTTCCCAGCCATATTGGTCTCACCACCAACAGCGCCTACTGCAAATCCACTCTCAAAGATGCCGACGCTTCAGGTCATACCTGATGCACTTACTTCTGCTGTTCTTTGTTAAATACCACTCATACAAAGTTTCCAATAAGGGACCTATGTGGTGTTATCATTAATTAAACACATTTTTCCACCTCATGTCAAAATTTTGTTGGAGACACAAAATACTTATTGTTTTGTCTGGTTCGTTTTTATCTGAACATGCTCTCCATTCTCGCTTTTACTTCTGAGGAGCTGTGCTGGCCCGTACGGTGCAGGCCGCTTTTTCAAGACGACACCCTAATGTGCCGCTCTCGTTTTGCTCGCATTCCAGCCAAACGTTCAGGCTGCACCTATGCTAATGTGCTGTACAGGTGTGTAGAAGTGCCAGTGGCGCAACCCGCAAGTTATCTGCTGCAAAGCCGGTCACTTCTACACTTGCCAGAGGCAAAAGCTTACATGCACTCTACACTCGTGCATCTCCTTTTAACAGAGGGCCCCACTGTACAACTGGCTGTACAACCAGAGCCATAAGGGATAGCTCTCGTGTTGTTTAGTGATGCTCTCTTTTCTGCATATATTGTTACTTTACCCTTGGACAGCTGTAAACGTACTACAGTACTCACTGGACAGGTATGATGAACTTGACCTCATTAGGAGGAAGCGGTTTTTCATGCTTCACCAGCTTCATCCAGAAGTTTGGCAAGAAGATCCGCAGCTGCGGATTGCCCTTGACGTACAGCGGGTAGCTGAAGAGCAGGCAACACATAAGGCCAACGGTGAGCCAAACATGGCAAGATAGTATGTTCCAGTTCATCAACTCTGGGCAGCGTGGCGAAGGTTAGGGCCCGTGTCAACACGTTCAATGTCTGCATGTTCCACTAGTCCATCAGTGAACCTTCCATTAAGCAGGCATTGCGGGAGAGGCAATTAGACTTGGACAGTGGAACAGACTCTCTTCTGGTTCTTTATTCTGATTCCTTGACGTGACCCATAACTTTCACTTTACTGCACAGAGTGGGTGAGACGGAGCATACGCACACTTTGTGTAATCTGCCAAAATGATTCAATGAGATCACCTCCTGATGCAGCTGAAATGCTGGCTGGTACAGGTTGACTCATATACATTCGTTCAACCACGTGATGTGCGAATTACAGGCCGACACAATGACAGATGCAAATATACACAGCTGTAACACATTGTTTTCATAGAGCTTTTGTTAAACACGCAAATGATTAAACATGCAGAATCACGTGCTTGTAGATGACTAAACATTGACGAATGTGTGATGGAGGGAGCGTCCAAATGTGCTCTTTCAGCTGCACTCTAGTTCTACTGTCATACAGTTTCATCTCATTTGGCATTAATTACATTCAAATGCCTCTACAACGAAATCCTCCATATGTATTGTCAATGCTTTTGTGGCAAAAACCACTACGCCATATTTTCCTGTACAGCGAAGGAATTTAAGCATCCCTGATGAGTGATTTGTTGCATTACAACACATGCGCATGACGGCATCGCAACATCCCTCTGCGGCATTTGTCGACACCCCAGTGATGCAAGGTGAGGCAATACTTCCCAAAAGACAAAACGGGGGGGTCCAGACATCACAATAACATAACCCAGCCTTCCAACCCTGACACAAGAAGGAAAGAAATAAAGAAAAAAAGAGAAAAAGAGGGATACAGCGGGCTGAACACTTTGACGAACGGTGTGAACCTCGATGGCATAAGGTCCGCTGCAGTTGCAGACTCTGTCACACATAGAGCACACAAATTTGGTGGCTCCTTCCACCGAATATGTCTTGTAATCATAGTAAATGAAAGCTTTCTTTTTAGCAGAACTTGCTCAGTCCACTCTGTTGCGTGCGGTACGGTGTGCGGCATTTACAACGAAGTGATCTATACAACGAATAATTCTGGAGGTTTCAAGCACGTCTCAAGCTCTTCATATATGAAGGCGCGTTTGACCTAATAGTCAAAATTATTGGTTCGCCCTACACTTCCTTCCAGTATGAACCTGATAGTTGATCTCAACTGCTAACATTATAAGGTGGGCCCTTCTCAGGCTAGTTACTTCAACAAAAAGAAAAGATATGCCTGGCAGAGTACCAGCTATTCTATAACAATGAGAACACAGTACGTCGGCTTTCTCATGGCCTGCGTGGTAGGATAAGTGTGTCTATCATGTTGACGTACAACTCACACGCTTTTCAAAAATGTGCTACAGTGCAGACGCGCCTCAAGTATAAAGTGCGCCCATATCACGTTCAAGTTTCATTTCAAATTGCCGCTAGTATTCTAATTTCGCTTAACGCTGTCGGGGCCGGGGTACTCAAAATGCGATTAGTTCGATGGCGCAAGCCTGATTGTTGCTAGTTAAAATTTAAGTTGTGTAACAACTAATACGTTGGCCTCAGCTATGCAGCTAACAGAGCAGTGAAGCCGCATAGCTGGTAGACACTAGTCATTTTCGCTTTCGTGTAGTAAGCGCACTCCGGCGATGCAGGCGTGCGAATTCTGTGCTAATTCCGATACCACTGCCGAAAGGCTTATTTGTATCTCCTGTTGGGACAGCATAGACCGAGCACTCCATTTGATTGGTACAGAAACTGATCTCGCATTACAGGTACCGAAAATATATTCACAACAGCTCGAAAGTGCGAACTCGCAGAGCGACAGAGAGAGCCCCGCGCTCCTCTGTCGCGAATAAGAGACATGAATTCGGGACGACGTGTGACCGGACAGTACTCGTATCAAATACAACGCTCTAGCTTCGTCACTAACTTGGTTCGGCAGTTATAAGCTCATATTTACGACCGGGCAAAGAAACACGCTACTCACACGCGGGACGACATCGTAGGGTCATATAAACAGGGTAGTGTTCCATGCCCGCACACTCTCAAGTTCAAGACGTGGCCACAGAGGGCGAAAATAATCAACCGCGCACCGCTGCTAAGAAAACAAGCATAGTAGAAACACTCAAGAGATGCCCGAGTTTTAATATCTCCCGCTAGGGGTGCCGTAATAAGCGCAATTTTTTTTTTACAAACTTTCTCCTACAGTTGCTGAAGCATGTTTATTACATAAAATAGGCCATAAAATTATCATTACTACTTAGTTATTGTATTTTTTATTAGTAAGCTTACTGTTTTTTGTCATTATAAACGCAAATAGCGTTCAGCGTCATCGACGTCATTGATCATCCACGTGACCTCTGGCCTGGATTTAAAATTTTTACCGGTATTTTCGAGTGCACGGCGCATAGACTTTCTCACTATAACGTAATGTAGTGAGAAACTCTATGGCACGGCGGCACGGATTCATTCGTTCGTACACTTGGACTAGTTCCTTCTTTGTTGCTAAAACTTCTTTATTGCGCTTCGATGTCGCCCGTTATTTAACTTGGGGTGAAGTGACGTGTTTACAAGCGGACATGTAAGCCCATGTTATAGTGAGAAACTATATGTGTAAGCCCGAAAGCTAGGTTTAGGTCGTGAGCCATTCGGAACACGTCTGCATCGAAACGGTAGCTCTGGATTCTGTTGCAGTCGTTTTACACCGCTGCTGGAATCGTTATATAATATTCGTCTCATTAACCTACAGGCGAAGACAAGTTAACGAACTAGATCCTGCATTATATATGGGCGGTCAGGATATTCCGTTGCTGTTTCCTAAATTAACCTTTAGTTGTGAGGCCGTCGTTATACACACACAATCAGGAAAGAGAGAGAACGATATCGGAACGCGTCACATTTTTCATCGTATTGTGGCCATAGGTGACCGAGTATACCTTATCAATATACATATGAAATATTTTTTCGAGTCCGCCGGCAACTTCTTTCGTCGACAAAACCGAATAATCCTTTGGTAAAATGAAGTCAAAGTACAGAATTTAAAGTATTAAACAGTTGCAAGCATGATAATTCACCCATATTTCGTACTTGTTGGTCCCAAATGTTCTTGCTGTTCAGTTTGGTTTATCGTAGGGCGTTTATTTTTGCAGTAGTGAAGCGGTGCATCACGTTCGTGCAGAAAAATTATGCGTCAATTCTATTAGCTTCATGACTTTCATGCATTTGCTTGTGGAACCAGCAGTGTGATCTCTTCTAGTGTATAAATGAGTGCACAAATGTTCTCATTTGTGGTCTTAATAATACTTAAGCAGTTGACATGCATTGGAGTTAGGCCGACATCAATTTTATGGACAATAGCAATATTTATTTAACATATGCTGCTTAAGCACCCTAGAACAGACAGTGTACATTTGCATGTGTTCTGTAGTCTCAAGCCATTCCAACATATATGTCACACCTTTTTGCATTTCATATTGCAAAATTGCGCTTTTTCAATTTCTGATGTAGTCAAGATTTCTGTTCCAGACATGCAGTAATGAGGACGGCATCAGTATAAAGCAACACACTTCACGCACTAAACAGAAGCTGCTGCCTGCTACAGCAAGGCCATTGTGGGGACTTTGGCTGCTGCCACAAGGTAAACAACACCTGGTTCAGAAATAAATATGCTTGATATATGCTGTATTGGCTTGCTAGTCTTGAGAGGAAGATTTAGCTTGGGTGCTCCTATCTAAATACATGTAAAAGGAGGATTCGTTTTCCTCCGCAACCTCTGGACCAAATTTGACCAGGTTTGTTGTATTTAAAAGAAAAACTTAAAATCTAGTGACTGTTCATTTCGAATTTTTTATTTACGTCGTCAAATTTTTATTATAAATTGTCAAAAATCGAACATTTTCAGAAAACAAAACTATCAAGTTTACAACTCTAACTCAACAACAAAAAATGTTAATACAATTCTGTGAATTGCATCTAATAGTACATCTGAAGCGTAGAAAATTATGTCACACATGAATCTGAAAAAATTTAGTAATATGGAAATACAGCTTTTGCAGAACCCTTGTAAACAACGCAACAAATTCACGCAAGATATAAAATAACATCGCATTTGTCCGCTATCAATGGTCTAATGGATGTCATTTACAGAACCGCGATATCTGTTCTTGATGCAGAGCTATGCGTTTGTAAACTTCCTGCCTCTATTTTTCTTCTTGAACTTTCAAATTTTTGAAAACTTTTTAAAGAAAATTCAAGACATCAAGCGAAATTTGGCTTCCAACAGTCACTAGAACGTAAATTTCCCTTTAAAATGCAACAAATTTCATTAAAATCGGTCGTGGGGTTATCTCAGAAAAACGTTTTTGCGTTTTACACGTATTTGGATAGGCCGAGTCGGAGTTGGGCCCGAGCTAAAGCTTCCTCTTAAGATACATGTCATTTGTTTGCAGCAGATATGAATGTTTGTTCATACTTATGGTTCAGTATAATTTGTTCGAACATAAAAGAAAACACTACATGAGTTTGGCTAATCTGTGCTGTATCGCATGTATCACTGTTCTGCCCCAACAGAGTCTGTGCCAAGGACATCTTGGTCATCACAGGAGCTCCCATCTACACCAACAGGAAGGGGCTGGAGCCGAATTTGCAAGGCGAACGAAGAAGCGCATGCAGGAGAATTTGGATGAGATATCAAGTCTGCAGAAGACTGTGTCAAGACTGAAAAGAGTTTCAGCCACCATTCCACCAGCACAGACATTTGGCCAAGTGATCCAGGGAACCAGAAAAGGACTTACTAGAAATTCTTCGTGTTCAGATGCACCTGCAACCTTTGACCAAGTACGGATGATGCTGGCCGAAACTGTTCCATCAGTTTGCCCTTAATCAGCTTCCTCGCCATGTCAATTCCATTTGTGCCAAGTGCAATTTCTTTTCTATAAATGCAAGCTTTTTCAGTGCCCATTCTCATTAGAGATCACTCATCCTCATCCAAACACAAAGGTCAACCAATTCTTCGCTGATAATTAATACCAGTCACTGTCTAGTAGCGTAACATATCTGTAGCACTGTCTTCTAGTGTATGTTGTCATGCGCAATTCCTCTCCTGAAATAGCTGATGCAGCTTCGGCATGTGTCTTGCATTAACCTAAGTGCCGTGTGCTATGCACCATTTTACTTTTCTTAATGCTTTTAGCCTTCAATGCTTGCAGAGCAGAGTGGCTTCTTTCTTGAATGTAAGCTTTCTCATTATCGATATTCCTAGTCTCGTTGATGATTGCTCTTCTTCCTTGATAGCCTGGGTCTTTGCGCAAGCTACACTGAAGTGATTGATTGCACAATCTCGTTTTGCAGCCCCACTTTGTTGTGGTAGCCATGTTACGTCTCTCGGATGTGGGGGCCTGGTTAGTTGCATTGGTAAGCAGTCTTTCGAACTAAGCATTTGCTCCCCGTTCACTCTTTCCTGCTGCAGCCATGGGCAAATTGTGCTTGCGGCCTACCTCGGCCATAATTTTCTCAAAACGGAGACCAGCATATGTGCTTACATGATTTGAAGTGTATGAAGTTGATAGCCACATGGGTGAAAAGGCCCGCAAAAGTGGCTGCCGAAGGCGAAGCCCATGGAACCGATTTGTTCATATTGAGACAAAGTGGGGCACTAAGAGCGAGCCACACGTTAATGGCCTCCGAAAGAAAAGAAACGTACAGGTTGGAAAGGAGTTAACGCTGAAATGCCGGGTAGTTCATGTCGCTGTGTTGGCTGCGACAGCAGATGCCTGCATCACCTGATTGCTTTGCAATGCAAGTTGCTCATCTTTAACGGCGACTGCTGCTGCGAGCAGGTGGGACACTCTGTCCAATCTGCTTGCACCACTGGTTGTCGCTCGTTACCAGATTGCCATGTGCGACGACGACAGTGAGCCATTTAAGCGTTTGCATCAATAATTCTAGCGTATCTCAACATGCAAATTTTATTTATGCTATTGCACAAGAATGTACACTGATTGTCTTCTGCCAATAAAGTCGCACATTCTATTCACTCACTTGTGGCTTCTTTATATCAGCGTCAGTACAGGCTCTTTGGTCTCCTGGCAATTAAAACACACCAGCTACATGGCAGCCAAGGCATTGAGGCATGGCGCATACCAGCGTACGCTACCAGTGAAAAACGGCCATATTGGATTTTGCTAAATAAAGAAACAAAAAAACTTCCCCTTTTTGGTTGAGCAGCGTCATCTGGCGTTAGTAAGTAAGTAAGAAAGAACCTAAGTTCCATGCGCCGCCGCTGCTTATTTTCATACTACTGCGGAAGGTACAGTTTCCCTTCTCTGAAGTTGGTTCTTTATTCTATGTGAGGAGGGGGAGTAATACGTGATATTCAAGTTCAGGACTACCCATCGCGGAAGCCTTTGACAGCCTGATGAAGCCAAAGCTGATGTCTACAGTGCAAATGTACACTGTCAAGGTATACTCACGCTGAATCGCTTCAATCCACTTTGTTCCATGGTTGAAGCAAAAAACAGAAAAGAAAGAAAGCTTTGATGCTTTGAGAAGCTGCTTCGGCGTAAGCATGCGGAAATCAAAGCGAGTGCTATCCGGAAAACAAAAAGATACCGACGACAAGAACCTTGTTCTCGAGCGTTTCGAGGGCAATCGGCTTCCCCGCAGGTTCCAGCACCTGCCACAGGCCGTGAACACCCATTGCCACGTGCTGATCGCAAACGGGAGCCGGCACCATGACAGAAACGCAGGCAACGTAAGATGAAGCTCGAGGATGAAACTCGGAACAGAAGCTCCATTTTCTTTGGCGACACTCAGCTCAAATTTATGTATGTTACGTGCCGACATAGCCACAAGCTCTCAAGCTGGTGATGTGTGAAGCAATGCTCTGATGCGAATCGTGTCATCGCAATACCAGCTGCAGCGGACGCCATAATTAAAGCCCCCTCCATACAAATTCCCGCAGCGGTGGCACGTGGATGGAGGTGCTTTAGTCATAATCATTGTATAGAAAGCATAACGCATAACAGTGGACAAATAAGCATACGTTAGCAATAAGCTGATAGCACATGGAGGGAGGAGACCCACCACTACAGCCTGAAGGAGGGTAATGTTAGACGTCACATGCGTGCGATGCTGGAACCCTTTCTCTGACAAATCCCGTCATTTTGCTGATGATGAAGCCTCAATTAATGGCACAAACCCACTGTGGGGGATAGGCCACGAATTGGGTGGTAATATGATCGAAAAAGTAAAATAAATTACTTAATAAATAACACAAAAAAAGGAAAATGAATATATAATGCAAGATGAAAAATAAACTGTGAGTACATGAGATAAAGCAGTGATCAATACTATAGTAAGCCTTGCGTTGATAGGAATACTAAAAAACAAATTTTTAATTGTTACTGAAATACATAATATAAAGGATATACTTAAACATGAATGAGTTAAATTTTGAATAATAATAGTAGGATTTAAACTGAATTTGTGCTTCTACTTCTTGAATTTTCTAAATTGAAGAATAAGTAAATCAACTGTGGAAACACTAAGAACTATTAACAAGGCATTCGTTTTGTGACACATAGAAAATTATAAATGGCTAGGCAAACGTTCCTGTGGCTGTATCCCAATGCTGTTGCTCCAATGGAGAGTATAACAGTGCTGTTAACGCTCCTGCTGCAAGGAACGTCGTCGTCCTCACAAACGCCTCACTCATCGGATTGAGCCGTTATGCGCTCTAGGTTGAAAACGTAAGCAAATTGATAAATTTTTATTGGGAGGCAGAAATTTTCGCAGGAGTGAAATATGTCCATCGATATGATACTCTGCGCAGGAAGAGAAAAATGTTTCCAGAGCAGTGTGAAAAAAATAAAGAGCGAGTAAACTTGACAACGATATTAACTTCTACAGTTGAAACGTACAACATCAAGAAGAACTAACGCTGAATCATAGAATAAAGAGCCAACTGTATCGACTGCGTGGCTGTATCACTTTCAAAGATAATTTCCCAGTTAAGTGACGTAGTACAGTAGTGCGTCCAGCGTGACGCCTCATTGTAACGAGGTGTTCTGTTGTTTGCTGACGCTTCGACTTATCCGCAGAATGCACACCGACGTTATTTGCAATCATGGAGGCATGTTTGCAATGGTGCTTTCGCGCTTCTCACTGATCATGAATAGAGTTACTATATATGGAACTCTAACCATGAAGGGTCGTCGAGCTCGACTGGCAAAGCCTGCATAGCCCTTTGCGATGTAACGTACTGGTACGCGCAAGAGTAATGCACATGAATTCGATGTGTGCATAAACAAAGGCTGATGCCTGCAATATCACAAAGCTGTAAGCAATTTGTAGCGAAATTTCACAAGCATGCAAGCATGGCTGCAAATATCCCCTTCAGGAGCCAATTAATTTGGCTCATTGTAAGTTTAGTCTCACCAGTTTTGTATCTTCAGGATCACGAAACGTGTACTGCTGCAGAGGATTAAGAATTTTGAATTACTCAGGCAGTTTTGTCCTTACAGAATGTGGACCCCATGCAAGGACTTCCTACAGTAATGCCAAATATGAGAACAAGCTATTTCATGTCTAGCATACTTGGAAAGCATCCACCCAGTCTCTCGAAATTCATGCTGAATGTAAAACAATGTGAAAAATAATGAAAGAAGTGAAGTGCTACATGATGGAGGGGGGGGGGGGGGGTGTACTGATATACCAAGATGAAACACCCAGACGTCTAAAGCCTGCCTGTTTTAATACACCTTACACATTAAGATTTTTGGCACAGGTTGAATCAGAAGTGCTTCATTATGTTTGCAGATACATTTTGAATAACGGTATTTTCAGATCTGTGAAACATAAGTGGCATGAAATTAAAAGGAAACCAATACTCAAAAACAAAAAAGAACACCGAAGTCTTGGGATCAAGAGGGAGATGAAACACATATTAACCAGAGGATGTCTCCAGCAACACTGCCCTTGTTCAGAAGAAACAAATACTCTGCTTTGTAGTACAAAACGAGGCAAGATAGAAAGGGACACACCATTCTAGAATACTTATATGTACACATGGGAACAAATGGTCAAAAAGAAAGCCATTGGCTGCCTGGAAACTACAAAAAGGTTGCACATACATAGCCAAGTTTTCTTTTTGGCGATTGTTTGGCTAGGCCTTTATAAACACTTCACAAAATGTTTCAAGATAAAGGATCGCTGGTGATGTTCCATATGGTATGCAAGCATTTCTCCAAATTTTCCAGCCTACCTAGGCAGGAGGCTACAGCAGATGGCCAATTGACAAGTATAAGCTTATTAACCGAATATGTGCTAAACATATTCACAAAGCAGATGGTGATTTATAAAAGGGAAAGATGGTCCCCATGGCACAAACTGGCCGCAAAGTCCGCTAGCACGTCAGCCGGGGCGGCCACATAAAGCACGGAACGCCCGCGCTTAAGCCTAAAAATGCTCAGCGCTTAAACGTCAACTTTCTCTTTGCCTTGCTTTTATAATGAGCCTCCCAATGAGCCATTAAATCTTTTCATTATACCTAATCAGGAACCAAAAACTTGTTCCCTTTACCTATGTTCTACATCGACACCTGATGGTCCACCTGGCTGTGTGCGACTAGTATTAATGCACCAAGGCCTTGGCCAATCTATAACTGGCAGAGTTGAATACGAGCCAGAACTGAATCCGCACAGAATGCTGAGAATGCCCATCTTACGCTTGAACACAAGTCAAACAGTCACGTGGCGTTTTTATTCCTTTACTTTAACTCAAGCCCCTGGAGACTTCATCGTTTACTGCTGTCTTCAAGCAGTTCAAGATGGCTTCATCCATTCCGCGGGGAAGATCAAGGTGTCACAACCAGAGCCGTTGGCATTGTCAGTGGCGCGGGCAGCGTCTTCGCGACGTACAAAGGTGACAAATACGAATCCCTTGGACTGTCCATCCACATTGAGCTTAACCAGACGGTTCCTGGCAATTTGGCCCCAGGGCCGCACCAACTCCTGTAGGTCCGGGTTAGGCACGTCTTCAGACAGGTCGGTCAGTCGGATAGCGGCCACCTCGTCGCTAAAGCGCGGGTGCGCCATCCCCTCTCCGCGACGGTTAGCACCCTCTCGCATGCTCGGCGGGATGTATTTGCCGGACTTCCCTGACTTCACCTTCTCCTCAACTTCGGCGGCTGCAACAGGTTTGGCCTCCTCCTCGAAGCGTTTGCGTGTTCGGGCAGGGCAACCACTAACATGCCACAGTGTTGCTCGGCGCCACCATCGCGCCTTCTCGAAATTCCCTAAACGATCCTGTCCCTAGGTACCTAGGATCAGGTCACGCGAGGGATTTTTGTACCACATCTATTAAACGCACGCCGCCGCAAGGAGCATGGAGGAAGGAACACTAATCTTGAGTTAATTTTGAGACGCTGCTAGCGCCCCCTGAGTACACAGAACCCGGTGCGCCAAAAAGAGTTTCGGTATCGTAAAAAAAAAAAAAAGGCAGGCGTTGATGTGACGTGAAACACCCGGCAGATTTGTGGTAAATTGGGTTCACGGTCTAACACGTTAACGTTAAAATCATGGGGGAAGGAAGCGCCCGTGGTGTCGTCGTCTTTCTTGTGTGTGTTGTTTTCGGCGCAAAATCTTTTCATTAGAACTTGAGACTGACTCCAACCAAATAACTGAATTTTATTAGCCCGACGTTTCGGAGCCCATTCGGCTCCTTCTTCAGGGGGTTGTTCTTCGGGGGGTGGCGGTGTGCCGCTTTTAAAGCGTCTTTTTTGAAGAAAGGAGGGGGGGGAACACGGGAGGTGGGGAGACACTCCACAGACGGAAAGGTGGGGGGGAACAAAAGGAAAGGGGGGGTTGTGTTGTTGACCGCTTCCAAGGTGCTGCGATGACCGGTGCTGGGTGGAGTGCTCACGAGGGTGCCCTTGATGGGCCGCGGGGGGGGGGGGGGGGAGGTTACAGGGTCGCGCCGACGTTCTGTGTTGGTGAAACGAGCGGGAGTCTATCTGGCTGTGCGTCCTTTTCTGTGCGTCCCCCCCCCCCCCCCCCCCGCGGCCCATCAAGGGCACCCTCGTGAGCACTCCACCCAGCACCGGTCATCGCAGCACCTTGGAAGCGGTCAACAACACAACCCCCCTTTCCTTTTGTTCCCCCCCACCTTTCCGTCTGTGGAGTGTCTCCCCACCTCCCGTGTTCCCCCCCCCCTCCTTTCTTCAAAAAAGACGCTTTAAAAGCGGCACACCGCCACCCCCCGAAGAACAACCCCCTGAAGAAGGAGCCGAATGGGCTCCGAAACGTCGGGCTAATAAAATTCAGTTATTTGGTTGGAGTCAGTCTCAAGTTCTAATCAATTTCCCAACCAGACAGGCAATTCTGTCGAAATGTTTAGCTTAAAATCTTTTCAGTATGAAAGATCACCAACTAGCCCAGCAATGAACTTTTCTGAAGGAAATAAAATTGGCCGTGCGGAATATCCCAGTAATATCGGTGCACCGCTTCGGAGATAAATAGGACATCTGCTGGATGTCCAGTTTGAGATATCCTACCAAGGACGTCCCAAAAAGGACATTGCATGCGCATTTCTCGGCCCTCACGTGAATAGGCATTATTCCAAAGGCCCTGTCTTTCACTTATCTTCGTGCAGAATGATGTTTACTCATATGTTCAAATTAAATCCGAAAACATACGATGTCTAGAGATATGTGCACGTCCTACACTTGGTGCATTTTCTGTAGCAGTTTGAAAACTTTCATTCGTTCAATATATGTCGCTTGCCATGGTGCAATGTACTTAAGAAGATGCGCGTCCGCGCACGCGCGCGCACGAACACGTGTACCCGCGATTATAGTTTTTTTTTTTAAATAATGGGGTTTTACGTGCCAAAACCACTTTCTGATTATGAGGCACGCCGTAGTGGAGGACTCCGGAAATTTCGACCACCTGGGGTTCTTTAACGTGCACCTAAATCTAAGTACACGGGTGTTTTCGCATTTCGCCCCCATCGAAATGCGGCCGCCGTGGCCGGGATTCGATCCCGCGACCTCGTGCTCAGCAGCCCAACACCATAGCCACTGAGCAACCACGGCGGGTTCGCGATTATAGTTGAGCTTGCTGTGTGGGTGTCCCACCCGAAGCACATGTAGTTCACACGTGGGTCACACACGGTTAGGTAATGTATCTAGCGTGATCTATCCCCGTGGTTTCAAGCACACACATGTATATGCAACTTGCAAGGGACTTCCTTAGGAGGCGGAAAGCGCGGCCAAATTATTGTGTGAGAATTAAACGTCAACTTTACAAATTCGGCGAACTCCAACGATATACGCGTATATCTATACAGCCTATAGCAGTGGATGTCCGAAGGATATTTATTGGATATGATAGATCCGTGACCGTGATCGACCCGCGGAAAGTGAGGCCAAATGATCGCGTGAGAAACGTCTACTGGACAAGTCCGGCACACTCCAGGTAGCCACTCAGGGCAGTGCCCACAGCCCTGATCCACCCTGTCTAATAAAGCAAACAAATCTTGCACATACAAAAAAAACATTTGCGTAGGTGAATTAGGCCCACAAACTCATAATACACTTCCGCAGCATAGCTGCAGGTCTGGCAGAGATATATAAAAAAAAAGTTGTTTCTTTACTATACGGCGTTGTGAATGCAAATTTTTCGGTTTTCTCTATGTTATTACCGTGTGCGTGCGTGCGTGTGACATACTAAACTGTACATACGCCAGACATTGGGGGAAATAACTCGTTGCGATGGTTCCAGCAACCATAAAGCATTTACGAGATTTAAAATTAATTTCTTTTATTTCTTTAGTTCTAAACTAAATTATGCATGAGCTTCGCACGTGTCTCAGAAAGCTATGACTCACTGCGGCGGTATTAATAGCTGTAATATGGTAGGCCCCAGTTCTGCGGTCACCGGGAAGCCGGCGAGTACCTGCAGCGCACTTCAAATGCGCCCACCTCGAGGTGGCAACGTTCGTTGGCAATGAAAGGGAACCACTTTTCAGAACAATCTACGAGACAACACACTGAGGCAATTCGAAGGCAGCTTTTTGCTCGAACCCAATTTCGATACCGCCTACTCAAATACACGCAGAACTCGGATTTGCTTTTCTGAGACAGCCCCTGTACGAATTTTAATGAAATTTATTGCATTTTAGAGATAAAGATAAGTTTTAGTAACTGTAGGAAGCGAAATTTCGATTTATGACCTGCATTTTACATAGAAGATTCCCATAAACTGGTAAGTATGAGAAGAATATGAGCTTTGCACCACAAAAAGATGTCGCAGTTCTGTAAGCTGTATTCGTTGGAGCATATAAATCGGACGCATTTGGTATAATAATTTACAGCTTACGTGGATTTGTTGTAGTGTTTATGAGTGTTTTGCAAGGTCCTGTTCACAAATTAGTAACAAATTTCACAGAGGTGTATAATAGGTCAATTTTCTTTGCTTTAGATGCATTGTTAAATGCAGTTTCCAGAATTGTGACATCTTTTTCATTGCCGAGCTAGAGTTCTAAACTTGATAGTTTCGTTATTTTTCTAAATTTGGTAATATCCAATAAATTTAAATATATAAAAAAATTAACAACCTAAATAGGAAATCTATTTCCAACAGTCAAGAGATGTTCGCTTATTTAAAAACACTCTAGTAAAACTTCTTAAAATTTGCGCAGTGGTTGCCGAGGAAAACGATACTGCTTTACCACGTAATTAGATTGTAGGCCTTGAGTTAAAGCTTTCGTTTAGGTCCCCGAAGTGACCAAGAACTATCTCTTCAACAGAAGGTGTTTACTATACACAGCTTTGGTGCTGTCATGGTGGCTTGTAATGGATCATACGAGTTTCGGATGATACAGAACATATTTTCTCGAGATTCCCATAAATTCGCGTGACGCGAGCTTCTACTCCATAGATTAACTATCCCTTTTGAAATAACCAATTAAGAATTCATCGAGAACCACTACCTAGTTATTTCTGCTGAGACGTGGTCGAGAGCGCAGCTGGATCACGGGGGCCTCGCCTATATTTTACCAGTAAATCGTCACACTTCAGTCATACTAGAGAGTGGCCGGTAGAAACAATGTTCCTTCATGACCCAGCGGAGAAAGACGATGCATTTTTTTTGTTCCGTTTGTCGAGTCTTCGTGCGTAGACCCGTGGAACTGAGCAACCGCTGAAAATAGGCGAAAATGGGAGCGGCAGTCTCTGTCTGAATGCCTATCTCAGAGGCTCAATTTATTAGTTTTTGCAACGACCGCTAGATGGATACGCCTGCCTGAAAGGATCGAAATGCGTCTGCTAGCTTGCATTTCTCACCATACCCCTTCCAGTGAATATAGACGAGGGTATTTGGTGAGTGGGTGAAGTATACAAGAAACAGTTGTTTTAAACCATACGCAGGCGGCAGTACAGATAACTATTTACTCGTCCGAACCTCTGCACCTACGAACCAAGGGTTTCCGAACCCGGAAGGCAAACACGCAGTAGTTGCCGACTTGCAGAATGCGCTTGAGTTAGTGGAAACAGGTACAAAAACTCTACCTACACACACTGACGCGTGTAATCAGTGCAGCTGAATGACTTCCGCACTATCACTGCGCTAAATGGGCAACCGACGGCCAGTATCGAAGCGCGATCGTTCCATGCTGCATCTCCACTGACGATCCTTGCGTTCCGTTCAGAGGATGCTCCTCGCGAGATCCCACCTTGTGATCAGCTGATCGCTCATGAGACGTTCTAAAAGAGCACTTTTCATCGAAGTGTTCGTCGTGCACGTCCTACGTGCCATAATCTACAGAAATGTGAGTGCATCGAAGGCGATCAACCGATCGCACTTTGGCTCACGCGGCAGGGGGGCTGGGCAGTCACCGCGCGGCGCGCACGACGCATGCGTACTCACGCCAACATCCGGGCCTCGGCCTGCCGTAGCGCCGCGCGCCGCTGCCGGAGGAGCGCATAGGTAGCCCGCCGCAAGCAAGCAGGCAATCCGGCGTACGGTGTGTGTGTGTGTGCGTGCGTGTGTGCGTGCGGCCCGTTGAATGTGGGTTACTGGGCCCAGCAGCCCGAGCCGCGGTGGTGGTGCCGTTTCCGAGACTTTCGCCGCTCTCGGTGCGGATGGTGCCCGTGCGTGTCGGCTTCCGGCGGTCACGCCGCGATCGCCGCCGTTCCCTCTCGGCCAGAAGAAGCCAGCGACCAGCGTCGGCGACGCTCGCCACCCTTGACCTTTGCCGACGACGACGAGCCGCGGCGGCAGCAGAAGCAGCAGTAGCAGCCCTCAAAAGTAAGCCGCCGGAGTCACGCCGTGCACTGCGAGCGAGCGCGCTCCTTCCGAGGCCTCTCCCTCGAGATCTGCGCTAAGCCTTTTTTTTCTTGCGGGGCCGCCTGCACGCACATGATCGTCTGCTAGCTCGTGCGGCGGCAAGTCTTCCTAACCGCCGCAAGACGTCTCGAAAACCGCGGCGCCTGAGCGGTGAGGGAGGGGTTTATTTTTGAAGCGCCGTCTGTCTTTTCTCTTTTGAATCTCGCCGAAGAACGGTTTAACTCGAGCGGCGTGTTGAGCGGCTTCGGTTTCTCCCCCCAGCCCCTCAACGTGCCGACCGACCGTTGGCGAAGCCGCTGTGCTGCACCGGCTGCACGCGGCCGAAGGTGGAAGTGTTCCCGACGGGGCAGTAGTGCTCGCCTAATCTGCGTCGCGAGACTTTTGTGGTACGATTATTATTCTTTTTTTCTCCGCGCTTGTTGGCGGAGAGCAGAGCCTATCGTCGAGGAGAAACCATCGCGTTTTTGCGGAGCGGAGAGCCGTGATTACGTCGGCAGTCGCGTGCACCGATGCACCACCGCGAGTAGTTTTTCGTCCGGGTACATCGTCGACGTCTGCTCGCCGTCTGCTCGCCGTCGCCCCCGTCCCGTATCCGCACCGTGTCTCTTGTGAATGAAGCGCGGAGGCATCGCATGCTTTCAGGAAGCGTTTCTTTACGTTGTCGTCGGCCGAGCGAAAGTGAACTAGCGGGCGGGAGAGCGGCGTCGATGGTGTAAACACGGAAGCGCAACGGCGTCGACGACGGACGAGCGAGCGCAGCGTGGAAGGAGAGAAAAAAAGAAAAAGAAAAGAGAGAGAAAGCGCGACGCTTTTCTCGCATACGATTGCGGCTCGAGGCAACGCGCTGCCGTCTGCATATTTCCCCCTGATATATCACTAACACAAGACTCCCGGGCGATTACGTAGGGTCGCCTGCGCCCAGCGCTCCTGCGGTTGTCACGTGCGTGCGTTGAGGAACCGTTAAGGAAATGAAAGAAAGTTGTACACCCAGAATGCCATGTCGTCGGCGATCTGTTCATTTCACTTGGGGGCTCAGCGCGTCGCCTTGCCCTAGCGGCTAATAACTCCCCCACGCTACTATGCCAGCTGACGTCGACCGCTTGCGTAGTGACTGGCGTGCGTGCTGCCACGTGAGGCGGCAGCGGGGCTTGTGACGTGTGCATCTTGCGCCGGCCACCTTGTATTTTTCCCCCCCAGTTTTACCCCGTTATACCTACACTTGAAAACCCGGCACGTAAGGCGCGCCTGCCCCGCTGCGGAATGTTTTCCGGTCTGCCGCGGGACTCGCGTAATCGCCTTGTCGATTGTAGTCACGTGAGCGGCCGGCGTTCTTGAGAGCTGCAGAAGCTGCAGCTGTGGCTGTGCTGGGGGCCGAGGCATAGAAAACAGAACGCTCGTTCGAACGCACCTGCTCGCGTAGTGCTGTGCGTTCTGCAAGAAGCCTTGCAGTGTGGCACAGTATAGCGCTATTGTCTGGAAGCCTTCAAGGGAAAGCGTCATTGTCAGGACCCGCTACGTGTCACACGCGTGCGCTGCCCTGCAACGCTCGCCCACAGATGATCGTCCCCAGTTCGTGAGCACAGCCTTCACGACAGTGTGGCCACAGCGCTTGTGAAACTCACTGTTGTGCCGAGCTGTCCCACCGGTGCTGCCATTTCGAAAGCATTTTGGCCGTTAATGCGAATGCATCGTTCCATTTGCATAGTACGGGTGCCATGCCAGTCGCGCCCTGTGCAGCTAGCTGCCTTGCTTCGAATGCATCGAAGCTGTTGAACCGATAGCATTTTTGTTCGCATGGCTTAGCAGTTTGCTTAAACTGCTGTATTATTTGCTGCGTGAAATTTTATGCGAGCACTGTCATTTCGTGCTGGCCATGCCAGGGTGCTGCAATTATGATAATCGGCATGCTCTGCTTTTGAGCGTCTGCTCCGCGTTTGAGAACATGCATAATGTGACGTGCTGATGCCTATTCTGGTGTGCGGTGCCACTTGCTTTACTGAATTTGACGTATAAGATCATTCTTTTTGTTTCTGTTGACGAGAATCGTGGTCGAGAACATTAAACCTAACTTTATGGACCACCTTTGGTTAGGAGCCATTTAGAGGTGTCAGGGACCTGCAGGAGATCGGTTGTACATGCTGAGAATCTGCAAAATAATTCAATTGATCAGTTAGCTATTTGGGACAGATGAACATGGCCAAAAATTTTAGGTAAGAGAGAACCCACCAGGTATAGTACCAGTCTAGAACAAGCATTTTGTAGAAATTTCCGTTTCATCGGATCTTCCATACTGAAGGCGGATGTTTTCTTCAATTGGGAACACGCTGTTTTGTGCACAGGAACACATACCAAACTTCTCATTCTCTATGTGCAGGTGTGCATCATAGTTGCACATTTTTATTGTCTTTTTTTTCACAGCTGCTGTCAGCAAGCCTTTTCCATCTGTTTACTGTTAATATTTGCTCAGAATTTTTCCTCGTGCATGGTTTTGGCTGTTGCACAATTTGAAACCGTTCTTTAACAAATATTAGGGGCTTTCAACATCCTTAGCATGCTATTTGCTGTTTCCATTGTTTGCATGTGTACGATTTATCTTCAGCTAGGATGCTTAAAAGCATTTTTGCCACGTCAAACAAATCTTTGGTACGCCCCATGTGTAACCGTAGTGTGTGCACGTCCTGCACATGGTAATTTTTTTTCCAAATCTGAGTGTTACAGAAAAAGAAAATCGAAAAACTAAGTATATAACATGGCTTGGTTGCCAAGGGCGAAGTTGAAGGAAGGAATGCTTGGCTCACACTCACTCTGAAATATAGTGCGTTTACATACCATGTACAAATGTATGGTCGCGTGATTTTGGAGTCGCATAGTACGGAGTGTTTTCCGTGCGATTCATGAGTAGTGCGCATCAATAAAAAATTGCCTAATTTTTGTCAGACTGTAAGTAGCCATACAGGAAACTATTGACATTGCATTTCATGCTGAAAAGCTGGCATCTGAGCCAGTAGAAACCAACAGGCCATGAAAGAGGCTTTTGGGAGAGGCCAACACGATACAATGGGGATTGCATGAGCTCTGCAAAACCTGTACAGAACAAACATCTCTGTGCTGTCCGTTGAGAAGATATCTTTGGAGAGAAGCAAGATGGCCTTTGACATAGCACTCCTGACTCTTCTGCATTGCCTGGAGCTACCTGCTTTAAAAAATGAACATAAAGGATACATACATCTGCGCTCAATGATTGATACCAATATGGTATACGATCTGAATCAATATGAATGAATGATACCAATATGATTTACGATCTCTTTCACACGCAAACAGAAATAGCGTGTTCGAAACAGTGTGTTGAAATTTGTGCGTTACGGTACAAATAGTGCTTGCTTAAATGAATCGTTTAAGCTTTTCAGTGGCGGTGGTGGTTTGAAAACTTGTGTGGACAGGCAGTCCATACATGGTACTACACATGATGTTAAAACTTTCCTTTCAAATGAGCATGCTGCATACTTGCCATCAAATACAGATCTGTGACTCTGAGCAGCTGAAACCTCTTGTTACCAGAAACGGGTGTCAGAGCGCTTTTTGTACTCCTCATTGCAGTTGCCCAAGTAACTTGTTTGAGTTTAGCATGCATATTTACGACACGCACTCATGCTGCTGTCTTCATCGGCATAACTGCTAAATGCAGAATTGCTGTCATATGAGCATTAATGTCAAAAGTTAGGAGAATGACATTTCATTCTGCGATTTCACCAGCCTTATCTCTTCGAGATTGTAGGACTTTGGCAGATGCTTTAGGTTTTAGGTAAGAGAGAACCCACCAGGTATAGTACCAGTCTGGAACAAATGTTTTGTAGAAATTTCCGTTGGACCAGACCTTCCATACTGAAGGCGGATGTTTTCAATTGGGAACACCCTGTTTTGTGCACAGGAACACATACCAAACTGCTAGATGCAGAATTGCTGTCATTTGAGTATTAATGTCAAAAGTTAGGAGAATGACATTTCATTCTGCGATTTCACCGGCCTTGTCATCTCTTCGAGATTGTAGGACTTTGGCAGATGCTTTAGCATGCGCTGCGTGAGCATTGACCTTTTTCATGCATAAGAAATGGGTCATTAATCATCTTGGATGCCGTTGTGTGCAGATATGTTTTTTTTTTAACAAGTAGCTTTGTGCAATGTACGAGCGTCAGAGAGCTGTGACAACAGAGGAAATCTTGTTTCTCCCCGGTGTTGCCTTTTTGATTGCCAGCTCAGAGACATGGGTTGTTTTGCAGGTCCTGTATTGCCTATGTGATCACCATGTTGTCACGTTGGACTCTCAGAAATGCTTATGTCGTGACAATGTTGGCCTTTGCTGGCTTTTATGCTGTTTGAGCATGACATGCAAGGTCACTCGTTTCCTGTCTGACGATTTACACTCTGCACACTTACATACACTTGTAAATGACGCGGGAAACGGTCCAGATTACACAACTACAGAACCATGTGACCATATGTTTAAAAGGTGAAAAGGGATACTTCCGTCATTATACTTTCAGTTTGGAGAGTGTGTGTCTTTCTCACCCATTCTTTTTTTGCAAATTCACGTATAGTAACAATGAAATTTGATTGTTAGGCAAGACATTTTACATAGTATGAGCTTGCCAAAGCCTAGCAAAAGCTTGAATGGCAGAGCCTGGCATTTAGACAATGAAACCTGGTTCCAAACCAACAGGAACACAGACTTGTAAATTGACAATGTAAATACAGATGCATTAATACCCCCCTGCCCCCCCCCCCCCGCCCCCAAAAGAAAAAAAAAGTTGTGTCTAGTCGCATCATAAACATTTTATTTAATCTCCTTACAACTGTTTATCACAAGTACATCAATGAATCTGTTCATGGCACCTAACAGCGTCTAACATGTTCCACATATCTTTTATGCACCCAGGGTTTTTTAAAAACTTCGCAGTTGTGTCGATGCAGGTCACTTACAGCAACGTGCACTGTGCATGCAGAATTTTTTTGTCTGGATGCAATTTAAAATTTAGTTGGGATATAACTTTCAAGTATGATCTTATAGTCTGGTGGGAAGCATGAATTTCCTGTTGCAGCTGCTGCGTTTTTAGCACCAGATTTGGCCTAGCATCAGCCGCCTTGGGGTAAGCGTTTAGATAATAATAACATGGTAAGTTAAGCTGTGAAGACAACAATGTTGATGGTTGTGCGGGACAATAGTGACACTGCCACTCAGCATCAAGATACGCTCCATTCTATACTTTCCAGGCAATGCTATGGAAGCTAAGCAGTTCTTAGAAGGCAAGCAGCGCTGAGAATGGGACTGAACAAAAGGGCGCAAGACAAAGTGCTCCATCTTGTGTCCCTCTGTTTAGTCCCATTCTTAGCGCTATTTGCTTTCATAGTCATGTACTATCTCGCTCACCAACATGTGTTATTGAAGCTAAGCCTGTTGTGCTGTCCTCTAGGCCTCGCGGCGTATGTTTTACCTCACATTTGCATAGGATCTGCAATGCTTTCTATGCAACAATTTCGCACAGTACAAGTACAACTTGTCGATCTGCGGTTATCTCAAGCCACATATTCTACTTGTGCACCTTTTTGCTTCAACTCTGCAGCATAGCTACCATGTTTTGGTCACGAGTGTAAGCGGTACGTTGCAGCCGTTCGCTGCACAGGCTTGTAATTCCATTTGTTTGGCGGCGAGTATTTTTGGATCTGTGACACCTTCCACGCAACAAAAGCATCGTACCTTGCAACATCATATGTACAAGACTTGATGTTACATCAAATCACACGATGCATACACTTGTCTTTCATATGAGATGCAAAACGTTTGGGTTGCGAACAATGTGAGAAGTCTCTCTGGCCTTTCTTGCGTTGCCCGTTATGTGTGAAACGGAGTGTAGTGTTTGCATTACAGTTGCGTTATTTCTTCTTTAACCGTTTAAGGACGACACATATAAATAGCCGAAAGAAATGTTTATTTTCTATCTAAATGTGCAAAAACTGTCGCAAAAGTAAGCACAATCAACGAAAAAAAAAAAATTATTTTGCTGAAACTTTTTCAGCAATAGAAACCCCAAGAAGAAAACAGGAAGTTGGCTTTGCCCCAAGCCACCTAACGCTTTGTTTGGAATTTGTATCAACCGCTCTTGTCAAATGTCACTTGTGAACCGTAGCTGTAGATTTCATTTGCTTTAGATCGCGCATGCGACACCACTGCAGCCTGAGATCTTGTTTTGATCTATCTCCTCTGAACATGTTTTCAAGAGAAAGCGAGTCATGTGCTGAACTTCTTCTGCCTCCTGTGTTCTTGCTGTAAACCAACAAATGACGCTTGCTGCCTGTCATTCAGTGCTGGCCAAAGTGAGTGATCCCGAAAACTCGTACTCAGTACCGAGACTCGGCTAGAAAAAAAATTTGTTTTCTGGTGTGTTGCCTGTAGGCAACAATTGTCAGTAAGGGGTTAAAGCTGTAAAGCTTTAGAACGGAGACTCGTCAAAACAGCTTTTGATGTCTTGCACCCAAATTTTGAAGGCTCGCCTTTGTGGAACTGGTACTTCAGTCAGCTTTGAGTCTAACGAACTTTCGTTGGCCTTCCTCTTGGCAACCAATAAAGGCATTTCGAGCCTTCTTTTTCAGACCATTAAAAAGACATCTTTTGTTTTCCCTGAAGTAATTTTCTTGTGCCTTTGCTTTCTCTTTCCCTCTGTACCCTATGTAAAGCAGCAAAGTTGACAAAGTCAGGTTAACTTTCCTGTCTTTTGTTCCCCTCTCCATTAATATTGAAGCCAAGGATTCAAGGTTATCTCTGGTTGACTAGTATGAAAACAAGAAGAAAAAAATATGTGGGATTGATAAAGAATTCCTTTTAATTTCACCAACAATCTTGCCTTTTTTGACTGTTTGCGTAGTGTGTTCAATCATTTAGTACTATCTGTAACACTGTGGAGACATGCTATGTTTTACCTTTTTTTTGATTGTCGCTTCTGCACTAGAATGTTTCAGCGGTGCATGCATGTTGGATTATGTAGTTATTGAAACATACTTGTTTGGGAGTAAGCAGTACTCATACTGCACTGCCAACTCAAAGGTCGATTGCACAGAAGGCAATTTATCAACCTTAACATGTTACAAAAGAAAAATAAGAAAAAGGACGGTGACAGAAGTTAAAATTTAGGTTTCTCTTGAAGTGTACCTCTGACGAACCCATCAAGTGCCGTGTTACTAAAGCAAAATTCTCATTGGCATCTATCACATATGCTTTCGTGTAGTGGGTAAGCATGATGCTATGTCCATGAGTAAATGTGACAGTCTGTTCCCACACTTGTCGTACATGTTGATACTCAATTCCCATTGAATGAGCTCTGAGTGGTGTCATTTTTGAGCTGGGTTACAGAGCAGAAATGATACATGGCCATTTGTTGTAAAGATATGGACACCTGTCTCTTGTTGCTGATGCGCCGGTCTGTCCAGGCACTGATTGCACATGCCTACGCTCATTCTCATTGATGGAACACCGAATCATGTTGTTTTCTTTTCTTCTTTTTTTTTGCCTCAGACTACTCTGAGTTGTAAAGATACTTGGTGACATGCACCATTAAGCTTTCTCCTTAATGAGAGCAGCATTCCGGGCAAGTTGGTAATCCATTGCTTAAATGATATTGCGCGACATAAAAAACGACACGGACGTGAAAGAAGACGACACACCAAGCGCAAACTTTCAACTAAGTTTATTGTGCCACTGCCACTGCACAATAAACTTAGTTGAAAGTTTGCGCTTGGTGTGTCGTCTTCTTTCACGTCCGTGTTGTTTTTTATGTCGCGCAATATCATTTAAGCTTTCTCCATCTATGGTCGTCGTGCAGGTTGATTTTGGTTGGCACGCAGCCATGCGATGTTATTGACACTGGCAGCACGCCACTTGGGATACCACAAGTGCTGGTGCTATCTCCGCAATCATTTTGTGAATAACCTCTTTTTGTTGGCCTGTGATAACATTTGTGTTTCAGCTGGTAGTTTTTCCAGTGGGAACGAGGCAGCATATTGTGGCTTTCCTCACGCTGAAGTTGATACCTGTACTTGTCATGCTGATTGCTGGCACACTCAGACGTGCAATCACCAGCATTCTGTGATGAGTGATCGCAACAGGTTGCTTCCTTCTGCTATGTCGAGGTGCAAATATTTGATAAAACAATGAAATCTGCTGATGTGTCGGTCCATTTAAAATCACCTTTCTAAGTTGGCGGACCTTTGAAAAATTCCCAACATGACACTGGAAAAGAGCAAGTGATCAGTGGCACAACGTAGATGGGAGTTATTGTGGAGTGGCTTGAGGCTAGTGAGAGAAGAGAGACGACAGTGACACTTTTTATAAAAACTGAACAATGTGGTTTGATTGTCATATACGGAGCTTTGGGTGTGCATTTCAGAACCACAATTCAAATCAAGTCCGATCAGTTTATTCGGACGTGAACATATCTACAATGGTTGGAGTAACCCTGTAGTCTTCAGCTGACGCATATCTCATAAGCCCTCTGTTGCTTGGCTTCGAATATCAAGATTAGTCCGATCAATCAATTGCCTGGTCACAAGGCTGGCAGCCGAGGTCACTTACAGAGACAGTGGAGGGCAGGAGAGGGAGCCTTTCCCAATACATCTGTGATGCAAGGTTCGATAGCAGCCAGAAATATCCTATCATGAGTGCATTTCATGCCCCTCACCTGAAATACTAAGGGAAAAGCCCATGTAGGCAGGTGCTTGTCAGCACAGTGCAAAGTGCTTCTTTCACTCATATCTTTTTTCTTCCTCGTACGGTAGTAATGCGGAACTTTAGTATTGTTGCAGCTGAGCTTGTAAGCTTGTAACTTTGCAGCTTGTCCATGTATGTTTATTCGAGATAAGCCAGCGGGAAGTGCTGGCAGCTCCCATGCCTCACTCCCAAGAGGCAGAGCATTGTTCCCTTTCAAGAGATTCTCACAAAGTGGGACCGTCGTGCCAGCTGACAACAATGTATGTGTTGTTGAAAAGAGGCAAGAACTCGTTGCTGTACAGGCTGGGACATATTTCCGTCTTGTTTCTGTAAATCTATAGGTGAGGGCGACATCCCTATGCAACACTTCATGTGGATTTTGCAGATGATAAGCACTTCATATGGTGGCTGAATCTTTGCTGCAAGCACTGCAGTGTCTCTGTGTCGTGATCAATATCATCCCTGCCCATATATTTTTTTGTCCCCCTGCAGGATGAAGGCCTGTCCTAGGGATCTGCAATTACCCCTTTCTTGCGTCAGCTGACTTCATGTGCCTGCACATTTCCTGATCTCGCAAATACATACACCCAATCCTCTGCCATCCGTGATTGCATTTCCCTTTCCTTTGACACCTATTCTGTTAAGTGGACCATTGGTTGTCTGTGCTGTTCATTTGATGACCTTCCCAACTCCGCTTCTTTCTCTAAAGTGAAACCCAACTAGAACATCAGCTGCCCTCACTTGCTCTATGATCCATAATGCCATCATCTTATTCCTGAATGTTACACTTATTTTCCTTTCCATTACTTGTTGCACGGTCCTAAGCATCCCTTGCACTGTTTTGTTATCTTGCTGAGTTTCGGCTGCACAAGCTGTTACTGGCAGAATACAATGGCACAGATGCTGCTGCTGGCACAAATTTCTACATAGGGGTGCGCAAATTATTTCAGAACAAAGCTTTGAACTTCTGTGGAAATTAGAACTCTTGTGATAGCTGTCCAGGTTTTGAACTTTACCAACATTAGCCCCTCAATCCACAATCTTGTACTTTAGTTCTAAGGTTGCGGCTCCTATTTCTGGCCGAGATGAAAACCATTCTGGCTGCCTTAACTGCCAGCCACACTGATTTGGAGATTGCTACTTTCCTGAATGTGATGCAGTATTTTGCTTTGAAGCTCTAACAGTGTTATGCCATTTGCATTTGTGGCAAAGGGAGGGAAGGACTGCCAGTACGCTGATGTCTGGACGGTTGGGCTTGTCCATCATGTTCAGGTCCTTGTGACAACCTTGGAAAGTCGCGATGTCTCTTGCCTAGAAGCTTCAAATGGAAGAATCCATAGTCAGGTTTTTGGTGCATGAAGACATTGGGTGACAGTCCTACACAATGGCTCTGCACGTTCCCGCACGGCCTTCATGAGCCAATGTGAGCCAGCTGCATAGTTGAAGTTGAATGGCCATGTCACAACCGTCATGGCCTCTCAGTTCACAAGATTCAAATCCGCGGACTACTAGTTATGGAGTGTGACTGCGAGGGAGGCTAAAATAAAGAGACAACAGAATAAAATATTCATGATAAATACTGCTTTTGGAGAGAAAATAGCAAAAAAGCAACTTGCATTACCAGATCTGGGCATGCAGCCATTTTTTGAAGCCGCATTCTGCAAATTATCGAGACCAAAGGGGCAATTACTGGGCAGCTTTGAAAATGGCAGCGAAACAGCCTGTGGAACTTGATAAATATATGTCCAATTTAACCTGAAATAGTGCTAATTTTCCAAAGTCATTATGTTATGAAGTACCTTGCGTAACCGCGTTATACTCTAGCTGATACCTATTCAGAGATGTTTTTTACAGACAACTCTCTCTGTACTATAGTTTTGCTTGGGGTGTATAAAATTCTCAAGAGATCAGAACGCATCAGAACACTCGCACTGCCTCTTGTGGTAACACTGGTTCCTTCCATTGCGTGTATGTTCTGCTGAGAAGCCGAATGCCAGGAGACATGAGAGTCATGTGGGGAAGACAAACATTAGAGGATGCAAGAGAGTATTGCGGGTAGTGCAGTGCAAGTGCTGCAGCATTGTCACGGGATTGTGACTGCAACTGTCACTGCTTTGCACTTTGGGCATGACTGCAACTATTGTTATTTCCTTACAAGTGGGACTGGGAGGGGTGCTGCAAGTCTTAGGGATTGCTCCTGCAATGACCACATAATGTTGCATGGCCCTCTTTAATGTCTGCCCGCTATTCTCAATATGGCTGAACAATACTTATCAGCATGGGTCATATGAGTAATGTGATTGGTTCGAGGAATTTGGTACCAACACCTGTTGTGCTTGCACAGTGCTGCATACAACCTTTGTGCCTTTTGAGCATTGTTCTGGGAGAACCCTTCATTTGTGCGCTTCCTCTTTCCACGCACTTTTATTTCGAGTACCTGCGCCATGACGGCAGCGAGGTCCTGCGAAGGTAGCACCTGCTGTTGAAGCGGTGGAAAGGGAGGTTGCTGTGAAATGGGGTAGAAGATGATTATAGGTGTTCTCTGGAGAAGTTGCATGCTCTGTGGACCTGTGTGACAGTTTAATGAAGGTGAGGGGAAAGTGTGGTTTTATTAATACAAACAGCTGTCGTTTAAAGCGCAACACATCGCACTGTACAAGGCGATTAAAACGTAACAGAAAAAGTAAAAATTTAATATTTCAAGTATACACTGTATCAAGATACAGTATTCGCAGAAATGCGCCGAAAAACACCAGTGACAACAACCTTAAACTAACAAGGCGGGGTAGGTAAATTTATCACCAACTGGTGGCTTTTCGGTTGGGAAGCTTCAGGTTTGAAGAACTTGGGAAAATGGACAATGAGAAGTGGGCAGCTAGTGGGCAGCAGTAGGTAATATCTGTACCTTAAAAGCTTGGGCATGAAATGCCAAAAGAGGTCACTAAAGCTGCCATCCAAGTACAGGGTAATTGGAAGTACAAGAAGACAATCTGGGGTTATCAAAACAGAAGTGAGAGAAATAGCCATGCTAAATTGTATGTAAATGGTGGAAACACGAAAGCCCATGGAGTCTTACAGAAATAGCAAAGAAATTGGGAAAGAAAGTTTTGTATGAGAACGCAAACAATAGTGTCTTGCTATCTGAGTCCCGAGCTGGCTGCCTGAGGGCAAAAACGTACAGAAGCAAATATTTGCAGCAGCATGATGCATCTGTCTACGGCAGAAAAAAATGCTAGGAGGTTACTCAACATATTGTAATGTATGCCAAGAACCCAGCCTTTATGAACCATAGAGAATGTTCACCTTCTCGAAGTGCTAGGGTTGATAGCTGATGAGAGCATAGAATGGTCAGCAGTGGAGTTAAGGGAGAGATATTTAAAGCATTACTAGTGGTGTAAATAAAGCAGGGTGGATGTGGTGGGGATAGGAGTCATCACAGGCATAGGTAATTTCGTATAAATGGAGTAGAAGCAGACAGAATTGTAGGTTGCTACACTTACAGTAAAACCTAATTAGCTCATGCAGGCTAGCTATTTGTTGTCACCCCAATTCACTGGTGATGGCATTAGCAATAATTTGTGCTGTACTGATAGAACTTCGAAGGCTGTTCTTTTTTTTTTTCTTCAGTGATTGCTTAGTTCAGAAAGTGGGAATGTGTGTGGTAGCCTAACCTCCTGGGGGGATACATGTACCGTCTACGTAAAGGTGGCTGTGAACTTCATCGGCAGGTGCATGAACACGTGGGTGCTCTGAGTACATGCTGGACATGGGGTTGCCTTTGCAGAAACATGTCAATGTAGTGAAGCCCAATTACTCATCAGTCAAAGAGTGCGCAGGAAAAGAATGGACCCTTGGTTGTAGCATTGCCAACATTTCGACAGCCTCGTTCATTCAGCCGTGAGGTAGGGGAGGGGGGGGGGGCTGGCTCGTTACTCCACTTGCCTCGAGGCACGCATTCTCTGTTTGCTTTTCGGGCCGTTTATGAGCTGAGACGGATCCTGGGTCGTACAAGATCGATTAGCTTGAACCTATGCACACGGTGGTGTTGCTACAGCCTCTTTTTCTTTTTTAATGGGCCTGAAACATTTAGCAGGTGCTGTACCCTCATGCCTTGCTATGGGCATTGTAGCTTACTTGCGAAATTTGAAAGTTGTATTGGTTTTTCGAACTTGTTCCTTTTGCTGAGCTCCACTAGGGGTTGGGCCACTGAAGATAACATCCAGCGAGGGTGTTACTACATTGGCTTGGGCAATGACATTTGAGTTTAACCTGGTGAGCCGTTAGGTGCGTGCTCGCCCTGTAATTTGATAGCTGAAGACCAGTGTAGATTGATTTGAGGCTGCCGACTCAGACTTTGGATGCATTGCTTGTGATAGAACCACATGGCTCCGTTTGTCAGAGTAATTGTACCACTGAAATATCTTGTGAGCTAATTCAAATGGGATTCAAAGTGAAGATCAGATACAACATATCATCATGAAAGTTTGCTGTGTTAATGTTCAGTGTCTGATAGGCCACTCTTTCCACATTTTTGCTACTGAGTTGCACACTATGAAGGGCGATGTGTCATCCGACGAACCACACTGCATACCTCTCAAAGGAGCCAGCACAGTCGCGAAGCTGCAAGACTGGCCCTGAAACCATGACAGCCTGAGACTCTTCGGTGCGTGGCAAGGGTTGATGACTGCGGCCCACTCATCTCCTTTGAGAGCTACTTTGAGGCCCTGAGGGAGAGGGGAGCAGATGGTGAGAGGCCACATCGGACCCAAGCTGTCTCGCTCGATACGAACTTTACTTCTCAGACTGGCTTCGGTGCCAGAAACCTCCGACGTTGTCAGCAAGCCAGCGATGGCTGAGATGATGGTGGCATTGGCGATTTTTATAGCCTGGGTTCCCCCTTTTCGGCCACCCCCTTCCTCCTCCTCGTGTGCGGGCCATGACAGAAGCCACCTTTGTTGTTGCCACAGCTGCCACTGTCGCATGCCTTCTCTCCCCAGTTCTATCCCTCATAAGCCTGGCTCGTGGTAGTCCTGTTTAGACTTTCATACGAGGCTCGGAGCGGGTGCGTCGAGGTGGGGAGAGCAACCCTTTTCGCTTGCGCCTTATATTTGGCTCTGCGACGGAAGGAGGTGGGGCGAGGGGTTCTGGGACCCAGGCTTCGAGCCCCGGGTGAGGCTCTGCGGCCGTGGGTTGTGCTCCATTCTTTTATGCGAAGCATATTACGAGAGCTCAACCCAGCTCCTCAGGCGCGGCGCTGTCGCCTTGAAACCACGTGACACCGTGACGTCACGACAGAGGAGAAGTGGCTTTGGCTCAACTCTTGCAAGACGGGCTGGGTGGGAATCGAACCAGGGTCTCCGGAGTGTGGGGCGGAGACGCTACCACTGAGCCACGAGTACGATGCTTCAAAGCGGTACAAAAGCGCCTCTAGTGAATGCGGTGTTGCCTTAGAAACGAACTGTTTCTAAGGCGTGCGTCTCTTGCTCAGGCACACATTTCGTTGCCGCGCCGAACGCTGCTTTGCTCGACGCTCACCGCGTCCAATGCGGGGCGCGTAGTCGCTGCCCTGTAGCCCATTGTCTTACACCCCTTGGCGGGTCGACGGGAATGCTGTCGCGTTCCACTCTTGAAGGCGAAGCAGTAATGCATGAGTTGTTTCTTCGTCTAGCCGAACCAAATATAGCCAAGCAACAGCAGTTCACCAGGCTAAACAGTGGTTCAACAACTAAAATAAAGGCTAGTATGCTTCGCATCCTGGGCTTAACCTTACCTAAGCCACAGCCATTTTTTTTCTGATGGCCTTGAAATCGCTATTGTGCCGAAGCTGTTGCAGCATGCATGGCTCTTGCACATGTGCCGGGGGTGTGGTGCGTGTGGGCCCTGTTACGACAGTGAGACACAGGTGTGACTAGTCAAGGTAGAGAGACAGACATTCTGCAAAGCAAGTAAGGTAATGACAGCAGCTGTCCTGCATCATTTGGGGTCTCCTTTTGTTCTTGCTGGTGCTGTGCTGTGTTTGTAACTGGCTCGGTATTCTTGCTTGTTAATTACACATGTAGCTTTGCGAGTGAAACTGTTTTCCGTCATCTGGTTGGCTTTACTCTGGAGTTTGATGGGAAAGATAATATTGTTGAAACTGCGTGTTTGGTAGGCAGACTTAAGGCTAACATAGGGTTCCTATTTTGAGATTAAGACAACATGTGCTAGTTATGCCAGACTTTGTACTGTCTTATCCACAGAATAATTTAATCTCAGACAGCATCTAGCTACACGTAGTGTTAAGAATCCATGTAACAGAGTGAACTTGATGTCACATGGCACTTGTCAAAAATTATTTCGAGAAAAGGCATAATATTGATAACGTGCAAATTAACGACATACCAATTACAAGAGTGGTGTCTGCTTTTGAGTGATAGGTGTTTGCATAGGGGAGCAAAAGCTTCTTGGCTAGATGCAAGTTGCGTGTTCTTGCAGCAATGCTTTGACGTCTTCTTTACTTTGGATTGGCGTAAGGCGGAGTTTGGCAGCCAGCACATGTCTCGAGTTGTGTTATTGGAACAACGAAAGCAGATTAGCCTTGGGCATGGGACTTCGGGGCTCAAGCCACGCTTCACTTGTCAGCCGCTTTGTTTATGCAACCTTTAAATCTCCTTTTGGCATCAGAAGATCTACCACATGGTGCACTGTCTCTACAGTCACGCTTGGACTGCTTCCTGTTATTGCACCAAGCAACACTGGGTTACCAGTCCAACCTGCGCAGAATTGAAGCTTGGATGCTGAAGTTTAACAAGGAGATCTAGAGGCACCAGATTTCATGCAGAGATTTGAACCTGAGCACATTGTGGAAACTTCCACAAGTGTTAGCTTCAAGTTAGCAAATATCACTAAGCCACTCTCTCTCTCTCTCTCTCCCTTTAGAATGTGCGTAAGATTTCTATCTTTCTCGACCAAACCTGCCCAACATACTGCAGCTGTCACAACAGCATTTGCAACAAGTTCTCACTATGTCGCTCGAAGGGAATGGATGCATTGGAGGCTCTCCATATCTGCATACCTTCTGGTTACATTGAAGAGCCAGGACGCCATCTCTTAGGATGGTTGTTAGGCTGGTGCATAAAACACACTGCCCTTCTCTTGGTGTCTCCAGACAGATATTCACATACGTTTGCAGCTGTCAGATACAGATTATGGAGCTTCCATTGGGAATGTCCAAGTCGAGAGAGAAATTGTTGTGTGCTGTTTCGGGCAAGAATTTCGGTGACAGTTGCTCAGCTGGAAGGGATTCCTGGTGTTTACGTGTGACTGTGTCATGTGCCCAGATTAGACTACCAGCGAGAAAATAAACTCGCACTTTTTAAAACAACCAGGTGATGCTGCATTGAAGAAATGTGAAACTGCTTTTGAGGTTGCAAGCACAATATGCACCTTTGTTAGAATATTTGCCCCTGCTGCTGGATTTAGTTTTCTTTTTTTGTCTGAGGTATATAGTTCATGTTATCTGTAAAAGCATGAAGATGGTGTTGTCTTGAAATTCATGACATGAATTTGCGTCGTCAGAGCTGTGCTCTATTGTGTAGTGGGCTAAGAATGAGTGAAGTTAAGTTGGGAACATCCTAACTATTGCAAGTCAGAGTGGTAGGTTAAATGGAATGCTTTGACCCATCACTGAAACTGAAATTACCGGCAAACTTTTCACGATGTGATACAACACTGCTGTGTTGCCTGTAGGTAGGAGTGGCATTCACTAACTCCTACTACTATCGTATTGGAATGGCGGACTCACCGATATGCGCTAAGTGCAAGTGTGAAGAGACCATCAGTCACCTTCTGTGCCACTGTTCTCACTTTGATAACCACCATCAGCTGGCTCGCATCATGTTGAACTTTTAGGTACCAAATATTTTTGTTTAAACAATCTAAAGTAGAATAAATATAGCGCCAAACAGAATCCTAGGCATACTACATGTCTGCATGCACATGTAAGTACAATAGGCACAGACATATTGTTGCACTCAAACATTTTTATGACCAAAACAGGTATGCAGATTTCTTTGTGATGTTGAAGTGGTAGCTGACAGGCATATGGTGCCGACAAGATATCTAAGGGAATGTTTTAGTTTTGTCTGCTCTATTAGTTCTTATAAGGGCATCTCGATCCCTCGGAGGTCAAAATCTTGAAATAAATTGGTCATACTTCATCTGTTATAATTCAGCAGTTCTCTTTCAAATTGTACTGAAAACTTAGCAGGCTGACCAAAATTCTTCCTATTTGCTTGTATTCGCTGCAATTTTTAATGATAAAAAGTTAGAGCAATTGCGAGTCTTCTGCATTGCTTCGGTTAGGCACATTATTTTCGTCATGTAAATTTTTTTCTAGTTAGTGTCAGTTCTTACCTAAAATAAGGTATCGTGCTAGTTGCAGTGTGGTATGGTGGAAGTGTCAGTGATGTATGGTGAAATTTGGTCAGGCAGACATCCAGATAAGCATTTAAAAACGAAGCTGACAAGTGAAATCACGTGCTAAGCTATTTGTTCTTGCTGCTTCCATCCACTACATTTGTTCTTTATCACTTCTGTTAGCCTTTTCAGGCTTATACAAGGGAGAGCATATCAGAAGCAATACTGTATTTGCATGATTTTACCATGCCCTAGATTGTAATATGCAGTTATATTACTGTCTAGATATAAAAAAAAAAGTAATTAAGAAAACAGCAACTTGGTGCCAATTCTACCACACATATCAAGTAACGAAACCTGAGTCAATGTGTACCATGTTGAACCAATTTTCTGGAACATACAAAGGCACAAAGCCACGCACACAGCTGAATCTTAGCGGCTGGTCGCTATTGGAGTCCAATGATACCTCCTTTTCGCTGCCTACCGACCACAGAAAGTAATCTTCAGTTCCATCTAACACATTAGAAATGCCACAGGTACAGCAAACTGTAGAATGGATTATGCAAACCAAGGCAGAAAAAAAAAAAAACATTCGTTAGATGGCAGTGTAGCTAGCTACCTTGCATTGAGTTTTTGGTTTTGTTTAGTAAGAATCGGTTTTGTTTTTGATTTTAAGTAGAATTAGTTACGATTGTAACGCACATGCAAAATTGAATGCACTTTTTATACAAAAAAGGTGCGTGTTAGAATCAGGCAAATATGGTAACTGTCCATATTCTTTCGCATGACTAGGAGAAGCCAAGCGCTCACCACCAGCAGAGACCACCTCGCGCAGAGCAGCTTGGCTCTCCAACCGGTGCGTCACAAGTTAGCATCATGTTACCATGTGACTCAAGCTTAAGGTGTGGTTGTGCAAGCATGTGATATGCTCGGCTGTAGTTTCACCTGCAAAATGGGGCAGAACTCTTAGTGACAGCAAACTTTTAATAGGTTTTTTTTTTATCTGCTTTAAATACATTTATTATGAGCCCATCATTAGGCTACAGTTGTCCAATTAGCATTGGCAGCCTAACCTTGGTAATAAAAGATTAGGTGATATTGGTTAATTAAGTACTGAATCATTTGCCAGGATTTCTTATTTATCCACCTCTACTGTGAACATTGGCCAGCCATGCCATGAATCCCCTATCTTTAGAAGAGACAGTTGCTGCTGGTATACTTGGTATGCATCAGCACCCTTTGTCTTTTTTTTTCAGTTATTTGCACTGTTTGTTCCTGTTTCAGTCAGTCATTTTGATTATTGCGTTCCTTTATGCCTTCCATAGCATACATAGCTTTTTAACTTCAGACTCCTCAGCAGCGACCTCGAACTACAGGTAAATCACCGAGAAGCAGAACCTCCTTATAGAAACCATATATGGTGTTCCTCATTTCATCTTGGAAGTGATATGCACAGCAATTCGTCCATGCGACAGTTTTTGGTGGGAGAAAAGCTCTGGAGGACGGTCGAGTAGTGGTTCTTGTGTTGCCTGCCATCGCGTCTGGCCTCTTCTCAGGGCTGTCACGTTTTCACCATGAGTCAGACTCTAGTCTTCGTTGACTCCTTGACATTGTAGTTGCCATGATCTTTTCGTCGTTGTATTCTTAAACCATCACTCACAAGTCACGGCTGTTATGGCCATAGAGTTTTTAACTATCTGGAAACATATTACAATATAGGACCGAGTAGCAAAACACCAGAGACGTTGATGGCAGCAGCATTGCTAGTCGGGTTATCTTGGGATGCTTTATTCAACGACAGAATGAAACATTTTTTTCCTAAATCCTAAATTTTACCCTAAGGTGGTCTCGTCAACGCCGGACTTGGCGGCGTCGACACTGTGATGACGTCACGACAAGTCGTAAAATTTGCTGCTGCAAGGAGCCCAAGTTGCGATGACGTTGTGATGACGTTGGTCGCGAGTGCTGCGCACGTTTCCTCGGGCTGCGCCTTGCGCGGTGAACGGAGCAAGGCAGCCGAGTCGTGACGTGTGAGCCTCCAGGCGTGGCCTCCGAGATCGCTCCGGTGCGCGCAGTCTCGGAGGCTACGCTCCCTGTCACCGAAACAGAAAGCGTTTCCTCATAGAAAATTATTTCTGGCACGCAGACCCTTGGCTTTATTTTTAACGCGGAAAGCGTTCCTCGACTGTTTCGCCAATTTTCACGGTCGGTGGTCCGACTTTCACGGATCTCGGTTTACCCTACCGGTGTGCCGGCTAGCAGCTCTGTTCGCTACGGAGTTAGGCAGTGAAACAAGTAACGCTACCTAGATAAGCTCAGTTTAAAAAATATATGCGCCTCGAGGCGCATCATTGCTTTATAAGCTTCATGAAAGCGTTCGGTCATTCGCCTGTATTGACAATTATCGTCGATGGTTCCTGCACAGGTAACCCAAGATGTGATGTCAGTACGTCTTTAGAAAAGCAAATGCAATGAAATCTTTGGTTGCGTAAAACGAAATCGGAATAGTAGACGTTTTTGATACCGAAAAGGAAAAAAGACCCGCCATTACCGGTCTACTGCTCATGGTGCGCCGGAAGTCTCGGGGGCTACGTGCAGGGAACTTGCGTCATATCCGCCAGCCACAGCAGGCGCACGTGTCGTCTGCCGAGATGCAGTTTAAATGCTGTTAATAATGCATAGGGTACAGTTACCGCAGCCCCGTAGCATTGTTAAAATTGCTTCGACGGCATGCGTACCATACTCACGTATAACCAATTTCATCATCATCATCAGCCTGTTTTATGGCCGCTGCAGGACGAAGCCTCTCCCTGCGGTCTCCAATTATCCGTGTCCTGCGACAACCGATTCCAACTAGCGTCCGCGAATTGCCTAATTTCGTCGCACCACCTACTCTTCTGCCGTCCTCGACTGCGTTTCCCTTCTCTTGGTACCCATTCTGTAACCCTAATGGTCCAATGGTTATCTGACCGGCGCATTACATGGCCTGCCCAGCTCCATTTCTTTCTCTTGACGTCAATTAGAATATCTTCCATACCCGTTAGCTCTCCGATCCAAACCACTCTCTTTATGTCTCTTAACGTTATGCCTAGCAGTCTTCGTTTCATCGCTCTTTGCGCGGTTCTTAACTTGTTCTCAAGCTTCTTTGCCAGTCTCCAAGTCTCTGCCCCGTATGTCGGCACTGGTAGAATGCACTGATTATACGCCAATGTAGCCGAACTTAAATCTTCGTTGCAGTTTGAAGTGTAGCCAACTTGGCCACGTTACCGGTTCCCCTGCACTGTCTCAACGGCGTATCACGAAGCGGAAAATCGGCAGCGCTGGGTGCGAGAGATAACCGGACCGCTGTGCTTGTTACGTACGACGCTACGTGGCGCCTTGAGCGGCTCCGTATCTGGCGGTCAAGGGCCCGGAATGGACGAGCTCCGACTGCGCGATAGTGCAGTGAAAACTGCCGGGCGACACCAAGAAAGAAAGAAGAAAGTAAGGAAACCGCCTGGACGATAAGGGAACACTGTTAACGGTGCCTTGGAACTCCAGTTCGCTCGCGTCTTGCCGCACGCTTCAACGGTACGGAATCTTTCTTTTTTTGCCGGCTTTCTCGCGTCTGTGGTTTCCGTTTGTTTGCGTCACCACAGTCGGCCGGTTTCCTTATTACGCACGCGAATTAAGGGACGCGCATCTCTGCCGAATTCCCCCCCCCCCCCGTAAAGCTTGCGAATACGGGCTCGTTATGCGATATTGCGAATGTTTCGTCAAGTTTCGCCGAAAAGAAAAAAAATTGATTTTGTTCGGCGAAATAGTTTCGGTGGTCGACCTCTGCGACCATGTATATATATATATATATATATATATATATATATATATATATATATATATATATATAATTATCGTGCCCCGTCAGCGACCATCTGACCATCAAAGGAACCGGAAGCTTTCACTTACCAGTGTATAACAGAAGTTGCACTGGAGGACTTCAGAAATGCCCTTAACAAAGTTGACTGGACGCAAATTGCTGAGCTGGATAATGCAAATGATGCTTATAACGAATTCCTTGATATATTCAAACAAATCTACCAGTTTCACTTTCCCAATAAGACATATCAGCGGTCCCGTAAGAGTCGTAAACCTTGGATCACTCATGCCTTGCGCCAAGAAATAAAAATGAAAGATAAGTTATATAGAACGTTTTTGGCGACACGCACGGCTGATAATCTGAAGGCGTTCAAGCAGTTCCGAAATAAATTAACAAAGAAATTACGATCCGCTCGAAAGGACTATTGCTCTACATTTTTGGACATTAAAAGGGGTCGTCATGACTTACTTTGGTCCCGTCTAAACTCTTTGTTGCAACGCAACCAATCCCATGCCAGCGTACAGAGGTTGAAGATTAATGACAATGATTTAACTGGAATTGAGTTGGCTAATGCTTTTAATGATTTTTTTACGCAAATGCCAACCTATGGATCGCTTCCAGATGCATGTGAGTACATAAACTGTCGTAACGATAAAACAATGTTTCTAGAACCTGTTACAAGAGAGGAAGTTGTGTCAGTATTATTAAGCCAAAAGAATAGCAGATGCCGAGACATTGACGACCTTCAGATAGGACCAGTAAAATATGTTGCTGATATTGTAGCCCCCGCAGTTACACACATATTCAACCTCTGCTTATCTACATCTTCCTTTCCAGAAAAAATGCAGACCGCCAAAGTAACCGTCTTATTTAAAAAGGGCGACCAAAATGACTTAGGTAATTATAGACCTGTATCCATACTTCCTGTTTTTTCTAAAGCATTAGAAAAAGTTATGCACTCCAGGTTCACTAAATTTATTGACCAATGTAATTTGCTCACTCCATGTCAGTTCGGTTTTCGCAAAAATAAATCAACTGAGCTAGCACTTCTACATCAAAAAGAATATATTCTGTCCCAATTTGATAACAGAGCTTTCGTAATAGGTATATTTGTAGATTTTTCAAAGGCATTTGACTTGGTGAATCATGAATTACTCCTAAAGAAGTTATGGTACTATGGTATCCGAGGCCAGGCTGCAATGTTAATAAAATCATATCTTTCGCAAAGAAAACAAGCAGTTAGCTTACATAATGTACTATCAGAGGTAAAACCTATTATTTCTGGCGTCCCTCAAGGCAGCGTGTTAGGCCCACTTCTTTTCAATATATTCCTGAATGACATTGTTAACATTAACAAAAATGCCAAATTCATCATATACGCTGACGACACGAGTATTTTTTTTGCTGGGAAAAACATTCAGGATCTAATAGTGTCTTGCAATACAACAATGCTCACGCTGGAAAAATGGTCGAAATCTAATGATATGCGCGTGAATGAAAAGAAGACAAAAGCCGTAATATTTCGCCCGAAAAATAAGCCGGTTTCTATTCACAGTCATATTCTATATAATTCTCGACCTATAGAAATAGTTAATCATTTTAAATGCCTTGGAGTTATATTTTCTTCAACCATGTCATGGGAACACCAAGTAACTCACGTTGTCAAACAACTGGCTAGAGTAGTGGGCATGATTGGTTGCACACGGCACATTCTTCCGACGTCACTCAAACTAACTCTTTATCACGCACTTTTTTATTCTCACGTAAATTATTGTCATCTTGTATGGGGAACTGCAACACATTCTTGTCTTCGCAAAATACACATGCTGCAGAAAAGGGTCCTTCGCTACGCCTTCAATGTTAGCTATGGGTCACCCAGCAAAGGTCTCTTTCTTACAGCCGGTGTGGTCCAAATCTATGAATTATACCGATACCGGTTGAGCATTTCTTACAAAACAGAAATAAAAAATGGTACAAACCATATTCGACGATTGGCAAACTTGCAAGAGAAAACCACTAATTACCCTTTCAGACAACCCGAACAATGGATGGTGCCAACAGCACGCCTAAACTCCGGGCAAGAACGTTTGCAATTCACACTCCCTTCCCTTCTGAACGCTTATACATCTGCACATTTTGACTTATTCACCTGTACTCATAAGGTATTGCGTAGGATGTATATAGATGGTAGCTCCGAACAATTTTCATCTTCAATTGTGCCAAAATAAGTATTTGCTTCTGTATCTAATATTTCATGTATGAGAGTGTGATAAGTAACAACAATCCTTTTATCCCTGTGTTTACTCAGTACGCTTGAAGTGCTCTTGCGATGTATAGCATTACATTTTTGTTCTTTTGTTTCGTTTATACGACACCTGAAGTTGAGTCGTTGTTTGTCTTCTGCTGCTGCCTGTAAAATGGGGGCTGCGGCTTTGTCAAGCTGTATTTTTTACAGCTTTTTCTGCAGCTCCTCTGCCCATGTATCTTTGAGGCAGAAATAAACTTTATTATTATTATTATTATTATATATATACACAGCCTACAGACACGAAGGCTGAAATCAAGTGGTAAAGCCTATCATCTTGAAACGGAGGGCAGCACATAAAAGAAACACAAGACAAAGAAGAAGGAGGGCGATACAGATACAACTCTGCACGACACCCGCCGTGGTTGCTCAGTGGCCATGGTGTTGGGCTGCTCAGCACGCGGTCGCGGGATCGAATCCCGGCCACGGAGGCCGCATTTCGATGGGGGCGAAATGTGAACACACCCGTGTGTTCATATTTAGGTGCACGTTAAAGAACCCCAAGTGGTCTAAATTTCCCGAGTCCTTCACTAGAGCGTGCCTCATAATCAGAAAGTGGTTTTGGCACGTAAAATCCCATAATCTGCATTTCCTCCTCATATACTCCTCCTGCTGTTCAGCCGAAGTGCGGCGAGGAAGTGCTCCGAGTCGAGGACCGTTTGTTACTATGAGAGGGAGGGAGGGAGAGACGAGGTTGACAGCGGCTAGTCAAACTCCACCGCGCGGTATCGAGCTTCACGGTGAAGCCCGGTGCAAAAGATGTAAAAGAAAAATGGCGGCCGATGAGCGAGCCGCGTTAATGGCGGCTGCCGCTCGGTTCGCGGTACTATCCTCGTTCATGGGGAGCTTCGATCCGTGCGCGCTCGCTATCTCGTGGCATGCGCGTTGCCTTTTTCGCTCCGCGTTGTTGGCGAGAGGCACTTGGCTTTCCGACTTTCTATACACTCTTAAAACGGTTGCACCCTTTGGGGTGTATATTTGTCCCACAACGATAATCGTCATCTGCCTTGCTTGCGTTTCCTTTCCTGAAAACTCGGCGCTCGCTACTTTCCTGTCGAGAATGCTGCGTCACACTGATAACGCGCATGCCGTTCGTGGCTGGAAAGTACCGGGCTCGCAGCGTTAAAGAAAGGAAACGCGGGGAAGACAGATGACGATTATTGTTGTGGGACAAATTTACACCCCAAAGGGTGCAACTGTTTTTAGAGTGTAAAGAAAGGGTGTAGGAGAGAGACTTCGTGTCCAAACACGCACGCTAGATCTAATGGCGTTTTTCACTGGTCGATTCGGAGCAGGATTTTTTGCTCCGCGGCAACGAATCCGAATTTCACTGGTCGATCTGGAGCGGGTTCGCGCGTTCCACTGGTCGTTTCGGATCAACTCGCTCCGCGCCGGATCGCTCTCACTTGCTCCGCCGCCCAGACACGGATTCGGGCGGAAATAGGACGCGTCTCATGGCGTCACTTCCGTCTTCAAGCGAAATCGGTACCCGGTCGGTACGCACAACATTGTGTTGGGCATAGTTTGCGGAACCGGTTTGTGTCACGTGCACGCAGACTTCCTGTGTGATCTCCCGCGGAGCGTTCGTGCGCTCCACTGGCAGACTCGGATTGGTGAAAGCCGAGCGCTCGCTCGAGGATTCAGGCGGCTGCTCCAGATCGACCAGTGAAAAACGCCATAACTTGCGATTCTTCCGTCTCCGCAAGTCCCATCGCGTGCAACTCTCTTCCTGTTTCTTTTTTTTTGTTTCCCTTTACTATTTCCTGCGTGTCGAAATGTTCCGTGCCTTGTGAATTGCATACGCGCGTCGCAAGCCTTGATCGCCTGTCGTGCGCCCCCCCCCCCTCTCCCCCTCCCGCGCGTCTGTCCGCCTTCGTGATTTTATTATTATTATTGTTGTTGTTTCACCGCAGAGCTTTGCGTGTCCGGGCGCGCGCATCGTAATTACGTTCACCTATAAGTAGTGCGCTCACGCTCACATCGTTCAGACAACTCTCCGACGCGCGGACTGTACAACCTATGCACATGCTCAGGAACATGTATGCGCGCACTCACGGAAACGTGTGTACACATAAACACACATTCATTACTTATAAACACTCGCTTCCTCGCAGGAGCCACACGGACAAGCGCTAACACAGCGCGCCCGTACACATACACAAACGGGTTCATTAGAGAGCCCATTTACGGAGTTTTAGATAAGAGGACACACAGCGCGCGCGTACACATACACAAACGGGTTCATTAGAGAGCCCCTTTAGGGAGTTTTAGATAAGAGGACACACATCGCGCGCGTACGCATACACAAACGGGTTCATTAGAGAGCCCCTTTAGGGAGTTTTAGATAAGAGGACACACAGCGCGCGCGTACACATACACAAACGGGTTCATTAGAGAGCCCCTTTAGGGAGTTTTAGATAAGAGGACACACAGCGCGCGCGTACACATACACAAACGGGTTCATTAGAGAGCCCCTTTAGGGAGTTTTAGATAAGAGGACACACAGCGCGCGCGTACGCATACACAAACGGGTTCATTAGAGAGCCCCTTTAGGGAGTTTTAGATAAGAGGACACACAGCGCGCGCGTACACATACACAAAGGGGTTCATTAGAGAGCCCCTTTACGGAGTTTTAGATAAGAGGACACACAGCGCGCGCGTACACATACACAAGCGGGTTCATTAGAGAGCCCCTTTAGAGAGTTTTAGATAAGAGGACACACATCGCGCCCGTACGCATACACAAACGGGTTCATTAGAGAGCCCCTTTAGGGAGCTTTAGATAAGAGGACACACAGCGTGCGCGTACACATACAGGTTCATTAGAGAGCCCCTTTAGGGAGTTTTAGGTAAGAGGACACACAGCGCGCGCGTACACATACACAAAGGGGTTCATTAGAGAGCCCCTGTACGGAGTTTTAGATAAGAGGACACACAGCGCGCGCGTACACATACACAAACGGGTTCATTAGAGAGCCCCTTTAGAGAGTTTTAGATAAGAGGACACACATCGCGCCCGTACGCATACACAAACGGGTTCATTAGAGAGCCCCTTTAGGGAGCTTTAGATAAGAGGACACACAGCGTGCGCGTACACATACAGGTTCATTAGAGAGCCCCTTTAGGGAGTTTTAGGTAAGAGGACACAAGCTTCGGGGCCCCCTAGCGCTTGCGTCCTCCCGGACGCTTGCGTTCCCCTCATCTAAAACTCTCTATTCATGCGATTCCGACGGGTGCGGAACGCGAATGCTTATGCGTACCGCGCGTTCTGCATTTCGGCCCCATCGAAATGTGGCCGCCGCAGCGGCGTGCGATTCGGGTGCACATTAGAGAACCCCATGTGTAGTTGAAACGTAGTTGAAATTGATCCGGAGTCCTCCGATACGACATGCCTCGTGATCGGATTACAGTTTTCAAACGTGAACTCCCTCCTTCTCTCCTCCCTCCCCCATCCGACAACACCAATAAAGAATGATAATTATCGCGCCCACTAACACGCACATGCTGACGTACGTATACAGTCACCCGCAAACGTTTACGGGGCACGGGTTTCACGACGAATGCGGATTCCTGCTCTGTTGAGGCGTAGATGCTTTTAATTTAATGGATCACAGTGTAGTTAGCAGGAACTGCTACGGATCAACGCCTTTAATTAGAGGCTACGTGCACGGGCTTCGCGGAAATTCGGATCTTTCGCAAATCCCGCGCCTCGTAAACTTTTGCGGGTGACTGTACACGCGCAGTTTCGTTCCGTGTTCCCACGTCGTTTGTAATGTGTGTTTGTAAGCACGCAACTGTGCACTTGACCTCGGGAAGGGAATAATAGCACGAAGCGTGCGGCTTGTTTACCGCGAAAGGACGGCAACGACAACGACAGGGCCGGCCTGCCCCTTCCCGCTTCGCGGCGACGCGTTTTTTTTTTTCTCTTGCTTCCTCTGGCTCGATTCAGAGGCAGCCCGTATAATTTACTTCGTTGTGCAGAATTGCGTGCGCGCTGATTGCGGGGTATAGGACGTAGTCGGTGCTTTTTGTCTTCCCGCGTATACGACAATGAGTTATAGTGGCATGAGATCTCGTGCCTGTATCGCTAGCTGGGCCGGCTGCTATACGGATTATCGCTTGCCCGCACGAGTTGTCGTCGCTCGTTTTTCGTAGAATGGTGGGACGACGAGTATTTTTTTTTTTACCGTATACTCCTATATCTGTATGCGTGTCTACTCCCCCCCCCCCCTTCTTTTTAGCGTTACCGCATGTATTTCTTTCCTTTTTTTTGCTCGTGCTTGGAATTAATAAGCGCTTGCTTTGGTGTACGGTTTGTACCTCCCGCGTGGCCTTTTGATATACTTAGCGTCCGCGGCAGTTCAGATGCAGCACCCGAAGCTGACTCATCGATCACTCCGCTGAAAGGGCAGCGCCTAATGGTATACAGGGGAAGTCAGTATACTAATTAGTATTAGCTGTTATAATAGATTGCAGCTCGTTTGCATTCTCGTCTCCTCATATACATAGACGCGCGCATGGGCGGATCGCTAAATTTGGCTGCGGTGTGGGCCCTCGATCGCCTTAAGTGTTCTTGTGGAACATCTTCTCTCGCCTATAGTGCTGTTTCTCGCTGCCCGAGCGCCGTATGCGTGGCCGTGTAGATCGCTGCCGAGCGCCAGGTCGTGCGTTCGATACCCGCGGCCTATAGCTCCTTGCGATGGCGACGTGGTTCGAGAACGCTCGTTGGATTTGTGGGCATTGTGGATAAACAATGCCCGTGCCGTACTTAATTCGTAAATCCCCCCGCTGCTGCGTCCGTGGTAGCGACATTATTATTATTATTATTATTATTATTATTATTATTATTATTATTATTATTATTATTGAAAAGACATATATACCATTGAAAGCCAGAAAAAAAATGGCTGTGGCTTAGCTAAGGTTAAGCCCAGGATGCGAAGCTACTAGCCTTTATTTTAGTTGTTGAACCACTGTTTAGCCTGGTGAACTGCTGTTGCTTGGCTATGTTTGGTTCGGCTAGACGAAGAAACAACTCATGCAGGCGAGCGCACGAGCTGAGACCCGGCTATGTAGCTACGCGGCCGCAAGCGAGCGCACGAGTTGAGCCTCCGCTTTTGCGGCTGTTATGACGTCATATGGTAGCTACGCGGCCGCGCGCGGCGCAGCAAGGAAGAGCGTGGTTGTGCGGCTAGTATGCTTCGCATAAAAGAAAGCAGGGAGCAGTTCAGAAACTGCCACGTACCGGAAATGGCAGACACTTTCCTACTCTTCAGGAAGGGAATTATGCAGGCATAGAAATGGAAGAAGAAAAAATAATACAAGATGACAGATCTCAAGGGCGAAAGTTTGGAATCCAATTAGTGTTATTGCCACAGGCGTTTCTTTGTTCGTGCTCGACGGTTCAAAAGGTCACCACTAGTGGTTAGCACGTTCATTTCGGTGTGTAGCTCACGATCAGTGTAATGTTCCTTTGTCTTTTCGCCGATCCTTGCAGTTGTGCTATAGATATACGCTTCGATTCTCATTAGCGTTGTACTCCAGAGTGGGTTTTACGTCACCTTCGTCATCGCTGGATTGATTCCCTTTCCTTTCATACACAATGCGGCCGACACCGCGGCTGCTACGTACGTAGACGTCGTTTAATATTGACGTACACGTGTACTTCTTATATATATATATATATATATATATATATATATATATATATATATATATATATATATATGTATATATATAGTCACTACCACGTGACAATATATACGAGCGAGCGCCCGATATATAGCGAAAGTCGTTTCTCGCTCGATTTAACGCGTTTCTCGTTTATTGCGCGCGTGGCACCGGGGCGTTTATACAATCATTAAAAAAAAGAATGATAATAAATTACCCAGGTATTCCATCCCAAGTACAAAAAAACGAAATCTGGCTTCCCATTACGCTCGAGTCACGTGACTATACTATATCAGGGTGTCTACCAACCGGGAAAACCGGCAATTCTCAGGGATTTTGAGTAGTCTGGAAAAACTCAGGGAAAACTCAGGGAACTTGTGCTTCTATCAGGAAAAATTAGCTGTAATTTTTTTAGAGGGTTAAAAGTCGCGGTAATGCTGGCTCGAGAAACAGACAGGACTTGTAACGAATTGTCGTCAGCTGGAGGAGTTGCCAGTGTACAGTCAACGACCGACATTCCGGATTCCCGATAACTCGGACGGCTTCGCGGCACCACCACCTACCCCCAAGAGTCAATGTATCATAACGTCTGAAATTTCAGACGCAAGAACTCTTCGCCGTCCGATTTTCTAAACGTTTTTCGTTATCGCAGGTCCGAGACGGCATTAATGAAAACCACCACCGCTGCTATTTTGATTACCTCGCCGCCTTGAACCGGTGCTCTCGCACGCAGATCCGCTTGCAGCCGTAGCCACCACTGCAGCAACGCTAGGCCTAGCTGCTTCGACGTTCGCTGTTAAGCTTCTTGTCGTTCGGTGCCGTGTTTCTTCATTTCTCCGCTGACAGCAATAATTTTGTCTTCGAAGCTCGGAAAGCACGGCGCATTGCATAATGCTCTTTCCCAAAGTCTGCTTCGTCTCATTACAGTCATGTAACGCGGTGAAGCGTAACTAGCGTAGGAAGGGGCAATTGTCGCGGGACACTGTATGTATTCCTTAATTTTACACGTGTGCACCCGCCTTCACCTGTCACAGTAGGAGCACCGATATGCCTAATAAGTGCACTGACAGGCATTCAGAGCTTTTTCAGACGTACATGTGTCGATTTTAGCCCTTAAGAGCAGTAAAAGACGTGAATTTATTTTTTCGGGCTGCCTGATTTTTCGGAAGTTTTCGCGGCCCCTAGGGGGTCCGAAAAATTGGACGTTGACTGTAAATTGACCAAGAGTATTCTTCAAGTGGTCCGTGGGGCGAACGCGCGGCGAAAGGAGGACGAGAACAGAAAGGATCGACGCACTGAGGAATGAACGGGGAATTAAGTATGCGACCGCTTCTCTGAAGGAGCCTGCGCTCAAAAAACAAATTGTTGGCTGATGCTGAGATGCAGGTGTCCCTCATCCAAACCAAAATAAACTCTTCAAAGCAGTGAAACACAACACTGAGGCGTCTTGCGCGAGCTGAGAGTATGTCAGGACAGTAGCATGACACTGAACACAGTTGATAGAAATAGCTCATATTCGAAAATATTTGCTTCTGTATGCATCTCCTTTTTATTTGTACTAGAGAATGTCCAACTCGATTTGAAAATTTTTTCGAAGACATTTTATTTGCTGTGCATTTTAATAACCCCTCCCTTATATTCTATTTTTGAATAACATAAACACTACTCCTTAGTATTCAAATTGGATTAAGTCGGTTTTCTTTAAAATTTTTTCATGTGCTTACTAGAGAGTGACAGCATAGGGCGATATGGTTTCAGCGCAACTTGACATAAAACATAGTTCTGCATCACTCAGGGAAAACCTGGAAAACTCGGGGAATTTGGAAATGTCAACTTGGTAGACACCCTGTATATACACCGTCAAGGGCACCGCCGCGCGTTCGGCGGCTCAGTTGCTCGATTGCGTGTAGGTCACGTGCGTGTGTTATGCTGTGTTCTAACGTTTGCAGGTTGGTCGTTAGGCTTAGCGTATCGCTTCCCGTGTGTGTGTGTGTGTGTGTGTGTGTGTGTGTGTGTGTGTATATATATATATATATATATATATATATATATATATATATATATATATATATATATATATATATATATATATATATATATATATATATATATATATATATATGTCGCGTGCACTATACGGTCCAATGAGCTGCCGCTGCGCCGGCTCTCATTATTTTGCCCGTTTCGCCGCGCATGTTACGCGCACGCTGTACGCATTTGGCCATCAATCACTTTCGCAAACAAAGGGGGGGGGGGGGGGTGACTCTTTCTCGTCGCGTGCGGTGGGCTTGTTTTCGTTCGTTTGGCGTCTCTCTCTCTCCCACACTCATCTGTGTGCACCACACAAGCACGCACCTCCTCTTGTATGTATACTATATGTACACGCTCCTCGCGGTCTTCTGGGATCGCCTGTTTGTCTTTCGGCCGTGTTTGTCGAGCTTTCGCAACTGTGTACGGCTTATTTAGCTGCTTGGTTCCAGAGCGCTCACGAATACCTGTCCTCGTATATTATAGCATCCATCGTTATATATATATATATATATATATATATATATATATATATATATATATATATATATATATATATATATATATATATATATATATATATATATATATATATATATATAGAGAGAGAGAGAGAGAGAGAGAGAGAGAGAGAGGGAGAGAGACGCACACACACACACGCACACACACATTGTCTTCAGTCTTTCCTTTCGAGGCTTACTCGGACGCGATATATTACGGGAATGATTCATACCGGAAGTTACGTCGCGGTGCGCGTGAATCTGTGGTACACGGAAGTTGTTTACTCACGTTCTCGTCGATGCGCTTTCGAGCAATTTGGCGCTAAGTTGACCTGTATAGGCCTCTGCGTTTGTCACGGGCGGCGGGAAGCAACCTTGCAGTGCGATTCGAATTCCCATCGCGAACACGAGGAGATGATCGCTTGCTCCACATGCACGGACATGCGGCTTTCGGCATCTGTGTAACCGGGAGGAATGAAATGCCTTTCACGCGTTCGTAGCATATCAGTAGAGTGAGTGAGTGAGTGAAACAACTTTATTTGGTCCACTATGGACGTAAGCAAACTCCACGTCACCTGGCTAGGCCCACTCGGGGACCATCAGGTGAAACCTGACGGCCCCCTCGCGAGCCCTCTGGACTGCCAGGATTTGAGAGGTCGATCCTGGGCCCTAATTAGCGTCAACATTTCCTCTTGGGTGAAAGGGGGACCATATCAGTAGACAGTAAAAAACACATTTGAAAAGCGATTGCGTGCTGTCGCGGTATTCGGGTCTGAGGGGGGGGGGGGAGGCTGTACGAAGGTCGCCGAATGTCTAAGCTTAGTAGCAGAATTATCGATTCAATAAAGCGCCAATGGGGGCTTCAATGAATTGTCATATTAACCCACAAGTGTCCTCGGCAAACCTTGGCTATGTCCTGTTGCACCTTCGAAGCGCTGCTGGAGCAGATTAATACGGCAAGCATGATATCCTAGTATAGTCTATTTTTTTTACTCGTTTTTTTTTTCAGGCACGAAGTGATTCGTCAATGTTTACCCCGTTTTGACGTGACGATCTCTCTCTCTCTCTCTCTCCGTCATCGGAGTTGCGGAGTTTTGCTGCGTATTCGCCCCCCTCCTCGCCAGCAGCACCCTTTCCGCATTCCGAGCTGCATTGTGACGTCATGGAGGACGTGTTTCTTTCTTTTCTCGTGGGCTTTCGCGATAGCGAAGGAGAACAGCAGGAACGATCGTATAGTTCAAAGCAACAGGTCTGACCTTTTATTCGATGCATTGGAGCGTTTAGAGACAGCTGGAAGCAAAAGTAGACTTCAAGCGGGTCTATAGAAATAACCGAATAACCGAACAGATGTTATCTGATCGGAGGCTAAAGTCGAGGGAAAGGGTGAAATCTCACCCTCCGCTAAGTACGTTACACATTACTGGTCAGGTCTAGGTGGCGTGTCCGCCGCTGCCCGATTCAGCAGAAACTAAAATGCGTTTTTTTTTTAACCATCGCGAACAGGAGATCATCTCTTCTTCCACGTACACGTAGATGCAGCTTTCGGATTCTATGTAAAACCGGGATAAATGAAGTGCCTTTCGCGCGTTCGTAGCATATCAGTAGACAATTAAAAAAAAAAACACCTCTGAAAAGCGCGATTGTGTGCTATGCTGTGTTCGCGTCTGAGGGAGGGAGGAGGCGGGGGGGGGGCAGCCTTTATCCATCCATGCGTGGCTCTTCGAGCGCACGTTTTAAGGAAGCCCGGTTGGTCAGACTTAAGCTGGAGTTGCTCCGATAGGGCGCGCTTCACAATCAAATCGTGGCTTTGGCACCTAAAACATTCAGAATTTGACTGATTTAGTGCGGGCGTGTTGGGTGATTGTTGATATACCTGAGAAAAATTAGCGCTAAATCAGACGAGCGCTGAGGAAGAGAAATTACGCTCTCGGTTGCGTATGTGTCAGCCGTTTAGTACGCAACCGAAATGTTCACTTGCGCGCAACCACCCTCCCATTGTCTATGTTGTTTTTCGTAAAGACTGCATTTTGAAAAAAATATATATATATATATTTTTAGTGACGCCTTCCAGGACAGCCGATATTAAAATTTTGCAAATCGTCCGTCCGAGCGATCACGGACCGCAGGAGCGAGATGTCGTCCTGCTTGATTGCGGGGATGAGAAAGAAGGCATCACGTGTATATACGTTCACGGAAACTCTCTACGCAATGTCTTCGTCGGACAGTATACTTTCTCTCTCTCTCTCTCTCTCTTGGTGGTCCTTTTCAATTTGTGTGAGCAGTCAACTTGTTACGCGCTGTCGTCCGTGTCACTTCGTTTGTCAGCTGCACAGTTTTTTCATGTTCATTTTTTTGCGAGCTGTATTTTATTGTGGATTGTCTGCGTAGTTGCCTAGCCGAGTTCTAAAGAGGCTTGTTTTAGGGAGGGGTAAGCGGTATTTTCCGCCAGGGAAGCCGCCCGCTCCGCTCCAAATTCGCTAAAAGACCGTGCAGTGCAGATGGAAACCGCGGTTGCGTCAGCCAACCAAAAAACAAAGTCGGATGAAAGGCATATTTCATCACTATCCGATTATTACGCCACTAATGCGCCACATTAGCCGCCTCTGACGGCCCTCTGTGCAATGCCGACGAGATAAATGCTTCGCGGAGGTGTTAGTAGCTCGCAGTGGGGGGAGAGCGCCGTCCTACAAAAGTCTGCGGAAGAGCTCGGCAGGCCCTCGTCACTGATTGGCCATCGCGAGCCCCTGTAGCCTCCGCTGCGCTGCACGGAACTGACCGGACGCAGTGCAGTAGAAAAGACATAGAAACGGCCGGTGTATAACGGTGGGTCGAGGGCCTGGAAGTGGCCACTTTGATAGCTGGCGTACGGGAGCGGCTTGTCTTATCTTGTCTTGTCTTGTCCTGACTTGTCGGTAATCGAGACGCGCGATGGTCTTCAGTGCCGCGACACTACGCTCGTTACCGTGTTGCTTCTCGCGTTGGGAGAATTACGTTCGAGTGACTCTCTCTCTCTCTCTCTCTGTTTGCTCCCTTCCACTGCATGTTGGCGATAACGAGATTTCCCGGGATTTGGAAGTACACCGTCTGCGTAACATTGCGCACATGCGATAGCGCAAGAGATTTTCCCAGCCTTTTGAAACCCCGCCTGTCGTTTTCTTTCTTTTTTTTTTTTGCGTCGCTTCGCCTCCGAAAGTGAGTCGCGAAGAGTTGGGAGGACCTCTTGAGCGAACGTACTCATCGTGTTTAAATCTACAGTGAATAACTGTTTTGCCGCGCTACGTTATTTCTCTTTTTTCTTTCGGAACGCGTTTACACGAACAAAAATTTTCAATCACTTAGGTATCTTTACGTGGTTTGAATGCGAAAGCATTATGACTTCTCTAAATAATTGGTTACGTCCATGATGAGTGACGTCATGTATTGTCACGTGACCTTCGCAACTCTACCGTAATCTGCCCTAATTAATCCACCTTGCTCTCATTTGTACCAACCTTAACCCACTATAATTCACCTTTATTCACTTCACCACCTAGCTTGTTCTGACTTTAATTCTATATAACTACTGACGCCATACAAGACGTTGTTGACGTCACTGACGATGATCTTTGTTACCACTCGTTGCTGACGACGCCGGCTTTTCTGCCTCATGTTACATGTAATGCTTTCGCATTAATAACGATCCCACGCCGGGAAACGTAATGCGTCTGACCAAGTCCCAATTCGCCACATGGCATAAAAAAATGAAGCGTTCTTCCATTATTTTTTCTCTCCCTCCTATTTATTGTTTAGCATGTAGCAGCACATAGAGACGCCGAACTTAGCACCACGCTTTGTTGAAGCTTTTCACCGGTTCTTCAACTCAGACCTCTAGCCGGTTTACACCGACGTGAAGCGTCCCTTCTGTGTCGGTTATGGCTTGGAGTTGCCTTCACGAATGCCTACTCAGCACTAACTGGAATGGCTGATCGTCCTGCACGTGATGTTTGCTAATGCGAGGAGAACATTGAACACTTATTGTGCCATTGTCCCCAATTTCAAGCACAAAGACCATCTTTGTCCAACACATTAAGGAAATTAGATGATCGTCCTCTGAGTGAACAGATGTTACTAGAGCACCGTCCCGACCGATCATCGGCTCAGAAGGCAGTGAAGGCACTTTTATGCTTTCTCAGAACTTCTGGTTTGCGCGAGCGGCTTTGACTCAAGTGCTGTCCGTACACGTATCTACACCTTCTCTCTCCCTTCTCTCGCTACCCCATCTCCCTTCCCCCAGCGTAGGGTAGCCAACCAGACTATTGACTGGTTAACATCTCTGCCTTCCTATATTACTCTCTCTCTCTCTCTCTCGCCGGTTCTGACGAAATACACGGGATCAAAATTTTCGCGTGCGCATCAACGGTTCAAATTTTGGGAGCCATGCCAAACAACGTTCCTACAAAACAGTCACCGATCAACACCAATACCCATAAAGCAATAGATCAACAATAAACACAGAACACACGGTGAGTGATCAAACTATCTTTAGTGTATTTCACCAAGTTTGAGTATCTTTTTTTTCGGCTTCGACTGTATAATATGCTTTACATAACGGAGGTTGGCAGCTAGGTCTATTGCTCTGAATATGAGTCACGAGGTTTGCTACTACGGCCTCCCCCTGAAAAGAGCCTCCTGGCCCTGCGCTTGTAACAGATGCTAATCTCACGCATGTCGCATGTCGGGATGTTCGGGTACTTTTTTTTTTCTTTTTCGCGCGACCGGCAGTACATGCTCTAACGTGTGCATCTTCCCGAAGGAAAGGATGAAAAAAAAAAAGTGGTGTTAATGTGAGTGACAGCTCTTCCTTATTCCCTCGATTCTGTGCCTTCGCTTGTGTATACATACGTGCGGAGTTGTGTACCTGCGGCTTATAACCGCCTGAATGAGGCTTTTCACCCCGCGTATCCCAACAGCGAGGGTATACCTGCGGCGGACACGAATCCCGTGGTAATCGATCGAAATGCTTTCACTTTTTGCTTTTTTTTTAACGCGCGTGTGTCACCGAGTGACATCGAATGGCGCATGTATAACGCGAGCGTACTGTCGTTCTTACCCTCCCCCTCCACCCTTTCTTCTTTTTCGACGTGTGCAGAGAGAGAGAGAAATTGGTGGGGCGTATATGTGTACGTGCGAGCTGTGACCGCGCACATACATAACAACGAGAACGTCTTTGGAGACAAAAAAAAAGAAAAAGCCTGCCACCTGTTGACATTTTACATCTGTCACTCCGAACCGTATATATAGCTACGCCTTCCTCCCGAACCGCGCGTTTGTACATTTCGTTACTCCCTCCTCTCCCCCTCTCCCGCACGTGCATGCACTGATGCGTGCATTATGTTCCCCGGTGGACGCCGTTACTTTGCGCGGATCCGCGGTTTTGCGTGCAGCACTTGCTGCGCGTGTAAGCGACGTGTCAACGAGGTATACGCGTTGCAGCGGCCAGAGGTCGCTGTACGGCGCCCTCATTCAAGCGACGATTGAAGCATTGGTAGAAGAAAAATCAGGGGCGAGAATAGACCTTTCCACAAATTGCAGCGCCGCGCCATCCCCTAGCGGATCCGCGCAAAGCATGATGGGAGAACGGAGCGGTCGTCTCCCCCTTTTTCTATGCTCGCCTGCCGGCTGCTGTCAGATGTTGCGTTGTTCTGCCGCAGTTTTCTGGCCTTGTGCGTCTTCTCGTGCGTGTTGTTGGTGTTGCTTAGTAATATCTAGCAGTGGGCTGTAGTGGTGGTTATCGGTTAATCTTTCTGTAGTTTTGTGGTGCTTTTTAGACGTTCGACATGCCCGCAAAGGAGAATCGCGGTGGCGGTCAAACATGTTGCGTGCCCGGCTGTAGCAACAACACAAGAAAGGACAAAAACATATCATTCCATTTAATGGAGTTCTCCGCAAAACTCAGCTGTTTAGTCCACGGTCCTTTCGGGAGACTCAGTGATAGTGGCTGAACATTTTCCACGGCTTGCAGTGGTGCCTGGAAGATAGAGAAATCAATGATACCTTCTAGGAGTAACCATTTGATTACTTATGTAAACGTACATATGAAGGTTTTTTGCAACTAAAATAAGTCACTGATAAGCAACGAAAATTTCTTTCAAGGCTCTACGATGGGAGGCACTAATATGTATACTCTAGGCAATCAGTGAAGTGAAGAAATTCTGTTGCCATTGAAAACCTGCGAGGTTAACACAAAACTTCATCAGTAGTTTACTTTCTTTTAATGCTTCAGCACTTGTAAAGAAACATTTTACTTCACTACTCTGCAGACACCAAGAGCAAAGAAAACTATCTGTACATTTATAGAACGAAAATTTTAACAATTTAATATTGTTCTTGGTAATGGGAAGTAACTTTTATTAGCTATTACAGAACTGGAGTCCGAATATTTTCACTGAAAATTAATTTCTGCGCTCGCTCTAGGTTTGAAAGTTAACATCGTACTTGGCTCACGATAGCATTTCAAGAACCACTGTCTCGAGAGTGGCACTTTTGATGCAAGCATCGTACTTGTATAATCGCAGCGCGGTGTAGCGAACATGGACAGAACCGCACAGAGTTTTTTCCATGTTCCAGAAATATCCAACCAACCTGCCTAACCTACTTTCATCGCACGCAATATGCGTATGGGCGCGATCAAATGCGACATCACATCACACGCCCAAGTGGTGGCTGAAGCGCTTGCGGCGAAACCTTCGCCCTCCTCTTGCACGGACACTTATTCGCGTCGGAAAAGGTAGTTATAGCATTCCGAATATATGGCAGCAACGTTGCAAGCTCATGCAGTTGCTGCTGAAGTGGAAACAACACGACCTCGAACGATCAGTACCAGACCAAGCTGTCTGATGACTTGTAAACAGCAGCAGCAACGAAACACAGACCTGCAAGCTGGGCATAATCATTTCGAAGTATGCATTTATGTCCCGCGTACAGCAGCGGAGCAATGCGCAAATGTGCGGCGAGGGCTCGATGTAACATGCAGTGGAAAAACGCCGGTCTTTGCGTCTACTTACCGTGTTCGGCTGGTGATCCATGGCGGCAGAACGCAACATCCAACTGTGTCATGCCATGCAAAGGAACAGCAGACACAACAGGAAGACCAAGAAACAGCGATGACGACGACATGGCTGAGAAACTCTTTTCGGTGACCGGGCGCAGTCGTAGAGGCGGACGGAAACACGCGAGCGCGGCGCGGCGGCGCTCCGTTTTCCCAGAGTGCTTTGCGCGGCCGCTTGGTGGCGCGGCGGAATTTGTGAAAAGGTCCATTGGTAGAACTGGAGTCGCTGCAAGTGTAGGTACTGATGGAGTGTGTATAGTGAGAGGGGTTTTAAAAGCTAAGGTCGAGATCAAGTGCGCAAACGACTACAGATAGCCTTAGACGTAGTAAAACCTGGTTAAATCGATCAGGCTAGGGGGCTGTTTGTTCCGCCCCGCTTCAAAGGAGATGGTCAATGATCATCATCATCATCATCATCATCATCATCATATAGACCACCTTAACGTCGCCGACCCCAGCCGCTAGGGATGCATAGAAAACGAGATGACCAGTATTTCACCGACGACAGTATGGCGGCTTTTATTTTTCTTTTGCCGCACTTGTTGCGAATCTTGCTTTGCGGAAAGTATTACTGTTTTTATAGAATGCCCTTTTATTATTATTTTTTTAATCATTTGAGACAGTACTCGCTGAGACACCCAAGCACCACCCGGCTTCATCGTATCATACGTCTGAATATTGCGCAGCGCAATATTCAGGGATGTTCGTGGAATTCCCTAGAACGCTCGCGCTTGTAATCTCGATCGAAAGGACGCGCCGAGTCACGCTCAGCCTGCGCTACTTTGACATTTCTCTACGTCTCGGATATCGCTGCATCGCAACGACCGATCGGAGGTTTCACCGCGAATGCTTAAGCGCGTTCCTCCCGTTTTGCTTTCGCCGCTTGCTATATACGTATACGGCTGTCATATCCTGGCGCTGCTCTCAGCTGTGTATAAACAAGAACGTTTTATGCGACGTCGCTTGTATGCAGGTCCGTGGTCATAAAAAAAAAAGAACTGCAATTCCTGGTAGAGCCACTTCGCGACAGCGATAACCTGTGGCATGTAGGCAATTTTCTTATACGACGGCAAAAAAGAAAGAGCTCAGGACTGATAGCGTGCTTGAATCAGCTGTCCGGGGCGCTGCAGGCATAGCAGTGACACAGTACTGGCTCTGTAGCACGTCATGGCCTGGAGGAGGTCTATATATACTGTCTCGCCCGACTCTGTGCAGTGTAGCGAAAGCCGCAGGTCTTGTCCTCCAACCAGGAACGAGAACCGGCTGCCTGGTTCGGAGGAAGGGAGGACGCCGGAGGGCTGGGCGGTTTACGCGCGCCGTCAAGCCTTCTGTGATCTTGCAGTTCCGTTCAGTCGACCCCGTACACGACCGTATTAGAGGCTGGTGGTGGAAGAGCCCTTCTGTGGTTCCCCGTGCCTTTTCGAACTGAGAGACACAGAGAGAGAGAAGCTTATTTGAAAATTGTGCAGAAACCATCCAAGAATATTGTGAAAAGGAAGCAAAGTTTCTTCCCGCTCCTCTGGCGTCATGGCGTCCACGCGATAACGCCGAGCATCACGTCATATCGCCTTTTCAAACTTACGTTCCTGTTTTTGCTACAGTCAGTCATTGCCTTAGCGTGCGGGGCCGCCGCCTTCGCCGAAGCACAAGGTTCGCCTAAAGCCCCTCCATCCACGTGCTTTAGGTTCGCCAAGCTCTGTCGTGATATGGGTGCCTGTCTGACCAATCAGCGAGGTCCGGAGAAAGTGACGCCTTTCCCTCTCCCCCGATGACCTTTACATTCTGTCGGCTGGCTCCGACTCTTTGAAAGCACTCTTCACTTACCTACGGCGCTCATAGTACCTTGCTGGTGAAGCAGCGCACAGACACGGACACAGTGAAGACAAGCAGGAATAGACGACACTTGCTGCACTCGCAACTATTTTCGTCGTATATCCTGCTTCACCAGCAATGTACTATGATCACTCACCAACTAGCCCAACTTTCCACGTTACTGAACCTACGGCGCTGCCGTCTGCTCAATCTGCCAGCGGAGAAATTCCGGCCACTGATCGCCAAAAAACCTGTCAAAGAATAACAAAATCCGCAGTTTCGCCCGAAATGCGAAGCATCAATTGGGAAGGCAAATTAGTGGACAGCTATACGAAGTGAGGATAGTAGCTTTATCGGCCGTGTAAACTTGTAAACATCGGCAAACTAACTAAATTGACAAGCATGGTGTCACGCGCGTACAACCAAACGTGGAACACATCTCACTCGATGACCGCGGAAACTCGCTGTCGAGACGGTGGAGTGAGGAAGCACGGCAGCAGCAGCGAGCGAATTGGCCTTCGTGCTGCCCCTCGCGTCAGCGCAAACTAAGCCGCGAAAACGCAGCGCGCGGCGGACTCGCATTGCTTTCAAGATACAGCCAGCGGCCCGGGCGGTCGCCCCCGTCCCTACGCTCCCCCCGGAGACCGGTGCGCGACGTAAGACGGCGCGATTCCTCCCCGCTTCCCTCCCTTGCGTGAGCTAGATTGAGCCGCGATCGCTGGCTCACCCTTGCACATGCAGCGTATACGGCGCGCGGCGATTACCTTACCGCCCTTGGATTTTTTGCGGAACCTCACGGCGACGGCAGAAATGCGCCTGGGGTGTCCGTATAATTGCTATCGCAATAAACAAGGAGCCGGTCGTATAGCCTTTCTGGTCCTAGATTAAATCAATATTACTCCTCGGTAGGTTCAGCAGCAATCTGTCGTCGATGATTCCTCGGCGGGTCGCAGTCTTTCCTGGAAAGATCCAGTCGTTCAAGGTGCGAAATTCGGTCGCGTTTGTGTGTGTTCGGGTTATAAATAGCGACACACCACCAGGCACAACAAGGACCAAGTGCGTGACCGTTCTTAATCCCATTACATCTCCGTCGACGCTTTCTTCCGAAGATCCGTTTCCCGACGCTGTCGTCGCGCTGCACGGATTTGCCGGTACGGGGCGCCGCGATCTCCTTCCCGCGCCTCTCGGGCCGCTGGCATAGTGGCGCCCCCTTTACCGTTTCTTCTTGGGAAAACGCGTGCGGTGGCGCGCGCGGCGCCTGGCGGCCAAGGGGCTTCACTGGCGGCTCCCTCTTTGTTGCGCGTTGTTGGGGTGCGTGACAAATTCATCTCTGCGGCCTGTGTGTGTGTTTGTCACTAGGTGCGCTTTCTCCCTCGCGCGTGTACGGTGTTGTTTGCTTCCACGTGTGTTTGTGCCGGGCAACCTTTAACGGGGCGCGTCTCGCAGCGAGACCGGGGAACGGGGGGGGGGGGGGGGGAGACGAGGGTGACGGACAGGTCTCCGTTGTCGCGCCCATTGTCATGGTGATTTTCGGCTCAATGCGCGTCGGACGGCCGGAGGGGCGCCGCGCTTCTCCTCAGGAACGCTGCGGCAAGATTCTGGGTCAAAAAAAGAAGGGAAGAATGAAAGCTAGAGAGACGAGCGCGTAGCGGCATCTGGTGGAGAACAGATGGCAGAACTCGGTCGCGAGACTAGCCGGGAACCCCGTTTTGGTGCCGTAGTGTACAGGCACGGATGAGATGATGATCGTGGCCTTTTGCTACAATTAGGTAAAGAAGGACGTAATAAAGTGAGGTCTAACGTCCCAAAAGCAACGCGCGTTTTTTTTTTTGAGAGACGCGGCCGTGGAGGGCTGCGTATTAACCTTTGACCACGTGGTGTGTCCCTTAACGCGCTCCTATAAATCCAAGTTACAGTTTAGCGGATGATTATAGCTATGGGGGCTTGTTGTTACGGCATATCTTTTTTTGTTGTAGGGCAAGGTGAATAAGGACAACAGAAAGGCACATCTGACACACACAGCGCTAACTTTCAACAACAGATAGATTTCCCGTTCTCGTCGCTATATACACACCCTCGAAACGTCATGCAACACGGGGTTGTCAATTTTCCGACCCGATGTATGGGCTGTTTTAACGATGTCTCATATAAGTATAAACGCCATGCAAGCGATCTTGCACGCGACAGCGACAAGCGACGCGATGGAGATGGCTGTCGCGTTCGTTCGTCGCCTACAAGTTGCACCCCATGCGAGCGATGACTTCGAGCGACGTCTCCCCAGTGTTGCCGGTATGAGGGCAGCAATATAGGCGCCGAAACTAGCGTGACGCGTGCTTTATTAACTTATGTTGATGTACTTTACTGTAAAAAGCAGCATAAAATATTTCTGAAAGTCTTGCAGTAGGTTCTTATCCTTGCACGTATAAAAATTCAATCGTTTGCTCGTTCCGTGCGACAATCGGAAGTACTGGAGTTATGTACATCCAGTTCCGGCTTTGCGCTATTGGCTAGTCGCTCATAGCACTTCCGTGCGACGAGCGACGAATTCTAGGTTTGCAAAACCGAGCGATCGCGCGACAAGACCGAGCGATCTGTTCAAGCGACGGCCCGATCCGTCGCGCGAACCCGTCGCTCGTCGCCGTCGCGCACAAAATCGCGCTAATGGGGTTTAGCCTATAACGCTGATTGCTCATGAGTGCGCGTTGTTACGATAATTGTGTTTGACTAATATCAAGTGCAGCATTGTTTTCCCCACCGTGGGTTGCTTTTATCCATCAGTACTTCGACAGCATATATGTACAAATTATGAGCAACCCTTCCCCGTCGTTCGGGCTTTCCATTCACACAAGAGCACGCAGTCGATTTCAGACCGACCTTCGACCGATGCTAGGCTAGCAGTCTAATCTCTTACATTTTGACAGCGCCTGTGCAAGTGCCCGCATTCAGTGCTCTACAATATTGTGCGACACTCCATATTACTGTACAGCACTGTACTGGAATCGTACAGAGCATGTGTAGGCTCCAGCGCCAGTTGAACGCACACCAGAACAGCTCGCTTGCACAGAAGCGCTGACGGAACGCAATATCCAAGCATGAGGAGGCTTCCACATGCTTCCCTGACCTGACAACCATTGCTTCTCGAGCGTACAGAATGCAGTGAAACAGGAACCAGGTGCCTTCTGCAATGAGTAAAAATAAATGCTCGTTGTAGAATAGGAACTTATATATATTGTATACCCGTTTTCACATTTGCGCAGCTGCTGTTTTCCCGTGTAGCATGGACATGACCATGGTTAGTACTGAGGCCAGCGGATCTTCACGATAATTTTTTGGTGTGGTCTGACTTACAAGAGTTTAGGAACCAGGTACATATTTTGTATATCTTATGTTTTGCTCAGTACTTATACTACAAATAGCAAATAATTACTTTCATCAGTATCTCGAGGTAGGTTCACCTAGGAATTCTTGAAGCTGTCTGAGCTATTATTACTACTTTACATACACTCTAAACATCAGTGATGAGGCTATAATTCTATGTATCGCGGCGCAAGTCGCTACTGCTACGTCTCGAAATTCAATGTTAAAACACAAACGCGCCGAAAATTAGTCCACATTTCTAGCATTGACGAAAGAGTTAACCCACCTGACCTTATTACTGTAGAAACTGCGCAATGATTTATCATATAGTTCGCTTTCTCTCTTTACGCCACATCCGTGTTTGATAGTTCTGCACGGCAGATGCACGAACCTTTCCACCATTACTTTTAAATGCCCGAGGCACTGTGCGTGGGAATTAATACCTCCTCATTTACGTCTTTGTCGGGCACTGGAACGTGCTAAGAAAACGTGCTCGGGTCTTCGCGCTATTTTCGAATTCCAGGCACGAACAGTCGTCGTCGGGGAACGTTCTGCGTAACTCCGTGTTCTCAGACACCTTGATCTATATAGCTTCTAATAGCGGTTCGCTGCCCTTTGAATTGTAAGTGCGACGGTGCGACTTGTCGATACACGCCCCAATCGGCAACACTGTGAAATCAGAACTTTGCATCCAGAGAGAGAGAGAGAGAGAGCGAGTAAGCGAACGAGCGAGAGAGAGAGAAAGAGAGAGAGAGAGTCCAATTCCGCGGGGCTATTGCGTTCAGCGTAGAAGTGCGACTAACAAGTATACAAGTGGTTAGAGCTGGCGTAGACTCACGGACTACGGTCGAAGCACACCGCTCCTACTGCAGCAACACAGCGCTGCAGCTATTACTGGTACTCGACTTGTAATTCGTATTATCCGAACCTGGAATATGCCTGGGCATTAATGACTTCACAGGTGCATAACCATGTCGCGGTGGCTCTGTCATCGCCAACGTCGTTTCTTGTCCCTTCACGAGTATCAGCTTCTCCGCAGCGCACGGAGCTGCTTTTTGAGCCGCACTACTGCCTCCCGCAGATGGAAGCGGTAGCGGGCGTTCGAGAAAAATAATATGAAAGAAAAACAAATATGCAACTCTTTCATCGCGAGCATGTTGCGGTAATCTTTCGGCGCCTATACTGTGGTTCGGATAATACGAATCAAGTCGAGTACCAGTAATAGCTGCAGCGCTGTGTTGCTTCAGTAGGAGCGGTGTGCTTCGACCGTAGTCCGTGAGTACTACGCCAGCTCTAACCAGTTGTATACTTCTTAGTCGCACTTCTACGCGGAACGCAATAGCCACGCGCTTTGCGCACAAATGCTCGTGCCCCCTGACGTCACGCGTGGGCCACTGATAATGGGTCAATGCTTCCTTATCCCGGCCTTATCACTTTTGCTTCGTCCTTTCTATCTCTCTCCTTCTCGTAACGGCCGCAGTGATAGGCAATCAGCTACGCCGCGCCGTTTGAGATAGCGGGGACCGCGGATGGGCTCTTCGCGACGAGTTTTTTTTTTCTGGCGTTATCTGCACCGTCGCTTAGCCGTGCATAAGACGACGGCATGTGATGGAACGGTGGGCGATCGTGACGATTTCATCACACTCCCTTCTGCTTGCGAAAAAACGTCTCGTCACACTTAATGACGCAGTGGGTATCAGTGCAGACACGTGGCTTGTGGCGCGCTTGCGGGTAGCGTGCCGAGAGGACTCCGACGAAAGATGTTACAGAGCAATCGAGTGAAGCCTTTATCGGACACGTGTGGCGGCGTCTTGGAAGGCCACTTTTGGTCCGCTTGTTCTCGATTGCCATTGCGAAATGTGTTCGCAACTTAGGAGGGAGCGACGGCGCGTACTGGCTGTACATGTGCAGTTAACGGGAGGGGGGGGGGAGGCGTCATTGGTCCCTAGTGGACCACTGAGGCGCGGCCGTCCTATTCTACTTTTAGTGCGGATGCCATACTTGCCGTTGTCGGATCAGTTTTCTTTCCGGTTGTCTAGCTGTCCGATCAGGAAATTGTATTCCGCGATCCCGAAGGTAGCGCAGTCTAAAAAAATAAATGTGGGCCGTTCGCGTGGGTATGTGGCATGAGTATACGTGCCCCTGCGGCCACTGGACATGGGCCAATGGGTGCGCGCGGGCTTCACGGCGGCATCGCCAGATGGCGCAGCGTGTCCAGAGGCAAGTGCCATGGAGGAGCCCGGCAAGCCTCATACACGGGGCGTTCAGGCTACGAATTCGCATACTTGGATGTGCTCGTGTAGTCGTCGTAGTCGAGTTCTGCCCGAATTTTTTTCGTACTCTTGTTTTGTGTGCGCGTGCTGGTGGCACCTCAACATCGGGCCATTATTATTAACGTCAACCAACTGTAGCCCGACTCGCCATCTTGTTGCTCTCGGTGGCGCAGTGACTGCATGGCCTCCGAGATTTGCGCACGCGAATCTCGGAGGCCGTAGTGGCTGTGGCGTTGTGCTGCTGCTGAGCGGGAATTTGCGGGTTCGATTCCTCGCCACGGCGGCCGCATTCCGATAAAAACCTGAATGAACGAACGCTCGCGGTAATTCATCCCGAGCTCTCCCCTATATACGCCGTCCCTCGTTGCCCATACTGGGCAATTTTGGGACCTTAAAGGCCTCGACTTACACTGTTAAATTTTTTAACATCTATAACTGCGCTGTAAAATAATTTGACACCTTTTAGAGTTTACTTTCTCCCGCGGCAATAATTTTCTAAGATGTTCCTAAGCCATAAACACAAATAAAGGTAGTAGCCCTTATAAGCTATACGTGGTGTACACTTTAATGTATACCTATGATGTGTCCGAAATGAGTTGTCTCGAGAGCTTGCGTTGAGGCAAGTTCAGTGAAATGGTGGCCCTCCGCATGACGAGGCAGTTTTTTTACAGCGTTCGCGAGTGGCGCCCTCTGTCAGCCACTGGGAATCTGAGGCGACGCATTTAGACATCACTATCATCAACATTATCTCCAGACACGAAGCGCGGCCTGGCGCAATTCCGCGTAGATTTCTTCGCATCCATGTTATTCTGTTTCATTAATTCATTCATTCTTCTCATCTGCAGCGTCCCCACGTGGTTCTTTTCGGTCTTTCCTGTCAGTCGTCACTTACAGTGCATACATAGACGGAGGACAAAAAAGGACGACGCCTGTGTATGCGCTGTAAGTGACGATTGATACCATGGAATGCCAACTAGCCCGTACTCAAGCCTTGTTTCCTGTCAGACCGATTTGCGTTGATACTTCCTTCCCGCCGGAGTGTAACTCCTGCCTCGACCATTATTAGAGAGTTTTAGCCCAGCGGGTTTACGGCCAGCGGAGCGGAGCGGTCTCCACCGTTGCGCCAGCGGAGCGGCTCACGAAAAAAGAATTTTAGCCCAGCGGATCACCCGCTCGAGCGGGGTAAAGAGCGGGGCGCTCTGCTGCCCCACCTAGTGGTTCGAATAGGAGTTACTGAGAAATGAAATTGAATTACGCTTGCTTTTATTATGCAAGAAATGTTGAATAAAAATATATTACATGTTCTCAGTGCATTATTTGTCAATAATGTACTGAGTACTAATGTACGGGTCAGCGCGGCAGTCGCCGTCTTCGATGCAGAACTGCCGGCGTTCATGTTCGCGGCTGCCGTCTTGCATTTCCCATACACGCCCGCGCGCCCTTACGCACGCTCGCGCGCTGCGTATACGCTCCGCTGGGGAGTGCTTTCCAGCGGGCGTAAACGCTGCTCCGTAAAACCGCTGGCCGCCTCAGCGTGGTGCGCATGCGCAGTCGCGTCTCCGCTCGCCCGCTCCGCTCCGCTGGCCGTAAACCCGCTGGGCTAAAACTCTCTATTACCTCCCCGCAACGTCGCACCGATACATATGTGTGTCGCACGCGGTTTACCACCGGACCCTACCTCGTTTCGGGAAGGCGCGGGAGTTGCGTCGGCGCCGCTAATTCCGATCTTCCCTCCCACCCATATACTACGTAGCTCCTCTCCCTCCCAGTTCGTCCCTAGTTTCCCTGTGGGCGCATAGTCGTCCCTCCTTTCGGCTTCGCCTGACGATCGACGACGTGTATAGCCACAGCGTGAGTGTGCGGGGGAGGGAGGGATCATCACTTGTATTGGCTCCTCCTCCCTCTCCCCAACCTTTCTCGGCCCGCTCGTAATTGTTCTTCGGGGGGGTCCCCCCTTCCCCTTCATCGACGCGCCCAGAATACCGCTTCATTACGACGGCGGCCCGCTTCTGCTTCCCCCTCTCCCCTCCTCAACAGACACCTCGCGCGTTCTGTACATCCACCCCTGCTGGCGACGTGCCTGCTTCGCCTTGTATGGCCAGCGAGCAAGCCACTCTCGCACCCAGGCGCCCGCTTATTCCGTCCCTTGGCTGTGCGCTCTCTTGTTAATTCTCCATCGATCTTACTGAAGTGGAAAAATTGAAAGGTATAGATTGTCACCCTGTAGGCGGTGACAAACGTTATAGTCGGGGGAACTCTGGCGCCTGCGATCGCTTAGCTATTTATTGGAACGATGGTTAGTGTATACGTGGATTTGCCTGATCCTAGCAGGGGTGTGCGGACAGTGATTTTTGAGTCCGAAACGAATATAATGTCGAATACTTTTCGAATAACGAACGGCCGTTATCGAAATCAAAATGAAACGATGTTCACATCCGAGTATTCTCAAAGATTGCAAGCTTCTGTCGTTACTTAGTACGTTATGAAGCGTTGTCTGTTAAAAGCACAAATTGAGCATTAGGAGCAAACAGCGAGTTTATTCGCATGCACGGCAGGGCTCTTCAGAGAGTGCGAATTATCGCTGTATAAGCCTGTACAGTACGGCTGCATAAGTGCCGTAGCTTGCTCCACTACGTTAGTACTCGTTTTATGTGTGTGCTATGTCCGCGGGAATGAAAATTTACCGTATTCTTGCTCCAATCTTACTTTTAATTGAGCGCAGTTGACGTTCCGAAATATTCGAAAAAGCATTCGAGAAGTATTCGCATTTACAAGTAGTGACGATTCGATTCGAAGAGCCAATCGAATGGGATGCCTGTTCGATTCGTTATTCGAAACTTCCGAATATTAGCGCACCCCCAAATCCTGTAGAGTTCATTGCTTCAGACGTTCTTGTGGCGTTATTATTGTTAGTATCCTTTTTTGCGCTTTGTTTTCTAAATGTCAAAAGTGATCGCCGTCAACGCGGCAAGGCAATAAGTGTGTGAGCACTTGCGCAATCACTGCGAATTGTTGCATCATTAACGCAACGTTTGGTTGAATGCGATGGATTCGCGAAGGCGGTTTGAAGCCAGAAGGGTGAAGTTCAGGCTTCTGGGGCTTGTCGTGTGTATACTGCTCACAGTTGGCATTGGTGTCTGAACCGCCATACTTGCAGATATGCCGTGGACACTTCATGTAGCTTTAGAGTTCCATCTGGTGGTCTTTGTTAATACTGTCCCTTACGCCAATGAACTCAGAAACTGACTCGCAGATTACTATATACTTCATTTTTCCGTACAACACGCACACGCACAGGTACCACAAACAGACCAACACTGCAGCGTTCGTAATTTCTGTAGGAAACACCGTGGTTAACAGAACGAGCTCTGTGACTTGTGCGAACAAACCTGTTTTAAAAGGGATGCTCCTGTCGTCGTCATCATCATTATATCTTTTCCCACTTGTCTCCAAGTTGAACTGATCGTGCAGCAGATGCTTCTCAGGCAGTATTTCTTTTTATTGTCACTTCTCGTCGTTGTCTACTTCCCTGTGATCTCTCATTTAGCCCTTGTGTGGAGTGGCAGGCCAGAGAGTTAACGCTCCTTCGGCCAACCCTTACTTTTCCTTTCATTAAACCCCCCCTCTCTCTATATATATATATATATCTATATATATATCTCTCTCTCTCGACGTGGCGGCTTCTTCGTGCAGCGATCGAAGCGAGGTCGCTTTTGATGAAAAGGTCCGCGGGACGTGTGGTATCCCTCCGGGGCTACGCCGGTTAATCGCACGGCTTCGGGGCGAGAAAAACGACTGGGCGGGGCGTTCGGAATGTGACGCACTCTGACGGGGGGAGAGGGAGAGAGAGAGAGAGGAGGGAAGGGGCAGGAAAGATACCTAAATGGCGAAGGAAGAAAGGCATGACGTCAGAGCGCGCTGCGATTTCCCGCGCGGAGGAAACTGGGTCAAAGTCGACGTCCAGCGGGGGAGGGCTTCCCGTGAACCCGCCGGGACCTTTCGGTCGCCTCCTCACGGCGGGAACACGCGCTGTGGGACCCAGGAGAGGTGGCCTGGACAGCCCGCGGCGTTGAGAGAGAGAGAGAGAGAGAGAGGCACACTCTTGGTCTTTTCGACGCTCTTTCGACCTGTTTCTTTCGAGACTTGTGCCCGTTCTTGCTTTTTTTCTTTTTCTTTTCTTGAGGGGGTTGGGTTGGGGCGGAGTTGTATTGCACACTTCTTGCTTCTGCAGACCGTGACGTCACGAAGAAGCGGTGGCGCTGGCGTCGCATTCCGCGCGGGGAAAGAAAGCAGAAAGAAAAAGGAAAAAGAAGGCGAAAAAAAAGGCAGGCTTTCGTGGCGTGGATCTTCTTGAGGGCAGGACTAATGGGCTGTGTTTTTATTGTTCCTTGGTAAACGTTATTTTCCCAGTACTGCAAACAGCGACTGAGAAAAAGCGGCGCTGTCAACGCAGTCGTCTGCTCGTTGTGCCCGTGCTATGCCTGCTTAAAGAAGATATTATTGAAATGAAAATGAAAGACGTCTAGTCACCTTATAATTGTGAAGGCCGCTATTCTTCACGCAATGGTAATAATAAGAAAAGTTTCGTAGGATAACAACGAAACGGCTCAGGTTAGGGAAGCCTGTAGAGTGTGCAGGTAGTCAGAGGGAGTAAATGAAGTCCACAGATAACACTTAGGGCGCACTGCAACGTAAGGACGCAAAAGTCGAGGTCAAGTTGCACCACACACTGTACTGAGTCTCAACACGCGCGCGTACACCGAGTTCCGAAGATGTATACGCGAGGCCGCGATGCGGTGCAAGATGAACAGACGTAGAACAGACGTAGAACAGACGTAGAACAGACGTACAACAGACGTATAACAGAGGAGGAAAAATACGCGGGTGACGTTTACAATACAGCACAGAGAGACACCGTATAGTCTAAAGCGACCCTCGTCACATTCTAGCGAACGACGGGCTTTTTTTTTTTTTGTCGTGAACCCAAGGACTGAACCCAAGGACTCAAGAGAGAGAGAAAAGCGAACTGCTCCTGGTATTATATAGTCGAACGACGGATCATCGCACAAATAATGCGGAAATTTGGACTCCCTCCAGCGGCATGTATTCTTCTACCTTCATTTCCTTCTTCCGTGTTGTTTGTACGTTTCACTTAAAAAGGAAAAAACGGTTAATTTAACGCCTGTTCTTCCTGGCTTCTCTGTCCGTCGGTGTCATGTAGTTATATATTAGGGGAAAAGAAGAATGAGCCTCTCGGTTATCCTCACTATTCGCTCACTGCTCCAATCCCGACCAGCACAGTCGTCGCCTATAACCCGCCGTGGTTGCTCAGTGTTGGGCTGCTGAGCACGAGGTCGCGGGATCGAATCCCGGCCACGGCGGCCGCATTTCGATGGGGGCGAAATGCGAAAACACCCGTGTGCTTAGATTTAGGTGCACGTTAAAGAACCCCAGGTGGTCAAAATTTCCGGAGTCCTCCACTACGGCGTGCCTCATAATCAGAAAGTGGTTTTGGCACGTAAAACCCCAAATATGATTATTATCGTCGCCTATAATGTGGCACTTACGCCGTGCCATGCCTTTCACGCGGGCGATGGAGGCGGCCAGAGCAGAAGAGTGCGTGTGGAGCTATAGGCGGATCCACCGACACGCTCGAATCGGCGGAACGGCGTTGACTCAGCGCGCTCTGGCTCCAAGAGTTGACCCCCCCCCCCCCCCCCTCCGACATTTGTCGTCGGTATGTGCGGTGTGTACGTGTGCGGAGAAGCGATATGAATGACCTCCGCGGTGGGGGGGTGTCCCGTAAACGAATTTGCCGGAAGCCCCGCATCTTTTAGCCCCGAACCTTCTTCCTTTTGGCACCGTTCGAGGACGGTGCGGATGGGGACAACAACAACAGATGGCTGGGTGATGCCTGAGTGCGCGTGCCCCGTGGAGTGTTGTTTATTCCTGGCCATTTTTGTTTGTTTGTTTCGATTTCTTGTTCGATCGGCCTCCTCGCTCGCGCCCGGCACTCTCGCAGCGAAGGCGCAGGGGAAGGCCGTTCCGATGTCGAGGTCTCTCCGGCTTCGATCAGCCGTGCTGACGCCGCCGACCGGGACAGGTCTTCGTCGTGTGTAGAGCGGCCGCGGCAATCTGATTACGCGTCCGCGTACACGGTCGACGCTGGACCCCCCTGCGCTGTTCTGGGAGACGAAAAAGAGCGGGAATATTTGATTTTGGGGACCAGGGCCGGTATTTTGTAGCGATGCCTTTTCTATACTTTTTCATGCTTTTCGCGCTTGACCAGTGGTCAGAGCGACGGTCTGCCCACATTATCAACGAGATCAGGCGGCCGTGTGTGGTGGACGATAAGAATGGCATAGAATAAGGCATAAGGCATCGCTACAAAATGGCGGCCCAGAGTCGGTATAGGGAAGAACGGAGCCCTCACCTGTCCCCCTTTCCCGCGGTGGCTCTTTTAGGAACACGGTGGTTGTTGTAGTCGTTGCCTCAAAGCATGGATCGTACCCACCAAGGGGTTTGGCCACGCTGGAGTGAGGGAAAAGTACTCCGAGCAAAATACCGAAAGGGGTAATCCGCGAAACGATTTGTTGTTCGATGGCGTCGTCATCGTCGTCGTCGTCGACGTCATCAACCTAATTTTTGTCCGCTACAGGGCTAAGGGATCTTGCTCAGGGAGATCCCCAACTATGTACACAGATTTGAGGCACGTTATTTCTAACTAGGCACGCCTAGTTAGATAATTAGTCTTAATTAATTCACTTTCACAAATATTATAATTAGATGAAAAGCGTCAGTGAGAAAATTGTAGAGCGACATGAAAAACTCCCGATACAGCCTTTTATTGCTCAGTACGTGCTACATAAACGTGTTCTTTTTTGAGCGTGAACGAAGCCCGCGAATATACATGCAATATTGCCGCGCGACTGGCCGCTCGAGGCACTTTGCGTTCGATGGTTTTTTTTCTTCCTCCACAAACTGGCAAGCGCCACATGCCTGTAGGAAGGCGTACCAAGGCGTGACCTGCCTGGTTTCACTAACGCCGCGATCTCGTCTGCCAGTGTGCAAGCGCGCGCATCCTGATGCTCGAGAGATGTTATATAAAGCCAGAAGCTCTTCAGTCGCTCGAGGGCCGAGATATGGCGCAGCGTAGAACATAGCTAATGCCATCAGGCTGTTGTGCCATTACCACAAGCCCGGATTCCGAATCTGCAAGATGCGGAATCTATCCTGCGAGCGCCATAATTCTCCCTTCACAAGACAAGAGGCTGCGCCGTCGTGCGGGAGAAGCCTCGGCGTGCAGCGTGTTTAGACGTGTCCGCGGGTGCCAGACGGCCCGGCGCCGCACCTCCCTTGCCTGGAGGTCACCGCGCGCGCGAACTTTGAACCGGGTGGCCAGCGCGGTCGCTGGTTGGACCCCTCGGACGACCGTCGTGTGCTGACTTTGTATTGGGCCGGTTGAGTGACAATGGGCCTCGGGGATTATAAAAGCAGCGACACGCCGCTCGAAAACAGGATCTGCCGACCCCACCGGGAGAGAGTGTCGCTCCCGACTGGGGTGAGATGTGTAACGCGTTTTCGCCGGACGTCGTCGTGCGAGAACAGTCGCGTTTGTTGTGAGCACTCGGCCCCAGTGCCGACCCGTTCATGTCCTGTATGATAACCTGTATATAATGTATAAAGTCCCTTTTGTTATTCTCATCGACGCCAGGCTCGGAGTCTTCGCTACCAACGCTCTGTCACGAAACGGGTGACGAGCGCTACGGGACCACAAAGCCGTAATCGTGGTGCAGCGGTGAAAGTTCGTAACACTGCTGGCACCGGTTGGATGTCGTAACACTGGCGGCACCGGTTGGATGTCGTAACACTGGTGGCACCGGTTGGAAGTTCGTAACAAGGCCCAGGCGCCCTATAGAGTGTTTGGAAGCAGAAATCGCGGCACGCATACAGCTCTTGCATGCATTTAAAAGAAGCTCGAGGCGATCGTCCACCGCTGGAGGAGTGCGCCTATATATAAGCACTGTTCTGGTTCGGACAGCCGTCTTCCGGTTTCCTAACATTACGTATGACAATTTTTTTTATTATTACGATGACCACGCCTGTTGCATGGTCCTATAGATTCTTGCCAAGCTATGGCCAGCACTATACGATACAGTCCTTGTGCATTTTTCGAGATTATTGGTAAGTCGCGACATGGGTGTGTCCGAAATTTTCTCGTCATGACCCGGGCGGGTTCCGTGTGATTATGCTTGACCTACACTCTGAAAAAAAATTTACACCCTTTGCGGTGTATATTTGCTACACAGCAATAATAATCACCACCTGTCTTGCCCGCATTTCCTTTATTGAAAACGCTGCGCTCGTTACTTTCCTGTCGAGAATGCTCTGTCATGCAGATAACGCGCATGCCGTTCGTGACTGGGAAGTACCGGGCTCGCAGCGTTAAAGAAAGGAAATGCGGGCGAGACAGGTGACGATTATTATTGTGTGGCAAATATGCACCCCAAAGGGTGCAACTGCTTTTACACTCTTAGAAAAATTTACACCCTTTGGGGCGTATCTTGTCCCACAACAATAATCGTCATCCGTCTCGCGCGCGTTTCCTTTCTCTAACGCGGCGAGCCCGGTACTTCCCAGTCACGAACGGCATGCGCCTTATCAGTGTGACGCAGCATTCTCGACAGGAAAGTAGCGAGCGCCGAGTTTTCAGGAAAGGAAACGCAAGCAAGGCAGATGACGATTATCGTTGTGGGACAAATATACACCCCAAAGGGTGCAACAGTTTTAAGAGTGTATAGAGTGTAGATGAAGTGCCCTCTCCTGTGCAGTTCCAAACAAGTGTATACGATACTTTATGTCATATCTTATTTTGTTATAGCGCAAGCTTGACAAGGACAATAGAAGGCACATCTGACACACACAGCGCTGTGTGTGTCAGATGTGCCTTCTATTGTCCTTGTCAAGCTTGCGCTATAACAAAATAAGATATGCCGTACCAACAAGCTCCTATTGCTATCCTCATCGACTTTATTTCAGTTCAAAAGAGTCCGATGAACAATCAGTGACTCGCAACTCGGGCAGTTTAGGCGAGGACGTGTGTCAATAACGCTCTGCGCGCATGCGCCGTCGCGATCGACTTTGTGTGACCCAGTTAGCGCGTTCGGCGCGAAGGGCAGAAACGAACTTGCGGCTCGCGGAATATGAAATCGGGAACGTCCGTTTAACGATCAGTTTTTTTTTTTTTGGCAGCACACCAAGCCGACGTTTATAAGCGAAAAAAAAATAATAAGGACGTGACTCGGCTTTTGTTTCGGCACACATTTCGAGTTCCCTGCAGCTATAGTGTCTTGCTTCACGCTGCCGCCGCCATTATATTTATTAGACAGTGGGCAGTTGTCCTGTTTCGGTCGGTTGTAGATTGGTCAGTTCTGAACGTACAATGCGCCAAACCACGTTTTCCTTGCTCCTTTGTTGCCCCTCCCTCTCCCAGCCCCTGAAAATGTTAGAGTTCACGCTCAGTTGTTCCAATGTTCTTGTCAAGTACAAAATTGATTTTAAAGTTGTTTTTCTTACATCACCGATTCATTCATTTTTAACAGTTCGACGTTGAGGAGTAGCCGGCGACTTATTTTGGTCTTGGGTATACTTCCAAGTCATAATAATTAAAGCAATCAAATCTCTGCTCGTTGCATCGAATTGGCCAATTTTATGTAATTGCACATGGAGTGAAACTTTAGGAACATTTTCTGGAAACACTATATATGGCTGGTGAAGTGTCAAATCAATGTCCCGTTGGACACCTGGAAGTGATGCGTAAAAATGTAGATGAATGAAAAGAAATTGGGAGGACGCTTAAGCTTTGGCTTTAAGAGTGTAACGCGATAGCATTCCAAGATCCCCGAATGCTTCTCACGCTTCTCACGCTTCTAGCCAGCCAACTATAGCTTATGTGACGATAAAACGACCTGTTCAAGTCCGCTTCTTCCTCCTCATCTCAACTAATCCGCCGTGGTAGCTTTTAGGGGCTTTGCCGTTGCGCTATATAGTATAACACCCTTAAAAGTGAAAAAAGGGTGTAAATTGATTTATAAACCACGCCCTTACACCAAGAAAGAAGAGTGCAAGGGTGGGTGTAAGTTCTAGACTCATTCACAGCATTTTTTTTGTCGCTTTTATTAAGGGTGTGAGTCAGTTTTTACCTTGTAGATTTAGGTGCCCGTTAAAGAACCACGTGGTGGTCAAAATATAATTCGGAGTTCTCCCACTACGGCGTGTCATACTCATATCGTGATTTTGGCGCGTAAAAAGCCGAGGTTTCCTTTTTCTTCTGTTTAACTGCAACTGTAGCAAATCGTCTATATACCCGTTCGATTTCCAATCCTGATTGTCTAAACCACGCACTGTCTTCCAGCCTCCTAACGTTCCGTTCGTCACTTTCATTTGCACAGCTCGCGGCGCGGTCATTAGCTTGTCAAGCTTCTTTGTTATTCTTCCAAGGTTCGGTCCCATAGTCTGTAATAAATAGTACTGGTAGGATGAGTCGTTTCTCTCCCTTGCACGTTACTTGTGCGATTTTACTTGATGCGGATGTTTGTGATTTCTCTACGCTTTTAACCTCGTTTCACTTACACTTAGGTTCGAACTAGTAAGTGGAAATGTTTTTATATGTGCTTTAGCGCAGTATCTGCAAAGAAGGACACTGTGACACGAACAAACAGGGAATATTTTTTTCACATACCAGTACAAAACGGTGTTACATGTACTTGAATTTCGTATGTTCGAGTAGTTTACGTGCAACACAAGGACGATAAACGTGTAACACTTTGTCCTTCTGTTACGTCAAAATGATCCCACGCAACCTGCATTATAATAGATGTTTGTAACAGTGGTCCGGTAAAACAGCCGCTACTATGTATACGGAAGAGGGGCGGTATTCTCTGGCGATCACTTTCCTCGAGATTTCGCGAGACTGCAGCCGGCGTTTGCGCTTGCTTGCGACTCTTACGCCCCACGCGTCCATTGGCAATTCTCGCGGAATCTCGCGAAAGTGAAGCTATCTCGTGAAAGTGATCGCCAGAGAATGTGCCCCTCCAGTGCTCCACGCAGCTGTACTTATCCGGAACGCTTCAGTATTTACACCCCAGAGAGAGATCGAATAATAGCAGGAAGCTGCCGACAGAGGGACAGAGGGGATGGCCGCTTACGTTCGACACTCCAGCGCACTGAGAAGTCAGAGAGGGAGAGAGGTGTAGAGAGAGAGAGAGAGAGAGAGAGAGAGAGAGAGAGAGAAAGATCGAAGACCGCCCTTGTTGGCGATGCCCATATGGCGCGATCGATGGGAAGTCAATGCGCGACATCATCGGGTCGGCGTAAAAGCATAGACATCGCCGCGACGGTGAAAGCAACCGAAAGAAGCGCCAGCGATTGTTTCGAAGCGACGTGACCAGATTGGAACTGCCACACCGCCGCCAGCGCGTATAACAAATCTGCCTCATTTGTGGCTAGCCGTCGCGGGACCCTGTACATACAAGCTCGCTAGTCGGCAAGTTCTGTGCAGCGATGTGTATACGATCCGGCGTGCGGCAGCGTGTCGCCCCCTCCCGCTCGTCGGCGAGCACGCAGGCGCGGTTTCTTTTCAGTAACTATTCAGCGTGACCTTTGGAACCACCTCCCTTTCAGGAAGGCTCGGAAGGTAGAGACAGCTCCCATTCTGTGTAGTTCCGTGCATTGTCGCCAGCTGGTAGCAGGCGTCGTGCGACGTGCGCAGAGTCGCAGACTATTGTACTGCACGCGAGACGTTATTGTATATAGTATGCCAAGCGGATCAATAATTATCCGGCCGGTTTTATACACGTTCCGTTTGCTGCACGCAATTACAAGCATAGCAGCGAACTTTGTGTGCCGCTTCAGTAGGCTCGTTTCAAACGCTGTGCCCTCCGTAGTTAAGCGAATAGTTCCAGTAATATACGACGTCAGACACACGTACAACCGACGGTGTATACGTGGGAGAGGGTAGGCTTATTTGCGTGCAGTACGTGTAGCTTGGCGCTACGACTCGTCATGTTTCTTATCAAATTTGGTGAGCGTTGACGGCCATATAATGTTTCTATTTTCGCCTTTAAGACGAAGAATCGATTAGTGTGTCGTTCAGTTTAGTTCATTTCCGCTTGGTTTGCTATTTGCTGTCCTTAAGGGGACCCCGAAGAGGAATATTAAGCGCGCACTAAATAGATACACTGATAAAGCATTATCGCAAAAAAAACTCTACTCCATTAATTTCGCGGTAAGAGGTTGTTTATTGAAGAGAAACTGAAGGCCGCTTTCCAGTCAGTGAACATTTCGCGCTGAAACCACATCGCCGGCGCTTCCAGGCCGGCTGCATGCAACTAAATTTTGGATTGCGTATAAAGTCCAGTGTAGTGTAGCTAGTGCAGGTATACGGGGACCTCCGTTCAGAGTTTGCCGTTTGAAATACGAGCGGAAGCGTCGCAAAAAAGATCGGGGAAAAAACAATTTTCGATACCGAAACTTCAGAAGAAATCGCTCGCTATCCCGTCATGGCGGGTAGACGTAAGCATGAAGGTGGCAACCGGCCAAGCGGATTTTTTGGAGATGATACTAACCACAATCTTAAAATGGACGTGGGGCATGTCCGCAACGACACACCCCACTACACGACACCGCACTACACCTCAGTACGTCATACTGTGCACTGGTCCATATATGGACGCTGAGCAGCTAGAAGAAAAAAGAATCGCCTGAAGGAGGTGCCACGCAGCGTGGCGCCATCTCTCGGGGCGACGCTAAACCCGCGCTGCGGAACTCGCGGACCGCTGGTGTGCAAAAGGTAACTGCCTCAGCACCAGAGAGAGGGAGAGAGAGAACAGGGAAGGAAATACGGGGAGGTTAGCCAGTGTTAGATCTCAGCGCCAGAAGATGACATTGAAGTGTATGGTGCCCTGCATCTGCCTTTGAAACGTCCCTGTTGGAAGTTACAAATACAACTTTAGCCTACGAGAACTTACAGCTTGAGTGGTATTGTGAACAGATATTAGGAAGAAGTCGGAAGCAATAACTTTTGTAACCTGTTTGGGCAGTAACTAGCGTATGTAATACGCCCCTGCACAAAAGGTTGGTGGCCAGAGACCGCATTTTCTTAAGTTTCGACGGGTTGCCCCGGTGATCTCGTTTTGTTCTCGCAACTTGCCCGGATAACGGCTCTGGTTTTTGACTCAAGGTTACTTGAAGGTCGCCGACAACGGGGGCTAAAAGCATTTCATGCTTGAAATAAAACTACGTCATTACCGCTCGCCTGAATTGAAGCGTGGCCGAGAACGCGCGGCTCGTATGCATGACGTCCGAGATGAGGCGGCACCCGCGTCGCGCTGAAATAATCTCGGAGGCGGCCTGCTGGGACTTGCGCCGTAACAACAACCGCCAGTTGCACGAATCGTCTGCTTAGGTGGTGTTTGAACACCGGTAACGAGAAAGCATTGCAATTGCCAGTTCTGCGGCCGCACCAAGATTGCTGCAGTGGCATATCATACCAATCTGTAACAAATTGAGCCAAAGTGATATATCGTTGCAGTTGGCCTTTCAAAGTGAGCACTTTCGAAGTACTTTTCCGTATTTGTGGGTCTGTTGTAGCGTAGTAAAAGTTCTCAAAGCTTGCGTTCAGTCTTCGACTCCTACCAGAACTTGGCGTAGTCAATATTTACTGACAAACAATTAACTGTAGGCCCCAGTAGACGCTGTCTAAAGCTAATGACGTCATAGTGAGCTCTGGTGTGGGAAGTTCAAGGTGGCGTCTCAGCCCGTCTCTCGTTCTCGCTTGTCTTCAGGCTTCTGAAGGCTGTGCTCACACCTTAGTGTGAGCACAGCCTACAGGGTCCTTTATGGTATTGCAGAAGGGTGATTTACTAGTACACCTCTACTTATTTTTGTGTTCAGTGTGTCAGTATAAATCGCGGTTATGTAACAGTAAAATGTCCGAGCGTGAGGGGTAGGGCTTAGTATTTCTGAAAAAGACGAAAACAAAGGGCATCAATTCCTTCACGGCTTGTACTCGGTTTAGTTTAGCTGTTTATCAGTAAAGAAAGGCTCCATTGCATTCTGACAGAACTTGAGGCTCGACCTAGCAAGTTTGCAATGGCACGGAATAAACGAATCCAGAAGGAGGGGCACATAGAACACACCATGCGCCGGCGACACCACGTTTTAAGTTCAAGTAGAATGACGGGATACGAGGGGCTCGATTTTTTTTTAGTCACAACCACGCGAAGTATAACAGTGAAACCATACAAAGCTTATCAGAAGTTAATTGTTCTATTCAATTGAAATGTAGAAATAGTAAGTTGAGGACCTGACAGTGAAATGAAAGTGGACGGAACGACAACGTGCGACGGGTGGGAGCCGAACCCACACCTTTTTCCGCATTAAGAGCGCGGTGCTTAATTTACCGATTAAGCTATCACCGGCGCCCACCCTCCCATGCATTTTCTCGTGACACTTGCCGTCGGAATAGCGCACTGCGCAGCCCTTCTTTTGTACGCCGCTACGGCGGGAGATTACCGTGTCCAGATTCGCTAACACTCGCTAACTCTCTGGCAAAGCGTACTGCCGAGAACGTCTGCCGTTCGGGTCCTGACTCGACGGACGGTAGGTATAGCTGGGACCGCGAACCCGGCCGTGATCCCGCCGCTGCTGCTTCCCACGATCCGGAGGAACGACGACCGATAGCGAAAACTCGCTAACGCAGCCCTTTTTGTATGCCGCTACGGCGGGAGATTACCATGTCCAGATTCGCTAACACTCGCCAACTCTCTGGCAAAGCGTTCTGCCGAGAACGTCTGCCGTTGGGGTCTTGGCTCGGCGGACGTTATAGCTGCGACCGCGGTGCCGCCGCCGCTGCTTCCCACAATCCGGAGGAACGACGACCGATCGCGAAAACTCGCTAATTGGAGCGGCATGGGCGCTCGCGGGGAGCCCGGGCGAGTCGGCGAGGAACCGCTGGTTCCCCAGCCCCCTTTGGCCACCGCCGCACGCACCCCTTTGGCCTCGCTCGTCGGCGCGAATATATAGCAAGTATAGGTGTGCACCGTCGGCCTGGCGTCGCGTTCTCCCCGACTTGCCTGCTGGCAGGAACCCTCTCGTGTAGGGAGCAGAGCCGTGCTCAGGTGGGGGAGTGGGAGGGTAGGGGGAGTGGTGGCAGGGTGGCGCATTTATAAATAAGCTGCGCGTGTCGCCGACATATATGCGGTCGCCGCGGGCCGTGTATAAATAAAATGGCCGCCGACGCAGCAGCAGCATTGCTGGGTCCGCTGCTTGCAAAAAGGGGTCTCAGCTGCTGTCGGTGCGCCGGTGATGAAGGGGAGCTGCCGGGCCGTACCTTTGCCAAGGAACGCGAGAGGGAAATAGCCGTGTGTGTAGGGGGGGGGGAGGTGTAGACGCAACGAGTAGAAGGGGTTGAGAGAATGAGAGGACCCAACTGGAAGATATGGCGCTCTCTCCTAGAGCGTGAAGTGGTTTTGGTTGCTTAGTTTGTTCGTTATAGTTGGAGGCGCGGAGAGGCGAACACTGTACACTAACGAGAGCGGTATGCTGTGACGCGATCGTTACGTAAACCGCGCGAGCAGGCGTTAAGATAAGGGCTGACAGCTACACAGCTGTCCGACATGGGAGGCAGCCCCGATTACACCCCACTCCCTTCCCTCCCCGCCGGATTTTCCCCAAGGCCGTGGCTCTGAGCGGCGAAGCATTTGTTTTTTTGCGTTGTGCAAATATAGCACAGCGGTAGCGGGCGTTTGTTCTACGCGAATGTATGTAGTTTATCCTTTTACATCTCCTCGGACGACGTGACAACAGTATTAGAGAGTTTTTCGAAAGCGCCGTATTACCGCGCAGGAAAGAGCCCGACCGCATGCGGTAAATATGGACTCCCAGCAAAATGGAGCAGGTACGAGGCAGATTATCGTAAGGTCGTAAGCGTAAGTAGATGAGCCTATGAAGTATATATACGAGTCGGCCTCCATTGTCGTGACCCTTTAATTTTTTTTTTTCTGCTCGATGCAGAAATCGCGTCGCACGGTGGGTGTCTCATAAGTGCAAATAGTAAAGGTTTTTTAACGTGCCAACTCTGGAAGAACTTTTATTTTTCTTCTTTAATTTGAAACCACGGTTTCTCTGTCTCGTCTCCATACGACGAAGTGGTGCACCGGGTGTGGGGAATATGAAACGTTATAGAGTTTTAGTGTACCGCTACCCCGTTGTCTCTGCGTTGCTTCCTGCCCCATAATTATTTCATCTAGTGCTACTGTCTTAATTTCGCATTACTGTCATCCCTTTTGATGTTGTAATAGTTGTCTCCATATCTGTCTCTCTGTGTTGCTAAATTTTTCTTCTTTTTTGTGTGTTGAGTTCGTTGCAACATCTCTATTTTGTTTTGCTAATAATGTTCGCTGTCTGCCAGACGCTGCCACTCAAGCCCTTGGTGAGGCTTTGGTAGGCCTGATTTTGGCGTACGAGAATTGATATGAATAGAAGTACTACTACTACTACTACTACTACTACTACTACTACTACTGCTACTACTACCGATTACTACCGGTTACTGATATATCGTCTCCGCCAGCTGCCAGCCTCTCGAGCTATAGGTGCACGTGGCGTTTCGAGCACGCGAAAGACTGGAGGATGCGCCTTATGGCACTTATGGCAGATCTAGCGATAGCGCTATGCTAACACTCTCTATTTCACTGACCCTCTCCCTTCCGCGTACCGCTGCTGAGCTGTAGCCGCGGCGCACGTTGATTTACATAAAGCAGAAAAAAAAAACGCTGGCTTTGGTCTTGAATATCGAAAGAGGTGACTCGTCGAAGAGGCAAGGGGCTGACGCCGCGTGCTCAGCATTTTTGCAGCGTTGTGTTCCGTGCAATGAGGAATGAATGCCGGTTTTATCTTTTTTTTTTGCCCTTTACGCTTGAAATGCTCGCGACATTCGCTGACATTAAAGCTACACTAAAGCAGAACACTGAATCAGTTTAGGCGGATAAAGCGTTCTTTGAGAACACCGTTGTCGTTCATTTCGAAACTATAGGTTGACTATATTAGAAGCGAGAACGAAGGTCAGAGTTACAGTTCTTCAATTTCGCGCCGAATCGCCAACGCCGGTAGGCGACTGTGACGTGGAGGACATCAAAGAATGTTTTTCGTATTTATAGGCGTGCGTTCGGCGCAGAAAAAGTTCCCGAAACTCACCACGTTCAATCTAGGGCTCCTTCGGAACGCAATGTGTAGTCGATATTTTACCGCTAAAGAATCGGCCAGGCCCGTCAACAATCCATGACGTCACAGCTTGGAAGCTAGTGCGGGAACTTCACGGAGGCGTCGCCACCCGTCTTTTTGTCATTGCGCTTGTTTTTCTCGCTTGCAGCGAGCGTCGGTCGTATCGTGGTAAGAGCGTTTTTTCTTCTTGGCATTGTATGAGGGAAATTTACTGATACGGAAGGAATCATTTTTGTCGCTTTAATACGAAGCACGCATGTACATACATACATACATACATACATACATACATACATACATACATACATACATACATACATACATACATAGACGTGCACACATACATACTCACACACACGCACATACACACGTACATGCAGACACACGCATACACACAGACGCACACACGCATGCGCATGTACATACACGCACACACACACACGCAGACATGGAACAGCCATTGCCAGTGGCGAGACAGCCGCCTGCATACTTTATACTTCCCGGCCGAAGGTGGGGTTACGTCACAAAGCGGCGTCGCCTTTCGCCGGTGTCATTCGAGCTGCGTTGTTATAGCGCGCACTCCAGGCGGCGCCGGCTCGATTCGTTTTCTTTTTCCCTCTCTTTTCTCGCCGAATCGAGGAAAAAGAGTTTCGGCGCGCCACGTCTGGCGTATCGGAAAGTCGCGGGGACACGCCCCACGGCAGCCGACGATCGATGCTACGCGTTTGCCAAAAAAAAAAACGAGAGAAAGAGAGAGAGAGATAGCCCCGCTGACACGTCGCGCACAGGAAGAAGACGCACAGAAGAGGAGGAGAGGGGATTGGGACGGCCGGCTTTTCCGCGGCCGGCGTCGTCGTCGTCCCGGTGGGGATTATTGCATTGATCGCCGGCCGCGTCGTCGTCTATGTAGCTGATGCGTCGCCTTGCGCAGTTTGCACTCTGCGATGAGACAATGTCTCAATCGCGACTCGCCGCTCACAAGCGGGGCCGGAGGAGGGAGAGCTCTCTCTCTCCACTGCGATGCATGGACAGAATGGACAACGCGCGCGCGCGTGTCTAAGGATTCGGGGATCACGGGTCCGGACCGGCGTTCCGGTGTTTTGTTTGCAAGTTGCTGCGGACAGTTTGCGGCAGACTACTCCTTCTCGTCGTTGTGTCTTGGCTATAACTGAATGTCGCTCTATTGTACGGCAGAAAGCGAAAAAAAAATTTGTTGGTTAGAGAAACGAAAGGGACCAAGTGCTACAAGGCGGGCCTCAACGAATTAATGCCTAACTGTGGTCCACGCGAACATGTGACATATGCTGCTTTAAGCTATGTGTTGTCACGTTGCCCAGTGAAACGAGAAGCAGTATATATTATACAGGGTGTCCCACATAACTTCAGCCAAGAATTTAAAAATGAAAGGCGCGTCGGAAGCGAATTGAACCGAGCGCATACTATTCGCAATGGCCTATAGTAACTCAGGCATTTCTTTTTGTTTTTCCCATAACTTACTAATTAATTACCCAACTTCTTAATTATTGGCTGAGGACTCCATGTATGATGCGCAAATTTGTAAAGCACCTTCAGAAACTGCCGATCGAGTTGTTGCCTTTACAATACGTCTCATGCAGTCCTTTTTTTTCGCGGTTGCAAAAAAATTCCGCGAAATGTGAAAAAATCCACGTGACGGAGCGTTTGTACAGTGGTGTCGTGCTGTTCTCAAGCGTGCGTTCGGTGAACAAGGTCGGCTGCATCGTGACTGGCGACGAGGAAGCGGCAGGGCCTGCTTTATCTCATCGGCTGCGCTCGGCCAGCAGCGTGCATTTTCGCCGTCATCCGACCATAATCGTATATCTTACTCCTTCCTTTTTCTTCCTTTTTTTCCCTTTTCCGCGCTCCTCCTCGTGGTCCTTTCTGTCCTCAATCTACCGTTCGATGCAGAGTATCATTTATTCGCTTACATATACGCCGATAGAATGATCTGCGTTTCAGTAAAGGCCCTTCTCTCTCTCTCTCTCTCTAAGTCATTAAGTTATTCAGCTCATTATCCGAAGCACGGGCGCGCCGTCCCCCCCCCCCCCCCCCTGTTAGCACCTCGATGCAAGCCGGCGACAGCCGCATCGGCGCCTTCACGAAGGCTGGAGACAGGCGAGACAGTTTGACGTCGCCGACGGCGGAGTGCTGCGGCGTCATCGTATATGCGCCTCTGAGAGCCTCCCGAAATAAACTTACTTCGCATGCACGCGCTCAATGAGGGAAAGCCGAGCTTCCCCCCCCCCTTCCCGCTTTCTAGGGCCGTCATTGGCGTTGAGGGCGTTGCCAGCAGTCTTCGTCGATGGCCCGCTCCACTGCGGGCGCCTTATATTTTCTTCTTTTAACCACTCCGCTCAGGCGTGGCCTCTGAGATCACGCCGGGGTTCTCGGAGGCCACGGAGGTTCCTACTTTAGTTGCCAGAGCGAACTCCGGCGCAGCGGTCTTTTATTTTTTTTCAGCTACCGCGGGAGTGATGGATGATACTAGGTGGATTTGTCCGATCTCCCTGCTTAACCGTCGCAGTGGCTATGGCGTTCTCCTATCAAGCCACGAGGTCGCAGGCTCGATCCCCGGCCGCTGCTACCGCATTGCGATGGGTGGCGGGCGGGGTGCAAAAGAACGCCCGTATATACAATGCAGGAACAGCTGCGCGCCAAAGTGCGCCGAGAGCGACCCTTTGCGCCACCCTGCGCCAGAGCGGAATTTTAGCGGAACAGCATTTTAGCGGAACAGCATTTTAGCGGAACGGCATTTTAGCGGAACGGCATTTTAGCGGAACGGTATTTTGGCGGAACGGTATTTTGGCGGAACGGCATTTGGCGGAACGGAATTTTGGCGGAACGGAATTTTAGCGAAACGGCATTTTGGCGGAACGGCATTTTGGCGGAACGGAATTTTAGCGGAACGGAATTTTAGCGGAACGGCATTTTAGCATTTTAGCCTGCGCCAAAGCGGGCATAAGCGGGAATCCCCATTTCCGTCGATGCTTCGCAGCTAGCAAAACTGAAATAAAAACATAAGAGCACGCTATCATCATCACGATAGAAGGAAGCAGAGGCCCGACCGTGAGTGTCTCACCATTTAGTGAGAAGCCATATGCGTGGTACCACGGAGTTTGCCGAAGGAGGATGTCACATTCTATAGGATTAACGTTAAGCTTTTTCGAGGTTTGTGGGTGATATCGGGGCTTTGCAATGTAGCCGCAGGGGTCGGAATCTCTCGTGGTGCATAGTTTAAAATGGTATTAACGAATGAGGTCGAATGAGGTATACACGGCGAGAGCCGCCACTTCGGTGGGTGACGGCATTTTTGCTGACGCAAAAGTTTTGCGTCGAGCTTGGGTCCCTGCGCTATTTCGCTTAAAATAGTCGCCGACGCAAACCCTGTTTGCGTCTCGCGCATGCGCGGTGGCGCTGACGCTACATTATTCTCGTTTCTTGCGGCTGCAAAGCATCTGCAAAACTCCCTAATGTGCGTGGCATATGACACGAGTATATACATAGTATGCACCTACGTCATTCAATGATACTCCGCGACTTCCGGTTTACGGCAGCGCCATGTTGGGGAACCTATATATGCCTATGCGCGCGCCTGTTGATAAGGTACCCCAAGATGGCGGAAGGTAGCGGAAGCAGACGACAGCAGCGGATGTGACGTCACGTGATACCATGTATTGCGCGATGGTCATGCTCAGTGCATGCGTGCGCTTACTGGATCGGTCTTGCGGTGAGCCCTTGCGCACAAGCTGTGACTGTCGCACTGTGTTGCATCCCAGGTTAGTAAACACGCGTTTGTTGGCGATTTGTCTGTGGTGCCTTCTTTGCGCCGTATCGACGAACGCGTCCGTAGCGCCCTCTGTGCGCCGTGGTGTCTAGGAGCGTCGCGTCCTTTTCTGACCGCGCTTGCAGGGTAAGCCTCGCGAAAACCCGTCTTCGCAACATGTCGACTGTATCAATTAAAATATGCACGCTATATGATAAACACACGCGCATTGGACCCTGCGCCAAAAGTGCTTGCTGCTGCGCCGAATCGGCCTTTTGCCTGCGCCAGGACCTGCGCCGATAGGTGAAATGATGTTCCACCACTGACAGTTCTTTCGGTGCACGTTAAAGAACCCCAGCTCGTTGGTGTAGGTTAACCCGGAGTTATTCCACTAAGGCAGCTCTCACTAACGCACTGTGCAATTTTGGTAAGTTGAATCCCACAAGTTAATTTTCGTGCTTGCGGCTACAGGCGTTCGCGTGGTGTGTGTTATTCGTTTTATCTTTCGCAATTTACAGGGATTCGTGTGTGTCTCAGTCAATGAAGGCATTAAGTCTTTGGGTACATGCGTAATCATTACGAATTGTTGCACGTATGACGCATTATGCCGTTGAATAATAATAATATTTACTTATTTATTTATGATGCCCAGGAACGAGCATGAGGTCTAAGCGCTGGCGCACGAATACATTAGAAAATAGAACTGCAAAAACAATGAATAAAAAGACTAATCTTAGAAAGAGGGTACTTACAAGGTGCAAGGTGAATACAAAAGAAAGAAAGGAGGAGAAAGCCAGTTGAACAATATGTGAAAGTATGACGCAACAACGCAAAGCTCGGAAAAGAACAGTGATGGCGACTTATGAAAAATACAAAAATTATGAATATAAGCGTTGCAAAGACTATTCTGTGGGCAGCGGTAATAATAATAATGTTTATTCCCATGAACACATACGCGTTGGCAGAGGGAGCGGTAATAATATAGGCGAGAAAACACTTGACACGGTTCCCCACACCCCGTACATCTTTTTTTTCCCCCACTCACTTCGCGATCAGACAGGCCACAAAATCGTTCGAAGCCACAAGGACGAAGTTTAGGCAAATCAATGCACTACCCGTAATTCCCACGCTCGCTGAACCGGCGCACCTCCCACCTCCCGTTGAAACACCACATTTCCCTCTGGTAAGTTTCGTATCCAAGCTCTCTACGCCACTGCAGGCACGCGGGTGCTCCCATTTCCGGAGACAGCGGCGCGGCTATTCCTTCCTTTCGCTCCCTCCCTCCCCCACCCACCCACTCACTCACCCCGTTATTGTTTTCCTTCCTTATTTTTTGCCCCACGTAATGTCGTACTCTCCGCCGACTACCGCTTTTCTTTCGAGCCGCAGCACTCGGTGCTCTTGCGAGCGTTACGTATTCCTCCTTCTCTCTCTCTCCTTATTCCTCTTCTTTCTCCTCTCCCGAGCGCTGTCCCCCGCAGCTGGCCGCAGTGGCATCGGAGGCAGCGTTGCGCGGCAAAACCAAAAATCCTGCGGCGGCAAAGCCGCGCTGTTTGTTTTCTGGTTTCATTTCTTCAGCCGTAGGAGAACGAGCGCTCGCTGCTGCTCCTGCTGCTGCGGCAGCGCGCGTCTTCCGCTAAATTTAGCGGCGCCTGGCCTTGACCCAGAGAGGCGAGGAGGGAGGAAGGTAGAGAACCGTTGCGGGAGCACCTCCTCTCTCAAGCTCTCTTTTTCCAGTTCGATATCGCGCGCTCGCTCTTTCTTCCTCTTCCTGCTTCGCCTTCGTGGTCTCTCGGTCTTTGCAATTTTCCTTTCCCTCGCCCCTCCTCCTCCTCCTCCTCCTCCTCTCCGCGTTACTTTCACTGCAAAGCGCGTCGCCCGTCTCGGCGAAAGCGCGAAGTGCTGTGCAGTGCACGGCTGTGTTATAGTGCCTAGAATGTACCTAGTATATTATAGGTATATTCTAGGTCTAGTATATACTAGTATGCTGGTATATTCTAGGCACTATAGCTGTGTTGTCGGCTGTGTTGCCGCTGGTGTTGGCGCCGTCTCCGCTCATTTAGCGCTCGCGCTCCTTAAAATGCGTCGATCAGCGCCCTTATTGTGCCGCTCAATCTTTTTTCTCTGAGCGCAGCGCCAAATTTATAAACGCTTTATAAAAACGGCAGCGCCGCTCACCCGCAGCCTACTTAGAGGGCGGAGGAATCACTTTTCAGTAGCGCATGCGCTGCCGATTTCGCGACAGGCAGTTATCCGCTCACATTTGGGGCCTAACGCGGCCGGACGCGTTGGACTGAAGCAACCGTGGATATATCGGTGCACGTCTTTTGTCGTTCAGAAAAAAAAAATGGCTGTGGCTTAGCTAAGGTTAAGTCCAGGATGCGAAGCATACTAGCCTTTATTTTAGTTGTTGAACCACTGCTTAGCCTGGTGAACTGCTGTTGCTTGGCTATATTTGGTTCGGCTAGACGAAGGAACAACCCATGCAGGCGAGCGCACGAGCTGAGACCCGGCTATGTAGCTACGCGGCCGCAAGCGAGCGCACGAGTTGAGCCTCCGCTTTTGCAACTGTTATGACGTCATATGGTGGCTACGCGGCCGCGCGCGGCGCAGCAAGGAAGAGAGTGGTTGTGCGGCTAGTATGCTTGGCATAAAAGGAAATTGTACCGTGTTCGTGGCCTCCCTAGGGTGCGGTGTCATATTTACTCGCACCGAAACCCAGGCCAGAACGTCGCGTCAGAGCACGTGTCACGTGCTCTAACGCACGTCTTGAATTGAACTTGAATTGGGCCGGGTTCTCTTTTTTCTCTCTTTCTATTTTTTTGTTGACAGTGTTCGCCATTGCCATTGCTTTCTTTCGAATGCGCAACGCAACCATTTTCTATTTATGGACGGTTAGCTCGTGTACGCTTGCATACAGTGCATTGGGTGCACGTCAAAGAAATCCAGGTGGTCGAAATTAATCCGGGGACCCCCGTCCCCGGAACGGCGTGCCCCATAATCGTATCGTGGTTTTGGCGCGTAAAACTACAGAATTTAATTCATAAACAATTAGCTATCTCCGAAAGGTTGCTCTTGAAGTTCGTGACGTCAGAGTCGAACTGGAGCGTGAATTTCGGGACAGCGTCGTCACCCGTCGGTATATTTCGTGTTTCCGCATTATGCCGAGCTTCACGATGCTCGATCCGCTTCTCTGGACGGATGATTAGCTATTCGAGACCTGTAATCTAATCGCACAGTTTAAGGAAATCTGGGTCCTTAGTCCCTCTTTAAAAATGGTGAATTGCCTAAGGGTAACCGTCAGTGGAACGATGTCTCCATGATAAGTACTGCGAAGGAACGATGATCTGCTCATACGTAGCTGTGAAAATCTCTGCTTTGTAAGCTGCCGCATAAAAGCTTCGCGTGTTCCTAGTGTTTTCCGCCACTGCACCGAATTAGTGAGTTCTTGCTTTCGCGCGCATTAGGCTGACGACGCAACGGGGAAAGCCGCGAGACATGAAAATGCCGTGAGGGAATAGTAGTCTAAAGAAATTTCCTGTTTTTTATTTATTTTCCTGACCGCCGTTAGTAGGATATCTTTAAAAATAATTTTTTGTGCAGTCTCTATTATTCTTGCCAAGGTTGACGACTGGGCGTATTGGTATAGCATATTAGAGGTTGGATTGCGCAACATTTTTGACGAGGCACACAGAAGAGACACACCACTTCTTCTTCTTCTTCTGTGTCTCGTCAAAAAATGTTGCGCAATCCAACCTCTAATACTCTATTATTCTGTTCTTTATTTTTAATTAATTTTCTATCACTAGGATATTTTTGCGCAAGTTACGCTGACCGTCTGCAGCTTATATTATTATAAAGTTTTAATGCGTTCGGTATTCCGGTAAACTCAAGCGGACTGGGCGTTTTGTCGGATGGGCGGAGGTGTTTTGCCGGATGGGAGGAGGTGTGGTCACCTGGTGGCGCAAATCTCAACCTGACGGACACAGCTAATGTTGCAGTGGCCAAGTGTATTCTTTTTTGCTTTGCTGCTGGTGTAAATTTTCAGCAGCAAAAAAGAAAAATTACCAGCAGCAACAAACGACCGTACTCGTGTTCTGCTCAACGCGCGGCTGACACCTATTGGAGTGAGTGACGTCACAACACTGTGACCGTTGCTTAGTACCAAATATTTCAACGCATTTTATTAAAAAGTAGAAGAACGAACATGCAGATCTTCGTTCTAGCGTACTTGAAAGAAAAAAAAAGAGAATAAAGACGTGTTATATAAATTTTAGAGCTCTATATACCAGTACTAACAGGTAGAGAAAAAAAAAACCGTAATCGTCTTAATTTTAGCGGCAGATGTGACCAAGTTGTTTTGCAGTGATTTAATTTTGCAGACATATACTATACCGTGTGTCCCAGCTAGCGTTAGCAGAGCTGTCCAGTAAAAAAAGAATAGCTATTTAGAAAACACGGTGCGAGATAAATTAGACCTACAGTGTTTGTCACAAAACGCTGACAACCGAACATCGTAGGTTTTAAAACTGCGACTTACACCGCATTTTTCGCATCAGTCTTTTCGTTAAACAGCTTGGCTAACGTTGTTAGCTGGGAGACCCTATACCTGTTTGTTTACAAACATGCAGCTTGTTTGTAGGACAAGAACGTACTTCTCACTTTCGTTTTTTGTCTCTCGCCCTGCCCGATAGGCAGACGGCTATAAGTACAATCCCATCTGTCCATCTGCACGTAGTGCATGCATAACCTTGCACGTTTCGTCAGCCAACGAATAACGGTTGTCGAAAAGGGCCTTAGTCCATCATTCGCCGCCGAAGCGAGGAGTAGGGAAGTGCAATATGTGCGTCGAATGCCTGTTTACCAAATTACGCACTCTGAGCTGGGCACCCCTCCCAGCTGTCTTCCGCCCTGTCTGTCTCAACCTCATTGAAACATCTGGCTGAGTAACTTTTGTGGATATTGGTATTAAGAGAGATTTAGCTTGCCCGTGAGTGCCCGTGAGTGGTCGGGACCTCGTCAAGCTGTCCAAGCTTTTAGTCCTGTACTCCTCCTTCTTTAAGGAAATAAAATGATTGATTGATTGATTGATTGATTGATTGATTGATTGCCGTGTTATGGAATGTTAGGTTACCGGAGCAACGCTGTTAGGGGGGGGGGGGGGCGATATTTTGTGACGCAGTTCAAACTCAGAGAGTTAGAATGAAGTGTTTGTGCTCACAGGTGAGCGGCCACCCTGTTCCAGGTAGCCGTTGCCCCGTGCTGATAGAATTATAAGGGCTTATCAGAAAGTAACCAAAGGATCGTCGTACCACCTCGACTCCCTTGAATAACGGACGCATTCATCGGCAGTTCATTTCATAATTCGGAACTACCTGACGGATGTCACGCACTGTACGTGAGACACGTTCGCGACAAAACGCCGCGATAGGCAAGGCAAGTGTGCACGATCGCGCAGGACCTCTGTATAGAACCCCACGGGCGTCGGCCGGGTCTTGGAACGAGGTTGCGACCCAGCGCGCGTGCGTGTTCGTTTGTCACGTGGGGGGGCCCGCCCGCCCGCTGTGTGCGACGGCTACCTGGCAAGGGTCCCACTCTGCCCCGCATGAATACCTGCCGGCTGGTATATACGCTGCGGCGCGTCCAACCTCTTGCGCGCTCTCCCAGCACGATGCTTCTTCTTGCTTGGCTCTGCAGCTTTCAGGATTGGGCTTGCCCGCCGTACGCACATACCGAACGCCGCTGCGTCGGCGCCATTAAAAGTCTGTGTGGCGGCGCTGCGGTCGCTTCTGGGGTGGGTCGACATCAACGAGCGGGGATTGTGTGTCGCGTGTGTGCAGCTGGGCGAGGAATCGTCTTCGCCTTGCCGCACAACATGCGTGGGGTTCATCCTCCGCGATTAGCCTTCTGGGATTTATGGTCTTTCAGTGCTTGTGTTTGTTGTTTCGGCTTTGATGTCACCGCGACGGTGTCGGTGCCAAGCTCGGGTTAGCTCTGGCGCTGGAGGGGCCTTCCCTCGTGATGCCCTGCCTACGTAGCAGTTCTGCTGGATCGGCGGAAGCCGTAAGTGCGCGGCTGTCGCAGAACGAGCGCAGAACGAAAGAACTGCGCACCGCACTACAAAGCTCTCTCCATCTCTTAAGTGTATACGGACTAATGTGCTAATATGCGTTTCGCCGTTCGACTTTATCCCTGATATACTTTTGTCTTGGCTCGTATACACTGGTAGAACGGGGACCACATCTCAGTTTTCGACGGTTGGGAGTGGCACCAACTCGGCGTCCCTGATAAGCGTATCTATATGGGCTTGTTTAGTGTAGGGCATGCATCCTGACAACACAAACCGCTGCAACAAAGCGCTTTGTGTTGTCTAATGTGCCTTTCTGCGTGTCAGGTCGTTCTGGCTTGCGCTACAACAAAGTAGAAGTTCCCGATAAGGTGTTTCCGTAGCGCAAGACGGCATGGAGATATCATTCTTTGCTGTCTTATAAAAGGGTGCATTCCTGGATTCTGTCTCAGGCCGTTACCGTCCCTGTCGATGTGGCTACTTAGGGGACGCATTCTGGAATCATAACTTTCGGCGACAATATCGTCTCGGCCATCAGGCGCATGCTGATTGGCTGGTTGGGCAAAATTGGATGAGCTGATTGGCTCGTTGAGCACTACGTCACGCGAGGGCGATATGGCATCGCCGAAAGCTAGCGTCCCGAGAATACCTCCCCTGTAGCTAATGGCATGAAACACAAATGCACTTTTTGTGTCGTAAATCGAGCCCGCGATTCAACTAACCGCATGTGATGGTATGCGTAAGTCTATCACGTGTAGCTGATGGCTGTACTTGTCACAGCTCCGTAGCCATTGATGGCCCGTGCCTATACCGGCTGCGTGGTATAGCTGACTCGGCAAACGGCGTCAGGTGGCTGCTGCTTCTCATCGTTCTGTCTCTGCTTAGGAACTGAATTTACGAAGCTTTTCGTTCGTAAGAGCTGCTTGCCGTTGGCTGGCACCTATTCTTGCTAACAGTTCTAGCGGCAGAATATATTTTTTTCATTACTAAAGGTCCAGATGTTTCTGTTCAAACTATGTGCGCATGCGGCTACATTGGGGTGCGGCGTCGTGTAAGAACAATCATGTTATAAAGTAACAAAGCGTAATTGTACGCGGGCAAAGATGGTACAACGATTCCGAAACTTACCGTAAGAAGGAACACGCAAAAGCAGGTTTTGCACTCAGCGCCGGTACGCGAGCTTTCCGGTGCACTTATCGCTTCAGGCTTCTGCAAAGGAGCCCATAACTCTGGCGTTAAAAATGGCGTACACTTATTTGTCCTACACTGGAACGGGACACTCCCGTCCCTTTGTACCTGCCCGACTTACTCAAATGGAGGCCCACGTTCGCGCAGATGTGGTCATAACTTCCCCGCTATACCGTTAGCCTGTAAATCTACTCCAAAGCAGCCACGCCGGTGAAATGGGTTTCTCATCCTTGAAGGGTTCCACAAGGTTCCCCACATCGCGGTATTCATGCAACTTCGCTTTCCTTCCGAACGCGTTACATCTCAGCTGAACATGGGCGCGGGAGGCATGGAAGGGAAGTGTCTTGCGGAGAGAGTGAGAAGTTAGATAAGCCGCTGTCGGAAGCTGGTATAGGACTAAAGGGCGGAACATCCATGTTTGCATCGAAGATGAGTGCCGGCCGAACACAATGCGCAGAGCGAGGGTCAACCCTTTCTCTAGGTCTCATGCATTCTGTGCCTTGCCAACGACTTCCCGTGTTCGTACCAGACGGCGCGTTAAACTCTTCCCTCGCCCCCTGCCCTTACACCATTCCCATGAAGCTGCACACTGTGACGACGTCGACGTCGTTGCACACAGGGAAGCACCCGTTACGTGTCGTCTGCAGTGCGCGACACATGCTCCATTTTCTCTTCAAGCAGACGACACACACACACGCACACACACAAGCAAGCAGACGTCTCTCCATGGGAAGCAGACGACGCGTATAGTCTTCTACTTCGTGTGTCCTGCTTGCAAGGGCGAAAGTGAAATGTGGGGACGAAATTTTTTCGCTCGCTTGTGGTGGGTGGGGCGAAATAAAGCAGCGTGCGCGTTATGGAGGGACGGCGTACTCCCCCTCGACCTTGGCATTTTAAATTACGGCCGCCCGCAGATTCCCGTTTCCCTTTCGTACTTTTTACAGTACCTTCGCTATTTTTTTCTTTAATTTCTTACGCTGTGTGGCGTTCCCTGCGAGCGACCACCGTTATGACCTCTTCACGTGCACTTTCAGTTCGCTCCTTCTCGTCCCCTCTATTGTCGTGTCTGTACATCGCCAGGCCGTACGGTAGCGCTGCTTCAAGCGCCAGTGTGTGTGTGCCCCATATATGCATATCATGCGACCTTCCGGTAACTCCTGTTATGTGTGCATATATATAGGGCCGCTATAGGTCGGCGCTTTTCTTAGCGTTGGATGGATGCGATGTCAAGGGCCGACTTTCGCCTCCGCCGGGACTCTTTAATAATGCAAGATGGAAAGTGAGGGACGCGGGAAAGACGGCAAAGAAAAGGCAGAAGATGGCGGCGAGAGAAAACCGGAGGGGACAGTAAGTGGGCCTCTTCCGCCATTTTGCGGACGCATCGGTCCGTGCTGATTCGAGCCGTCTGCTCAGCGATGCTTTCAAGACGGCAGGTCTTCGCACGTATGCAAAATGAAAGAAAGAAACAAGAAAAAAAGAAGAACCGACCGTTTTAGCCTGAGGAGGGGGGTTGTGGGTGTGAAAGGTGAATGAAAAGGAGGTTTTGGCAGGGGCGGCGTCTGCTTTCTGTCTTCCCCTGGCCCGGGGGCGAGGGGAGAGGTGGCGTAATTTATGCGCGACATATTTACGAGCGATGTTATCGCGCGTCCATAACCTGCCAAATGGATCGAACGAATAACGGTGCGGGAGCCAGGATAGAGGGGAGAGAGGGGGGAGGGTGGTAACGGTGGGGTGCAAGTTTGTGCCTGAAAACCCGAGTTACAAATGGGCTCTCCTGTCTTGCGTTGGTTGCGTGCATACTCTGCTCCCGCAGCCGAGGTGCGTATAGGACATCGAAGGGAAAGTTGGCGCTCTTAGCGGGATCTTGAAGGATCTCCTGTCGCACTGCCGTTTCCTCTTTTAACTTTTCATACTCTCGCTCTCTCTTTGTGGCGTGTGTACTACGTAATTTTTTTTTCGCCCTGCCTGTGATGTGAGAGAATTCCTGCAGCCGGTGGCGGTAGTAAACATACATCGCGTAGAGCTGCGCAAGGAGTGCATACATCCCGGCCTTTATTTTTTTTCTTTTTCTCCCCCTCGTGTACTAATATGCCCTAACCCCGTTGGCACATTTGTTCCCGTGTTTTAAACATATTCGTGGGGCTGCGCTGGCAAACAATTGGCGATGTCGCCCTTCTGCTCACAGTTGTCGTCTGCATGCTGTAGAGCGCCGTCTGTTCTCTTTCTTTCTGGCGCTGTGCCCGTCGAGTGGTTTGTTTGTCGTCTGTTTTCCGCCCCGCGCCCTTTCGTCTGCTCGCGGTTACAGACAGGCGGCCGCATGGGAACCGATTTCCAATACAGCGCTTCGCTTTACCGTCGATCGAGCTCTTCAGAAGTCGATTGGCCGTCGTGCGGTGTTATAAGACCCGCGGGATTTCGAGTGCGCTTCGTGGCAGACTTCTCTGCGAAGGCAACACCTTCACGAGAAATAAAGGCTCGGAGCAGAAGTGTCTTCCTGGTTGTCGCGGCTTTTAGAACTTCGGAAAAGCGCACGAGAGGGGGCGCTACTTCTCACCGGATTTCATTGCGGCTGCTTTCGCGGAACGAGCGAGTGCTCTTGCGAGATACCACAAGAGGGTACGACAGTAACAAGTGGCGTTTCGCACACTCGATTACTCTTGGCTACACCCGAAAGCGAAGAAAGTCTTCGCGTCTGTCCTTCCTCGGGCCGCAAGTGTAGCGTAGTTTAGTTTGAGGGGCTTTATTCGAACGCCGACAGCATTTTCTCTCTCACCAGCCTCCCCCTCCAATCGAAATGTCGGGGAGCGAAGACGGAAATTGAATTCGCCGCTCAAGTCGTAGGGCCTGTCGAGTCAATAGTTTGCTGCGGAAGATTGCTGGCAGTCTCAGAAAAGAACGAACAACGCTCTACGTGCGTTCTGCGGCGATAAAATTGTTAATGGCACACTCGTACACGGACGTGTGTGGTACGACGTGTGGAGCATGATGTGTGTGGTATGATGCTTCACGTTGCGTTGTTTCATTCTTGTGACCTCGATGCGCTGTATTGTGACAGGTGCATGTTAACTGGTAACTAAATGCCAATCGGAGAGAGCCTCGGTCCGCCAGGCTTGTACTACATAGTTTTTAAGTTCTCTTCGCTTCAGTTAAGAGCAAAGTGTGTTCATATACCTCTTGTTAAATTTTATAAGGGATGAACGCCGATGTCTGCGATGGCGGAGCTGTTCGTGAAGGTTAAGATCAATCAATCAATCAATCAATCAATCAATCAATCAATCAATCAATCAATCAATCAATCAATCAATCAATCAATCAATCAATCAATCAATCAAAACAGTAAACATGTCGCGGTTTTGCCCGAAAGGCAAAGCATTCGTATATCGATAGCAAAGCACTAGCCAACTATACGAAGTATGGTTCGTAGTTTTATTGGCCGTATAAATTGCAGTAAACATTTCATTACTAATAACTTAACAGGTATGGTGCCCCGCGCGCACAGGCAAACACGAACAGATCTAACTCGACCACCGCGAACACTCCCTGTCACAACGCTGGGGTGACGAAGAGCGCAAACAAAGGGGAGCGAACGCTTCCGCTGCCTGTCACATGGACGCGTCATGGAAACCTGAGATTGTACGCGACCTCCGCGCACTAGACGCGCGGAAGGACAGCGCATACAGCCAACAGCCATCATGGCTCGCTGAAGTCATTGCATACGCCGGCGGTTACCTCAACGATAGGGCGCGGGCGGTATGGGCGCGCTCAGCCGCGCGGATAGCCACACGTACCCGGTGCCACATACCGAGTTACAGATAACCAGTGGCCCGCAAAGTTAGGAGGGAGGGGGAAAGCGAAGAAAGCTTTGCTTTAAAGAGAGAGAGAGCACTCGTATACTATGCTGTTAAATAATGACACACGTAGGTCTGTTTCACGCGGAGCCCCCATGGGGCGTCTCTTGTAGCCCGTGACTTGCTTTGGGAGATTAAACTTGGCAGTTTAGAATTCGAAACTTCTCACACGGTTTCTCGTTCTGCATGCGCGATATGACATGGCGGCACGAGGGATGCTACTTGTCGACGTCATTCCCAGGACGTAATTGCATTGTACGGTGGTGCCTTTTAAAATGGGATAATACATAGGTACCCGTCTCGTGTGGCTGCCGATCGAATCGTCTGCGCGGCTTGGAATATAACGGCCAAGAACTGGAGGCTGTCGCCCATATTCTTACTGCCTTTGAATCTGCCTCTAGTGAGGAACTATCTTCCATTACTTTTAATTTTTGGCAATGTGCGTGCGGGCCTATGACAGCTGTCGCTGGCTGCGCGGCCGATATTGAGCCCGGGAACGGGAATACTGTAATCGCAGCCGAAAATTCGGCGGCTGTCGCTGAAGATGGGTGACATTTTTAATGAATGCGAATAGCATTCCTTGCCTACTTCAGCTGTTTTATCTCTATCTATCTCGTCTGTCTGTCTGTCTGTCCGTCAGTACGTCCGTCAGTACGTCCGTCTGTACGTCTGTCTGTCTGTGTGTCTGTACGTCTGTCTGTACGTCTGTCTGTACGTCCGTCTGTACGTCCGTCTGTCTGTCTGTACGTCCGTCTGTCTGTCTGTCTGTACGTCTGTCTTGTCTTGTCTTGTCTTGTCTGTCTGTCTCGTCGTGCCATCGTCGTCACGTCATTGTGATTATACAGGCTCCTTGATGCAGTCATCGTCACGCCATTGCGATTATATACGTTCGTCGTTATGCCATTGTCCTCATACCGCTGTCTTTAGGTCGCCATCATGCATTCGTTGTCACCCCTTGTCGGGATGCCGTCGCGGTCCGTTGTCATCGTAACTTCGACGTGAGACTCTCGTCTTGCCTTAGTCGTCGTAGCGTTATCGTCGTACCATCGTCGTCACGCTGTACCATCGTCACCACTTCAGTATCGTCATCCGTTGTCGTGGTCATGCCATCGCCGTCATACAGCTTTTTGGATCTGTCGACGTCATTCCCAACTCGCTATTCTTTCGTAATCGTGCTGTCGTCATTCAGTCGCGATTATGCCGCCGTTGCCATTTTATCGTCGTCATTTCGCCGTCGTGCGTCCTTTGTCATACGGTCGTCGTGCCATATGGCCGCCATGAAGTCTTATCATTGCCCTTATGTCGTTGTCGTCACGTTGTGGTTATTCCATCGCTATAGTTTAGGAATCTACGTCTCACTGTCTTCATGCCCTCGTGATCATACACCTCTGTCGTTCGATCGATATCATTCCTTCTTCGTCATTCCATCGTCATTGCGTCGGCGTCGTACAGTCGTCGTGCCGTTCCATGCTGATGGGCGACCTTGGCAAGCGTGTGCCATAGCAAAGTGGGACGATATCGGAGCATGTGGCATATAGCCGAAGTAGCGAAACTCTATAAACAGTTACTATTACGGCTTGTTAAGTAAACGTGGCTTCAGGAATACGGTGTGTCCCTACATTGCTCGATTGCTATTCGCCTTACCCTCGATAGCCATGGTGAGATTTCTGCCGTAATTTTCTTTTTATATTTTAAGTGGACACTAAGAAGCATCAGTAAATCAGTTTAAGCTGATAAAGTATTTTTTCCATAGCGATGTACGAATAGCAGGTCTTCAAAGCGAAGCGAACGGGAATTGAATAGCGCCAGAAGCGAATCCACTATTTTTTTAATAGCTTGCGAATAATGTGTATTCTTCTCTTCATTAATATTAAACCATATTCGTTTAGAAATGTTTCTGTCAATAGAATGCACATTATAAAACATGTTTTATTAAAAGCACGAAAGTAAGGGAGCATATCAGGAACAAATAACCGAGTAGTTCTCAAAACTTAGGCCTCTTCGGAACGTACGCGGTGGTGCGTTATCGTACAATGATTCGAAAGGCAGCCTTCTTGGCCTACATATTGTTCGCGCTCAAATAAGAAATGCATGATGTCTGCGGCGACGGCAGAGCGTAAAAAAAAAAATCGCTTTTTTCTCTATAGTTCTAATGGTATACGGCAGGTGACGCCAATATTGTGTCAGCTATGTTGCACTGAAACCTGTTCATCTCTAATCCCACGAGAGGACGCGTATTTTGCACCTGTGGCTAGTTCCGAGCAACATCCACTACCAAATGCCACGCATGATGATATCAGTTGATGATAAGTTGATCATGATAAATGCAGTTGATGATATCAACTACGTTTTGTTGCGACTGATCCTGTTTAGCATGGAGAAGTCGGGTTGTCTGAACTATCGACGCAGCGTGCGCTATGGCACGGTATGTTATCTGTGTATATGACGACTCACCCAAGACTTCGCCACACTCGGCCCTCCCAGAGCCAAAGAGAGCCCCTTGCACTCCCCACGTCCGCGTACCTGTTCTCGCGAAATCTCGCGTGAATGCTGTTATCGCCCAAAGTGCTCGCCCCCGAGATTACCGCCCCAAAGTCTCCTCTTATGGTTACGGGTGGCTTTTCTGGTGTTTCAGAAGCGCAATTTACAAAATACGGCGCAGCTTGTTTTTAAAATATCTCTTCAACGTTCCTCTAAAGTGACACCGTCATGCATAAGCGTCGGCCTTGGCAACCAGGTGTTTATGTACTTCGATCCGCAAAGTGAAGCACAGAGCCCGGACGTGTTGGACCGGTGGTAGGGTTACGCCATTCAGAAAGCATAAGCGCGGGTTGGGCGAGGGGGGTTTCAGCCCCCTCCCCCCTCGAGCCAGGGAGAGAGGTGAGGGGAAAGGGTGTTTTTCGCGGTGTACAATGGCACGGGCGACGCCGCCTCGCCCGTCCACGGCTCAATTATTGGGGAGGTGGTTTGGTTTCGGGTTTAACCCTGTCGCGCATACACCTCCCTCGGTCTCGCTCTGGGCCCGCGAAACGCCAGTGTGCACTCCTTTCGTGTCGCCGGTCGGCGGTGTGTGTGTGCGCGTGCGCGTCTTGTGTTGTCGGCGTGTCGTCTGCTACCTGTGGCGTTTGCGGTGGCCATCAAATGGCGTCGTCGTCTGCTACGGTGGCGGCGAGGAATGCGTCGGCGATCACGTATCGTCTGCGCCGGACGGGAGTCGTCTGCTCGCGATTTGTGAGACGTTTTTGGTTGTTCCATATTTCTTTTTTATTCCTCTGTGTATTCTGTTGGCGCGCGTTCTTTAATTACTTGCTTATCTTTAATACAATACAGGTCGCCGGACGGTAGTGATTATCGCCTACCAGTGGATGTTGTCTGGCCTCTATAGATGCACGAAGTTGAATAGCTTACTCAGCGTGCCACGAAAGCATTTGGTGGCGGCTTGAGGTTTCAAAAACATTTTTACGTTATTGTATTGCTTTATATCCGCTTCCATGGTTAGGGACGTCAGGTACGCCGGAAGAGGGTCGTCGGCTGGTCTGCTGCACATCTTCTCCGCATCTGCTCTTTTTTTTCTCAACTGAAGTTAACGACCCAAATTTAAATCTGCGTGTGTTGTGGAGCACGCGTTTAATTCTGAGAGACGCCTTTTAAAATTTGTATTCTGTCACGTGGAGCTTCGTCTAGCATTATTTTCATCCACACACTGCCTCCAGTGTGCTAATCGATTGTCCGAGCATAAAAAGAAAGAGAAATTGAAAGGTGGCGTATCACTTCTGCGAAAGCCCTCTAGGTGAAGGAAGGTTCGCGAAAGAGAGAACTTGCACAATGCTACAAAGAAAACCCATACAGGTATCTCAGAACGAATACTTCGCATGAGAGAAATGCTCGGGTGGATGAAAATGCCTGCCTTTCATGAAATTGAGAGTTGTGTAGACTGGAGGAGGCATCACCATGACCGAGGATCTAAAACCCAAGACAGGCGCGTCTGCTACCGCGTGCTGGTGTTTCACGTGTGTACGCAGCGACGGCGCGGCTCGGAACCAGACGATTCGTGCTTGCGCACATCACCGCATGTCGTCCGGCAATGGCTTTTGTCCGGAGACGAGCAGACGGCGACGTGCCTTTGCAAGGTCACGTGTCTCGCTGCTCGAGCGGATACAGCGACATACGAGTGTGTGTTAGCCGGGCCGCGTGGCCGCACGGAAAATCACCTGGCGCATGCGGTAAATTTCCATTCAGCTAAGGGAAACATATACAGTGCAGACGGTCGTTTTACTACCGTACGGTACGTGCGCAAAAGCTACGTGGCTGAAGTTTAAGGCATCGTTAGAGAGCTTTAGGTTAGGTGACGCAAGCGGCTTGCGTACGCAACTAGGGGCGACGGGACTGCGCATGCGCAGGCCCTGACGTAGGTGTTTGCGCATGCGCAGTAGCGTGGCTTCTAGTTCTTGCGTACGCAAGCCACTTGCGTCCCCTAATCTAGAGCTGTCTTTAACCATAATCATAGTTCTTGCCTACTGCAGGATGAACGGCCACACCCAGCGATCTAAATTTTCCCGTTTCGCGCCAGGTAACTCCATCTTGTACCTGTGGTATTCCTAATTTCATAACACCACCGAGTTATCCGCAGTCCTTGACTGCGCTTTCCCTTTTTTGGCACTCGTCCGGTAACTCTAACAGGCCACCGGTTGTCTACCCTGTGCATCACATGCCTTTGCGCAGCTGCATTAATTACCTTTAATATCAGTTGGTATATCAAGTGTCCTAGTTCGCTGTCTGATGCACACCGCTGTCGTCCGGCCTCTTAGCTCTACGCCTAACATTTTCTCGTTCCATCTCTCGTTGCGCGGTTCTTAACTCAAGCTTCGGTGTGAACCTCCGAGTCTCAATCTTTCCCATATTTTAGTGGTAGAATGCAGTGGTTGTGCACTTTTCAAAGGTAGCAACGAATGATCGGTCATGACTTGGTAGAACCTGCCGTATGCGCTCCCAACTTTTCTGTAAATTTGTTTCTCGTGATCCGGATTCCCCGTGACCATAAATTGGCGCAGACCGGTACGAATTCTGGAGGCTGAAACCAGTCACGAATTGTCCTCTCTCTCGCCAAGCTACATTCTCCTCTCATTACGTGCTCCGTGCCTTCGTACCGGTAGAATGCGTCACATATGTGCATAAAGTGTGGAAAACATATGCGCGCAAATAACATTTCTCTGAATTATGGATTCAGTTAGAAGCTCCAGCCACAAAGCTCCACCGTACCAGCCGTCTATGCCTCCACGCCCAAGAGAATGCGCTGTAGAAAAGATGACCGCGAGAAATGGAAGCAAAAAACAATATTTCAAGTTTGTACTACAGAATGCTTCCTTGAACGGCAGCTACAGACCTTCTTTGGCTTCAGAAATGATTCTATTTGTTGTTGTCGTTACTGTTCACGCTGAAAGAGCATTTCCTTGACTTTTTTTTTACTTGCCCTGTCGCTACAGGGTAAAGTGGAAAATTTGTCGCGACACACTGTGAGCGAAATGAATTTAGTTCGTTTTATTTAGACTGTATATCCTCAATTAACATTTGTGGGCAGCTTCACCAGCCCTGTAACCGCAGACAGACAGATGTCTTATGCACGAGCCAATTCGTCATATCCTTTAAAAAAATATAATACAGCTGCTTAACGTGGCGGCTAGTCATGCCGCTGGAGCTTGGTTATACTTGACGCAAGAGGGCGAAACACGTATACCATCCTTCAAACCACGCACGCCCTGGTCCAACTGGACAACGTACAACACATAGGTGAAACTAGGGCGCCTCCGGCCTGTTTGGCCTGTTTGCCTAAATCAGACTGTAATTCGGTATCCAGGCACGCAGGCACTTTTGATCAGAGTTTTCGAACTCCCTAACATCACACGGACGCACGCCCCTCCCTCGCCTGACCCGTCAACACCGGAATCGAACAAATTTATCGCAGTTTGCTGCGACTGTACGGGTCCTGCACGTGTTGTCACCCGACCCGCACTTGTGACTGAACGTACTTCCTCGTTGCTTGACTTGGTTGTAACATCGTCAGGTGATAACATTTCGCCAGTTACGTACCTTCCTGGTCTGAGGGACTGTGATTGATGCCTTGCATTTTCTCGATAAGTTTATCACGTCCGTCGCAACGCAGGTGTCTGAAGACTGTCAGAGATTACAGAAAGCTGACCTTCCCGCCTTTAACATAGTTTTCTAAACACTTCATTGCTGCAGTTTCGTCATCGCTTAATGAAAGAAAGCTGGCGCAATTTCAAAAGTTGCATAATTAATTAATCAGCTCATTCCTTCTCGACGCGTCTACACAAGTAATAACGCACTCTGGTATGACCGCTACTTCAATAAGCTTTCTAACGAGAAGAAACGTTTATTTCGTGTTGCGAAGCGATTTAATAAGCCCGCTCGATGGCTTGCACACAGATGTGCTACAAATAGCTACCTGTCTGCTTTAAGAACTACTAAACTGTCCTTCTTCAACGCTACTCTTCCAAACTTACTGAAATCCTATCCTAAGCGTTTCTGGAATATTGTAAGAGGAAATGCTGAAAATAATATGTTACCATCAACACCGTCTGGGGACCCCGTGGACAGCGACGTCTGCGCCAGCAAGCTGAATGATTCGTTTGTTAATTATTTTACATCATCAGACTTTAGTGGTGAACTTCCTGTGCTGCGTCCTTTTCACTATTATCAAATGGGTCCTATTGCACTTAGCGCGACGGGAATAAAAATTTAAAACTAAAAGTCTTCTTCTGGTGTTGACCAAATACCAAATTCTTGCGTAACACGGTTGAATTACTGTTCGATCATTCTTGAATGTATTTTTTTCGCAATCGTATCATTATTAAGCCCTTCACACAGACTGGAAGACAAGCAAAGTAATTCCGATCCACGGGTCCGGGGATCCCCAACATCCGTATACTACAACATAACGGAGCACATTATCTTCACGCATCTAATTTTGTGGAGGCCAACAATTTTTTTTTTCACTCCCACACAACACGGATTCCGCAAACATTGCTCTTGTGATACTCAGCTCCTCTCATTCATTAACGGCTTGCATGTACAGACATTAATTTTGTAACTCACTGCATATTTCTAGACTTTGCCGAAGCATTTGGCAAGGTAAGCGATTCGCTGCTACTATATAAAATTAGTATGCTCAATATTGAACCCGCCATAATTACCTGGATACGCACTTCCCTTATCTCGTGTTCAGTTTGTCTTTGCTAACGATGTCTGCTCCCTTTCGGCACCGGTGTGTTCATCTGTGCCTCAAGGATAAGTGCTGGGCTCCTTGTTGTTTCTCATATATGTATATACAATTGACTTACGTTTTTTTGTCTAATAATGTCTGTTTACCGATGATTGTGTGCTGTACCGTAAAATTGCTAATGATTCCGACATTAAAGCCCTTCAAACTGACCTTGATAGCATCGCCAACTGGTGTCGCATTCGGAAGATGGAATTGAATATAAACGAGTGCAAGTCAATGACGATTTCTCGTAACGACTTGACCTGCTCTTCGTATTATCTTAACAATGTCCCATTGCGAACTGTAACTTCTTATCGTTACCTTGGTTGTTCACATTACTAATAACCTTTCTTGGAAATTACACAGAGAACATGCAACATCAAAGGTTTTTCGTACACTCGGATACTTTTGCCGCAACTTCTCTTTAGCGCCCTCGTAATTGAAACTGCTTTTCTTTTTTTTGCAGCATCCGCCTGGGACACAGGTCATACTAACTTAATTCGATGCCTTGAAGCCGTGAAAAATGATCGGTTGGCTAGATTCAGAGTAGCTACCACAGGACCGCCAGTGTAGCAGAAATGAAGCCCATTTTGATCCTCCCATCGTTAGCCTCTCGAAGATAATTGTCCCGTCTTTCACTGTTTTTCACAAACTTCTTTTTCTACCACAACATGACCCTGCGTTCACGTCGGTTTCAGCCGGCGTCGTCCATTTCTTCTCGCTCGAACCATCCACGGGAAGTCACCGTACCTCACTGTAATTCCAGTCGCGTACTCGCATTCATCTTTTTCCTAAAACACGCAAAGAACGGAATAACTTGTCGCCATCGTTAGTGGCCAGAACAGATCCCTTCCTTTTTGGGACCACAGTAGAAAACTTAATTTAGTGAGTATGCCCTAACGAGTCAGTGTTGAGCATTTGTATTGTGGTGCGTTTACCTTTAGATTTTTATATTGTCATCTGCCTGTAGATTTCCTTTATTCTTTGTGTTTATTTTTAGGTGTCTTTGTCTTGTTTTGAATTGTAATGTCATAAGTGTTGTTACCATTTTCTTTCTTTTGCTTATGCCCCCCCCCCCTTTTCAATGTACAATGTGCCTTGAGGGTATCATAAATAAATAAATAAATAAATAAATAAATAAATAAACAAACAGGTCGTCGAAAAACGCCGGGTATGCCTGGGCTCCAGGTGAAACGACACGTACAAGAGATGCAGGAAAACTTCTTACGATGGCGCGTTCCTTCGCCGCGGGCCATTTGCAAGCGCAGCCAACGATTCGGTAGCGCGCTGGACTCGAGCAGCGGGCGCCCCTTTTCCTATACCGTTGGTTCTACACAAGCCGTCGAACTGTTCCGGATGCAGGACCCGATGTATGCAGAGGTATCGCCTCCCTCGGAACACTGGGTCACCCCCAAACAGTCGAGTCCGATACACGCGGCGCCTTCACCCTGCGGCAGGTCTGCACGCGAGGCTGGCGTCCAACGTCGCGCGTGACCCGTTTACCCGAAACTCGATCCACCCCTTGGCCGAAGAGCCATCCCGTTTGTGTACGGTAGAGATGTTTCGTTCGTCGTGCATAGGCGCCCGGAGCCGGGGGCAGGATCGGAAGAGTGCGGGAGGCGCCTCGTTCCAGGAAAAACGGTGGTCTCTCGAGCTGGGCGGAGAAACGCTGTGGCTTAGATCTTTGCTTGTCGGCGACTGTACGTTCGCCCCGAACAAAATGATTTGTTTCCTAAAAGTAAAGCGCTCGAAGTGTTTGTTACAGCATGTACTGATAGAGTTGGTTCTCCGATGTGTCGCGCAGTGCCGGGTGTGTACCTTCTCGCTTCCGAGAATGTTTCGTGTGGCGTGGTTGTCTGTACTTGAACGATTTGTTACAACGACATCGCGGCGTTTGACTTTTCTTTTTGGTACTTTCTGAAAGCTGCAGTCGTGAAGGGAGTAAACGGAGTGACCTACGTAACGATTTTTTCTTCTGAGTCATTACAGAGAAAGCCACCAACGGAAAACGTTAAACATATAGACACAGTCAGAGTCAGAAAACAGACGCAAACAGTAAAGTTTCCGTACTTTTTATTTTTCACAGAAAAGTTTTTTTGCAGTGCTGTTCTTGAAGAACTGAAAAAACGTTGGACACCGCCGTGACGTCACGGAAATCGCACAGTACCGGGCTTATTTCGTAAGCGTGTTCCTCGCTCGTTTTTTGAGAACTCCCGCTTTCTTGAGCCTCGGTTTTTACGATCAAGTATACGCAACGGGCACAAAAAGCGATTCCAGCGTAACGATCTTGCGCTGTCTGCGTTTGCTGTTCGAAACGCAACTTGCGGTATGACCCGTGCGAAAGGCAAATACTGTATAGAGGAGAGTAAATCGCGCCTGGGCAATCTGTGTATGCACGCAAAACGCGCCTCCTCGAATCCTCCCGATACCCGCAGACAGCTCGCTCGAGGACATGTTAGCTTTATGAGTCGGTTCTTATTACCGTGGAATATGTTACGCATGTGAAGGAACAACAGCAACAAATTTCGAGTTTAGATATATCCCTTGGTTAGGCACTGAAACCAGCATCTCCATGCACTGAGTCGTCCGCGTTTTGGGTGGGAGCCTGATTAGTATTCGAAGCAGGATAACTTTAGCCTGTCTTCTGCTTAATGGAGGAAATGTAGCTTATATGACGCCTCACCCCTTTAGGCATGGTATACTCATTTGTATATAGACGATTTTTTCCAGTTATGTTCTGTAGCGGCAAGAAAAAAAATACGACACCCTCTTCCTTCCCATTGCGACGCCAGTGCAATTCAATCTGTACAAAATATTGCTACACATGACCTCATTACTAAAAAAATTATACCATGCACGTTTGGTGGAATGTTCGACGCGCGATGTTCCATCAGCAGTTGCGAAGGTCACCCGCCCCTCTTCTACGGCGCTTTCACCGTTACGGTTAAAGGCGGCGACTTTCGCCGTAGCGGTTACAGATGGCGCCACCGTTACGTTGCAGAGAAATCGACATGTTTTTTTTTTTTTGAGCGGCACCACCACAGACTATGCGCACGTCGTATTTACTGTGGATGAAACAGGGTGCGAACGAGTCAAGCAATCGACGCAATCGTAATAGAACTTGCTGTAAAGGCTCTAGCGGGCGTTAATGGCGGCCCAGGTTGTGACCCTCCTAAGATAGTGGGCCTTCCCATCTGATCCCTTGCAAGACTTTGGATTGAAATTTAATATATTTTGTATTTAGCGAGGGAGAAGTGATAAGGGCAAAGCTGCGGGGTTGGGGGGAAGGGGCTTAACCCGGCTGTGCGATATGGAGAAAGGGGATCTCAATGATATGGAGGGAAGATTGAAGTTAACGGTAATCGCACGGAAACACGCGCTATGAAGAGCTTCAGTTCCTCACAAAACAGTCGTATATGGGCTGCAGTGTTAATTGAAGTCCATGGAAAATCAACAGAAATGGTAGAGATTGCCAAGGCAATGTTTTTTGTGAGGGTTGTACCTCCCAGCCGTGGCCAGCATCGCTGTTTTATTATCCGGTACGGCGGCGTCCGTCCGAAGCGAGACGTCCCGTCACGGTGACATGCTCGGGTGCGTTTGGTGCACGTAACGACAGGATCGACCGCGACGACGACGACGACCACGATGATGCGCCCGGGGCAACGTGGCCTTCCGCGGCAGTTTGCTTGGAAGGAAATCCCTCGGTGTTGTCGGTGATGGATGTTTTTCCTTTGTGCGGCTGTTCCCGCCCCGCTCGCACGCAACGTGGCCGTTGGCCCGCCACCTCGGAAGGAGGGAAGGCCGCCGATGCGTACTCTCGGCGGCGGCCGTTTCCACTTCTGGCGCATGCGTCAGTGAGCGACAACTATACGCGACACGCAGACAAGACTCGCAGAGCTTTTTTTTTTCTTCAAGGGAGCATATACTGCGGCCAGGGAGTTACAACTCCCGGTCCCAACGTGGGAGTAGCCCGCTCTATGTGGGACCTTGCGCCCCGTAGCTCGCAGGACCTTTCTATAAAGTTACCCCATCTATCCATCCATATACTGAAGGAAAGTTCGAGGTGAAAAGCCATGCAGCCATGCCATGTAGAATTTATTGATAGGAAAGACAGAGGTCGACCTGAGCTAGTGCACTCTAGTCTGCTACTATGCACAGGGGAAGGGGGAAGGGGAGTGAAAGTATACTGGGATAAATGATGATGATAAGAGAAGTGGTGAGTGCTTATGTACATGAGACAGTTGCCTTGCTAGATCCGCTCGTCGAGCCTGGTGTCCTGCATAAACTTCAACAGCACTTTAGTTGCGCGCATGAAGTTGCAGTGCGAGGCCATGGGCCGATTGTGTGTATACGCCCCCGATGCGCTGTTGTGTTCCGGGGCAGTGTCGAATGCCGCCATATTGTCAGTTTCACCGTCGTTGTCCGTTCTGATTGGCTCATTACGTCGACAGGGCGGAACGTCGACAACGTCGCGGGAATTTCGCGCTGTTTAGAATGTCGCGCCCCATTGAACAGCGAGTGCCGTTTCGACGCAAGTCTGAGCGAACCCCCTGGCCATTTAACGCTCGATCGCGAGCACGATGTTATGGCGAAGGCTCCTTAATGATGTGAAGCATATCCGAGGCGATGTGAAGTTTTAGTTTGTCACTGTGCGTATTGTCTTTGACAGAATACCAGGGTAGGTATTCCCAAAAGACCTCAATGCTACGTAGTTCTTCGCAAGAGCAAAAATGCAGCCAATCGTTACGCTGGACACGTCAGCGAAGGGTGTTGGCTAATGACAAAACGCATCTTATGCACAAAGAGCTTCAGATCTTTATGCATTCGGCCTCAGTATACCAGAGACGTAGACAGCGGCAACAGTGGTGGTAGCGAGTGTAGAGACATCTTGTGACGATTTGCACAACCAAACGCCCCGAGGACGTTTTCGCTTTAAATTGTTGTTCTTGTTTCACGGAAAAAAAAAAAAGCTGCATGCTGACGATTACGTCGCAAATAACTCTTATAGCTCCAGAAACTAAGTAAAATACGTTTTGTCACTGCAATAATAGCCCGCGGGGCGTCGTTCCAGGTCAAACTCTACCACAAGATGGCGCTCACGTCTGCGGGGACCTGTAACTGCTGTGTTCCGGTATTCGCTAAACTGCAATACAATGTGTATACGGATAGGCTAAAATCTCTAATAGACTTCGAGACTTCGAGATGTATTGCGGCTTACAGAATACCGGCGAGCCTCGGACATGAGCGGCAGCGCTGATTTGCAACGCATTATGCGGCTTTGCTTAACCACGACGCATCTGAGAAGCGTTTCTGGTGTTTTATTCGTGCTGATTCTGTAGCTGCTTTTTTTTCTGTACTGTTCTTTACTTCACGTAACAGATTGCCCTCGTTTTGCCGAACAGCTGAACTGCACGAATCGCCGAGGAGGACCTGTTCGTGCCGAGGTGTCTGCGAAT